>NC_136065.1:1794119925-1794719925 GCF_964261635.1 Lissotriton helveticus
GTTTGTGCTCTTCTTAAATCCAAAAAACGTCGTAATTGAAGGTGTGTTACGAATAGTCCTCAGGATCGTTTTGTTGTAAGGTAAGCCCACCTCTGAATCTAGCCAACACCTGGATAGCCGTTACAGCACAGAGTGTTGACAGGATTGAGTGAGGGGAAAAATAAGAAATAGAAAGGAAGGAAAGGATGGGGACAGCAGGGAGGGAGATCTGAAAGACACAAACAAACACAGGCATAAGACTAAATCCCTATACAGTAAATGGGTAGCTTTTATGACTGTTGCTATAAGGTTTCATACCTGTAAAAGAAAGAAATAAAGCTTTGAGGATGTGAAGAGGTACGTAGGGTTGGATATGCTGTAACTATAGGGATACAGAATATATATATGAGCAATACATACTCCAACGTAACAAATAACACAATGCTTGCTACGACAAATCAGTTCCTACACTAAGCGCATACCTATATAAGACTCCAGTAAACCTCACAGGGGTAGAGTGTAATCCACACCTCCTAATCCCCTGTTAATAGAAAAGCCAAAAGAACAAGTTACAAAACTGTACATATATATATATGATCCGTGAATACCCTTTCACACACAGTGAGTGTTATGTCTCTCAAAGCTTCTCTGGAAATCACAAAGGTGACTAATACCTACTAATACCTACTAATACCTCTTAGCTGGGTTCCAGGTATAGTCATATGTACAACAAGAAAATGAGCACCCCAAAAAGGAGTAACTATCCAATGTTTGATAGTTATAAATTAAATCACCGCCGTTGGCCGACAATACCAACCGGGACAAATCCAGAGTAAATCCCCAAAGCAAAACACCAGCACTAATCAAGGTCTCCAAAACTGCATATACCACCGGAGGTGGAAAGAAAACAAACCGCCGCTGATCAGGAACACCCAGCGTCGCGGTTAACACACTCTTACCACACCAGCAGGACAGAACTCCAAAAACGAGCAAGGCTACGGGTCCGGAATCAACGACAACTTGCTCCGGCCGCCATTTCCTTTTTTATCGCATCGCGGAAGCGTGATGCGCCGCAAGGAATGCCGGGAGTTGTAGTCTTTTCCCGGAGGATGCCGGGATTTGCAGTTTGCGGTACCTCCGCGATCGTAACAAAGGTATTTAAAAAATTCTGTCCTAGCCAGATTGTATTTCTGCTGGAGAAAAAGAAAAGAAGCTATCCGATCTCCCTGAAGTAGATCTCCTATTATATGTATCCCGGCTAGATACCACCTGGTCATCACCTGATCCCTAAAAATCTCTGGCAATAGCGAACAGCTATTAAGAGGAGGGTAATAATTCAGATTTATGCTCAAACCTAGTCTAATTTTTGCTTTACTCCATATTTCAAAAACAGCTCACAAAATTTAAAATTTTGTCTTTTAATAGTAGCTGGGCTCGATTTCTCGCACAAGGCATTGCTTAGCCTCTTTACCTAGAACCATCTCATAAATTGACGGGCTAACCGCTTCTTCTATTATAGCATCATGAAAAATCAACACACCCATATATTTTAATAGTGCAGCCCAATAATACAAGCGAAAACTAGGAATCCCCCAGCCCCCCCTCTCCCTAGGTAGTATACACCATTTTATCGCTCTCCTAGATCTACGATAACTCCAGAAAAACATGGAGCACATTCTATCGGCCTTAACGTAAAAAGATGTAGGGAAGAGGAGAGGGATTGTACGAAATAAATACAAAAATTTCGGAAAAATTTACATTTTAATACATTACTCCGCCAATACAGCAATGAGTGTAAATTATTCAGCCTTTCCAGAGTTTTATCAGCCAAGCCTAATATAGGTTCTGAATTTAACCGCACTATTTCCTCTATTTTTGCAGAGATTTTTATAACCAGATATAAGGCTTCCGATGCAAAGCTCATATCCTTTGGACGTCCAGCGTCGGAATGAATTAACTGGGTTTTAGCGATATTTAGTTTATAGCCCGAATACCCCCGAAATTCTTTGGCAGCTTCTACTATGTTTGGTAAAGAGGTTTTGATGTTTGATGTTACAATGGCAATGTCGTCCGCATAAGCAAACACTTTAGACTCTACCCGATGTATCCGAACTGGAATAATTCCTGCCTCTCTTTCTAATTTATTTAAAAAAGGTTCAATATATAACGCAAATAACAGGGGGGAGCAAGGACATCCTTGCCTCGTCCCCCGTGTTATCATTATGTTTTTCGATAGGTTCCCAGCAATACGGATTGACGCCTTCGGAATAATATATAATGCCTGAATCGCTTTGATAAATTCCCCCGAGAAACCCTTCCAAAATAAAGTCGCCCATAAAGAATTCCAGGAAACCCTGTCAAACGCTTTTTCCGCATCTAACAGGGCAACTGCAACAGGAGAATTAGTAGCTTGCGCCCAATCAAGAAGAGAAATAATTATTTTGACATGGTCTGTAGTATCCCGTTTAGAAATAAAACCGTGTTTTCTTTTTGAGACTAAATTAGACATAATGTTATTCAATCTGTTAGCCAGTACTTATGAGAAAACCTTATTATCCGCAGTCAAGAGTGAGATTGGTCTGTAGGACCCCATCTCTGTTTCCTTCTTTCCTTTTTTTTAAAAATAACAATAGTGGCTTCGGACCATGAGGCAGGAGGATTGCCCAAAAAAGCTTGCTGACACACTTCCAATAATTCTTTTTTCAACATCTTTCTGAAAGTACGGTAAAATTCGAGTGGGATGCTATCCGGACCCACAGCTTTGCCAGGTGACAAACCTAATAAAGCTTTTTCAATTTCATCCCAAGTTATAGGTGCGGATGCAATTCCCTTTCAGTTTCAGTAAGTCTAGTAGTTTCCATATTACTCAAGTATTCAGCGGCAGTCCTCCCCCCTATCATCACTTCTGTTGAAGCCGTATATAGATCTTGGTCAAATTTGTGGAACGCACCCAAAACCCCGTCTTTGGTTTCTTGTAAGGTCCCGTTTAAATCAAAGATTTTCTCAATATCATTAGGGACTTTTTTCTGCCGAAGTCTTTTAGATAGAATTCTCCCCATACTTTCACTAAATTCGTAAGCTAGTTCCTTGTGTTGATTATATTTAAGCACAATTTGATCTGCAATATTGGAATATACTATGGCTCTTTTAATAGTTAAATCTATCTGTGCTGTATCAATATCCTGTCCTAATCTAATTGTATTGGCAAGGATATGTTCTGCCGCCATAACTAAATCAGAATCGTTCTTATAGGAAACAAATGTGGGATCACACTGCTTCACCTCCCAGCAGGTTCGCCCCTAGGCATCATGGTAAATGCAGTTCGCCAAGTGTGTGTACTTGCAAAGTCTCTCGAGTGTTTCACCAGGTAGGTGCAGATTAGTGCTGGCCATCTCTAGACACGTGTTTCTGGATTGTTATCCGTCATCAGTAGAGATTAGGCAATTCGAATGTATGGCATTGCTGAGCAGGCTGCCAAAGTATTCTCGGGTCACAGTACCTCTCCAGGCGCACAGGTGCCTCTCCACGAGCTTGTCAGCTCAAAAGGCTCGAGGGAGCCTTTTAAACAGGAAACAAATGTGGGATCACACTGCTTCACCTCCCAGCAGGTTCGCCCCTAGGCATCATGGTAAATGCAGTTCGCCAAGTGTGTGTACTTGCAAAGTCTCTCGAGTGTTTCACCAGGTAGGTGCAGATTAGTGCTGGCCATCTCTAGACACGTGTTTCTGGATTGTTATCCGTCATCAGTAGAGATTAGGCAATTCTAATGTATGGGGTTGCTAAGCAGGCTGCCAAAGTATTCTCGGGTCACAGTACCTCTCCAGGCGCGCAGGTGCCTCTCCACGAGCTCGTCAGCTCAAATGGCTCGAGGGAGCCTTTTTGAACAAGAAACAAATGTGGGATCACACTGCTTCACCTCCCAGCAGGTTCGCCCCTAGGCATCATGGTAAATGCAGTTCGCCAAGTGTGTGTACTTGCAAAGTCTCTCGAGTGTTTCACCAGGTAGGTGCAGATTAGTGATGGCATCTCTAGACACGTATTTCTGGTTTGTTATCTGTCATCAGTAGAGATTAGGTGAAACACTCGAGAGACTTTTCAAGTATACACACTTGGCGAACTGCATCTACCATGATGCCTAGGGGCGAACCTGCTGGGAGGTGAAGCAGTGTGCTCCCACACCAGTTTCCTGTTTAAAGTCTCCCTCGAGACGCTTTGAGCTGACGTGCTCGTGGAGAGGCACCTGCGCGCCTGGAGAGGCACTGTGACCCAAGAATACGGCAGCCTGCTCGGCAACCCCAAATAATCTTATGCCTAATCTCTGCTGATGACGGATAATAATCCAGAAACACGTGTCCAGAGATGGCCAGCACTAATCTGCACCCACCTGGTGAAACACTCGAGAGACTTTGCAAGTATACACACTTGGCGAACTGCATCTACCATGATGCCTAGGGGTGAACCTGCTGGGAGGTGAAGCAGTGTGCTCCCACACCAGTTTTCAGAATCGCTCTTATGTTTGGCCAGCCTTCTCTTACATCGCATGTTAGAATAGCTAATGGTTTCTCCTCTAACTGTCGCCTTAAAGGCGTCCCAAACTATCTCGTTCGGTGCCGTCTAATTATTAAATGAAAAAAATTCCTGTATTATTTTTACCACGTGTTGACAATAATCTTCGTCCAATAGTAGGTTCCTTTCAAAAGACCATGATCGTATCTTCTCAGTTGCATTTAGGCCAAAAGTTACTTCCAATATTAAGGGATTATGATCAGATACAATCTTAGGGAGAATTTGTAAATGAAGTTTACCTACCAATTGCTGTGCCACAAAAAAATAATCTAAACGAACAAATTTTTTATGAGGGGCCAAAAAAAAAGTATACCCGGGGTCACCTGCATAAAGCAAATTCCAAACATCCTTAAGCCCATGTTATATAATTAGATCCCGCAGTGCCCTAAAAGTCTGGTATTTCCTTCCAGAATACCCCTTGTTCCCCCTAATATCAAAACTCGCCTCCAGATGTATGTTCAGATCCCCATACATAATCGCTGGTTGGGGCCATTGAGTCAATTCAGAATCTAAAAAGTTCAAAAGCTCAGCATCATCCAAATTCGGCCCATAAAGTGTACACAGCGTGAATCTTTTCTGATTAAACTCGCATTCTGCTATGGCCCACCGCCCCCATTTATTGGCCAAGCTCTTTATGCATGTCACTAACCCCCGTATAATTAATATGGCCACCCCTCTCTTAATCCCCGTTTGTTTTGAGCATATCACTAAATCTAATCCTAAATTTTGCAACAATCCTCGTTTTGCCCATGCAATGTGTGTTTCTTGCAAACATAATATATCGATTCGGGATAATTGAACAATCTTAGCCAATACATCTCTCTTCTTTCTATTATTGAGCCCACAGATATTGAGTGTACATATCCTTAATTTCCTATCCATATTTACCTAAAAGAAACCGGAAGCAAACGAATTTTACATTCACGGTCTGAGCATACCTCGTATGACCATTCTTCCCACCGTAAGATTCATAAATGACCAGAACAATTTTAGCCAAGAACATGACTGCTGCTGCCTTTTCACCCCCCCACCAACACCCCCCCTTCACCTTCACCATTCCCTCCCACCTCCCACCTTCCCCCAGCTCCCCACCCCCCCACCCACTTCTCCCAACTCACCAAATGAGGGTCCCTGAAAATATGGAGTGCCATCCCCCACCCCTTTTCCTAGGTCAGGAAGAAGAACAACATTATTCTTTTAACCAAACTGATCATTGCCTTAAAGCATATTGCTTACACAGAAGAGAAGATCTTTATAGCCATTACCAGCTGTAGACCGACCGACCTTCCAGCATTATAAGGACAACAAATACTCTTTAGCTTCTATTTCAGAAAAAAAGAACTTTGTTTGACCATTTACAATAATTTTTAGCTTGGCCGGACTTTGGAGATAGACCGTAGCCCCCTTTTCTTGAAACCCTGGGATAAGCTGACGCAAATGCCAACGTTTCGAAACTGTAGCCTGGCAAAAATCAGGACGAACAAAAAAATTACACCCTTTTGCCTGCCTTTTTATATCTGGTCTGGCTAGCCCAAAAACAGCTTCTCGTGCCAAAAAATTACCAAATCGAACCAAAATAGCTCTGGGACGTTCTTCCTCCCCTTGTCTTCCTTTTTTAATAGTAAATGGAAACCTATGTGCCCTTTGTATCTCAGTTGTCCAGTCCCACAAAGTCAATTCAGGGAATGCTTCTGCAAAAAGTTCACAAACAAATTTGCGAACATCTGTTTCTTCTTTTTTTTCCGGGACTCCTAAAATCCGTAGATTATTCCTGCGAGCCTGATTTTCCAACTCGGAAAGCTTAAAGCTAATATCGTCACGTTGGTGTCTCATGGTTTTAATCTCTGCTTTCTGAGCTGCTAACTCGTCCTCTAGCGTTCAAATTCTTGTCTCCGCTTCAGTCACTCTGAGCGCTGTATCAGAGCATATCTTGATCACCCGCCGTACGGCGTTCTGTACTTTCCGACATGTTGCCTGCGTACGAGTGTTTTCCGCCTTAATCTCAGATCTATGCTCCATCATAGTATGATAATTCATTGACAGCGTGATTTCTTGGTCAGGACTCTGTCCCCCTGTATTTAACCCTCCAACAAGCTCAAGATTTTCATCAGTAGAGGGTCCCGGCAAAGTGTTCTCAGGAGGTGCCCCTCCCATATCAAGAGAGTTGTTCTTAGAATTACCATGCAGCGTTTTCCTAGTTTTTAGCCTCTTAACTGTAGTTGTTGCTGATCTTGGTGAGGCAATATTTAATCCGTCCTCATCCTCCATACTGCTGCTCTCTTCCTGATAATCAGCCCAGTCTTTGCTTAAGTTTTCACTTTCATCCGAAGAGTGGTCAGACATTGAATAAAAGTTATCAAGAATATCTTGAGACCCGGTCAGATCCTGTACAGGAACACTCTCAGTTAACGCCAGAGAGTCTATCACTGAAACAAGATTATCCAGACTACCTGTAATACCGTCCATGGGAATATTCTCAATATACTCAGAGACTCCATCTCCCACAATGCCCTCTGTTACAGATACTTCTCCAGAGATTCCTTTCTCTTTCTGCAAACCATCCAGGGATACCTTTATCTCCTCAGGAACCGTTAATACAAAGGCGCTAGATGGGGAGACAGAGCCAATTTCTTTGTGACCAACCAGTGCTACAATTTTGCTACTTAGTGGCTGTGGTTGTGATTGTGTGTTCTTAGAAGCTTGCTTCTCAAATAATTCCAGGAGAGTTTGGTTTCCCTGTTTGGGGAGTCTCGCAGCTGCGCTCGTCTTCGCTGAACGCTCAAGCCCCTTCTTCCTTCTCGTACCTGCGGGAGACTGATTCCTTGCTTGCACTCCTTTCCCTGACTCTCCCGGCTCACCGCCTTCACCATTTTCCACGCACTCGCTCGGAGCAAGGTTCGCCTTGGTTCTCCCGCTTCGCGTATTCAGTTTTGAAGGCATATTGCTCCGAGCAGCTCCTTGAGTACCTCCACGACCCCGAGCCACTTGCCAATATGCTCGCACCAATAGAGTCGGGAGCCGCCACACCGAGGCTCCCAGCAGTCGGAAAAGTTTGAGCTGTGAAATCATCAAACGGACTGCCCCGCAGCGTGAAAAAGCAGCTGCACAGTGTCGCTCAGCAACGAAGAACTGACTCCTCGAGTTAACGATATGTCGGAACAAAATGCAGCCCCAAAGGTACGTGGCTTAACAACTAAGTAAGCTGCTTTACATTCTTTCTCCTTCCGAACCCGGAGCAGGGACCGAGCTGCTCACACAGCCTTCCCTGCGGCCGCCATCTTGCCTCTCTGCATTCCCATTCCTTACGTTCAGGTAGAGACCATGTCCTAGTGTAAAGCTGTCGCAGGCTTGTTCGTATGATAGAAAAGTATAAGTCCGAGTGTGGAGCCTCCAGGCCCCCTTCTTCATATTTGGGTGTGTCAATGTGCTCAGCACTACTCTGTTTTGTCTCCCTGCCCATAGTAAGGAGAAAAGGACAGCGTTCAGCTGTTTGAAGATCAGGGTAGGGATGGGGCAAAATGAATTCTGTAGCACATAGAGGCAGCGAGGCAGTATCACCATTTTAGACACTGCTAGCCTGCCCATCAATGAGAGTGGCAAAGTATTCCAGAAGGCCACAGAACATCGCAGGTCATCTATGACCCTGTTCACGTTAAGAGCTATCAACTTGGCATTGTCAAGTGCTACCTGGAGGCCGAGGTACCGGAAATGAGAGCGTTCCCACCTAATCCCCAGTTCAGGGAGACTTCATTGGGGCAGCGTGGCCATGCGAGCCAAGAGAAAAATCTGGGATTTGTGTTGGTTAAGTCGCAGTCCAGAGACTTCGCCAAACTTCCCTAGGTGCTGCAGGAGCTTAGGTAAGGGCACTCGGGGAGACACTATATAAACGAGGGCATCATCCGCATACAGGGAGATCATGTGAGTCATATCTCCCACCCGGATACTCAACCGTCCCATGTCCTCCCGCATCCACACCGCCCGGGGCTCAATGGCCAGGGCAAAGAGGAGGGGCGAGAATGGGCATCCCTGACGCATGCCCCTCTCCAAGACCCATTCCTCCGAGCAGGCTCTTCCCACCTGTAAACGAGGTAACCTCCTTACAAGAATTTGCATCTGGGATAACATTAAAAAGAAAGGAAAGGAATGGGGTATTCTCTCCTGAAAGGGCCAGGAACTGTACAGTCATTTTGTTTTTTAACTCCTTTTATTGGTGCATCATCAATAAGCTGTACAGATAAGGAACATTCACAATGCATTTCCATTGTCTTTTGTGTTTACATACATTTGTTAGGAATCATCTGTACATCATCATTTACCACAGCAATGACGGGCAACTGTTACCATTACCATCTACTGTGAGCTCCCTGTAGGCCCCTGTAAGTCTGCTAGGCCCCCCATATCTTCTCCTATTTCCTTGGATATCCCCTGCTCTTGTATGCTGTGCGTTCCATCTGCCAACACCAATCGTATTCATGTTTCCATTCAACCAGTGTCAGAATGACAGTTGCGCCCCATTTCCTTGCAATGTTTCGTTTTGCAACTATGGCTGCTAATGCCAGCCATTGTCTTACGTGTCCCGGGCAATCTTCTTCCCCGAAATTAATAATATGAACCATTTTGGCTCTATCGGTACCCCTGCACCCACAACCGCTGCCATCACCTCTCCTACCTTCCGCCAAAATGTCTTTATTATTGAGCAGTCCTAAAATAAATAATAAAAGGTCCCCTTCAATCCACACCCTCTATATCAGCGTGTATCTCCACTGCATCCCATTCGGTACAGCACTGACCTGTGATAATATACTCTGTGGAGAATTTTTAGTTTTTAGTTGTATTAATTGAAACCTTGCCCGTATTGCCACCTCTCATGGGCCCAGCAATAGCTCCGTCCATTCCTCCTCCTCTATCGGGTCGGCATCCCTTTCCCTGGGGCTGCTCAGTGGGCCCAATGTGTCCGGGGCGTTGTTGATTATTTTCATACATAGCAAAGAATTGGCTTTTTCCTTTAGCTGTTCAGTCAGTATTCTTTCTTCTAAGGGAGAGGCTTCTTCCAGAGTTCCCCTTCACAGATATGTTTCCGCAGGGGGTGTCCTAACTGGATGTATCAAAGCCATTCCCCTTTCCCCATTTCATATTCAACTTGTAGGGTCATAACTGTTATGTATGCCTGTCCTCTCCATACGTCCCCCAGGGTCTCAAGATCCAGTGGCTCCCACTTGACGAAGCCCCCCAAGTCGCATACTCCCTCCAGACGATCAGCATCCCAGAGGGGCGTCATCCCTGTGAGTTTGCCTTCCCAGCCTAGGTATTTTGTTGCCGCATACCATGGCTTTATCACTGTCTGTATGTGTGTTCATAGGTTCTTCCTTGTCAGCCTGGAGTATAATATCCCTCTGGGTCCCTTCTTGCTCGTGGCCAGTCTGTCCACCCTATATGCTGGTTCCGCCCGTTCTCCAAACATCCACCCATTTACTGTGACTAATTGGGTTGCCCTGTTGTAGCTACAGATGTCGGGTACTGCCAGGCCTCCTTCATAAACCCCTTTCTGGAGTTTGCGTAGCGCTATCTGCAGCACTGTCCCACACCATAATAAAGTTTGCAGTTCAGCATCTACCCTTTGAAAGAAGGAAGGGGGTCTCTCGTGTAGTGTGTTTTGCATTGTGTATAGGAATCGGGGGAGGCGGTACAGTCATGATTAATTGGTAGAGGAATGCTAGGGGGACACTACTTTCTGCGCTCGAATTGTTAGCCTGGAGGGCTAAGTACTTGTTATTCACTTAACGGGCAGCCGTGGTTAAATTCTCAGATGTACCACCCATGAGCCCCGGTCTTATAAAGAGCACGGTAAAATTGCTTAGGTGGGAATAAGTTGGCAAACACTAGGTAGGAGTGTTAGGGACGTCAAGAGTAATACTGGACTGGATATCATGTCTGTATAACACATTCTCCACTTTTAACACATTAGTGGATCAAACCTAAAGTCACCACCAATTTCCACACCAATTCTTCCAAGTTAAAAAGACGTACAATAAGAGGACAAAAAGAAACAGAAAGTTTAATATCCAAATTCTGAGAAAGTTCTTGACAGTTACAGTGTACCAAGGCTGGGGCAGTGACCTGAGCCATGTTCTCCTTCTTCCCAGTCTTACTTTCCAGATTAGGCACTGGGCAGGCTATATTTCATCTGGTTCTGAGCTCTCGCCCCATTCTTTCAAAAGTCTGCATGGTTGACTCTTGGAATTCTTGTGGTGTTTCCTTGGGTTTGTTGCTCGGGCAGCAGCCCGTAGTCATTAGAAGAAACCTGAATATGTGTGGTAGCTGAAAGGACCTCTTCTTGAGTAGATAAAGAGTTAGCCTAAGAACAATTTGTGCCAATTGATCTTCTATGTTGGTGATTACCTCCAAAAGTACACCCACCACGTTGTTGAGAAAAGACAAAATCGATTTATGTGTACGCAGCCTTTTATCAACCATGTTAGTGCTCTCCCCTTTCCTCTTCCCCATATCAAATAGATTCCAAGGGAGGGTATAGAATAAAACCTGAAAATAACTGTAACTGGCAAAACAAAAAAGGAGAATTAAAATATCAGCAAGGAATAGATTTCCATGGCAACTCACCAGCATAGCCAAAGAAACTAGAGCAGATGTAAGAAGGGGGGCCTAGCCCAGTCTCCTCTAGACTCTGACAGGTGCAGGTGGGCCCATTCTTGACCCGGTCTTCACCAGAAAATAGCCCAGGCCCGGCTCACATAGCAGGAGTGTTGAATGCACTGTAGAGTGCTGCGGGCAACAATGGCACATCCTAGCATTTAGGATTATGGGGCTTGAAGTCTCCAAGCGGCTCCCAACAAGTTTCCTCTTCCCATGCAGTGGGTGTCAAGTGCACTATATAATTCTGTAGGCAACGTTGGCACCACCTGCCGCTTATGATTATGGGGCTTAAAGTCCCCCAGGGGCCCCCAACAAGTTTCCTCTTCCTGCGCAGCAGGAGTGTCGAGTGCTGATGGACTACTAAAACTACACCAGTCTCGGGCTCACCTATTTGGGTTTCTAATTGTTGGAACATGCCTGTAACTCAACCAATGAAGGACCCAACATTTACCTACATTCATCATCCTGCTAGACCTTTTTGTTTTTTCAACAAAGTGACTAAACACACACTGGCAACTTGAGTCTCTGTAATTGTTCCACACTTTCACATCACTCAGATCCACAGATTGCACTCCTACTTTTACTACACAAAAGGGAAAATTCTGATGCATGCCTCTTCTTTAATTTTGACAACTTCACAAATACCCATTCTCCTACCTTAAATCTCCTTCCAATCACATGCTGCTTAACAGTGCCCACCCATGTGTTTCTCCAAGAATTAATCCCTGTTACTTTTTACCAGGTCGGTTTACTAATCTGATTCAGCACAATTTCCATTCATCTATTCAAAAGGAACTATTTTATATTGGACATAGTGCAGTAGACTCATAGCAATGTCCTCACACCGTTTCTCCAACTTTCCTCATATCATAAGGCCAGCTGCAATCCCTTTTCCAATGCTCTGTTCCATTTTTACACCAACCCCTTCCTTCACGGAAAGTCTACAGATGTCATCTGATGAGGTATCCTCTGCTTTTCTAGATACGACTTATCTTTCTAGAAACTGTTGACGCACCATTGTCAGTAACTAATAAACCGAGTTAGCCCTCTCCTAGGAAAAAATCATCCTTAAAAGCTAACACAGTCCTCGCAATTACTTACTCCTCAAACTTTATTTCTAGCCACCTTGTACAGTAATCAAAATTAAGGCTCCCGGTTTTCCGTTTTTACAGATTTTTACAGTTACACACTGACAGAAAATAATGTGCTTTCTGTCTGTATCTATTTTTAAAAGTTGATAAATACAGAAAATTAGGCTTCCTTTAAGTGACTCTGTGCTGTCTTTCATGAATTATAGGCTAACAGCTAAGCAGATGGACAGCATGAGAAATTAAAAAAACAGGATGCCATTTCATTAAATAATGTCATGTGTGGTCATGTGTGAACATATATTTGTGGAATAATGCTAATATTTACCAGTGGATATTTTGTTTTCTAAGTTTAGGCAGCTTAAATAGCTAAAACAGACAGACTTCAAAGTATGAGTGCGCGTCTATCAGTTAAAAAAAATGGAAATGTACAGTTTTACAACCTCATTTATCCGCAAAACACAAATTAAATATGGATAGATACAGATAAAGTGGGCAAAAAATACATATGGATAAATACAGAAGGAAATGCTAAAAAAAATTATACCATAAAACAGGGAGCCCTAATCATAATGGACAAAGTGTAAAATGGCCCAGACCCCCAACGTGGCGAATGAGCCAGATAAACCCTGCACAATCTTGTCTCATTGCACTTCTAGTAAACAAATTCCTTAATAAATGGTCAGTAGATGTGTTAAAAATCTGTCCCCAGAAATCAAACCGTACCGTTCTCTTCATTGCATTAATCCCACTATGGTTTATGTGCATCCACAGCAACACCCTATTTCTCTCTCCCATCACCGCCACCAACAATTCCTTCTTGCATCTCACACCTCCTTTACACTTCACTCTCCTGGTGTATTTGTATTGTGTTCATCCTCTCTAGCTGTTACTTTCCTGGCCAACCATCCTTGAAATATCCCATAACTTTCTTTAGAACCTTATCCTCTTCAATGAAATGTAACCATTACTCCAGCAAGCACATCTCCTTCAATCACTCCACAGCTCTCCATTGAACGGACCACAGCTGCGTTCACTTCAACTACAAAAAGACCACGACCCACAACCCCCCACAACCTATTCCCCGAAGAAACTGGAACAAAATTACCACCGACCAGCTCCTCACATCGCTTCACCAAAACCCTCCTGCCAAATCATCGGACCCAAACCAAGCAGCCACCAACATCTCACAATGGATCACCCACAGCGCAAACGAACTAGCACCCTTGAAAAACCATCACATCAAGCAAGGTAGCAAAAAAGCCACCTGGTTCAACGACGACCTTAAGATATCCAAGAAGCTCTGTCGTACCCTCGAGAAAGCCTGGAGAAAAACCACTGACAACCTGGCCTCCTTCAAGAACGCCACCCGCCGCTGACACTGCGACACCTGCTTACCGATGATCATGGCTGATCACGAGGTCTCTACACTGAGCCCCCAATCACAACCACTAGTTGGCCCAACACTCACAATACTATCGTGGAATGTCAATGGCCTAGGCCATAAGATTGAAAGAGGACTAGTCCTCCAATATCTCAAGAGGAAGTCGCCCACGTTAGCTCTGCTACAGGGAACACATCTAGTAGGGACTACCTCCAAGGCCCTTAATCGCTGGGGTTTCAAGATGGTCGCACACGCCGAATTCTCGGCGGGTTCCCGTGGGGTGGGAATTCTAGCCCAAAAAAACGCCCCACTCCTCATTCAACGCACATGGGCAGATGACCAAGGGCGGTTTGCGGCGATCCATTGTCAATGGGAGGGACGACCCTATAATATACTTTCAGTGTACATTCCCCCCACGCTACACCAAGGGGCATTCCACAACCTGGGTAAACTCCTGCTTGAACTCCCAGAAGGCGAACTGATCATTGGAGGGGATTTCAATGCAGTATCGAATGCAGCAATTGACCGGCAACCTCCTCGTGGATCCACTAGATCTGACCAACTGTTTACCGACTTCCTAGAAGCAATAGGATTGGTGGACATGTGGCGACTTAAACATCCCCATGACCGTCACTACACTTTTCATTCAGGGGCCCACAACAGTCTCTCTAGAATAGACTACATACTAACCCTGGCGATCCCCCCGGAAAAGATCACGGCCCTAGAGCTCCTCCCCAGAGGAATATCAGACCAATCCCCGCTGCACCTCACCTACACGGCACACCCCACTAGACGACGAATAATATTTCCGATTTACCCCGGTTATCTTAAAAACAGGGCTATTTTGAAAGCTCTAAAAACTTCCACCATGCATTACTTTGAGGAAAACCCAGACTCAGTAGATTCGCCCTCAGTTCTATGGGAAGCATTCAAGGTAGTACTCAGAGGACAGGCCATTTCTACCATTACCAGGCACAAAAAAGAACAACGGGCAGCTGTGGAGGCACTGGAAACGGCAGTCCAAACAGCAGAATTGGCCCATGCCTCAGTTAACTCGGAAGACACAGCGCACACATTAACATTGGCAGTACGGGAATACAAAGCATACGTAGAGGACATGACCAGAACAAAACTAACTGACACACTGCATTGGGTCTATGAGTTGGGTGACAAGACTGGTAAGATGCTCGCATGGATTGAACGTAAGGAAAGAGCCAATAGATGGATTGCCACACTAGAACGCTTAGACGGCACACGCACGACTGTCCCCCCGGAAATTGTAGAAGAACTGGCCACATATTATGAGACCGTATACACTGCACGGGGTGGGAAGACGGAAGAAGACTGCTCGCGGTACCTGCAGGACATACCCCTGCCCACATTACCGCAAGAGGACGCACAGACACTTGAGGAAGACTTTACAGGGGAAGAATTGGGGAAGGCAATAGCAGCACTGCACACTGGGAAAGCGATGGGGCCCAACGGCCTACCAGTTGAACTCTACAAAACACTCTCACGACAGTTGATCCCCTACATGCTCCCGATGTATACAGACTGCCTGTCGAGAGGTGAACTCACGGCCGACCAACGGCTGGCCACAATAGTCGTAGTGCACAAACCCGGCAAACCACCTGTCCAGCCATCTTCCTATAGGCTGATCTCCCTAATGAATGTGGATGCTAAAGTTCTGGCAAAAATTCTGGCGCTACGACTACAGCCCCACCTCACAGAACTAATACACCCGGACCAATCGGGCTTTATGCCTGGTAGGAATACCTCACTTAATCTGCGGCGCGTCAATGGGGTCCTGCACCGTATTCCCATGCTACGGGAAGACGCGGCCATCCTCTCTCGTGACGCCACCATGGCTTTCGACCTGGTCGAATGGCCATTCCTATTTGCGGTCCTCAGAAAAATGGGATTCGGCCCTAAATTTTGCAGTTGGGTCAAACTTCTCTACACCAAACCGACGGCGCAGATAGTAGCCAATGGCCACACTTCCCGCACATTCACACTGGGACGAGGAACGAGGCAGGGATGTCCTCTATCCCCGCTCCTCTTCGCGCTTATTCTAGAACCCCTGGCGGTGCAGGTGCAAGTAGACTCCGTAATTAGAGGAATCACATGGGGGACTGGATGGGAAGATCGCATCTCCCTCTATGC
The DNA here is from genome assembly GCF_964261635.1 of Lissotriton helveticus. NCBI lineage: Eukaryota > Metazoa > Chordata > Amphibia > Caudata > Salamandridae > Lissotriton > Lissotriton helveticus. The sequence continues at coordinate 1,794,135,757 of NC_136065.1, forward strand.
GGACGATGTCTTGATTTATTTGATGTCCCCCGCCCAATCCCTGGCGGCTTTGATGGACCTACTCAGGGCCTACGGTGAGGTATCGGGTTACACAATTAATTGGACCAAGTCACTTCTTTATGTCCTAAAAGGTAACACACCGCCGCTGCCCCCTGACTGCACCCTACAGACGGTCACCCGGGGATTCAAATACCTAGGAATCTATGTCACGCCACTGGAATCATTATTCATGACAGAAAACTTGCTTGAACCCCTACTGAGGCTCAAATCTGACGTCACACACTGGCGCTCGTTACCACTTACATTGCTGGGAAGGGCCGCGTTATTTAAGATGCTATCCTTCCCTAGATTTCTTTACGCATTGCAAAACACACCCTTTCCGGTCCCTCTCACCTATTTTAAGTCCATAGACACGGAAATCTCAGCACTACTGTGGGATGGAAAGCCAGCCTGTATAGCACACTCCAAATTAATAAGGTCCTGGTATGACGGCGGGATCGCCCTGCCGAGTGTTAAATTATATTACTGGGCGGCACAATTAATAGTGGTTAATCAATGGTTGCACGCCCCACAACTTGACCCAGCCTTCCGCCTTGACCGAACTGTGCTGCCGCCTGACCGACTCATGCGGGCGCTATACACGAACAAACGACGCCACGCTTTTACAGGCCCAAAAGCTCACACGATCAAGATCTGGCATGTAGCACAGAGAGCCCTGGGATGTGAGGGAGTGCTCACGCTCGCCACGCCACTTTGGGACACGCGGCGTCTGGGAACACTGGCAAACACAAAGGGTTTCCGGCAGTGGGACTTAATTGGGATATCTAAAATCGGGGATTTATGGAACAAGGGTGAAGTAATCACTTTCGCAGCCCTTAAAGAAAAATACGGGATGGCAGACACCGAACACTATCGCTATGCGCAAATCAAGCATGCACTACAAGGGGCAATTCCGACGGGCACACAACCGATTGAATCCTCCCCCCTGGAGGACAGACTCCTTACTGACTGTCTAGAGAAAAAAAGCGATCTCCCTTACATATCGCAAGCTTATCAATAACATGCCTGACCCCACAGCTGTCCTTCGGAGCAAATGGGAAATTGAACTAGGGGACATAGAGGATGAGGATTGGCTGTACGCGCTGGCATCTGCCAGGGAGGCTTCCATCCCATCACGACTCAAATTAGTGCGATTGAAAATATTACACAGAATATACTACTCCCGCACACTCCTACACCGGCTGGGCCGCATCCCGGAACCTATCTGCCTGCGAGACTGCGGCCTCCCGGGCACATTCTTCCATACCCTATGGGACTGTCCCAGGATCCAATCCTACTGGGGCCGTATACTCTCTGAAATATCGGAAGCAAGTGGTGTTGAATTGTTAAGAGAACCCAGGTGTTGTTTATTGAATATTTGGTCGCCCACGGACATGAATCGGGGACTGCAGACATGGGCAACTTTGGGTATAGCCCTTGCTAAACGGAACATTGCCAGGAATTGGGGATTGGGTGTGACACCCACATGCACTCAGTGGGGAAAAGACATGGACATAGCTATGTTGGCAGAAAAGGCGGTATATGTTCACCAAGGATGCCCCAAAAAATGGACTAGAATATGGGGGAAATGGAATGATTATAGGGGCCAGCTGTGCGACCCCCTGCTAGAACTGTCTGATATTGAATGTAGTCCGTGAAGGGGATGCCTTGAAGTGCTAATGACACAGTGACCGGGGGGGAGGTATTTGCCAAAGGGAGATCCATGGGCCCTAGATAGCTATCAACAGGCATGATGGGAAACGGCTAAATATGAAAAACATAAAGATGTCCCTCTTCCCTTAGGTTGATGTTCGGGAGCACCCGTGGCCCAATGTGTTGAAGTATCACTAACTGTAGCAAAGGATAACTGCATTCTGCCTGATGTATGAGACAGAAAAGTACACTGCGAAGACTATATGGCATGTGTTCTATATTAAAACCGAAATGTCAAGTGTTGTATGTAACGTGTAAAAGCCAATAAAATATGTTTTAAAAAAAAAAAGAACGCCACCCGCAAACACCACCAACTCATCCGATCCACCAAGAAATCAGCACTCAAGGATCGACTTGACAACAACGCCCAAAACAGCAAGGAACTATTCAACATCGTCAAAGAATTTACCAACCCCACCGCCGGCTCCAACGACATCACTCCCTCCCAAGACCTCTGCGACTCTCTATCCTCATTCTTCCACAACAAAATCGCCGACATACATAACAGCTTCAAAAACCAGCCCGAAGACCAGCCCACTTCACCCACCCCCGAACCAAAACCGCACTCTAACAACCTTTACGCCTGGAACGCAATTACCACCGAAGACACCATCCGCCTGATGAACTCCATCCACTCAGGATCGCCTACCGACCCATGTCCCCACCACATATTCAACAAAGCAGACTCGATCATCGCACCCCATCTCCGCGATGTCATCAACTGTTCCTTCAACTCCGCTACCTTCCCGGAAAGCTGGAAACATGCCGAACTCAGCGCCCTTCTGAAGAAACCCACAGCAGACCCCACTGAACTTAAGAACTACCGCCCCATCTCGCTCCTCCCATTCCCTGCCAAAGTCATTGAGAAAGCCGTCAACAGTCAGCTCGCCGCCTTCCTCGAATACAACAAATCCCTCGACCCCTCACAGTCCGGCTTCCGAGCCAAACACAGCACCGAAACCGCCCTCATAGCAGCAACAGACGACATTCGAACACTACTGGACAACGGAGAAACGGTTGCCCTCATCCTACTTGACCTCTCCGCAGCCTTCGACACAGTCTGTCACAGCACCCTCATACAACGTCTCAACAACTTCGGAATACAAGGAAAAGCACTGGACTGGATCATCTTGTTCCTCGCCGGAAGAACCCAGAGAGTCCGCCTTCCCCCTTTCAGATCAGAGGCCACCGAAGTCATCTGCGGCGTACCACAAGGATCATCACACAGCCCCACCCTCTTCAACGTATACATGAGCCCCCTCGCACCCATCGCGCGCCAACACAACCTCAACATCATCTCCTACGCAGACGACACCCAGCTGATCCTCTCTCTCACCAAGGACCCAAACACCGCCAAAACCAACCTACACAAAGGAATGAAAGAAGTAGCCGAGTGGATGAAGAACAGCCGCTTAAAACTGAACTCGGACAAAACGGAAGTCCTCATCTTAGGTTCATCCCCCTCCGCCTGGGACAACGCTTGGTGGCCACCGGCCCTGGGAACCGCACCCATACCTACGGATCACGCACGTAACCTGGGCTTCATCCTAGACTCCTCCCTCTCGATGACCAGACAAGCCAACGCCGTCTCATCATCCTGCTTCAACATCCTACGCATGCTCAAAAAAGCCTTCCGTTGGATCCCCACCGAAACAAGAAAGACGGTCACTCACGCCCTGGTCACCAGCCGTCTGGATTACGGAAACACCCTTTACGCCGGAACCACAGCCAAACTACAGAAAAAACTCCAACGCATCCAAAATGCCTCAGCCAGACTCATACTGGACATCCCTCGTCAAGATCACATTTCCGGTCACCTGAAAGACCTCCACTGGCTCCCCGTCAACAAGAGAATAACGTTTCGTCTCCTCACCCACGCTCACAAAGCCCTCTACGACCTCGGACCCGAATGCCTCAACACGCGACTGTCCTTCTACACCCCCACCCGCCAACTACGATCATCCAATCAAGCCCTCGCCGCAATCCCACGCATCCATAGATCCACCATGGGGGGCAGATCCTTCTCCTACCTAGCGGCCAAGACCTGGAATTCTCTCCCCACCCACCTCCGCCTTACTCAGAACCACCTCTCCTTCAGAAAACAACTAAAAACTTGGATATTCGATAAGTAAACACCCCCCCTCCCCCAAGCGCCTTGAGACCCTCTGGGTGAGTAGTGCGCTATATAAATTTTTTAACTTGAACCTGAACATGAACATGGTGAAACGCCAGGTTGGCTTACATAACCAGCACCACAATTAGTTCATCTTCATAAGCCTGCTATGTCCTCTTGCTATCAACGTAAACAAACACCCATGACATTCTGAAATCCTGAAATATATACCACATGAAACAAAACGTCTTGGATCCTCCACAACAAATTGGCTACAAAGAGAGTTGCCTGACCGCAAAACTAGTTGTGAATAACGGAACAAAGAACTTGTGGTCACATCCCATTACACATTTTGTTCCCCATACATATTGCCTGAAATTCATATCTGTGAGGGGCAGACCTGTCCTTGCTCGTGTCATAAAACACTCATGTGTAACAAAGTCACTTTCAGTTTGCGACATGAGACACACATTTAACACCACTTAGAACTTATATCAGACCGGGTGTGGAAGAAAGTTTGAGGGAGGGAAGCCCATGAGTGTGGTCCTTCGCTCCATGATGACTACTACAAGAGCCTTGGCCCACAGGCACTTCTGGGTTTTCAAGAATGTTTGTTAGTTCAGGATCACACTTCACCCAAAGCAAGCATGCCAGGTGATACTGTGTTCTGCTTTGTCTACGAGCTGCTTAGCTTCAGTCTTCACCTTGCTACATTTCCCCCACCTTTATTTTCCCCATATTTTTTCTATCTTGGGACTTCTGATTCTTTGTTCTGTGATCCCTGCTGCTTGTTTAAAATGCTATGTCCTCTGGCATGACTTTGTCATGTTCTTCCAGTGGCTCTTATTCAGCTGCTCTGGATTTTGAGTCTTTTTCCTGGTATAACCTGGGGTTTGTCATTATCCGTTGTTGGAAGGAGCTGGTAAGAAATCATCTTACTGTATTCTGTAGAAAATATTGTTTAAGCTCCTCACACATGCCTACAAAGCCCTACACGGCGCTGTACCTGCATATCTTAACCACCGCCTCGCATCCATGCTCCCGCCAGAGAACTTCGCTCCGCCTAACTGGCCCTAGCTACCGACCCATGTATCTGCAAGACCACGGCCGGAGGAAGATCCTTCTCCTACCTAGCAACAAAGACCTGGAACACCCAGCCTCTACACTCAGGCAAACACCATCACAGCCTCAATTCAGGAAGAACCTCAAGGCCTGGCTCTTCGACTGAACCACAGTGCCTTTAATGGACCATCAGTTCCTCCCACCCCTAGCGCCTTGAGACCCTTACGGATTAGTAGTCTCACTCTAAAAGCTCTTGATTGATTGATTTTATGATTGATTGTGCTAAAGTGGACCTTTTTTTTATCTCCGTTGGGGCATGGAAGACTCTTCGTTTCAGTCATGTTTTCAAATACCCCATCAGAGATATTAACACATCCTACTGAATAATTATTTCAGTCCCTAATTGCATTGTTTACGAAAATGTAACACTTTCCTTACGGCCTTTGTTAACTTGGGTAAATGAAAAGTACAGTATCCTCTATGATACTATTATTTGCATTACTCCATAAACCCTTGCATCTATTTTTTAAGTTGGTAATAAAGGACTTTAAGTCATATGCAGTATAATAGTACTGTGTATACATGTTTGGGTGCATATAATAGATATAGTATTACATCTAGAGGCAACTGAAGTTGTGCACAGTGAATGTAGTTATATGAAGCATGCTTTATCACCCAGTAAAGTTAGGTAAGCAGTCCTCCACTTTAAACAAGGTAAGGGCTGAGTGCGCTTGATGTGGGTTACAGAGGCATGTTTCACAATAGGTTGTGGCTTAAACCCAAAGCTCAGACCAAGCAAACCCAGTGACCGAGATTAATTCAAGAATTCTATCCATTACTTTTATGTATGCTTTGGTGTTCACCCTAAGTGTGGCAGGTATGCCCAGATGTGGGCCCCATGCACACTGTGTCACTGGAGCCAAGCTATACCTAGCTGATGAGCCCTAACTATGGTGAAACTACTCCTAGGTTGCTTGCGTTCTGGTTCGGGAAGGCCCTGGCCCAGCAGTTCAGCTGGACTGTTCCCATTGGAGCAGGGTCAAGATTGATTGGCATGTGTCTGGGACCTAACTGAGTTGAACATGGTGTGCAAAAAACGATGGATTGGGATGCGGCCTGAGTAATTACCACTGGCTGAGATTAATTTGTGCATGCCATCCATCAATTTGTTGTACACTTTAGTGTGTTGCCCTAAGTGAGACAGATATGCCAGACATGGGACCCATGCACACTTTGTCACTGGAACCACGCTAGATCTGGCTTATGAGTCCTTACTAGGGTGAAACCGATCCTGGGTTGCTTTTGTTCTAGTTTGCGCAGGATCTGACCTGGCAGTTCGGGCTGGAATGTTCCCATTAGAGCAGGGTCGACTGATTTGAATATAGCTGGGTCCAAACTGAGGTGGCATGGTGTGCAAAGTAGCAATGGATTGAGATGTGACCTGAGTAACTAACAGTACCTGAGATTAAATCAAGCATTCCTTCCCTCACTTTCTGTATACCTTAATTTAATCCAAAGTGTTTTGCAAAAAAAAACTCCGGAAAGTCAAAGCTTTTGTTCACAATATGTTATCCAGGGCATATGGTCATGATAAATAGTTGTTAGACGTTGCTATAGACAAATTAAATGTAGAAAGGACATGTCTATGGTATGGATGTGTATTTACAAAACTTTAAGCATAAGATTTTTAGGCATTGGAGATTTTTGAATAATGTAGAATGTAAAGGTTGCCCACTTAGAGATGGTTTCACTCACACTGTTGTTGTAAGCATAGCTCTATGGTTGTATTCCATTGTTCTCATCTCAGGAATGGTCATAGTGTATTTTATCAATCTTCTGCAGGTCCTCAATAGTGCTTGGCTGAAGGTGGCTATCAGTGGCTATTTCATACCAAGTCAGCCTCTTGACTTTAAATTTCTGGTCATTTGAAGTCTTTAAGAGGGTGATGCCATTAAGGTGAATAGAGAACAAACTATTTTGGAGAGTGTTCTGGTTTAAAGAGTGGATTATCCTGTTAAAGTAAATGGAAGAATTTTGTTTGGTAAGTAGGTGAATACCAGTAAATAGAGGGTAAAATTCATCAAATGTGAGTGAGTTGGTAGATATGCTATGTCTCCAGTATGTGGGCAAAGATTATATTTTTAACACTTGATTGGTGATGCAAAATTGGGCATAGGTTTAGCTTGTTGAAGTACTTGAAGTCCAGAAAGCCATTTTGACACTGTCAAAGTGATTGTATGATGTCATCGGTGATGTAATTTAAAATGTCATCCGTGATGTCATTTTAACATGTCATGAGTGATGTAAAATGTGAGGTTATAAGTAGTGCATGACGGGTGTGCAAGTTATAGTTAATTTAGAAAACTATAACTGGTGAATTTCATTTTTTTTGGTTTTCAGTTCTGACCTCATTTTAACACCTTTGTTTTTTGCATAAGCTAAGATGTTATTACCATACCTAGCTATAATGTCACTTTTAACTTTTGTTTTTTCACTTAATGTATGTGTTTTTATCATATTTTAAAATGTGCATACACCCAATCTGCGCGCAACCTCCTATGAAGCGGACAACGCCTACTACACACAGCTTTGGGAGTGTGCATCGGGGGCTGGCTGCAGGACCTGCCCTGTGCCAAACGCCCTGGGAGTGGCCAACCCTCGCTGTTCACAGCCTTTGGATAGCAGACTTGTACTCTGTATGGAATGTCTCTAGTTCTTTTTGGATGTCTTCAGATCGTTACTCCGGTGTTGAGGTAGCTGGCTATATTATTTGCATAACTTCTGTCACTTTACTACATGAATTATAATCTGCGTGTTGAATTATTGAGAGCCAATGGAACTTCCACTAAAGTGCAGAAGAGACGTTGCCATATTGCCAAGAAGTATATATAAAAGGTACTACCGATCCTTGGGACACTAAGTAGGCGAGGGGTAACTTTTTAAACCTAATAGGGTTGCTTCCTTCCTTCAGGGAGCAGGACAAGACATCATGTTTCCAGTCCCATGATTACATGTGACAACCTACTATGTTCTAAGAGTTGTACTGGTTTGCTTCTATTTAACCAATTCAACTAAAACACCTGAAAGCAGTGATTTGTGAAAGGAAAGGCATTGACTTGGAATACAGTGGTTTGCCAAAATTGAGAAAGACAGCAACCCTATCAAAGTCGCAATGTCTAGGTTCTCTCTAGGAGAAATCATTTGGCATAGAGTCACGACCTCACTCCACGTCATCACGGACGCTATTTCAGAGCTCTGCTTTTGTTTGTCAATATAACAGCCTGATCGCAATTATTTGTGGGTGAAAGTCCCAGGATTGGAAAGAGTTACCCCTTCTAGATCTTCTCTTCAAAGGCATTCGGTTCTCGAACTCTGGCAGGATGGTCTGTGGATGGCCCTGATTGTGTGTTATAGGCCAAGGAGAAAGTGGACTGTTCTACCACCTAGTGCATAGCATTTAGTAAGGGCAGCCATTTTGTGGCAGAAAACCAGTATGTGGGACATGTTACGTTCTCTCATTCTGTCTGGGAGGCACTGGTGGTAAAATTCCAGCGTCGGTATGCGGTGGGCGTGTGGCAAGATGGACATCCGAGAGAAGTGAAGTGAACACATAGCCGCCAGCTGTTTGGCAGGAAACTCATCTAAACGTCTTCCTGCGTCAAATTGTAGTACGTATGCTAAACACAACTGAACGTCCCAGATGACAGGACTTTCCGAGCCGTCGCCGCCGCACTGCGTTCCAATGCGGAGAAGTCAGTTCATTCTGGGGCTTTTCGGCGCTTTATCCTACCTGCCAAAGCCTCAGCTATCGGGACAGGCACGAGGCAGCGTAAGAGGACAAAAATGCAGCACTTCAGGTGAAGAAGCTGCGAAATGTCACTTCTTCTCGCTGATAGGCAGGTGTAACGCGCAACACCGGGGACGCAAACATAAAACAGATAGTTAATACTGCAGGGGGCTGAGCTTGACGGCTCGCAGGCAGACTCCATCAGCAAATTGACTCCGGTAGCCACAACAGCCAGAAGCGAATAGGGAAAAGGAGGCTTTCCGTGCTGGGAAAGCTGCTGTATTGTAAACAGGATAAAAGGGGATAGAAAGAGTCAGCGATGCTGGCTGATGTGTCCCGGGGTCATTCCTGTGCTGGGCCCATGCCAGCCGGCCTGCTGCGGGAATGCCACCCGCCCTCGCGTCAGGCATCAGGGAGTCGCAGGGGCCAGGCGCTCCCTGAATTATTAAATACTGACCCTTATTGCAATATCGCCGCTGTTGTTTCTGAGAGACCAAAACCCCTTCATGGCCTCTCAGGCAGCTCGCAAAATGGCGTCCTTGACTTAAGTTTGCCGATGCCCCCTTTACAGCTTAACAATAACGGAAATTCCTCTTATTTGTGTAGGAAGTTCTTAATTAGAGGGAGCACCCAAGGACGACATTTTCTCAACCATGATGGACGACATCCTTCTGGTGAATTTTCACGAGGTATAGCTTTTCGCTGGATATTCGTGGGCTTCGCTTCCATTGGTGCCGTAGGTGCAGTGGCACCAGGGCACATAGACCCGAGGGGCCCACCCAAGCCTAATTATTGCTTTATTTTGTAATTTAAACACCAGCTAGAAGGCCTATTTCCTTCCTTACACTAGAGCTTATGATGATCTGCGTCAACTACCAGCTCTTTCCTGTTAAGGTTGAAATCCTCCTTTTGAGGAGGCAGTAAAGGGAGATATGTGCGTTTTTTGAAATGTTACACATTTCTGCTGCATCTGGGGAATTAAAAATGCAAATACTGAGTGTTGTAAAACCGTATTTGCTAATTTTGCATGCAAAAAAATACTCACATTTAAAACTGCTTAAAAAACTTGAAACTACCAAATATAGCACATTACCTCACATTTAACAGGTTCTATTCATCTTAAGTAAAGTGGTACATCACAGAAAAAAATTGATCATTAGCACCAGAAAATATTTGCTAGTAACTGCACACATAAATGAGTAAACTCTCAGTGTTTAATTTTTAACCCTCGATTACTTCTGTGAACCACCTTGGCACTGCCTCATATCACGGCTTAAGATGTGAATTTCGAAATACTGCTTTTTTAAAGCATGTGCACTACTTAACTGCAGGTATAACTTATTATGCATAACTTATTACATATAACTTATATATTACCATGGCAGAGATGGAAGATTTTAAATATTGTGCCAAAGTGAGGTACTGTTATTACCATTTTGTGTTAGTCTGTGAATTTCTCCCAGAAGTCTAAGCGAGGGCTTCTGGAATCAGCAACATGCAGCATTCAGTTGGGGTATGTGCTGTGCCTCGGTGTATTGCCTACAAGGAGTTTATTCCACATAGCCCCTCTCTATGTGGTCATTAGAGCAGTACCACTCCAGTTTGGCCCTCATTTGACTCTTTTACAACCAGAAAAGGCAATCACGTCTCATAAACATGAATCAGGAAGACAAAAACATCCATAAATTGCATTGTGTTTAAAATATTACTTCAAGTTTTAGCATCTAGGGTGACGTGGTGGGAGGAAAACACTGAGTTGGAATGCTACCTTGAGTGATTGCCGGTGGTATAAACTATTTGCAAGCATTCCTCCCATCCCTTTTTCTATGTATGGTAAAATGCCTTTGTTGGCTTAGGTTATGCTCAGACACTGTGCTCTTGCTCGCTGTGCCACAGGTTCAACGTTATACATCACTAATGAGGCCTAAACGGGCCAATACTGATCAGGTATTGCTTATCCTTTGGACTGGGGCAGCATCAGGATGGACTGTTCTCACGGTGAACAGGGTCAATACTGAATTTCATTAGGTTGACCTCTTTCTATGGTGTTATAGTGGGTGAAGATCGATGGTTGGAATACCACCGAAGTGACTGTCAGTGGTTTAGAGTAAGCGTTCCCCCATCATGATTTGTATGTATTATGTAAAGTGGCAAAGGGTATTCCCAGACGTAAGTCTCTTGTGTGTTCTGCTACAGAATCCAAGCTATATCTCACAGTCGAGGCCTAACAAGGCAAAAAACCATTTTGGGGTGCTGAATTGCTTCTGGAAAGGTCCTCGCACAGCAGTTTGGGAAGGACTGCTCCCATGAGGAGCAGGGTTACTACTGAGTTGCATATGGCAGACATCTGCCCAGAGCAGCAACATGGACAAAAACTATGCTTTTTACATTTACAAGTATTCCTCCAATCATTATTCGAATGTTTTATGTAATGACTTAGGTAGCCAACGGTATGCATGGATCTGGGCCCTCTGCTCGCTGTGCCAGAGAATCCAAACTGTACCTCACTGACACATACTAAGAAGGCCAAAACATACATGCGTGGGGCTTCTTATTGCTTTAAGGAAGGGGCATGGCCAGCAGTTCAGGTGGACTGTACTCTTGAGGAGCAGGATCAGAACTGATTTGCATAAGGTGGGCTTCTGTTTGGAGTGGCACAGTCGGTAAAAAACGATGGGTTGGAGTTCTTCCAGTAGTTATTGTCAGTGGTTTACACTATTTGCAAAGATTCTTCTTATCACCTTTTGTATGTTTGATGTAATGCCCTTAGTGACCAAGGGTATGGCAGAAAGGAATGCCCTTAGTGACCAAGGGTATGGCAGAAAGGGTTCCCTGTGACTCAGGATTCAACCTATATCTCACTTATGAGCCCTAACAAGATCAAAACAAGTCAGGGGGTTCATGTGTTCCTTTCTGTGTGTCCCTCGTCTGGGAGGTCTCAATAGACTGTTCCCATGAGGAGCCAGAACGGTACTTATTTGTTTGAGGGCAAAAAACAATGGGCTGGATTGCTACCCAGAACGATTGCCATTGGTTTAGATTATTTATCAGCATTTATCCTTTTACCTTTTGTGTGATAAGTGGACCTTGTCAGGCCGTTCAGAATGGACTGTTCCCACAATGAGCAAGGTCAGTACAGATTTGCTTAAAGATGGCTTCTGTCTAAAGTGGCGCAGTAGGCAAAAAACTATAGGTTGGATTGGTAACCAGAGCGACTGATAGTGCAAGCAAGCTATTTGCAGGCATTCCTACTGTCACATTTTGTGTGTTTGAAGTAATTCCCTAAGTGGCCATGGGTACAGGATGTGGGTCCCTTGTTTACTGTGTCTCAGGATCCACTCTATACCCCACTGACAAGGCCTAGCAAGGCGGAAATTTCTTTGGGGTTGCTTGTTTTCTCATCTGGAAGGGGCCTCACCTGACAGTTTGGGATGGACGGTTCCCATTAGGAACAAAGTTAGTGTGCTGATTTGCATAAGGTGCTACCCAATCTAGAATGGCACAACGGCCGAAAAACAATATTTTATAAAGCTATCCAGAATGGTTGTCAATTATTTGACCTATTGACAGGATCCCATCACCTTTGTTTATTTAGTATGTGGAATATTCTTACATTTTCTGGCAGACAAGGTTTTTCCCTTGAACACATCTCTCAGGTCCTTTCTCCTCTGCCTGGCCCCAGCTGGCACATTCATAAATCTGAATGCCTACTCTTCTGATTGTTCTCAGACTTAAAAAAGTAAGGGGCAAAAGGATGGTCACCTAACTAATGACTACCATCTATTTTTGTAAAGGAAATCATATACTCCCAAAAAACAAGGGATATATGTAGACCGCCAAATATTTAGACGTGGATGCTTTGTACATGCCCTCCCAAAAAATTGTCTGACGCCCTCAGAGCAGTGATCTAGGGTCAAATGTATCAACATTGCATTTTGCAAGTTCATAATAGCGAATTTTACCGATTCGCTATTGTGGACTCGCAAAATGCAATGTATGTAGCTTTCGCAAAATAAATAGCGATTCCTACTCATTCCTTATTTGAGACTTGCAAATTGGGAGTCACAAATAAGGAATGGCTTCCCATTCATTCCGATGGGCCTAGAGTTAGCCATAGGAAGGAATGAGATTTGCATGCGTAATTTGCGAGTATCCAATAAGTACTCGCAAATTGCGCATGCAATTTCAAAGGTGCCAAATGGACACCCTGTTGCACCCTTGAAATATGCATGTGCGCACATGTGGCACACATACATACCCTAAGGCACGGGTACTCATAGTACGGCAAGCCTTCCTTGGCGGCCCGTGGACCTTGCAGACATCTTACCCATGTTTTTAAAAAAATAAAGAGTGTCTGCAAACACTGCCCGAGACTATGCTGCTCTGTGGGAACCCGGCATTCCAGTGATAGTCAGAGTAGAGCTGCAGGCTCGCTAAGAGGTGAAATACAAAAGCCTCATTAACATACAAATGGTCTTTTAAAGACCAGTGAAGTGCTCAGGTGTGGCTGTGTGTGTGCGCCCAGGAAGCTGTCTCAACCCAGGCACACACAGGCAGGGTGCGGTGACAGAGGGAGGTAGAGGGAGGGAGACAGAGAGAGGGAGAGCGAGGGAGGGAGGGAGAGGGAGGGAGAGCGAGGGAGGGAGGGAAAGGGAGGGAGAGGGCGGGAGAGCAAGGGAGAGCGAGGGAGGGAGGGAAAGGGAGGCAGACAGAGGGAGAGCGAGGGAGGGAGGGAAAGGAGGGAGGGAAAAGGAGGCAGACAGAGGGAGAGCGAGGAAGGGAGGTAGAGGGAGGGAGACAGGGAGGGAGGGACAGTGAGGTGGAGCGAGGGAGGGAGGGAAAGGGAGGCAGACAGAGGGAGAGCGAGGGAGGGAAAGGGAGGCAGACAGAGGGAGAGCGAGGGAGGGAGGGAAAGGGAAGCAGACAGAGGGAGAGCGAAGGAGGGAGGTAGCAGGAGGGAGGGAGGGAAAGGGAGGGGGAGGGAGAGCGAGGGAGGGAAAGGGAGGGAGAGGGAGGGAGAACAAGGGAGGAAGGGAAAGGGAGGCAGACAGAGGGAGAGCGAGGGAGGGAAAGGGAGGGAGAAGGAGGGAGAGCGAGGGAGGGAAGGAAAGGGAGGGAGAGGGAGGGAGAGCGAGGGAGGGAGGGAAAGGGAGGAAGACAGAGGGTGAGGGAGAAAGGGAGGGAAAGAGAGGCAGACAGAGTGAGAGCGACGGAGGGAGGTAGAGGGAGGGAGACAGGGAGGGAGTGGGAGGCGGAGGGAGAGCGAGGGAAGGAAGGAAAGGGAGAGAGAGAGGGAGGGAGGGCGGGAAAAGGAGTCAGACAGAGGGAGAGTGAGGGAGGGAGGTAGAGGAAGGAAGACATGGAAGGAGGGAAAGGGAGGGGGAGGTAGAGCGAGGGAGGGAGAGGGAGGGAAAGGGTGGGAGAGCGAGAGAGGGAGGGGGAGGGAGGGAGATCGAGGGAGGAAGGGAAAGGGGGGGCAGACAGAGGGAGAGCTAGGGAGGGAGGTAGAGGGAGGGAGACAGAGAGGGAGGGAAAGGGAGGCAGACAGAGGGAGGATGAGGAAGGGTGGGAAAGAGGGAGGGAAAGGGTAGGCAAACAGAGGTAGAGCGAGGGAGGGAGGGAAAGGGAGGGAGAGGGAGGGTGCGAAAGGGAGGTAGTGAGAGGGAGAGCGAGGGAGGGAGGGAGAGGGAGGGAGGGAAAGGGAGACAGAGGGAGGGAGACAGACAGAGGGAGGGAGACAGAGGGAGGGAGATAGAGGGAGGGAGATAGACAGTGGGAGGTAGAGGGTGACAGAGGGAGACAGAGCGAGGGAGGGAGGGAAAGGGAGACAGAGAGAGGGAGACAGAGAAAGGGAGAGGGAGGGAGACAGACAGAGGGAGACAGACAGAGGGAGGGAGACGGACAGAGGGAGGGAGACAGACAGAGGGAGGGAGACTGACAGAGGGTGAGAAACAGAGGGAGGGAGAGGGTGACAGAGGGAGACAGAGGGAGGGAGACAGACAGATGGAGACAGAGAGAGGGTGGCAGACAGAGGGGGGAGGGAGGGAGGCAGAGGGAAGAGGGAGACAGAGGGAGGAGGGAGACAGAGGGAGGAGGGAGATAGAGGGAGGAGGGAGATAGAGGAAGGGAGGCAAAGAGAGAGAGACAAAGAGAGGGAGACCGAGACAAAGAGAGGGAGACAGATAGAGGGAGACAGACAGAGGAAGACAAAGAGAGGGAGAGGGAGGGAAACAGAGGGAGACAGACAGAGGGAGACAAAGAGAGGGGGGAGAGGGAGACAAGGAGAGGGAGATGGAGATGGAGGGAGACAGAGGGAGGGAGACAAAGGAGGGAGAGGGAGGGAGGGAGGGAGAGAGAGGGAGAGGGAGGGAGACAAAGAGAGGGAGACGGAGGGAGACAGAGAAAGGGAGAGGGAGGGAGACAAAGAGAGGGAGGGAGACAGAAAAAGGGAGAGGGAGAGAGACAGAGAAAGGGAGAGGTAGGGGGACAGAGAAAGGGAGAGGGAGGGAGACAGAGGGAGGGAGGAGGGAGGGAGTAGAGAGACAGAGGGTGACAGACCGAGGGAGGGAGGGAGGAGGGAGACAGAGGGTGACAGACATTGGGGGGGAGGGAGGGTGGAGGGTGACAGACAGCGGGAGGAGGGAGGGAGGAGGGAGGTTGGGGGGTGACAGACAGAGGGAGGGAGGAGGGATGGAGAAGGGTGACAGACAGAAGGAGGGAGGAGGGAGGGAGGAGGGTGACAGACAGAGGGAGGGAGGAGGGAGGGAGGAGGGTGACAGAGGGAGGGAGGAGGGTGACAGACAGAGGGAGGGAGGAGGGTGACCGACAGAGGGAGGGTGGAGGGAGGGGAGGGCGAAAGAGGGAGGAGGGTGACAGGGGGAGGAGGGCGACAGAGGGAGAAGGGCGGCAGAGGGAGGGAGGCAGAGAGAGAAGGAGAGAGATGGAGACAGAGAGGGAGAGGGAATGAGAGAGAGGGAGACAGAGAGAGAGAGGGAGACAGAGAGAGAGATGGAGACAGAGAGAGAGAGAGCGAGAGAGAGAGGGAGAGAGAGAGAGAGAGAGAGGGAGACAGAGAGAGAGAGGGAGTGAGACAGTCAGAGTGAGTGAGACAGAGGGAGTCAGGGAGAGAGAGAGAGGGAGTGAGACAGTCTGAGTGAGACAGAGGGAGAAATAGGGAGAGATGGAGAGAGAGAGTGAGGGAGAGAGTAAGGGAGAGTGAGGGAGAGAAAGGGAGAGAGAGGGAGAGATAGATAGAGAGAGAGAGAGAGAGAGAGATGTGTGTATGCTGGGTCTGGTGGCTCAGTGGACAAAGGCGTCCGCTGCAGGCACCTGTGTTCAACCTCATGGTCACAGTTTTTTTTGTTGCTCTAGCCCTGCCCCCTCCCCCACTGACCCGGCCCCGACCGGTGCGGCCCTCGGACACAAACCACACTGTAAATTTGGCCCCTGAGAGAAAGTTTGTGAGTACCCATGCCCTAAGGGCATGTAGAAAAATGCAAAAAAAAGTGCATTTTTCTTTGAATTTGCATATTACCACCATCTTGAAGTTGGTGGTAATTTGCGATTCCTTAAAGCCAGGTCACACATAGTTTTTGCTTCCTGTATTTCATTTAAGAAATCGCAAATTGCGATTCCTTAAATGCATTCGCAAAATAGGAATTCGCAATTTTTGCAGTTCCCTATTTTGTGAATGCCTTTTGAGATGATACATCCCAAAAGGCTTTTTCACATTCGCAAACGGGCAGATTCTGCGAATTGGCCCATTTGCGTACGGGAAAAACACTTGAAACATCTGGCCCCTACTTGTTAAACTGCAGACTGTGTAACCCAGGAGCAATCTGGAGTTGTAATCACAACTTCCTCACATGATCAAATCATATGATTCAGGGTACGCTAGTGGCCAACTCGTAAACATTTAGCAGTGTAACTTTGGGAAATCAAAGCCATTGTGAGTTTTGTAATACTGTGATTTCCACCATTCCTCGTTAAACCATTTCACTCTACTAATAGAGCCCTGCTGGCCAGTGTCTGTATCAAATCAACCTCTCCACTTCACCATACAGCTTATATGGAGTGATTTTGTGATGAGTTATGCTAAGCTATATTAATTAGTTCTGTTATGTTATGTGAATTTGTAAAGCGCACTATTACCCGCAAGTAGGTGTTTGCGTCTAGCCCTTCATTTACTGGCTGGTGGGGAGGGGTGAAACCCTTCTGAAGAAGCAACCACAATCTCTGTCAGGGTGAAACACAAGCAAAACCCAAATTAAACTCCTGCTCAACCCTCTGGTAGCTTGCCACAAAAGCAGTAAGGCTTAACTTAGATACAATGTCTTAAGTATTTATGAAGCACTTCAAACAGTAATAAAGTGAAAACACAACACAAGAATAATCCCACACATACTTAGAAAAAATAGAGTAATATTGAATAAATCATTTGAGACCAAAACAACAAAAATCCAATCAATAGAACTGAAGATGTGCAATTTAAAAGATTTAAGGGAAAATAGTAGCTAAAAGCACAAGGCACCAACTGTGGTTATCCGGTCGCGTCGGACCTAGACTAACCCCCAAGTTCAGGCTGATCGCGATGGAGCATGGGCCAGATACACAGACCAAATTCGGCCCGCTGAACAAAGTGCCCTAAATCCTGGTTTGCAGAGTGCTGCGATATCTCATAGAGAGGCTGTATCACACAGCAGTGGTTCTGATGAACTGCGGGGCTGCGATGAAGGTCTGGCATTGACATGGGTCACACAGTGGCGGTTCCGATAAGCAGCAGGGCTCCGATGCGAGGTCCTGCATTGGGATGCGTCATACAGTGGCAGTTCCAAGGAGCTGCAGGACTTCGAAGCCATGTCCTGCATCGAGATGCGTCATGCAGCAGCAATTCTGAGGTGCTGCTGAGCAATGCATCACACTGATCTAAGCCTGATTTGGACACAGCCCACAGCACTCTCTCGACCTTTGCCCATGGCCCCCCTTAAGGTTGTGATACTGAGCTTTAATGTCCGGGTTCTGACCTTACCCACCAAAAGGCGGACGTCCTTGCAATGCTTAGAGACACCCACTGTGATATTTGTCTCCTGCAGGAGACTCACCAAATGCGAGCTGATTGGAAACGCCTATGGTCGAGAGGGTTCGAGCAACAATATTTCTCCTGCATAGTCGGGAAAAAGGCTGGTGTAGCCATCCTTTTAGCAACACAATTCCCGGGGATAGTGCTAGACACGCATGCAGAGATACCTGGTAAAATGATTGTGGTGCGGGTGTGCAATGGGGGGAAACACCTACACTATAGCTTCCATACACAGCCCAAATGAACTTCAGGAAACATTCTTTTGGGAAGCAGTGACAATGATTCTTGAGTCCCCGGATGAGGATCTAATAGTGGAGGTGCGATATCAATATAGTACCGACTCCTAACTGGACAGGTCTATACAAAGGGTGGAACACTCTGTGTCACTTTTGGATTCTATAAAGCAAAGGCTAAAATAAATTGGCTTGGTAGATGCTTGGAGACAATGCTATCCCACTGCCCGGGAATACCCCTTTTCAGTGGCTCATGAAATGTATACGCGCTTAGATCTCTTTCTGACATCATCACGCATCACACGGGCCATGTTATGATAGGGGTGGCAACTCTCTTGGACCATTCTCCTATCACCCTTGTGTTACAGCTATCTGGGAAACCCACATGTTAGAGGACGTAGAGGCTAAATTACAAATTACTAACATACAACACAAATATTAAGGAGATCCAAGAGGCCCTACAAGCCTACTTAGCAATTAATGATGACGATTCTGTCTCTGCTCCTCTCCTCTGGGACACCTTGTAAGCGGCTATAAGGGGGCTGTTTTTAGCCATAGCTACCAGACTGTACAAAGATATAAGAGACAAAAGGGACCTCCTGGAAACACAGATTAGGAAACTAGAAGGGGTGCATAAGGGCACAGGATCAATCCAAACGAGACACCAGCTTACTAGTGCGTGAAAACAATTGAAAGCCCTGGACCTTGACCGGGAAGAAAATGCCCTCTTTTGTACCAAACAGAGCTATTATGAAGGGGAAACCAAAGCTGTGAAGCTATTGGCACAGCACCTTCGATCCCAGACTAATGCACGCCGCATTGCAGAGATCAGATGTTCCCAGGGGGATATCCTCTGAACAGACAATGCCATTGCTGCCGAATTTTACACCACTCTCTACTTAGTGGAGTCCCTAGACCCAGTGGCAGCTGAGGCATATGTGAGCCAGGCACCAGTCGCCTCTCTACCGGCCTCAGAAGCAAAGAAGCTACACGCTGATATTCGCCCGGAGGAAGTCCTTCGAGCGATACAGGGGCTAGCCTCTGGAAAAACATCCGGGGATGATGGCTTTTCAGGTGACTTCTACAAAGCCTTTGCCCCTAGCCTTACTCCACTACTTACCAGTTTTTTAAACTTGTTTAGCCACACAGAGTCTCTGGCTCACACCATGCACATGGCAGCAGTGGTAGTGATACCCAAGCCGGGTAAGGACCTGTTAAACTGTGCCTCATACCACTCTATTTTCCTCCTGAATTTTGATCTGAAAATATTCACCAGCATCCTTACCATTCGCTTCGCCCCATATATACAAGGTTTGGTGGATCCAGACCAGTCCGGCTTCATACCGGAACGCAACTGTGGCGATGGGGCACACCAAATGTACCATCTCATAGACAAGATCCAATGCACCCAGCACCCCACTGGCCATGCCAGAAACTGGTACTGAATAGATTTGGTCTTGGTGATCGATTCTTGAAGTGGGTGGACTGTATATACAGCTGCCGTGAAGCGTGCATCAGACTGAACTGAGTTGCCTCCCGACCCTCTGGATTACGAGAGGTACCGGTAAAGGATGCCCATTATTGCCTTTATTATTTTCTCTATGTATGGAGCCTTTAAGTGCCCATTTCTATGGGCATCATGAGGCATGTCTTATCTAGGACTCCAGATATTCCCTACAGCCGAAAAGACAGTTCAGGTGAACTATGCGACCGTTTTGTCTGAAACTTGGAGGGAACTTCTGACCTGGAGGAGACATACGATGTCATGGCTGGGCAGACTAGCCACCATCAAAATGACTCTACTGCCACGCATTCTATATGTGGACATATAGGACACCCAGAGTTCACCCCGCCTGGGACGTAAATAGGTACATCAAATGGTAAGAGGCTAATTGCAAGAGAATCGGCTATCTCTTTGATTAGAAGGGAGTAATGGACTTCACTCATCTTGTCTCTGACTTCGTAATTCCCAGGGATGCAGACTGGCAATATATCACCCTGCTACACTGGGTTACTCAAGCACATATAGGGCCTCATGCGGCCGGCCACTCACCAAGTTCGAAAAATGGTACATTTCCTGCAGTTCCGACAAACGCCTGCTCTCGGACATTTACTCTTTCTTGCTCACACCTAAACATAGCATTAAACCCCAGTGCAGCATTGATGGGAGTCTGAACAAGAGCCCAAATTATCCCCAATGGAGTGGCATGACATAATCCATAGGCCCGGAGCTTCCTCCTGTAGTACCGGTGGGAAGGAAATGTTCCTCAAAATAACAAATTATTGGTATTACACTCCGGCTAGAGTAGCACAGTGGAAGCCTGGAGGGGACAACCTTTGTTGGCACTGCTGTGGACGATTAGGCACTCTCACACACTTGTTATGGCACTGCCCGAAGATTCAAACCTTCTGGTACTCAATACAGCTGGACATTTACACCATTTACCACACAGACATCCCCAGATTCCCTATTTATATTATACTGGATATTCCCAACCCATTGACCTATCCCCTCAAATCATGTCGGGGAGAGCGATCACCCTAGTACTGCGCACCGCCAAACAAGTATTGCTTTCTAATTGGGGTATGGATGGGATCGCAACTAAACTGAAGTGGCTACATAGACTGTGGGAGGTGGTAGGCATGGAGAAAATCATGGCAAGCCTCACACGCAAACTTACTGCTTCGACAAAACCTTGGGGTACTACTATAGAATTTTTATCCACATAATTTACAGAACTCACCTGTCCGAAATATCTTTGGGTCCTTCAACTCACTACATCAAGCCCTATCACAGGGGACCATGCCCAGATTAGATAATCTGGCCCCCTGGAGAACATGGGCCTCCTACACTGGAACAAAGGCGATTCCCTTCTACTCCCTTTCCTTCTCTATCCCTATCCTCTTTCCCACCACCTATGAATAATTAACAACATCATATTGTCTCCCTAACGGCCAGTTGATGTAGGTGGCGCCTTTAGTTATTTTTTTCCGGCAATCTCAAATAAAAAGATTTAAACCATAAAAAGTGAGAAAAAATAAGAAGGAAGGACTAGATATTACACTAATGACCATCCCCCACCCTAAATACCTTTCAAAAATGAAAAAAACAATCTCCGTGGTCTTCTCTCAAAACCTGCACCATCCTTGTCCTCAGTGCCCAAACATTTCTAAAAAATGAAGAACAACCAGTCGCCACATTTTTACCCATATTTTCCCTAAAACCATAAAGAAAGTTGAACGTCACCTTAACTTTGGCATAAATATTTAAAGAAAGAATTGTTACGTGCACTTCTGGGGCCACAACATCTGTAGCTCTCCATGGTCTCCATGAAGAATGTAGGCAGTGAAGAAGGACTTTACACATAGATTTAATTATAATTCAAACATTTTAAAATACTTTTTTATGTTGCTGTCTGGTGGTTAGATCTAATTATTTATAAGTGCAAATAAAGTACTAAATGTCAGACCATGTTCGGGGGCCACCCAAGTAGATGGGCCTCAACCGTGGAGGTTTGAGGTCGCTCTCCACTCATGTCCCGGGTTATTTCCAACTATGGCTCTGGAAACTGGACCAAGTACAATCCTTAACTTAGTTAACTCTCAGGGCACGAGGACAAGCAGTCACAGGCTTCCCAGCAAGATGATGTTGGGTTGCTCGAACTAAGCACTCAACAATCAACCAATAGACACAATATTCTTACTGTCCAGCCTGGTGGTTGTCTTTACAAGAAAGAAAGCACTTTAATTACACTGTTGTACTAAAGACTACACATTTCATCAGCACACAGGTTAGTTAATCCTAAATCCTATCTCTTGTAGACTTTACACCAGCCTTGATTCCCAACCATCGCCTCCCAGGTCCTCTCTCCTGTTTCTGGATTCCACTTCTCACTGGCAAGTCAAGAGTAGGGTGAAACAGGAGCGCGTGGTGGTGGCGACAAGATGGCCGCACCTTGAAGAGGCTCCGCAGCATTGGCACCAAATTTTCACGCGAAGGGACCATTTATCGACTTCGCACACGCTCACACACAGTAGTGAGTACACCGGAAACCGCCAGGACTGCTGAGGTGTGTTTCTGACCGACAAAATGTAACAGCGGGTCCATTTTTCAGCGCGTTTAAGACTCTGCCATTTCTGCCCAGAATTGCGGCCGCCAAATTGTACGCGCTCGGCGCGGCATCATTTCTCCTCAGCTAATGACGGCCACTGTGTGCACTTGTGACAGCTCGATTCAAAAAGGAAAAAAAAGTAAGAATCTGTCTGCTTTTCTTTAGCATAGCGGCTGCAGTCATCTTTGCGCTTAGGACATAGCATTTCATGTAACTACATCTTTTTTTTTCTTCACCTTGGCTTAACAGACATGGCAGCTGACTCTGTGTATACACTTAAAATAGTGTAATCACTTACACATCAGTTCAACCAACTTTGCAACATTGCAGCCGTCACTGTTTGCACGTTTTTCATGGCACACTTAACTCTGCTTTGTTTGAAATAGCATTTAACTGTCATTCTGTGGGCACTGGTATCAACATGTATTAACCTGCAATGCAGCTCACCTTAAAGTCTATGCAGTGAGGCTTCTCTCACAGCTCCCTCCTATGTGCATTAGTTTTTGACAATGTTACAACATTCAGGCGCCTACTAATTTGTTAATGTAATTTTCAACTGTGTTTTGGGACCTATTTATTCGCTAATTGAGCAGTAATTCCGTCTTTACCAGTCCTTTTTCTGATAATAGTTGGAACTTGTTCTAGCAACATCACTTGCCCATGGGTAGATGTCTGCTACTACTTACCTTATTCCATAAGTACCTATATTTCTCTCTACCAATATATTGGCTGCCTTTCAACACTTTCAATATACATTGCGTCAACTTAGATTACTGGAACTGTGCTTTTCAGATTTGGTCCTCAACGACTTTAATCCTTTTAATCTGTACTTCTGACATTATTTTAATACCCTCTTCATCGTCCCAACATGGATCTTACGCAGTCTAACAAATCTCACAGCACTTCAGGGACTGCTTCTGGAAGTGGCAAAGCCTCTACAGTTAACATCATCAAGCGTCTTAAGAAGGACGCCTCCTCTCCAACCAAATCTCCTCTTCCCGTCTCGTTAGAGGATATTATGGATTAATTACATCTCTTTCGCCCATTCATGTTGAACACCACCACCACCCTCCAAAGAATTTAAGAAAAATGGTCCGGCCTCGATATGAGACTATCTGATGTTGAACAGAAGGTAAGCGATGCCCAGGATGTCATTGCTAAAGTTGAGACCCACACTAAGGAAGTTAACCAACTTAAAAAGTCTACCGAGGATTTAGAAAATCGTAATCAGCGTAACAGTCTACGCATTTATAGTATCCCAGAGGGTTTCGAAGGCTCCGAAATGATCTCCTTCTTGAAATCTCTGGTTCTGCATATTGTTGGCCTCCCAAAATCAGTTGACTTTAATATTAGAAAAAGCTCATAGATTGGGGCCTCAAAATGCATCCTCTGCCACCAAACGAAGATGTATCATGGCCTATTTTTTGCTATACTCCACCCTTATGGCAATCCTCACTGCATCCAAACAACACAAGCAGATGTTCTGGTCAGGCCATAAGTTTTTTTTAGTCAAGATGTGTCTAAACCAACTGCCACTAGACGCAAAGAGTTCCTAGATCTCAGACCGGCCTTGAAATCCATGAACGCTCGCTATGGTCTTATACACCCCTGTTTCTTCAAAGTGACTTACAAAAACAGAACATTTTTATTCGATGATCCAGATGACCTTCGGAAGTTCATCCATACCCACCGAGAAGAACACATGGAACTTGGGAAACATTAATTGTCTTACTAATATTTTCGATTTTTTTTTCCCTTGAGGTCAATTCGTTTGTTGTAAGTTATTGTTAATTGTTCTTTTGTCTGTTTTAGGTTTATCCTGTGCTATGGTTGAAGATCCCTGCTTACACCATTTGTTTGTCTATTTTGTTTGACGTATCCTGTTGATGTGTTCCCCTAGGTCTGGTAAGTTTCCTTTCTCATTGTCTCATTCGTTTAGCATGTCCTTTTTGGAGTATTTCATCCCTTCCTTTTCATCTGATGTTATATTGTCGATCTCTATTCTCTGTGCCCTTCCCAGTGGTGTGGTTGCTTTGATTTTTTGCTGTGCCCCCTCCCTCAACAATGTTATTTGTACTCTCTTCCTAGATCACCATGACTAAAGCCTCTTGGCTTTTCGTCATCTTTTCTTTCCTAACTTCTTTGGGAGATTATGCTCCCCTCTTCTTCTGTTCTCTTTGTATCCTCTCTTCTTTATACCTTCCTTCTCTCTTACATTTTCCTTTGACCCTTTTTCTCTATCTCAGGTCTTCCTTACATCCTCATTATATGGTACTTTACTGTTTTCCTTCTCCTCTTCCTTTGTGGCCAAACTATACAAGTTTCTCCTATTCTACGCTCCATGCATTTTCTCAACCTTTAATTAACTCCTTTTCTCTAATATTTTTCTTCTTTTTCTTGGCTTCGTTTTACTTTCAAGCCTAATAATAGTTAAACCCTATAGATGAAAGTTTTTCGTATAGTATCCTGGAATATTAAGGGCATTCGCAACCCTATAAAGAAGCAACGTGTCCTATCTCAAGTAGCAAGACTAAAATGTCAGGTTGCATTGTTACAAGAGACACACCTTAAGTCACAAGAATTGTCTTCATTACGTAAACAATGGGTTGGAGAAGTTTTTTGTTCTCCTGCAGTGAATAACAAAAATGGTGTGATTATATTATTTCACAAATCTTTAAACATTCAATTACAAAATGAGTTTCATGATGATAATGGTAAATGGTTGTTTTTAAATGCTCTTTTTGATAATACTCAACTTTCGTTTTGTAATATTTATGGTCCGAATGGTATTGACTTTCAATTCTGGAATGACTTTTCCACTTTTCTTTCCTCTCTGTGGATGATTTGATCATGGGGGTGACTGTAATCAATTGATGAATCTTTTCCTGGATCGCAAATTACAAACCAAATATGTCCCCAACAAAATGCAAAAACATTTTCACAAAGCAATTTCATCTAGAGGCCTTATTGACTCATGGAGAGTCTCTCACCGTGACACATTGGAATTTTCTTTTTTTTCTCCCATTCACAACTCTCCCTTACGTATTGACTACATCTTTCTCACTCAACACGCCCTACAGTTTATGACCAACTCAGAAATTGGCTCCAACCTCATTTCAGATCATGCCCCTGTCATTTTAGATATGGACTTTTCTTCACCTTCCCCTATTTACCACCATTGGCGCTTTAATAACTCTCTTCTTTTAGAAGCCCAGTTTGTTGAACAATTCACACTTTTTATTGACAATTTATTTCTCAACAATGTCACTTCTGCTTCTCAATTTCATTCAGTTTGGGATGCCTTTAAAGCCACTGCCAGGGGTTTTATTATTGATTTTGTAACCCGTAAGAAGAAAAAAGCCCTCTCTGAGTCCTCTCTTATCTTAAACATATCAAAACTCTAGAACATCAATACTTCACCACCAACTCTAATGATATTCTCTCCTCTCTTATCAAAGCTAAAATGCAATTTAACAAGCATTCATGGGATTCCGCATGTAACCACCTCCTAACATGTAATGCTAAAATGTATGGTGGACAGAATAAAGCTGGTAAATCCCTGGCCAACTATCTTAAAATCAAGAAACAGAAATCTAAAATCATTGCTATTACCGAGAACTCTGGTGTCCGCCATACTGCTGATGATAGAATACTTTTTTTTTTTTAAAATATTTTTATTGTAAGATAAAACAAAATTTTTCTTGGCACACAGCATATACGACATACACAAAATACATAATATATATACCGAAATTAAGTAAAACAAAAAATTACTGTCAAAAAAAAAATACTGTATATCCCTAATCAAAACTTTTTTCCTTTATACAGCCCAAAAAAAAAAAAAAACCTATAAGAAGGGAACAAAACAAAATATTGTTAATTCATCCAGAATTTACATTTATTCTCTCTTTCCAATGGTAGACTGGTTCCCATATTTTCAGACCCAATCTTCTTACCCTTTTACCTTTCCTAGCATATATGCCCCTTTCAAGGTTAAAAGTCCCCAATAATAAAGCAATCCATTGTTGTGTTGTCGGAGGTAAAGGATCCCGCCAGGCTCTAGCAATTAATAACCTATACACCGCCATTGCTAAAAATAGAAATTCAGGATGATCACCATCAAATCCCCTAACCCCTAACATAATTATAGCTGGTGTTAACGTCACATTCAAACCTAATGTATGACCCAAAAATCCTTCAATTCCCTTCAGTAAAATACCTAATTGTGGGCATTGCGCAAAAATGTGAATACTATCTGCTGCCGGTGCACTGCAGCGAAAGCAGGTAATCCCTGTGGTCGCACCCCATTGCGCAATGCGGTCCGGTGTGTGGTAGAGTTGATATAAAGTTTTGAAATGTTGAGATTGGAGCGGGGCAGAGCACAAAACAGAACATCCTAATTCCAGCGAGTCCAGGAAACACTGGCTCTGTATCCCTAATTTCCCTGCCCATTTATCACCAAATTTTCCAGTGTCATCTTTTTTTAGTTCTACTAAACTGGCATAGAAATAACGGATAGAGCCCCCCCCGCCCTGCTCTATAGATTCCATAAGATTAACTTTTCCAAATCCACTTTCTCCTCCTTTTTTCTTACTGAAAAAGCTCCTAATCTGCAAATACTTAAAAAAGCTATGTCTTGTTATATTATATTTTGACATCAAATCTGAGAATTGTAATAGATTTTCATCTAATCCCAACAAATCTCCTATCTTTTTAATTCCTTTCATATCCCATTCTGCCATTATAGCATCGGAAAAGATTGAAGATGGTAGTGTTTTATTCCTATATAATCTGGTATATCTATTGTATCTACCCAATCCACATCTTTTTGCTACTGCTGACCATGATTTATACGCAGCCATAACTGTCTTAAAACGTGTGCGTTTATAATAAGAAAAATCAGCACAGTTTAAGAAAGCATTTGCGGAGTCTGAACCCATTACCAGAGAATATACCATAGTTGAAAAGGATTTAACATTCAAATCTAATTCACTTGCTCCCAGCAAGCCCTGGGTATATTGAAGTACAGAGGCCCAATAATATAACCTAAAGTCCGGAACCCCCCAACCTCCACTAGCCCTTGGTAAAGTCATAAACTTATAAGCCCTTCTGGTCTTTCCATATGACCATATGAATTTATTTAGAATTGACTCCAGCTTATTAAACCAGATTGATTCAAACATAAGAGGTATCGTACGGAAAAAATAAAGGAATTTGGGAAGTATAAGCATTTTAATTACATTTGTGCGGCCCACTAACGTAAGTCTAAGATTATTTATTCTGGCCAATTCTAAACCTACTTTCCTCATTAACGGGGAGATATTACGTTCTACCACAGTATCAAGATTTGGCGAAATCTCAACTCCTAAATAAACTGCTGCAGAAACCACCCGTATGTCATTGCATTGAACCATTGCATTTTTTATGATCTGCGTTTTTGCGCTATTTAATTTATATCCAGATATTATGCCAAATTTACGGGCCTCTAACTCCATCTCAACCATTGCTTTAGATGGATCTGTGGTAATTATAGCTACGTCGTCTGCATATGCTAACACATTTGACCAAAGAGGGGGGATACTGGGGTTAAAGTTAAGACAGCGCAAATACGGATCCATATACAATGCAAAGAGGAGAGGGGAGCTGGGGCAACCCTGCCTAGTGCCTCTTTTTATCTGTACGACCTCGGTTAGGTCTCGATTAACCTTAATTCTAGCTGTTGGTGCCTTATATAGTACCTGAATTGCCCTAATATAATTATCACCAAAACCATATATTTTCATTATCTCCCACAAATATTCCCATGCGACCCTGTCAAAAGCCTTCTCGGCATCTAGGAATAGGGCTGCTACAGGGCCACCGGCAATCTCCATGGCGTCGAAACAGGTAATCACTGTTCTAACATGTGTTGTAGTACCCTTCCCGGGGATAAATCCATGTTGGACTGGAGATACTAATTTATCTATAACAGTAGCCAACCTTGTTGCCAATATTTTGGAGTACAGTTTCACATCCGCATTCATTAAGGCGATTGGTCTATATGACCCAGCGACAGTAGACGGTTTACCTTTTTTCAAAATAACTATAATTTTAGTACCCCCCCATGAATTTGGGACCGAAACTTCCCTCTGAGCTTGTGTAAGAGTATCCAATAAATCCAATTTTATAGTTGAGAAGAATGTTTTATAAAACTCAATCGGAATAAGATCCGGACCTGCAGCCTTTGAGGACGGGAGTTCTGATAAAACTACCGTCACTTCTTCTAAGGTTATAGCAGAGTCTAATTTAATCTGATCTTCCAATTCCAATTCATTAAGTTGAATATTTCCCAAATAATCTCTAATTTTATCCCTACCCACCTCAGCTTCAGAATCATACAGCCCTGTATAATATTTCCAAAATTCATTCCTTATACCTGCAGAGTCTGAGATCAAATTGCCAGAATTATCTACCATATTTTTAATATCCCCTGCAGTAACCTTCTGTCTAGTTCTAACAGCGAGAATATGTCCCACTCTTTCGCTATACTCAAACACCTGCTCCTTCTTTGCAAGATAATTCGCTGCCGTTTTACAAGTGATCCTTTCAGCTATTTCACTCTTTAACATCATAATTTCCAGAATTTTTTGATCCAATGATCTCCCACTATTAATTAGTCTGCTCAGTTCTACCTCTGCAGTCAGGAGCGAATTAATTTGTTGATCCATCCTCTCTCTTTCACTTTTCTGTCTAAAGGTTGTAAAACTAATTGTCTCGCCTCTTATTCCTGCTTTAAAGGCATCCCAAATGTTGCCACTACTAGCACTCCCCTTATTGTTAAGCCAGAAATCGCTTATCCATTTTTCCATATGCTTACAATAGCTCTCATCCTTTAGCAAGGCTCTCTCAAATGTCCATTTATATATTTTCCTTGCAATACCACTTAAACTAATTGTCAGTAACAGTGGATTATGGTCTGACACCAGGCGGGGTAGTTTCCTAATCTGTGCATTTGAAAGCAATACATTAGAAATTAGAAAATAATCTAGCCTAACCGTGATTTTATGTGGTGCAGAATAGAAAGTATCACCATCAATCATCGGATGTAAATTGGCCCAAACATCTGATAGAGCATTATGTGCAGCCATATCTACTATAGCCCTATAAACCCTTTTCTTAGGCCCAGAATAGCAATGGCCAAATTGCAACTCAACACTGGCAGGACGGTTAATGTTAAAATCCCCACAACAAACAATGGGTTCCGCCCAGGTCGATAGTTCCTGATCCAAAAATTGAAATATATCTGGCTCGTCACACGTTGAACCATAAACTGAAACCAGTGTAAATCTAGTTCCTCTAAAATCTACTTCAGCGATAACCCATCTTCCCCATGTGTCTTCCTTGCTCCTAACCACAGTACAATCTCTCCCCCTACCCAAAATTGCTACCCCGCGTGTTTTTGAGGCTTGTTTAGTAAATGCCAATACTTTAAAACCCAATTGCTCCAACAAATAACCCTTACCTCCCTCTACATGAGTTTCCTGAAGGCAAATCAAGTCTGGATATATTGACTTACAAAAAGCTGAAACACGTAATCTCTTCTGAAGATCATTAAGACCACAAACATTCATTGAGATAATTCGACAAGTCATTAAAAAACATCAAAAATTGATACCATCTTCCCTTTCCAACTTTCTTTTTCTTCCTTTATTCCCATCTTCCCCTTCTTCCCCCATTTACTTAGGATCTGAAATTGCCAAAAACTATATTTCTGTGTATATGATGCGTGCCATTTTCTCTCCCCCTTCTGCCCCCCACCCCCTCCCCTGTCCCCCCCGAGCAACCCCTCCCCCACCCTCCCCTACAGGCAAATAGGTCACTCATGACCTATGTGTGATCGCCAGGGAAGCAGCAGTCGCCACTCCTCCCCACTGCCACCAAATATCAACAAAACCCCGCTTATTTATTTCTCCTTATACCCCAACACTTCCGTCACGTAAGCCTTTACTTTAATCTCAGAAAAGAAAAATTTAAACTGTCCTTTAGTTACTATTTTCAGCTTAGCGGGGTATAACAGATAAGCTTCTGAGCCCAGACCCTGTATAAGCGGTATCATCTGCCTCAACCTCCATCTACGCTCAACTGTGGCATGACAGAAGTCAGGCCTTGCAAAGAACGTGACATTATTAAATGTACGTCTAGTCTCAGGTTTAGCCTTATCCAGTATTAACTGCCGCAGGAGAAAATTCCCAACAAAAATTAACAATGCCCTTGGTTTCCCCCCCTGAGTTCCAGTCTGGCCCCTTTTGTAAAATGGAAAGCGGTGGGCTCTTTGAATTTCATGCTCCCAGTGCCATGTTGTTAGTTCTGGGAAAGCCCCTTTTAACAAATTTACAACAAACATTCTAGGGTCCTCCCCTTCAAGACCTTCTTCTACTCCTAGCAATCTGATGTTATTACGACGCTGCCTATTCTCAAAGTCCTCCAGTTTCCAATTTACGTCTTCAGCCACCTTCTGATGTTCTTCTTTGTACGTTTTTAACTCTCTCAAGTCATCCTCTACCTTCCCAGCTCTTTCCTCCACGTGGGCAACCCTTTCGACCATCTCATCTTGTCTTTGACTTATTTTCCTGAGTTTGTTCTGTACCTTCCTTGATTCCTGCCTTGCCCTCCTACTTTCCCCTCTAGCCTCAGACTGCATTAACTTCAGAGTATTAAACAATAAATCCAATGTAACTGGGGGTTGCGAGGGCTGCGATGACCCTTGATCCCCGATCATTGTAGCTGGACTGTCCTGTTCCAGAAAAGAAAAAGTAGTGGTAGAGTAGTCCCAGGCCGACTTTTTAGTAGGATCTGTAGTACTACTTGTTGAGGAGGGCTTCCTTTTAGATAGTCGTTTTTTCTGTGTTATTTTCTGAGCAGGAGAGCTACTGGCAGAATCTATCCCAGTTGACACGTCAGAGCTAATCTCGCCTGAGGGTAATAACTGTGACTGGGAGTCTTCATCGACTGAATAAAACCTTTCAGCAGAGGCGGCCTCGTTAGTAATAACCAAATCCGCAGAGTTAGAGGCAGAGGATTCACCTCCTGATTTAAGCCCCCCACTTTCCACGTTTATTTCCATATCCTCTGCCCAGGTTAAAGAATCAGGTCTCTTTCTTTCTGAGGCTTCCTCCCCTTCTTTATAATCTACTTGTGCGTGTGAGCTCAGTTCTATCTCCAATCCTGGAGCTGGAGCTGATATGTCAAAACTACCCTCTTCATCCGGCAGTTGGGTGCTCAGGGCACGGCTGTCTATCACAGGGTCATTACTCACTTTAGGTCGCTGCACCTCACGAACCTCCCGCTTGTGTACAGGCGGCCCCTCTGAACCAGCACGCAGCCCCCCGGCAGACCTCCCTGCAGCAACGAGAACAGCAGGCAATGCCCCGGCCGGCTTCTCTGTATCGGGCCCTTCAGGTTGCCTAGCAACCCCAACACCAGCGCTGGCTCCCGTTCCAAGTTCTGCGCTGAGGACGCCGACATCAACCCCTGCTCCTCCGGCAGCATCCAGAACATCGGGGGTCGAGAGGCCGCCAGTTTTACTCGTAGACTTGCTGCCACCGGCATTTCCAGGTACGTTTGCGAAGCTCTCCGAGACTGAGGGCTGGCGCAGCGTATTTTCCTTTACTTTTGGTTTGACGGCATTTCCCAACTCCTTCACAATAGCCACGCTGTCTGGGCCCGTTTTTTTAGCAATTAGTAATTTCTTAGAACTCAATACGCTCTTTTGAGCTGGCGCAGTTAATGGGATTTTTGTGTCAATCTTTGTGTCAATCTTGCTTTTATCTTTACTTGTTTGACCTCTTGTGACATCTGTCTCTGAGGTTTTACTGCCTTTGCCGTCCTTGCCGTCCTTGCCGTCCTTCACCTCGTTAACCCGCTGCAATCGAGGAGGCATCCTAAACCAGGATCTTAAAATCAGCCTGGTGGTTTCCGTTAGTCTCTGATGATAGAATACTTGATTGCTTTGTCCAGTATTATATTTCTCTTTATACTCCAGAGTCCACTCCTTCTTCAGTGAAAATTGATTCCTTTTTTCAATCTCTTCCACATGCTGCTGAGGTTTCTGTAGATTTTGAGTTATTAGATACTCCCATTTCGGAAAAAGAATTTCTTAATGCTCTTAATCTTTTACCCAAAGATAAAACTGCTGGCCCAGACGGTTTCACTGTTCGGTTCTATCTCCAATTTAAAAAATCTCTAATACCTCATTTATTTTCACTGATAAATTACTTTCTAGATGAGGGGACATCAAAGGGAACTTTCACCAAAGCAATGCTTTGTCTAATCCCTAAAAAGGATAAAGTTCCCTCCTTTTGCAAAAATTATAGGCCAATCTCTTTAATCAATACTGATTGCAAAATCTCCGCAAAAATATTGGCCATTCATATCAACAAAGTGATTCCTGATCTTATTAATATTTATCAATCTGGGTTTGTCAAAGAAAGGTCTATAACCGATAACTTGAGAACCCTCTTAAACATTATCCATCTTGCCTCTAAAATGGATTCTCCAGTGGCTGTCATAACGCTCAATGCTGAAAAAGCATTTGATAGGGTGAGTTGGGACTTTATGTTTGGAGCACTGAGATGGCATGGTTTCAGCCTCCCATTCATTCGATATATTCAATTGCTTTATTCTGATCCCTCAAATTCTATATGGGTTAATGGACGCCAATCTACATATTTTTCTCTCTTTTATTCTTGCTTTAGAGCCCTTTCTTGAAAAAAATCAAGCGCTCACCTTTATATACAGGTTTTCAATTTCAGAATGTCAACATCAAGTTTACTGCCTATGCAGATGATATTTTGCTTTACATCTCTAACCCTTCTACTTCTTTGCCGGCTCAATTCTCTCTTCTACAAGAATATTCATCAGTCTCCGGCTATAAATTGAATATTGATAAATCGGTAGTTCTACCCTTAAACAAATTTTGTCTATCGCACATTTTTCATGGCTCTGGCTTTGAATGAAATCCCAGGAGCATCAAATGTTTAGGCGTCACTATCAGGGAAACCGTTAAGATTAATCACACAGATATACTTAAAAAACTCTCTGTCCTCACTGAGAGATGGTCGCCTCTTTTTCTATCCTGGTGGGGTAGATTAGCCACTATTAAAATGATGCTTCTCCCTATTATTAATTTTTATCTCTCTATGCTTCCTGTTTCCCTTCCGCTTTCCTTTTTTAGTTTCATCAATCGTTCCTTGACGAAATTGCTATGGAATAATCGCAAATCTAGGATTTCTCTCTCTCGTCTCCAGAAACCCAAAGACTTAGGTGGAGTTAACTTCCCGAACATCAACCGATATCATTCTGCCTTCACATTAACGCAAATTTGGTGTTTTTATCCGACTCTCCTTGCCCTCAAGTAACGGCTTGGAGTACACTTGAACTGGCTCAACTTCAACCCTTTACATTCCTTACAGCCACTCGTTTATCTCAGCCACCAAAACGCTTTTCCACGCTCTCGCTTTTTCTCTGTTTCGATCTCATCATTCCCCATAAGGATTTTGTTTCCCAAACCTCAATATGGTCCAGTAAAATTTTAAAGATCAATAATAGAGCACCCTTTTGGAAGAAGTGGATTTATAAAGGTATCATTATTCTTGATCAATTAATGAAGGACGATATGCCGAGGTAATTCGAAGGTATTCGAGAATCCTTCGGCGAACCCATTCCTCCAACTATCCCCTCTTGGCAGCCTCCCTCACTCCAATAGATTTTTCTATTTCTCCTAGAGCTACTTTCATCTATAGATTGCTCTCCCGTGCTTTACCTGACAGGTTGAAATCGCCAATAGAACTATTATGGGAGAAAGACTTAACACAGGAATTTTCACTTCAGCTCTGGTCCAAAATACATACCTTTTCCCGCTCTGCTAGTACTACAAAACTCTATTTTTCTTTTACAATTGACTTTTTTTTACCCCTCCTGACTTACACAAATTCAAATTACTTGAATCTAGAAAATGCTGGTCATGTTCCTGTGAAGACAGTGACCTTCTCCATATATTTTTTCACTGCCCGTCGATTAAATCCTTATGGTTTCGTATTTGGTCCAAATTAAATGACATTTCATCACAAACTTCACTTTTGACATTTCACATATATTTTTAAGAGGCTCCTCACCAATATGGGATGCTCACTGTAATGTAAGAAGATTCATAGACTTATTTATAGCCATCTCTCTTCAAATTATCACAACGAATTGGAAAGATACATCCAAAATTTGGTATACAGCATCAATATCGACGGGGAAATATCGATATGTAGAAATATCGAGGTAAGAATATCGTCTGTGTGAAATATCGATGTATTAAATATCGATGTAGTAAATATCGTTTTTTCAGAATTACAGAAATATCGATATTGTTAAATATCGTTGTAGTAAATATAGTTGAAATATATATCGATGTAAATAATATCGACATTATGTTTTTAATGGTATAATTTGTTTACTTGTTTAATAGTTTTGTAATTTTTTTATAATTTTAATGTTTTTATGTGAATAATAAATGTAATTTTATAATATTTTTTTATTTTTTTTTTAGTAAATATTTTAGGAGCGGGTTGTTGGTTTTATAGGGGATAAGGGTGGGTAGTAATTTAAAAAATGTGTGTTAACATTTTTTTAAAATTTAAAATTTGAAGGAAATACATTTCTAATTTCGAAATTTGAAATTTGAAAATAGAAATTTTATAAAATATTTTTCTTTATATATTAGTAAATGTGTAAATATTTTAGGAGCGGGTTGTTGGGTTTATAGGGGATAGGGGTGGGTAGTAATTGAAAAAATGTGTGTTAACATTTTTTAAAAAAAATTCAAATTTGAAGGAAATAAAAATCTAATTTCGAAATTTTAATTTTTTAATTTGAATTTTTTTAAAATATTTTTTTATATATTATTATGGTTTAGTGCCCAGCACTTTCCCTGAGTTATGTTGGATTTGGAGTTAGAATAGTAAATTATTATGGTTTACTGTCCAGCACTTTCCCTGAGTTATGTTAGATTTGGAGTTAGAATAGTAAATTATTATGGTTTACTGTCCAGCACTTTCTCTGAGTTATGTTATATTTGGAGTTAGAATAGTAAATTATTATGGTTTACTGTCCAGCACTTTCCCTGAGTTATGTTAGATTTGGAGTTAGAATAGTACATTATTATGGTTTACTGTCCTGCGCTTTCCCTGAGTTATGTTAGATTTGGAGTTAGAATAGTAAATTATTATGGTTTACTGTCCAGCACTTTCCCTGAGTTATGTTATATTTGGAGTTAGAATAGTAAATTATTATGGTTTACTGTCCAGCACTTTCTCTGAGTTATGTTATATTTGGAGTTAGAATAGTAAATTATTATGGTTTACTGTCCAGCACTTTCTCTGAGTTATGTTGGACTTGGAGTTAGAATAGTAAATTATTATGGTTTACTGTCCAGCACTTTCTCTGAGTTATGTTATATTTGGAGTTAGAATAGTAAATTATTATGGTTTACTGTCCAGCACTTTCTCTGAGTTATGTTGGACTTGGAGTTAGAATAGTAAATTATTATGGTTTACTGTCCAGCACTTTCCCTGAGTTATGTTGGATTTGCAGTTAGAATAGTAAATTATTATGGTTTAGTGTCCAGCACTTTCCCTGAGTTATGTTGGATTTGGAGTTAGAATAGTAAATTGTTATGGTTTAGTGTCCAGCACTTTTCCTGAGTTATGTTGGATTTTGAGTTAGAATAGTAAATTATTATGGTTTACTGTCCAGCACTTTCCCTGAGTTATGTTATATTTGGAGTTAGAATAGTAAATTATTATGGTTTACTGTCCAGCACTTTCTCTGAGTTATGTTGGACTTGGAGTTAGAATAGTAAATTATTATGGTTTACTGTCCAGCACTTTCATTTATTTATATACAGTTTGGAATTAAAATAGTATTTTTTTTATTTACTGTTTTCTTTTACTTTAATAGTATTTGGAATTATAATACTGAATTATGTGTTATGAATAATTTTTTAATTATAATATTATAAATAAATACAAATGATTGTTGTTTAAAATCTTTTATTTCAATATTCTGTAATGTATTTTGAAGTATTTAATAGATTATATTTATAACATATGTATAAAAATGAATTACACATTTTGTACCATTTTATTATTTATTTTACATGCATGTATCATTATAAAGTAACATAGTCAATTTTTTTCAAGAATACAGTCTTTATTGTGTTGTTTCTGTTTGTAAATGAAAACATTTATACATTTTAAAAAAACCTAACATTTGTATTTAATGATGTAATACATTGCAGTATTTGTAATATATATATATTGTACATTTTTAATATAATGTTTTATTAATTAGCGTATTAAATTTTATTTTTTATTAAAATGCAATTTAATATGTTAATTAATTTACAAATAATTTGCATTTACAAAAGTACATACATAAATTGTTAACATGTGTTTATTATAAGTAAATAAAGAGTTAATGTTATAAACATATTTTTAATATACATTAAAAAAATTATTATACATATTTTAACATAAAGTAATTAATGTATATTTTACAATATTAATATGTTTATTTTACACATTTTAAAAATAATAACAATTTTTAAACAAATATTTAAACAGTTTTTCAATTGTTTCTATTCATTTGTATAGGGATTTAGTCCTATTTTTGTTTTAATTATGCCACAATTTTTTTTTCATTAGTTCACTTTTTAGACTATCTACATCATTGTTTGGGTCATTTGTGAAGATGGAACCTCGCGGTTGGGAGCTGCTTCGTGTTTGTTAATGTAAGTTTAATTTTAATTACTTTTAAGTTAGTTTTAAGGTATTTATTAGATAGTAGTAGTGTATATGTGTTGCTATGTGTGTTATTTAACTGTTTATGTAAAATGTACGTGTTATTTAAGTACGTTAGGGATAGCGTAGTTTGTTTACTATCTAATAATAATGTTTTGCTTTTAATCATTACTTTATGTATATTAATACGTTTTATATGTTGTTTATTCGATTTGTGGGTTTATTATTTGTTATGGGTGGGTTTTGTTTGTACTTTATTTACAGTTGCCGGTTTTGGTGAACAGACTGAATTGTTCTCGCTTTTTTTTTTCAATAAAGTAAATTGTTGTTACTAGTGTTTTTTTCCTAGTTTACATAGATTTCCTTGTTTTTCGGGATTTTGGTGCGTTTTTTATAGTGAATTGTTTTCGGGTTTTTATCGTTTCGTTATCGAAAGGATTGCTACATTGGATTCTGTTTATACAGTTGTATTTTAAAATTTTTGGGGGTTTGTCATCACTATGTGGATTGTTTTTTGCTTGGATTGGTTTTTAAAGCATCTATTTCAGACATATTCTACAGCCACAGAACCGTAAGTTATTTTTTATTATTTTTTTGGGGTGGGTCATGTTTATTTGTGGATTTGTATTTTTATTAGTTATATTATGTCTTGTGATATTAATTTCTATTTTTACATCACATGACATAATTTAACTAATATTTAAAAAAAAATTGGATCTGTATTATATATGTTTTCATGGTTTGCTATGTGTATTTTATTAAAGGATGGATTTTGCTATTAGGTCCATGTATTCTAGACCTTGGATACTTGGGTACATTCTTGTTTTTTGTTGGAGGTATTCATACATATTTATTGTTTGTTTGCTTAGTTTTGGTCCTATTTGGATAAAGATTGTTTGATTCTTAGTTCTTGGTAGCTTTGATCTTTTTTGATGCATTGAATTAAGTTTGTGAAGTGTTGGTTGTCCTCTCCCTAATGTGGCTTGGAAGGCATTATGCCATCCTTCTACTGCGTTATTTGTTTTGGCTTTTTGTGCTATAGTGCTAGTGTAGACATTCCACCAGGGAATTTGGAATTTAGGTTGTCTGCGGTGACCTGAACGATGCAATCTTCCTACCCAGGTGTCTTCGAAATAGTCTAACAAGGGAGTTAATTTTTTTTCATTAGTGCGGTAGAAAGGACTGTCAATTAATACATTGTAGTAATTTGCTGCTTCTGTTGTTGGGACGTATGCTAGTACTATTAATTTTTTGATCTGGTAAGCAAAGTTGCTGTTTGTAGAGTAGTCTATACTTAAGGTAGATTTTTGTAAGTGTCTCCATATACTTTGATTGTAGTGATACTATGGGTATATTTTTAGTATAGCTTGTATCATAGCTATTTCAAAGTCTATTATGATTCTTTGTGGATAGTTATTATCTGTTAATTCTTTGATTGTTGTTAGTATTTCTATGTAGGTTGCGTTTGTTTTATTTGGCAGCAATGTATAAATTAAGGGTATATTAGTTTCCTGGTATTCACCATGTATGGTATAAAGTTGAAAAAAAGGTTTTGGACACACTTTAAAAGTTCTGTCCATCATCCATGTTTCACAATTTTTTAGTTTTTTGCAAGTTGTTATTTGTTGTGAAAAGTAGAATTATTTTATCATGGCTTTCGTTATCATACATCAAGAATTTGTCTTCTTTATGGGTAATAGTATAGTCAGGATATATTTTAATTTCTTGAAACGTTTGGGGTGGAGGTTTAGTTGGATCAGATTCTCTTTTAGTTTTATTTCTAAATTTATACGTTTAGTTTATAATTTTAAAAATGTTTATATATGTAATGTGTGTTAATAAATAATTTTTATTGAGTATATTTGATTTATTAAGTATGTTTATATTTATTGGTGTATTAATAATTAATTTATACGTATTTTAAATATATACTATATTTATATATGTTTATTTAGTATTTATTTTAAAGTTATTATTAATTAAATTGTTATGTTGTTGAGAGGAGTGTGTATTTAATGTATAAATTGTCGATATTTTTAGTATTTGTTAATAGGCTGCATGTAAGTCGATAATAGTGGTGTCGATATTTTTGTAGTGTTTCATATTATTTAAAGTATTTTCGAAAATTTTTGTAATCGATATGTTTATAGTCGATATAATTTAAAACGATATTTTTGTAGTCGATAATAAAATATCAATATTTGTGTAAATCCTTGTTTAGGTATATGGTGACGATATTTTTGTGTATGTACGATATTTTTGCGGCGATGTTTTTGTTGGTCAGTGTTTTTGTTATCGATATTTGATCAGGGAACCCAAAATTTCAAATCAGGCTTAGTGGAACTTGTTATGTCATCACCACTGGCTTGATTGTGCATTCGCCACTTCCATGCCTTTATGAATTAAAAAGGATTTATTATGGTCACCTCATACTGCATACCTTTCTAAGCATGTTCCTGGACTAGTCTTGCCTTCATTTAAAGTTCCTTCTTTTGTCCTCACTATTTGTTTATTTTTTAACTCCTGCAGATGTTATAGATATTACTTCGGCATGTTTTCTTTTTGCTACTCCTTCCCTCTTCTCCTTCTATCTTTTATTTTCTTTTGCGTTCTCTCCTCTTTTCTTTTTCTTTCTTCTTTTTTCTATTAAATTTTAAAAAGCTCTTTTTCCTTAGTATAGTTTTATTTCCCGTTACGAGACTTTTTTTGAAAATATAATACTATATTAATGCTTCTTTTTTCATTGTAAGTTATTCACTCTGTATTGATGTCTTAGTATGTTTGCAAATTGCAATAAAGCTCTTTAAACGTAAAAAAAAAGAGTAGGGTGAATCAGTCCGAGGTACAGTTATTATGTACCCACAGTTCAGATGTGCATACTCTGTTATGTTATGAGTTTTGTAAAGAGCACAGCGGCCCCAGCAAAGGGGCATCCCAGCGCTGACTGTAGCAGATGTTAGGAGGGGACTGAAAGAGAACAGCAAGGCCTATAAATAGGAAAAAGATTAGTTTTAATGGCTTTACCAAATGCAGTGTGGTTATTGATGCTATGGACCGGGAGAGAGTTCCAGAGTTTCACAGCCAGGACGCGGAAAGAGTGTCCTCCTGCTTGCTATTTCCTCACCTGAGGGACAACTGCCAGACGCTGGTCCATGGAAAAAAGTTGATGAGAAGGTATGTAGGGTGATATCAGGTTCGCCAGGATATCTGAGATATTCATGGTTTTGTGAGTAATGCAGGGAGACTTAAATTCAATGCGTTTCGCCACCAGCAACCAATGAAGTCTGCGGATGGCATTGGTCTTGGGGCACATTCTTGGGAGGCCAAGTAGGGTTCTGGCAGCCACATGTTGAGCCTTTTGCAGGCATAGAATGTCAGCCTTATTAGCCACCAAATAAAGTGAATTGGCGTAATCCAGCCTAGATAGAATGGAGGTCTGGATGATGACTTGGCAAACCGTGGGGTCAAAGAAGCCCAGCAGAGGTTTGAGCCCGCGCAATACAGGTCCCAGCTACTTTTTTGTTTGGGCCTGGAAGTTGAGGGCAGAATCAACCCAAACTCCCACTTGTCGAGGGACAGTGCGCAGCCCAGCGCAA
Organism: Lissotriton helveticus; assembly: GCF_964261635.1. Taxonomy (NCBI): domain Eukaryota; kingdom Metazoa; phylum Chordata; class Amphibia; order Caudata; family Salamandridae; genus Lissotriton; species Lissotriton helveticus. Next base: position 1,794,176,316 of record NC_136065.1, read on the forward strand.
CTCTCAGTTATCTTACCTCTTTTCGAGATAGGCAGAATGTGTTGAGTTCTTCTGATGCTTTCTTGTATTATGTTGTATGATGTCTTTAGAACTGTATTGTAGAATGATGGGCGATGAGAGTTCCAGGTTGGTCAGTTGCATCCTGTGCCTAGGAAGGATCACACTTGGTTGTGTGCTCCATTAAACTTAATAATTATACCATCTAGTATCATGGTATTTATTCCCCCTTTACAAAATAAATTCGGTGATGAGTAGGGGACGTCCATTTTGTGATTAGGATGGCACACAACCCAGGTGATCAGAGCGGAGCGGCCATCGGATGGCATATAGTGGCTCAAGTGGAACTTGGAGGGATGTACGGCACTTCTGAAATTAATTTCAACAGTTTTGGGCTGTTTAAACCCATCTACAAGGTACTGTGCTTTCTCATTACCTTTTGGAAGGCAGTTGCCGTAACAACGCTAGAACTGTGGCCCGCTCTCTCGGTGGAATTTCAGCCTCTGTGCAGGGGCTTCAGCCACTTTCCACCTGCTGCAGCGTGTTGGTATTGTTGGCAGTGTCTAAATGCAGCCAGAACAGTAGGAGAATTTGGAGAAACAGAGCGATGTGTTGCGAGATACGCGCTCACCGGACACGCACAAGCGCCATTTTAGGTTGGGGCGTTTTTTTTTAAAGTTGGTCAACTGGTTTTGGTTTGACACATTGGAAGACACAACAGCTGTTTTCAAGAGTGTATGAGCATACATGGTGATACGTTCACCTATTTCCTGGCGTCTTTGTTCCAGCATTGGAAGATGCATCGGTGTCTATATTGTGGCTGTTTTCAAGTGTGTGACTCTGTAAGAGTGTAAGAAGTAATACGCTCATCGGATTCCAGCATCTTCATTCCAGTGGCAACTGGGCTTGCGAGTGTCCTGTCGAAAGAGGAATTTACTTTTTGTAATTTTGGTGCGACACGCAAGGATACTGCAGCGAACCACACACCATTCCAGGTACTTCATTACGTTATAGTGAGCGTACACGATGATGCTCTCATCTTGGTGATCTCATGAGGCACTTTTCACTGCCAGGAGGTGTAGAGACTGCACAAGTTTTGGCACTCTCACTTTGGAGGTGAATTGTTTACTTTTTACTGTTTTGGGACTTCATATTGTTACTGTGTATTTTACTGCCTCCAGTATGGTACCGTATTGGAAGTGCATAGTCATATTATCACTCCCCCACTTTTCTTGTCCATCCACCTATAATTTGGGTAGACTGGTTTGGTATTTACGAAAAAGCTATATTACAGCCTTGATTGAGCATCATTTTTTTCCTGCTAGGAACAAGGCATTGTTGTTAAGTGCTTTGGAGAATGGGGGCCAATGCATTTTTAAATACTTGCCTGTGGCCTAATGGTCAACCCATGGACCATGAATATAAGGAGGCACTTTAAAGGCTGGAGATTAGATTTGCGAAAAAACGTAGTTATGGCATGTTACAAATGTTACACCCAACCTCAGGGCGAACTTGAGTCTATAGATGTTTGTTGCTAGACTCAGGGAATTATATGTCAAGTGTCACTTTGGAGTTATGTCGGACGAATTGATCCAGGATCAGCTCATTGTGCAGTGCAAGAGCAAACATATACAGGATGGCTTTAGATGGCTGAAGATACGACCCTCAAGGATGCGGTGGGCATAGCGAAGTTGATAGAGGAGTCACAGTATTGCATGAAGGAATCGAGCCACAGAGAGAAAATTGTGGGGCAGTGGCGATGGTAAGTATAGATGGTGTTAGTCCAGAAAGTGAAGTCAATGCAGTATCCAAGGGTGGCAGTAAGAGCCAACTTCTGTCAACACTAATAAAATCAAACCGAAGGAGTGTACTCGTTGTGGAAATGTTTATCATGCTTCAGATTCTAAGCATTGGTTTGCGTTCAACAGAGAATACGGGAAATGTGGTCGCAAGCTACATCTTACATGGATTTGCAGAGAAAGTGGCAGACCCACCAAAGAGACTAGCAAGTCTAGGGTAGGGGCAGTTGCACAAGGTGCCAAATTGGATATGTGTGATAGGATATTAATTGTGGATTAGGTTAATGAGGAGAAGAAATGTGAGGGGGCAGGAGAAGGTTGCACAGACCCACACCTGAATTTGAAGGATGTAGGAGCAAGTTAAAGTTAATGGTGGACTCAGGATCCATGTACACCATTATTCCTGAATTGTGTAAAGCACATTGGGGCACTGCCATGTTATTGCCTAGGACATATGACCTGGTGGGTACCAAGGTGAAATCATATACATTCTAGGGTACATGGTTGGCACAATCAAATTTGAAGATTGCCATCTAAATAGGAATGGGTATGTGTCAGTAGAGGGCCCTCACATATTGAGATAGATGCACCAATTTGATTTAAATATCATGATTAATCCTAGGACACCTAGCCAAATTATGGGTGTGCGGGATCTGCAATTACAAGATATTTTAAATGGTGCAAGAAGCCATTGAAGGGAAAATTGATTGCCTCAAAAGTTATGTGCACAAAATAATTTTGAAGAAAGATGTGATACCAGTGCAGCACAAACCGAGAAGGGTACCCTTGAGTGAACAAATTATTTGATGAAATGTTGGAAGTAGGAGTCATTGTGTGGCGCCGCGGCCAGGGCGACTGACTCCGGAATCTGGGGATCACGGTTCGATCCCCGGCACCGGCGGCAGATTAGCCCAGCACCATGTGACTCTGGGCAATAGCTTGCTTAATCTTCCTGACGGCCCCCAGCGCCTAGAGACCCTTACGGGTGATTGTGCGCTTTACAAATGTGGATTATTATTATATTATTATATTATGGAGGCTTCCCAGTGGCTATCTCTGGTCGTTATCACACAAAAGTCTGATGGATGTTTGAGATTTTGTGTTGATCTCAGATCCGTGAACCATAATAATGTTGTTGATATGTTTCCACTTCCGAATATAAATGAGTTGGTGTCTTCTTTGAACGGTGATAATTATTTCTCGGAGTTAGATTTTCCGGAATCCAAATTTTTGACTGCTTTTATAACAACTGAGGGCAATTTTCGTTTTGCATACATGCCATTTGGCTTATCCTCAGCTGCTAATGTGTTTCAGCAGATGATGGCTCAAATTTTTGAACGGATGGGAAACGTAGTGTTTTTCCAGAATTACATTTTAATTTTTGGGGACTTTGTTGAACAACATAATGGTGAATTGGGACATGTACTGCAAAAGTTGGGAGAATATGGTCTAACTTTAAGTCAAGAGAATTGTACATTTTTGACATAACAGATACAGTACTTGGGGGGTAACCAATTCGGAAGGAAGAATCAAACCCAATAAATGTTTAGTGGAGGCCATACAACAGGCACCTTCCCCATAGGATAAAAACCTGTTGCTGTCTTTTTTAGGCCTCATTGATTAATATGCAAAATTGGTAGAAACATTTGCTGACAAAACTGAGGCTTTAAGAAAGTTGTTGAGAAAAGACAGTAGGTTTTTGTAGGAGGAGGAACAACAGAATTGCTTCAGCACAATAACAACATGAGATCTGTAATGCAGGCATTTTGGCCTCTTTTGATAGTAAACTTAAATCAGTACTCACAGTTGATGCAAGTGCCATAGGCATTGGGGCAGGGCTATCATAGATTCGTGGGAAACAAGAGAAAACTGTAGCATTTGCATTGCACACTCACACACAGAACACAAGGGACTATTCCGTAATTGAACGACACGCTTTGGCTACGACCTGGCGTGCAGAGTACTTCCGGGTGTACTTGTGGGGCTCCCCATTCACTCTACAAATGGATCACAAACCATTGATGAAACTCTTGTTGCCTGTGGGAGCGGGTAAAGGCTCTACAAGATTGGCCAGCTCAGCAGCCGGATTGCAAGAGTATTTGTATGTTGTGGAGTTTATTCAAGGGTGGAAGAATGTACAGGCATATTGGCTATCAAGACCACCATTGGATTAGGAGGTTGTGGATGGACCTGCCGCGATTGAGCCTGAGAATGAAGTTGCAGCGGCGTCAATACAGGATGCAGTAAATTGTGGTCTGGGTCCATTTACGAGGCAGGAATAGGAAGATGAAATTAATTCTGATGGGGTCTTGAAGGAGGTCCTGAAAATGATACGAAATGGTGCACAAAGGGAGAGTGCAACCTCAGTTTTGCAGCGTGAATCTTTCTGGATTCACTATGCTGTGCATTATTCCGCGGTCTTGTGGTTGGGTCCGGATTCGTAGTCTTTTCTTTGTTTTTTTTTTTTTTTCTCTTTGCCCAGGTGGGCGTCGGCGTCACACCCCCTTTGGGTGTATTTCCGGTGACGTCGGCATGCTTCCTGCGGAAGCTCCCACTCTTGGGCGCCATCTTCAGATTCTTTTTTTCCGCGGTCGGGTCTGGATCGTTCCCGTTTGGGCTCCAGACATTTTTGGAGAAAGAAGAAAGAAAATACAGAAAAGACGAGGAGAAGTCATCTGAAGACTCCAGGGGACTTCACCGACGAAAGACAAGCAAAGATAAGGCGTTTTCCATCCAGATCTTCGACGACCGTCGACGAACACGCGACCAGAGAGGCCCTGGACGCTCGAGGATGGACAACACGCCGTTCAAGTTCTGCCGTAACTGCCACCACAAGTACGCGCAGAAGGACCAGCACCCGGTATGCAACCTTTGCCTACCGGTGGACCACGAAAGCGGAGACTGCAACGCCTGTTCCGCCTTCACCCCGAAGACCCTTCGTGTGAGAGAGAGGCAGAGGGTAGCACACGCCGCCCTGCAGGGGAAGGCCCCGACCCCGTCGCTCTACGAGCTGGGGATGTCCTCCGAGGAAGAAGACAACGCTGCCGCCGAAGACGACAGCTACACGGTCGTAGAGACCGATTACACGAAGACTTCTGACAAGGTAGGAGACTCTTCGGCCCCCAAGAACCCGAGAGACTCTGAGTCTCGAAAAATCGAGGGCAAGACCCCGAAAGCGCCGACGCCAAAAAAGGCGGCGTCCGCGACTACTCCCAGGCCCAGCGGATCCTCAGAGAAGGAGTCCCCGGCGCCGAGAGCTGCTGATCAGCAGAAGACGTCGAAAATCGTCCCCGAAAAGGATCGATCGACGAGGGAGAAAGACCCGAAACTGTCGACGACGACCAGAGACCCGATATCCGGTTCGACGTCGAAAACTTCGACTCCGAGAGGCACGGCGACGAGCCATCCGTCGAAGAGAGCGGCGGAACCATCCGACGCGGAACACGCGGCCGAGATGGAAAAGAAAAGAAGGCGCCTCGAGGCAGAAATGGAGAACTTCATGCAGCGGAAAAAAGATTTCGACGCAAGGATGAAGGCCTTCACGATCCCTCACAAGACCAAGCCACCAGTGCTGGAGGCGGTCGAGGAGGAAGAAGAAGAGGTCGCCGAAGTCACCGAGCAAGACCAGGACGTCGAGGTGTTCGACGACCAGGAGGAGTACGAGAATCCCCACGAGAGCTACAGCTATGGGGAGGAAGATGAGGGCAGGACAGACACAGAGTCGGCGCCCTATGACCTTCAGGAGGTAGATTACATCGATGTCGACACCGACAGCCCGGAGGAGGTGGTCGACACCTACCCCTCGAGGCCCTCGCCGCCGGACGACATCGGGGCCTACAACGCGGTGATACAATCTGCCGCAGCAGCTTTCAAGCTCAAGCTCGACGAAGAGAAGCAGAAAGCAGACTTCCTTCTGGAAACATTGCTCCCAACACAAACGAGGAGCCAGTTCCTCCCGATGCTCGAGAGCGTCTTGGCTCAGGGGAAGGAAGCTTTCAGGGAGCCCGCAACATGCAAGGCAGTAACTCCCAGAACTGAGAAGAAGTACAAGCATGCCGCAAAGGACCCGGCCTACATTCAGGGCACGGTCTCCGCAGACTCCATTATCACGGCCACAGCAAGGAGGAGGGCTAACGTACCCACTACCTCGGGCCCGCCACCGGATAAAGAGAGCAAAAGGATGGATCTGGTGGGCAGAAGGATCGAACGGAATGCCGCGACCCACTGGCGCATGGCTAATTCCAACGCCCTGGTAAACAGACACATGTACCAAATCATGGAGGGACTGGGGCAGTTGGTGAAGGACTTGCCCCAGGATGCCAAGCAGAAAGCCGAAAAGCTAATTGAAGAGGGGAAGAATGCTGCAAATTCTTGCCTTAAGACGGCCCTGGATGGGGCAGACACCGCCAGCAGGCTCATGATGATGGGCGTCACGGAAAGGAGACACGCCTGGCTCAGGATATCCGGTTTCAAACCGGAGGTGCAACACAGCATCCTGAACACACCATTCAACGGCAGTACGCTTTTCGGACAAACAGTTGATGAGCAACTCAGCCAACTTAAGAAGGATAACGAAACAGCAAGATCCATGGGAGCATTGCAGTTCAGAGGGAACAAGAGGGGCACCCCGTCACGGAGGCCCGGCGGAAGAGGCGGAAACCAGCCAGGTACATCACACCAGGCTTTCCAGCAAACGCACCAGGCAGACTCGCAGGGTCAGCAGGGCCATCAGAAACAGCCCTGGCAGTACCAACAAAGAGGCCAGTCCTTTCGAGGGAGAAATGGACGGGGACAAAATAGAAGAGGGGGCCAGCAGCCCACCTCCAAGTGACTTCAAAAAAATCCGTGTGCCCACCCACAAAAAAGATCCCAGGGGGCAGCACGTACAGATGGGTCAAGACAAACTAGACACCTACGACCACAGGACACCAGTGGGAGGAAGATTAAGATTCCACCTCCAGGAGTGGAGAGGAATCACATCAGACAAATGGATCCTCAACATTATCCAATTCAGATACTGCATAGAGTTGGAGGCGAGGCCAACAAACAGAAAACCAAGAAGAAAGCCGCTAGCAAGCAAGCAGCTGCAGTGCCTTCAGGAAGAAGCAAAAGAACTCCTGCAGAAGCAGGCCATAGAAAGGGTACCCTTCAAGGAAAGAAACACAGGAGTATACTCAACATACTTCCTGGTACCAAAAGTAGACGAGACAATGAGGCCCATTCTCGATTTACGGTTCGTGAACAAATTCATAAGAACGCAAAAATTCAAAATGACCTCCCTGCAAGAGGTGCTCCCACAGTTGCAGACCGGGGACTTCATGGTCACTATAGACCTCAAAGACGCATACCTGCACATCCCAATGAACAGGAAGCACAAGCACATGCTCAGGTTCACCGTCGGAGAAAGCCACTACCAGTTCACGACACTGGCCTTCGGTCTAAAATCGGCACCAAGAGTTTTCACAAAGTGCCTCGCAGCAGTCGCAGCGCACCTAAGAAGGCAGGGAATACATGTATACCCTTACCTGGACGACTGGCTGGTGAAAGCAAACTCATACCAGAAATGCAAGCTGCACGCACATACAGTGACCAGCACGCTCATAAACCTGGGGTTCTCCATCCATTGGAAGAAATCATCAATGGAGCCGGAACAAGTGAAGATCTTCCTGGGAGCACAGATCAACACCTTACAGGGCAAGGTGTTCCCCAGCGAGAAGAGGGCGAGGGCGCTGGTGAAGGAAACTCGCCTCTACCGGAAGGGACAAGCTCGGACAGTGAGGACGGCGAGCAAGATCATGGGGATGATGGCATCATGCATCCACCTGGTACCGAATGTACGACTCCACATGAGACCCATTCAAGAATGGCTACAGGAGCAATGGTCACAAGCTACAGGCAGTTGGGAGGATCTAGTGGTTGTAACGCACGCAGTGCAGAAGGAGATGACATGGTGGACCATGGAGAACATAGCAAGGGGAAAGCCTCTAACGCCCCCAACGCCAACAGTGACCATCACCACAGACGCATCCCTGAAGGGATGGGGCGCTCACATGGAGGAGCTCAAGGTGAGGGGACTGTGGACACCGACGGATGCCACAAAGCACATCAATTACTTAGAATTGAAGACAATCTTCCTTGCACTGAAGGCCTTTCAAACAAGACTGTACAAGCACAGGGTATTGATACAAACAGACAACACCACTGCGATGTTCTACATCAACAAGCAGGGGGGCACACAGTCCGCACCGCTTTCAACGCTGGCGCAGGAGATATGGAGATGGGCCATCCCTCTCAAGATAGACCTGCTAGCCATACACCTACCAGGGAAGGACAACATACAAGCCGATTGGCTCAGCAGGCAGACATCGGCATCCCACGAGTGGGAGCTCAATGCTCAGGAGACAAGATACCTGTTCGACAGGTGGGGGACACCATCGGTGGACCTGTTTGCCACACGCCAGAATGCAAAATGCCAAAACTTCGCATCCAGGCAGCCCGAGGAGGGGACACTGGGGAATGCCCTATGGATAGATTGGTCAAGGACATTTGCCTACGCCTTTCCCCCGATACCACTGATGCACAGAGTACTGAGCAAGTGCAGAGCGAGCAACATGACACTGATACTGGTCGCACCGCAGTGGGCGAGGCAGACCTGGTACTCGCAGATCATGGAGATGACACAGTGTGCACCCCACAGATTCAGCAGGAGGAAAGATCTACTGTCCATGCAGAACGGAGAGGTACTGCATCCAGAGCCAGAGAGCATGAGCCTAGTAGCGTGGCTCCTGAGGACATAGAGTTCGCACATTTGAGACTACCAGAAAGCACCCTGAGGGTACTTCGGGAGGCACGAAGGCCCAGCACTCGAAAGTGCTACGTTGCGAAATGGAAAAGATTCACAATATGGTGCAGACAGGAAAGACTCCACAATAAGATGAAGAGGGACTCCACAGTGCTAAGGTACCTGACGCACTTACTGGAGAAGAACCTTAGCTCATCCTCGTTAAGAGTTCACTTGGCAGCGATAGTAGCCTACACAAGGGGAGAAACGTGCAGGAGCTTCTTCACATCACAGGTGGTGAAGAGATTCCTAGAAGGAGCGAAAAGGATCGCACCACCCAAGCGGGTGCCGCCACCTGCATGGAACTTGAACACAGTCCTAACGGAACTCATGAAAGAGCCCTTTGAACCACTTCACAAGGCCTCCCTAAAGATGCTAACTATGAAAACAGCCTTCCTGGTTGCGATAACGTCCTTACGCAGAGTAAGCGAGCTTCAAGCGCTGACGCTACAAGAACCATACATACAAATACACAACGATAGAGTTGTGATGAGGACTGACCCACACTTCATGCCGAAGGTGGTATCCAATTTTCACATGAACCAGTCTATACAGATACCGAGTTTTTTCCAAAAACCCACAACCAGCGCAGAGAGAGCTCTGCACACCCTGGACGCCAGAAGGGCAGTCATGCACTACATTGAAAGGACAAAGGGGCACAGGAAAACGAAACAGTTTTTTGTGTCCTTCGCAAACAGCTTCATGGGCAAAGCAGTAACCAAAAGGACCATTGCACGATGGATCGCACAAACAATCCAACTCTGCCACAAACGGGCAGGACAGGAACTGGCTGAGGGGACACGTGCCCACTCCACCAGGAAGAAGGGCGCTACAATAGCCTTCCTGGCTAACACACCCATAGAGGACATATGCCTGGCGGCAACATGGGCTTCGGTGCACACGTTCACGAAGCACTACTGTGTGGACATACAAATGAACAAGGAAGCTCAAGTGGGACAGAAGGTGCTACAGCACATATTCAACACCCAACGCTCATCTTCCACCCAGCCGCCACAGAGATGAGAAACCGCTACAAAATCTATGCACAGCATAGTGAATCCAGAAAGATTCACGCTGCAAAACGAATAGTTTTCTTACCTGTCGGTGTAGTTTTGCAGCTTGAAGATCTTTCTGGATTCACTAGCGAACCCACCCACCTCCGCCAGAAAGATGAGGCTGGAGAGAGAAGAGGTGGTTAACTAAAGAATAGACTTTGAAAATACAAAGCGGTAAATACAAACTAAGAAGAACATTGCCATTACTTCGGAAACGAAAGAAACACGGAAAAAAAGAACCCGAAGATGGCGCCCAAGAGTGGGAGCTTCCGCAGGAAGCATGCCGACGTCACCGGAAATACACCCAAAGGGGGTGTGACGCCGACGCCCACCTGGGCAAAGAGAAAAAAAAAAAAAAACAAAGAAAAGACTACGAATCCGGACCCAACCACAAGACCGCGGAATAATGCACAGCATAGTGAATCCAGAAAGATCTTCAAGCTGCAAAACTACACCGACAGGTAAGAAAACTATTCGTTTCTGCAAGATCATTTGTGAGCATTTTAGATTAGTTGTCTGTGAGTGGTCATCATTTTGTTTTGAGGGATGGTCGGTTGGTACCCCTAGTGGGACTAAGACTTAAGTTGTTTAATTAGTTCCACGAGAGTCAACTAGGCCAGTCCTTAACTAAACAGAGGCTAAAGTGTGAATTTTGGTGGCTTGGCCTGGATGATCAAGTCAGTTTGTAGGTGGAGAGATGCTCTGTTTCCAAATAGAGAGAAAAGAGGTTGAGTGTGGGGTGTAAAACGGAAGGAGGTGATATTGATGACCAAATGGGTTGTATGGCATATGGTATGGTTTGATTTCATAATCCCATAGCAGGTTTAACTCATATAGAGCAGTTGACGTCGAAGCTGGGGAAGAGGGTTGGAGTTTCGGGAACGACGCTCAACATCCTGTGTTTCTGGGCAAATCACGTAACTCTACAAAAATGAATGTGTCCATCTGTAACAAAACTGGTGTTATGTAAAGTGCTCTGATACCCGATGTCTTCGGGACTAGTTCACGCTTTATAAAATAAAAATAAAATATATATATATGCAGTTTGCCTTGGTTATGATTAATTTCTATTCAAAAAGGTTAACAGTAAAGTTTGTGACGGAGATAACAATGAAGACTACTATTGATACTTTATAAGTCATTTTTGCTGAAGAGGGCATATCTGTTGTCCTCATAACTGATAATGGCAAACAGTTAACTTCTAATGTGAAAGCCAATTTGCTTGAACGTTGTGGGATCAAACATTCTTGCACTTCAATTTACAACCCCCAGGGTAATGAAATGGCAGAGCGCGCTAACAGATTGGTCAAGGGGTCAGTTCAAATGGCTTTAGCTAACCAGTCTGATGTTAGGACAATGGCTTGTGAAATGGTGCAGGCATAGAGTACCACTATTTATAGTGTCACCCAGAAATGTCCGTTTCAAGAGATGTGAGGATGCTTACCTTGTACCAAATTGGTCCCTGCATGGTTGAAGGAGTGGGTAGCCTCAGGTGTAAAGAAGCCAAATGCAAGTTTGGAAAGGAATGATTATAAAATTAATGTATGTGATTGCGTCAAAATAAAATTGGGATGGACAAGGAGTGACCTTTCCAAGTTCAATGGTTCATTTCGGGTGGAAAAAGTCAGTACATTCTGTGTGGTTCTTGAGGATATAGAAAGGTGGAATTTAAGGAATTTATCATATCAGAATAGCGGTAAGTGCATGAGAAGGAATGAAGGATGTTCTGGTGTGATGTCAATGAGGAATAATGACTTATGTGACACAAAAAAAATCATTGTTAACAGATGGTATTGCTGGAAGAGGATATAATGTTGTCAGAGAGAGAAGAGTTTGCAGACCTCCATTTTACCTCTGTGATTATGTGAGATCTTAAAGTTACAGTATATTATTTCCCTTGTTGTGACTTACAGTATTCATGGTATCATAAAAATGCAGTATCCTTTTCCTTATTGTTGCTTTGTTTAGGATAATTTGTATATTTTTTGTATAATTAGTTTACTTGTTGTATTATGTGACAGGAAGGGAATGTGCTATGTTGTATCATCAGTAAGACAAGAGAGAAGGCCCACACTACAAGGGGTCGGAGCACCGTTTTTAACAGTAAAATAAAATGTTCCCTTGTGAAATCACTATGCCACAAACATACTACATACCAGCAACGTCTGGCAACTCCCAAGAGTGGAGAGGCAGGCAAATGGGTGGTGGGTGAGTGTAATCACGTGTGATTAGTAAATCAAAGAGCATTTGTATAGTGCTGCACTGTCATCCCTAGTGTTATCTGGGCGCTGTAGATGCAACGTCTCCATCGAGGAGCCAGGACAGAAACGAGGAGAAAGAGGAAAAATGAAGGTCAGAAACAAGCATAAAGGAAGAATGAAGGTCATAAAATAGCAGAAAGAGAAAAGATAAGGGTCAGAAAGTAGTAGAAAGAGGACAGTTAATGGGCAGAAACAAGCAGAAAAAGGCAAAAAAAGGTCAGAAATGAGCAGAAAGAGGAAAAATAAAGGGCAGAAGTAAGAAGAAAGTGTCAAAATAAAGGTCAGAAATTAGAAGAAAGAGGCAAAATAAAGGTCAAAACGAGCAGAAAGAGGCAAAAATAGCAGGCAGAACAAGCAAAGAGAGTACTACCACCACTCGGCGGGCTCACCTCTTCCTGTCCTCTGCTTCAGTCCCTCAGCGCTGGAAGCTTAAAGCAGTTGGATTCTCCGACCAATTCAGAAAAATGCTCTCATGCTGCTGATAATATTCAGCAGCATGAGAGCAGCACCAGGATTGGCTGGAGCCGGCTGCCTCAAGCTCCTACAGGCACTGTGTGCATGGGCCTCCTCTCCTCCCAGTTTTGTCTGAGACAGCTGGGGGGTTGAGGTTAACACTGCACATGTCAGTAGGCCCTGACTGGCCGTTGCGTGGGCTGCATGGGTGGGGGCCGGTTTTGGGCCCCTGGGGGCCATTTTTGTTACAGGGCTGTTTTTGCAGCATAGCTGTAAAATCGGCCCTGTAACAAAATCGGCCGAAAACCGGCCCTGGCAAAGAGTTCGATCGCACCCCCAACCCCCCTCCAACCGTACCCCCCCCCCCCCCATCACTTTGCCAGGGACAGTTTTGGTTCCCAGTCCGGCCCTGCATGTCAGGCTGGATTAAAAAGAGAAGTGAAAGCTCTAATAGGAGAGGCTGAGACCGAGGAGTGGATCTGTGATGAAGAATATAGATTCCTTAAACATAACGACCCCAATACCCCAGCAATTCTCTGCTAGAACCCCCGAGCTAATATGCTGATTGTTATTTAAACCCTTTAGTCAGCAAACAGATGTCATTTATAAAAGACTCAGCACATATAATCTCACTCCTGGAAGGGGTATAGTTTATCAAGGGCATGTTCATGCATGATGCACACAGCGAACCGTAACTGCCATCATGGCTTGACATTTATGACACAGTGTGATCGAGCGAGTGCAAAGTACTCTTACCTTACAGAACTGCTTGTTTATCTATTAAGACCACAAACATATTGTTTAATGAGACACGCTATTGTGTGTTCACAGGCAAATATTTTAAACAATTGAATGACATTTTAACAAACCATCACACACACACACACGAGGTTGGTGATATTGGTGTCTCCCTATGTGCACAGAAGTGGAGCGATATACTATGGAGCCACATTAGAAAACCTTGTGCGACTGGCTTAGTTTGATTTACAAAATGTTGCAATTTGACATCAGGCACAAGATTAAACAATGAGTGGTATATAGATCCCTGCACTTTCAGGCTCTTCACAAATAATATACGAATTCCATGGAAGAGATAGTTGGGCCTTAAATAGGTGAAAAGGTGGGTAACTCTGAGCAAGGCAGGCTCGGAAGCAGTTTTTGAATTTCAAGAAATTGCAGCTTGCTTTATGTAGAATAAGGAACCCACGTCCTGAAGATCCTCTCTCCAACATTTCCCAACTCCAACTGGCTGAGTTGGAGTTGGCGACCCTGGAGAAGGAACACAGGACATGGATCTTAGTACAAACACAAATACAGTGTGCATGCTAGGTAAGAGCTAGCATGCACATGAATAACAGATATTGAAGAAAGACTAATCAACACTACATCCTCTCCCCCTTTTACAAAAATAAAAATAGTTATAAATAAACTTTAAACTTATAGCTAAGCTTATCAGGCAAATATGCATGAATGTAATACAATATGGCCTTTGAATTAAGACATGTAATAATCATTTAACCTGGTGGGTAAAGAAATATTGGGCGATGACCTTGGAGCATGAGTGGATTCACCTGTAGTATGTCAAATGGACCGGAAAAATCCATGGCAACTTTAGACCACACATCTCCTGGCAGTGGTACTGGATGTAAGGTGTAAGGTGAGTTGTCTAATGTTTGTCAGACAAGAGACATGTGGGACACAAGGATGGCCACCAGAAAAACTATGCATAATGACTGAACGGATCGGTTCTATTGAAACAAACAACTGTTAGCTGTCCTTTTTTTGACTCTCCCTGTTTATTTAAATTTGATCATTTATTTTTTGGGCGTCAAACTGAGAGGTTTTTACTGTAAAATGTTCACTCTATTTGTAATACGTGGTCTTTAACTTTGTGTAGGCAATGTGACTATCATGTTATTGTATGTACAATATATGGATTTGCAACTGAAAATTGGTATTTATGAACACACTTTTAAACCTCTGTGCTTCTCTATATTTTTGTGGAACTGGACTAGCTGGATAAACTGCTGTGTATGTGATATTAGCCTGAGGGGTGTTTGAAAAGGTGTATGCAGTATTTTCATGTGGCATTGTGATTTCTCAAGAGGATATTTGATTTTACACTTTACTATTTATGTTGTATGATGTCAATATAACTCTATTGTAGAATGGTGGGCGATAAGAGTTCCTCGTTGGTCAGTTGCGCCCTGACAACCTAGCTCATGCTCCCTTCTGTGCTTCATTAAACTTAAGAAATATACCATCTAGTATAGTGGTATTTATTCCCCCTTTACAACAGAGGGCAATCACCCAGTACACTTGGCAAGAGCCAAGGAGAAATACCTGTTCTTTTGGTGGGTGTTGGAGCCTAGCACAGATCACGTCTAGCAGTGAGCCTGCCTAGCCCCTACTTCACAGGTCCCAGTGCAGGGTCCGTAGAGGTGTAGGCGCAGGCTCAGTGTTCTTTGGCTCTGCCATAATAGGTACAGTCAGCAAATTGGACTGTCAGAAATTTTGGAAGCTTGCCGTCCCGGCCGACCAAAAGTAGGTACAGCCTCATGAGGGCAGTCATTCTGGTGCAGCCCTTATTATTATTATTATATGTGATTTATAAAGCTCATGGTTATCTAAAAAATGCCCTTGGCTGGGCATATAGCTATGACAAGGTTGCTGCCCCCATTCGGGAATTTAGCTATCAGTAGGTTTATCCATCTTCAGAGCCTATGTCAAATTGGTAGATGTAGCCCCAGTTCTGGGCCTACGGCAATTAGCTAGATACAGCCTCCATCTGGGCTTACAGCAATCAGGATTTTACAGCCTCCATATGGGCCTGCAGTAGTCTAGCAGCTGCAGCCTGTAACAGAGTGGATTGCCTTTCTCTGTTGCACGTCTCTCCTTATTGGGCACCGGGTCCTCCCTGGCCTGGAAAACAAGAAAGGGTCAGATAGTGATAAGAAAGGAAGAAAGACTAGCAAAGGGAAAGGGAGAAAATTAAGAAAGCCTACAGGAACTGAAGCAAAGATGTTCCACGGACATAAAGGTCAAAGAAGGCTTAACGTGTGACATGGTATTCATGTCACACAATATTTTATTTTAAATCCAATATTTCGGTCATGCATGGACCAAGCACAGTCCATTTCAAATAAAGCTGGCATGGGCATGAACATCTAATGCAAATGTACATTTGTCACAAAACTAGGCAAAGAAATAAGGTGAAACACTGCTTGAGGGGGGATCCCTGTGGGTAGCAATTGTGCTGAGCGTGGGCGGTGGGCCTTCAGATTACGCCAAGGCACATGGGACCATGCACACCATGAGTTCCCTGTTGAAGGCGAAGTTTGACCTTTTACAGTGTTCAATCCAAGATGGTAGCCTCTCAATTAGGAACCACATGAACTTCCATGTCCAAAATGTGGTGCAGACTCTTCCTCTGAAGTTTATTGGAGTGGGAGTAGTAAACGAAACTTCTCCAACCACCAACAGCTTCCCTATTGTTGGCTACAGTGGATTTATATTTTTTCAATATGTTTGCCTACTTTTTTTATATCGTTTAATGTTGATATTATTATAAGAAAATGTTTTTTTTAATTGTTGTTATATTACTTTAAATAATAATTTCTATATATTTTTTTATATATGTTTTGTCTCTGCAAGTATTATTTTTGTACATGTTTTAAATTATTACAATAGATTTATTGTGTTCGAATATATGTGCACATTGTTTCTATATTTATTGTACAGCATTAAATAAAATTATGTTAATATGTTTTTTAACAGTTAAATTATGTTACATATTTTTGTTGGTTGTTTATATGGTTGTAACTTTTAACTTGATTTTACTGTTAATATTTAAAATTAAATGTTTAAAAAATGTTTATTGTTTTTAGATTTTTAAATATTTAGATGTACATATGTGTACTTTAAAAAGTGCCAATGTATTCATGTATAAAACATTAAATCCATGATTTTAACTATTTATTTGACGTTATGTTAAATAACTATTTTAAATAAATTACTTTATAGTCTACAAATATTTTTAAAAAACTATATTCTTACCTGTTTCTGGTCAATATTCTATTCTCAATATTTTTGACACAATATGTTGGTTGTTCCCATTATATGACTAGCAATACAATACTATGTTAGCAGATGTTTTTTATACGATATGTGTGTCTGTTATTATTTTTGCAAACAATAATTTATCAGACATCCAATTGTCTTATTGCAGCAGTTTGATTACTGCATATAGTATATCGAAGTAACTTATACAAATGAATCACAAGTTTAACTAAATTACCAACAGCTTTTTTTTAATTGTGGTTCATGCCTTTGTTGTACTTCCAAAAAAGATAACTGGATGGCTGAGGTATTGACTGGTGAAGAAAAGTAAGAAGAATGCAGTATATAACTCACCAAGCTGAAGTTACAAGAACTTGACAAGCCCGAGTTGAGGCTGACCGTGGTCACTGGTGGGGCTAGGGCTGTCAGGTTGTAGAACATAGATGATACCAGCTTGGGTTCTTAGTTGAAGACGCAATGGATGAATCCTTTGTTGCTGAATATGTTAATCCAAATAATTGTAGCAAAGCATTCCTTGAAGTTTTAGCAGGTTTGTATTTAAATCAGTAGGTATCCAAGGGTTCAAGACCAGATCGTCGCCAATGTTGCAAAGTAAGAATCTTCAGGAAGGCAGGTTGTAGGTTCCAAGTATATATTTATTTGTAGTTCAGTTACAGGAAGCTTAGATAGAGCCAAGATGGTAATTAGGCTATAAAGTATGTCCCACCAGGAGCAGTATATCCTTACTGTCAGCCTGCTGACACCGACTGCCTAACCTCATGCACCCAGCGATACAAAAGGGGATGATGGACGGAGCGTTTGAGCAAATCAAACACTCACCCCCAGTCAACTGATCTGGGTTTAATCCATCACCATTCTTTAGCTCACTCTGCCACCCCAGTTCAGACATGGCTATATGCAAATCAGTCTGACCCTGTGCCTCATGGGAACAGTCCAGCCCGAACTGCCAAGCCATGTCTTCCCTGGACCGGAAACAAGCATCCTGGGACCGGTTTCGGATTCATAATCCTCATCAGCCAGGCTATCTTGAATCCAGTGGCCAAGTGAGCAAGGGACTCACGTCTGAGCATACCCTGCCACACTTAGGGCAAACAAAGCGATACAAAAGGGGATGATGGACGGAGCGTTTGAGCAAAAAAACGATGGATTTAGGCCCAGATCTCTGTACTGGGGTGAATGTATGACATTGTTCTGCATTCTGTCCATCACCTGTTGTTTTTGCTTTTGTCACCCCGAGTGGGACGGGTATGCTCAGACGTGAGTCCCGTGCTCTCCATGCCACTGGAATCAAGCTATCCAGGCTGATGAGGGCTGAAAGCCCGAAACCGGTCCTTGGATGCTTGTTTCCAGTCCAGGGAGGACCTGGCTTGGCAGTTCGGGCTGGACTGTTCCCATGGGGCACAGGGTCAAGGCTGATTTGCATATAGCTGGGTTCAAACTGGAAAGGCATGGTAAGCAAAAAAACGATGGATTTAGGCCCAGATCTCTGTACTGGGGTGAATGTATGACATTGTTCTGCATTCTGTCCATCACCTGTTGTTTTTGCTAACCTCATGCACCCAACATTCTATGCAGTCATCACTTTCCACACATCACTAGGCTGAACAGAAGGAAAGGGGTAAAGAAAGAAGAAGGGCATGAAATAACCTCACAACAATAACATCACTGAATTTACAGCCAAATAAAGAGGACCTTCTATAATGTATTGTATGATATAATATTGTGAATGCTTATAGCACTCACTATCATTGAAGAGACAATTGCAGATTTCATAGACCTCTTCACCAAGTTTTGTGTTTGTGTTCACCAAATCAAGGGCTTATGTAATAACGAATATGTCAATTTCACTAAAGATTAGTAAAAGAAATGTGGAAAGGTGCACCTTTTTGCAATAAAAATAGAAAATAAATACCCTATTGATTAACACTTTGGGGGATTTCATTTGGTTAGTTTCCTGTTCTGCCTTACTCCTTATTTCAAGACAGTTGTCACCACACAGAAAGATATTTTCACTCTAACTCAACCTAGTCGAGTTGGAAAATATATGAAAATGTTTTCTCTGAAAGTTTACATTTTTGGGAGATTTTCTTTAAACAATAGTATTGCACAGGAGAAGAGCACTGTTTCTTCAAATTAGATCTTCTGCAGGGCATTGTGATAGTATAAATATAGAGGTATACCTCATAATACAACTGTTTTAAAAGTTGCGACTTTTTTTCGTGTGTGACAAAGCAAAAATCATTCATAAACATTGCAACTTATGAAGTTTTCCACAGACCGTCACCTATATTTTAAAAAATGGCACTTCAGCTCACCTCATTCTTCGGAGTTTGTAGAATACTGCTGATGTGTTGCATTTACTAGAATGTTTTATATGTGTTTTCTTTTAGTGGCTTTTTTCTTCTTGTTTGTTTTCCTGTGTTGTTTTGTGATAACAAAAAAAGTGTGTTGTGCTTTGAGAGGGAGAGAGTGTGTGCGTGTGAGAAAGAGTAGAGAGATAGTGTGAAAGAGAAAAAGACAGAGATGTGTGAGAGTGCATAATGTAGAGTATCTGAAGTGGTGGACTGTCGGCACATTTTTTAAATTATATTTTGGAGTATTTTAGATGTGGAATCCCGTCCAGATTTAGATTTACCCATGCCTTATGTCCAATAGCAAGTGGGCCATAGGCAAGTTTGCGCCTGTGTGCATGATTGCATATTGCATGACGGCGACCTTTGGCGTGGGGGTGCAACATAGGATACACAGATAAATAAACAAATTGTTCCCCCATTCGACAAAGCAGTGCTCCTAGATGGCAAGGTGCTTGAATTGAGTTATTCCCATCACTGCGGCGTGACGTACTGAGGCAGGCCGCGGGGGAGAAACACTGGCGCGAGCTGACAATAGCTGATAAGGCCGGACAGGCTCCTGACAGCCAGGTGACAATGCACACAGGGCACGCCTGCGCCATCCGTCACGTCCCCGTGAGCCGCGTGGCAGGTGAGAACGCTCTGTCAGAGCTCCTGGCCACACTGAAAGGCCGCATGTCGGCGGGGTACAGAATACCCTAATAAATAAATAACTGCTCTGGAATTATTATCGCGTTCACGCAATTTCACTTAAAAAGATGTTTTTTTCCATCATACGGACGTGCAGAGCCCAAGCATCTCTCATTTAATCTCTGATTCTTATCTATTCTCACCTACAGTCGTTTACCTTCCTCGGTATTCGCCCTCCATCCCCCTCTACACCTTCTTTCCTTTCTTCCTACTTCCTCTTTCTTTTCGGTCGTGTTCTTTCCTTTTCCTCATCCATTTTATCTATATTTCATGTATTACTTTCTTTTTTCTTCCCTCCATCTGTTCCTGATTAAAAAAAAGTGTTTTATACAGCTTGTAATGCAGTAGGCTAGGTTTTGCCTTTTCTAAGAATTTTAAATCACGTGTTGCTATAAACTGATTTAAAGGGAGTCAATGTATCGACCTCAGAAGGGTGAATGGCTGAATTGGCCGTGCCAATATTCGTACCTCAGACACCAGCCTTGTGTGCTTTCCTAGCCGAGACACATTGTGGCTTCCCGCTTCTCCTTCCTCAATCGTTCCTACTCTAACCGTCTAACCGCCTTCTTTCCCTATTACTTCTCTTCCGTCATTGTTCCCTCCGTTTCTCACTGGTTTCCTCCACTTGTCAATCTTCATTCCCTTGCACACTCCCTTCCTTCCTTTTGTCCTAAGTAATTTTCTAGTTCTTCTCCCGTCAACCCTCCGGACAACCCCTTTCCCTTCCTTCACATACTTCATTTCTCTTTCTCTTCTAGAAGTATTTCCCACCTTACTCTCTCCCTCCTTCTTTCCTTATCCCTTCCTCCCACCTTCATCTTTTCATCCCTTCCATCTTTCCCACCCTCCCGGCCATTATTGCTGGTGTCTCCACTGCCCCCTTGCCTTAACATGTCTGCGGAGGTGAGCACCCGCCCTAATATCAAACGGTTTACGGCTTTGAAAGTGAATCAGAGTCGGACCCGGGGGCAGATTGGGGGCGGCGGGGTGATCTCTTGTGGCTGATGCGCCTCATACCTGAATTCAGCTGGAGGCCACGGGGTGACACGTTCAATCTTTCACATGCTCGGCAGTTCCACTCAGACCTCACAGCGCGCCTTCCATGCCTCGAGGCGCACTGCAGGGGTGGAGCCGGCGAGGACATGACAGAGGGTAAGCGCGTCATCCATCTCCATCTTTCAAACACTGGCCCATGTGTGAACGCGGGCCTGCCCGGGCATCCTTGGCATGTGCGAGTAGGTGAGGCATGCATTGCGAGATCTGTGGGAGCCCTGGCTTCAAGTTACTGAACCCCATTTATAGACAATCTGATTTCCAGCCCGCCATTTTATCTCCACGGGGAATTGTACAGTGGGCCGCCGCGTCCATATTTTAAAGGCGCCCTCAGTGGATGAAGTCAAACTATAGCCCTGTTCAGAGTTCGGTCGATACAGCAAATACTCAAGTTTTGTGAGGAAACTCGCATTAAGCAGTAGACTCCACCAGCTATAACCTCGATGATGGAGGAAATTCAGCTGGGGGATGCTGCTATTTATAGGGTGATCAACTGGCATGGGTGCAAATTCAGGACAGTGAGTGTAAAAATTCAGGACAAAGGGTCAAAATTCAGGACAAAAATTCAGGACAATAGGTCAGAATTCAGGACAAAAAATTTGGGACAAAAGGTACATTTGATTTTACAGACACATCAGAGGAGGTCGCACAATATTACATAAGTAAACAGACAACCAACACAAGCACAAGTCAAAATAGGTTTATATTAGGTTGAGAGCAACATGTTTTTTTGCGGTCTGCAGTGCTTTCTGAGGTTCATACAGTTTAAAACGTGGAAAAAAGGAAACAATTGAGCCCAGATGGTAATGTGTACTATACATAATGATTTAATTGTGTGTGTTCCTTTAATGATAGCCGTTGCTTACTGGAATAAATTATGTAAGTCACTGCATTTTGGAGTTGGTGAAATTTATCAAGCAAATAGCTGCGTACATTAGTTAAGAATTTATAGGAGAGTGTATAGGAGATAACTAACACTGTTTGTTTCTGCCGAAAAATGAGAGCTGTGAAACTATTACTTAACAAATGAAAAGATGTTAAAACCAATTGCAAATGATAAATATCTATTCACATAGAATAGTTATGACGGTTAATTCTGCCATCACAGCCACCTGATAGTTATCATTGTCTTTTATATATTGTTAACACAATATTACCTTTATTTGTGTTCTGCACGCTCACCCTCGAGGCTGCCTTTTGGCGTTCTTGACAAATAACAGTTGTTTATTGTTGTGGAACGCGTTGTCATTCCCGTTATCCACTTATAAGGACTGTGCTCCCACCTAGTTTCGAATCTGTGTAAAAGTCAATGTGTGTGGCATCAGGAGTCCTGTTTCTTCAGCCCAAAGCTGTTCCCTAAGCAGAAGTGCCCAACAACACAGCGGATATGATAGCAGGACGTTTAATAACAAACAGGAAAGCCCTGCATAAGCCTGAAAGAGTATATGTACTCTTTTGTGGCAAAATCCACGGTAATACTTTCAGTTTTTATTCATACCTCTGCTCTGACGGTCGTCCACTGAGCAGTAGTGCCACTACACCCGAACTATACCGGGTGCGTAGGAGGCACAGCATAAACAGGAGTATATAAAGCTTCACTGGCCCCTGATTAACAGAAGCCATTAATGGAACCCCTTAACCTTAAAGATTTTTTTTTTCATTTCATTTCTTTGAGTTTTATATAGCGATGGCTAGACTCGGAGGTATTGGAGCGTTTTACATGAGGAGAGTTACATAGGTTCTACATTACACATTGTTACAGAAGGTACATGAATTACAAGTTACATTCGAAAGATACATCAATTACAGGTTACATCCATTGTTTCATGGCGTGTAGAAGGGTAGGTGGATAATGTTAAAGGGCGACGGGGGGAGATTAAGTGGAGAATAGGCACAAGGAAGAACCAAGCAGGCAGGGGGAGAGACATTTAGGGGAGAGAGGAAAGGAAAAGGGGAGGCAAGCCAAGAATGAAAGGAGGGAAGAGGTGGGGGAGAGGGTAGGAGGCACGGTGAGGAGAGGAGAGGTAACTGTGTCCGACGTCCGGCTGGGTGGGAGACGGCTCCCTGCAGTAAAGGGGTCATTCCCAGACTTCCATTTTGTGTGATTCCCTTGTCGCAGTTGGACTCTCTCAACGGGGTTGCTGAGACTCCAGGGCATAAATACTGGAACCCTCCCCAACAAGGGGAGAGGAGTACTCTGGTCACGGGCACACTTAGAAAAATGAAGGCGGGAAGAGGAGGTAGAGGGGGTAGAAAACCCAGCGTGAACACAGTGTCCGACATCTGGTAGGTAGGAGACAGTTCCCAGAGTTAAGGGGATAAATCCCAGTCCTCTACTATGTGAAACCCCCTTGTAACTGTGGACTCTCTCAGAAGGGTCTCTGAGACTCCAGGGCAAAAATGCTGGATCCATCCCCAATAAGGGGAGTAGGAGTGCTTAGGAGACAAGGGCATACTTAAGGGGCGGTTATAGGAAGTTAGGCTGGTAGGGTTACATAGGTTACATATTATCGATTGTTACCGTTGGTTTATGGCGTGTAGAGGGTAAGGGGATAATGTAAAAAGGGAGACAGGGAGGGCGATTGAGCAGAGCTTAGGCACAGGATAAACAAAGCATGGAGGGGGAAAAAGATTCAGGGAAAAGAGGAAAGGATTAGGTGAGGGAAGCAAAGAATGATTCAGTGAAGAGGTGGGGTGGGGGTAGGAGACATGGTGAGGAGACGAGGAAGTCCAGCCTGGGCCCGAATGTATCAGAGCACTTTATATGAGGATTAAGACGAGTTACAGCGTTACATCAGTTACAGTTACATTACAGTTAAATTTGTTGCAAGAGCATTCAGTAAACATAGAAAAACAAGATCGACGGAGGGAGGAAAAGGAACATAACGGGTAGATGAGGAAGAAAACAATGTTTGATATCCAGCAGGGTAGGTGCCAACCAAGGGGGGGCGACCCAGAGTCAAGCTCCTCTATAGCTTCATGTGATAGCTCCACCGGGCATGAACCAAACGTTATTCTAGCTCCGCGAAAAGTCCGAACAATTCTGGATTCCGCCCAGGGCGCAACGTCATAATTCTATCGAAGTGGTACAAAAGGGGGTGGTGATGGACGGAGCATCTAAACCAATCAAACACTCACACCCAGTCAACACAGATCTGGGTTTAATCCATCACTTTGTACCACTTTGTTCGCCATAAGTTGGCAGGGTATGCTCAGACGTGAGTCCCTTGTTCACTTTGCCACTGGATTCAAGCAAGACGGGCTGAAGACGGCTGAAATGCCAGAAACCGGTCCTCGGAAGCTTGTTTCCGGTCCAGGGAAGGCATGGCTTGGCAGTTCGGCTGGACTGTTCCCATGAGGCACAGGGTCAGACTGATTTGCATATGGCCAGCGGCATCACTATGGGGGTGCGGGGGGTGCGGAACGCACCGGGTGACACCTGCCTGACACCATCGTCATGGGGTGACACCAATCTGCCTACAAGCAACAAATACTGCAGTGCACGCAGCCACGCATTCACCACCTAGCATAGTAGTGAAGATGGTGCGATGCGCGGCGGCGTAACAAGTTTGTGGGTCCCAGGGCCATCAGTCTTACAGCGCTACCAATGACGGCCCTGGGCCATCCCCTGCGCTGTGCGGAGTCCTCTGACGTGCGCCACTGCCGCCACCACCACGCAGTTAGACAGTCTTGGCAGGGGAGTGCTGAGGGTTATTTCCAGAACCCCTACGGTAGGGGCCCAGCCACTAACACAGCGGAGTTATTATATTTAGCACGTTTGATCAAATAAGGGAAACAAATGCTGCTTCCAGTCTTTCGCTTTCGTTTTTGCTTAGCTGGCAAGATGGGCAGAAGGGAGATAGAAGGAACTCTTCTAAAAGTAGTTTCATGTCTGGTATGGCTTTATATGGAGGCCTCTTCGTTTTAATGGACAGATGAAATGTTATAACGTGTTGTGGGTGGGCAGACGTCCTGGGGAATGATACTTATGTGATTCGAAGCAGGAATTGGATGTGTTTTTTTTATTTCTTGTATTGTATAACTTACATAAACTTGAAGTGAGACCAATTTGTAATTTTAGCATACATCATTTTAGATGTATAGTATTATTATATTATTAATTCTATTTACATTTTTTGTCATTTTTAACTGTATGTGTTGATTGTGATGTTTGTTTTGCCTAGTCGGCAACCTATCAAGCAAATACATTTAAACTGAACTGAAACTGAAATATATGTTTGTGTGTGCGGTTTCACTAATAAGAAGCCTCGAAATCGAATTGCTTTTTTTAAATGGAAAAGGTGTCAAATAATTTTCAACTCAGCATGGCCCATTTTAGTGAATGAAAAATTGATTCAACATCTGCAAGGACCTAAACATTGTTTTGCCTACAGGAATCCTAGGGGTGGCTAAAAGTGAGGGGGGCTGGGGAGGCAGGACTCCCACCAACATTAAAAATGGCTAGTGCAATATTTCTCAAAAACCGAAAATTAAGATGCTGCTCTCCTGTCACGGACCACGCAGCAGCTTAGCTCCTAGACTGTCTGGCGGTCTCACAGGGAAGCTCTGAAAGCCCTGTTTACTTTCAGTCTCTGGGTGCTCAGAATGATGCCCTGTGGCCACTGGGTAGACTTGGCAGACAGTGTCCCACCAGTGTTTGCTCACCCTAGCGCCTGCAAGGCTTTCACTTGCCTTGGAATCCCTCTTGGGAGGTGATTGGGGGTGAGGGGGAATGAGGGGGGACATGGGGGGACGTGCTGTTGCGTCAGTGTTTCTCTGTGGACTGATAGTTCAGGTTTCTAGCTGTGGGCGGGGTGCCTTCACTCACTCCTGGACAAATTGCACCTTGGCTCTGACCACCAAGGGATTATTGTAATACATTGGCATGTATAGCTCATCGAAGCCAGGGGAGACACGGGGAGCTGTGTGGGGGTGCTCTGTGTTCTCTGTGTGCAGAACGTTACCTCGCACCACCTTCTAAGCGTTATGCTTCATCAGTAAATTATCTTTGAAACAATATCTGCAGCCCCGAGCCATGCCCACTGTTCTTAAAAGAAGTCGGGCATATTGACTTTACTGTGTACATCCTGCCCTCTTTGGCTGGCCCTCCCTGTCCCACTCTGCCCTCTCTGGCTGGTCCTCCCTGTCCCACTCTGCCAGTCCTCCCTGTCCCACTCTGCCCTCTCTGACGCTCCCTGTCCCATCCTGCCATCACTGGCTGGCCCTTCCTGTCCCATCTTGCCCTCTCTGGCTGGCCCTCCCTGTCCCATCCTGCCCTCTCTGGCGGGCCCTCCCTGTCCCATCTTGTCCTCTCTGGCTGGCCCTCACTGTCCTATCCTGCCCTCTCTGGCTGGCCCTCCCTGTCCCATCCTACCCTCTCTGGCTGGCCCTCCCTGTCCCATCTTGTCTTCTCTGGCTGGCCCTCACTGTCCTATCCTGTCCTCTCGGGCTGGCCCTCCCTGTCCCATCCTGCCCTCTCTGGCGGGCCCTCCCTGTCCCACTCTGCCCTCTCTGGCTGGCCCTCCCTGTCCTACTCTGCCCTCTCTGGCTGGCACTCCCTGTCCCACTCTGCCCTCTCTGGCTTGCCCTCCCTGTCCCACTCTGCCCTCTCTGGCTGGTCCTCCCTGTCCCACTCTGCCGGTCCTCCCTGTCCCACTCTGCCCTCTCTGACCCTCCCTGTCCCATCCTGCCATCACTGGCTGGCCCTCCCTGTCCCATCTTGTCCTCTCTGGCTGGCCCTCACTGTCCTATCCTACCCTCTCTGGCTGGCCCTCCCTGTCACATCCTGCCCTCTCTAGCTGGCCCTCCCTGTCCCATCTTGCCCTCTCTGGCTGGCCCTCCCTGTCCCATCCTGCCCTCTCTGGCGGCCCCTCCCTGTCCCATCTTGTCCTCTCTGGCTGGCCCTCACTGTCCTATCCTGCCCTCTCCGGCTGGCCCTCCCTGTCCCATCCTGCCCTCTCTGGCGGGCCCTCCCTGTCCCATTCTGCCCTCTCTGGCTGGTCCTCCCTGTCCCACTCTGCCGGTCCTCCCTGTCCCACTCTGCCCTCTCTGACCCTCCCTGTCCCATCCTGCCATCACTGGCTGGCCCTCCCTGTCCCATCTTGCCCTCTCTGGCTGGCCCTCCCTGTCCCATCCTGCCCTCTCTGGCGGGCCCTCCCTGTCCCATCTGTCCTCTCTGGCTGACCCTCACTGTCCTATCCTGCCCTCTTAGGCTAGCCCTCCCTGTCCCATCCTACCCTCTCTGGCTGGCCCTCCCTGTCCCATCTTGTCCTCTCTGGCTGGCCCTCACTGTCCTATCCTGCCCTCTCTGGCTGGCCCTCCCTGTCCCATCCTGCCCTCTCTGGCGGGCCCTCCCTGTCCCATCCTGCCCTCTCTGGCGGGCCCTCCTTGTCCCACTCTGCCCTCTCTGGCTGGCCCTCTCTGTCCCATCCTGCCCTCTCCGGCTGGCCCTCCCTGTCGCACTCTGCCCTCTCTGACCCTCCCTGTCCCATGCTGCCCTCTCTGGCTGTCCCTCTCCATCCTCAGGGCTCTTAGAAGTCCCTGCCGGCAGACACAGTGGCCTCCGCTCGGCTACTTCCCCTCTCATCTCTCTGCTATTAGCTGGTACTGATATTTGGCACCACACTTTCATCATTAGAGCACCTGTGGCCCTCTGGTCCCTGTCACTTGTTAATGGATAGCTTGCTCTAATGCAACCTCAGGACATGGAGGTCGTTGAGCACGGAGATGTTGCCCCCTCGTCCCATTCTATCCCCAGGGCACTCTACTGCTCTTAGATCCTAACTAAGGATAGTCAAAGACCGGTTTTTCCCTAGGCACTGTCACCAACATACTCTCATTTCTAGTATAACTCACTCCAAAACGATGCAGACTCGCACCTACTAAATTGTAGGCATCATTGATTCACACCTACAATTTGTGCAGTTGTGTGAAAAACCTGTTTCCTACTTATTTACAGCTAGATTCATCAAACACCCGTTTTGCGAGTCTTTAATAGCGATTCATAAGGAATCGCTATTACGGGATTCATGTAGGAATCGCAATATTTATTGCGATTCCTACAGCTTCCTTATTTGCGATTAGCAAATTGCTAATCGCAAATAAGGAATAACTCCCCATTCATTCCTATGGGCCTAAAGGCCTAAAGGCCCATAGGAATGAATGGGGAGTTATTCCTTATTAGCGATTAGCAATTTGCTAATCGCAAATAAGGATGCGAATTCAAGGGTGCCAGGGGTGTCCAAAGGACACCCTGTAGCACCCCTGAAATGCAAATTTACACAGGTGTTGCGCACACACATGTCCAAAGGACATGTGTGTGTGTAACATGCAATTGAGAAAAATGCACTTAAGTGCTTTTTTCTCTTTTTTCGCTATTTACCACGAAGTCAGACTTCGTGGTAAATAGCGACCAAAAATTGCGAATTCGCAATTGAAAAATGGTTAAGGAATTGCATTTAAGGAATCTCAAATAGAGATTCCTTAAATGCAATTCCTCGCAAATATGCGATTTCGCATTCTCTTTCGATTTTTGCATTTGGGATGATGAATCCCAAATGCAAAAATTGCCCTCGCAAAGGGCCAGATTCGCGAGCCGCATTTTCTTTCATGAATCTACCTGTTAGTTCCCAAAAAATAATTTGGAAATAAGGCATCCAATCCAGAAATCTGTTTGTCCTCCTGATAACAGGTTCTGTAAGGTCCAGCCAGCATTTCATCCATCGGAGGTCGATAAAATGAGTACCAACAAACATCTGTTATTAAGATGCCTCTAGGGCCAAACGTGCACTTTACAAATACAGATTACAGACTAATTTGGTCTCTTATCAAAGCCAGACCCTTACCCTAACAACAATTCCCACACAAATGTAAACCTTAATCCAATTAGTCAACATTCCTTCATAACATAGCAGTTAATCATAACCCTCATTTATTACACATATTTTGCAATTCATTTTATTTTATAATTAAGCCTATTTCGTTTACCATGCTAGAATTTTGCCGAAACCCACCGACAGACAAAATCAAAATTGGCAAAGCCAAGAGGTCACACCTTTGAAAGTGGTAGCTGATCTTTTGACTTTGACAGTGCTTGTTGCCTATTCTGATCAACTGCGGCTAACGCAAAAAAAACAAGCATTGGCATAGCCAATAGGTCTCGCTTTTGGGACCTTATAAGTATTTAGTTATGCAGCACAATATCCTTGGTGCAACAATGTCAACCGTTGCATGGCTAAACACTTATAAGGTCCCAAAGGCGATTAAATTTACAAACGTTACTTACCAACTGTGTCCACTGGTGGACTTGGAGCGGAGGAGGTCCATGAGGAAAGTCGTGAGGGGGTGACACCATGAGTTACCCGCACCGGGTGACACCAACCCTAGTGACGCCACTGCATATGGCCATGTCTGAACTGGGGTGGCAGAGTGGGCTAAAGAACGGTGATGGATTAAACCCAGATCTGTGTTGACTGGGTGTGAGTGTTTGATTGGTTCAGATGCTCCGTTATTCACCACCCCCTTTTGTACCACTTTGTTCGCCATAAGTTGGCAGGGTATGCTCAGACATGAGTCCCTTGCTCACTTTGCCACTGGATTCAAGCAAGCTGGGCTGAAGACGGCTGAAATGCCAGAAACCGGTCCTCGGAAGCTTGTTTCCGGTCCAGGGAAGGCATGGATTGGCAGTTCAGGCTGGACTGTTCCCATGAGGCACAGGGTCAGGCTGATTTGCATATGGCCATGTCTGAACTGGGGTGGCAGAGTGGGCTAAAGAACGGTGATGGATTAAACCCAGACCTGTGGTGACTGGGTGTGAGTGTTTGATTGGTTCAGATGCCTTGTCCATCACCACCCCCTTTTGTACCACTTTGTTTGCCATAAGTTGGCAGGGTATGCTCAGACGTGAGTCCTTTGCTCACTTTGCCACTGGATTCAAGCAAGCCAGGCTGAAGACAGCTGAAATGCCAGAAACCGGTCCTCGGAAGCTTGTTTCCGGTCCAGGGAAGGCATGGCTTGGCAGTTCGGGCTGGACTGTTCCCATGAGGCACAGGGTCAGACTGATTTGCATATGGGCATGTCTGAACTGGGGTGGCAGAGTGGGCTAAAGAACGGTGATGGTTTAAACCCAGATCTGTGTTGACTGGGTGTGAGTGTTTGATTGGTTCAGATGCTCCGTCCATCACCACCCCCTTTTGTACCACATAATTCTATCGAAGCAGCATTAGTCACCTTGTCCTCTAGCTTGCCCTCAGTGAATGTGAAAACAATAGTGAGTGTTTGGGCATTTGAGCAGGCACCTAGTGGAAAAGCTTCATGTTTTCACTAAGTGTCTACACGCACCCTGAATATTGAAGGTGTTAATTGGGGAT
Organism: Lissotriton helveticus; assembly: GCF_964261635.1. Classification (NCBI taxonomy): domain Eukaryota; kingdom Metazoa; phylum Chordata; class Amphibia; order Caudata; family Salamandridae; genus Lissotriton; species Lissotriton helveticus. The sequence continues at coordinate 1,794,206,264 of NC_136065.1, forward strand.
CAGTATAAATCAGAAATAATGATTGGAAAAAGTAGTTTTACGAACCGAGTCCATGTTCAGGCTAGGGCAACATTATCCTGTGTCTCAAGCACGGCTGCCATTTTAAATTCAGGCTGAGCGTAGGGAGGATTTACATGAGACACTATTTCAAATTGAACATACGTCCAGATAACATTTTTGGGAGCAGCCCAGCTTGCGTGGTGAGGCACTCGGGCTAGAGCACCAATATGCATTTTGATGCCTGCCGGTTCTCTGAGCCCACATTAGGATTGCATGTGGCTGTTCACTGCTCCACAATGCCCCCAGCGATTTTGAACAAATTTGCTAGGCTCCCGCAGTGAGGAGATCAGCTCCGCCACTGCCAGCGGGATATCCTTACATTTGTATCGCATGCACTGCCTTCTGCTAATCTGGGTCGTTTGTGCAGGAGGATCGGTCGCGTCTCACTCACCGCAACACAGAGCCAGGAACGCCGCGGCATCCGCACACTCTAATGTCTGGAAGACAGGGCCTGTCATATCTCTCGTGCTCCTAGGGGGAAAAGTGCCAGTCTCTGGGCAGCCCTTCTTCTGCTGTTCTTCAGCTGCTGCAGCGCTCTCTTTCTGTTGAAGGCGCTGTCTCAGCTACAGCTTTCCGTCTCCGATGCAGGTATCCGTCTCTGCTGCAGGATTCTGCTGCAGGGTTCTAACTCTGCTGCAGGACTCTAACTCTGCTACAGGTACCTGCTGCGGGGTCTCCAGCTCTGCTACAGCACTCTCTTTCTGTTGGAGACGCTGTCTCCGCAGCAGGTTTCCGTCTCTGCTGCAGGTTTCTGTGTCAGCTACAGGTTTCCGTCTCTGCCACGGGTTCCTGTTGCGGGGTCTCCAGCTCTGCTGCAGCTCTCTTTCTGTTGGAGACGCTGTCTTTGCTACAGGTTTCCATCTCTGCTAAAGGTTTCCATCTCGTCTCTGCTGCAGGTTTCTGTCTCAGCTACAGGTTTCCTTCTCTGCCACGGGGTTCCTGCTGCGGGGTCTCCAGCTCTGCTGCAGCTCTCTTTCTGTTGGAGATGCTGTCTCTGCTGCAGGTTTCCGTCTCTGCTACATGTTTCCGTCTCTGCTGCCGATTTCCGTCTGTGCTGCTGGTTTCTGTCTCTGCTGCAGGTTTCTGCTGCAGGGTTCTAACTCTGCTACAGGACTCCAACTCTGCTGCAGGTTCCTGCTGTGGGGTCTCCAGCTCTGCTTCAGCGCTCTCTTTCTGTTGGAGACGCTGTCTCTGCTGCAGGTTTCCGTCTCTGCTCAGGTTTCTGTCTCAGCTACAATTCCTTGATTATTCTTTGCTGTTGTTTCATCAACAAATGCACAATTGAGAAAATGAGTAACCTGGACTAGACCGATTACCTGCAGTCAATAACTTGGCAGAATCCAGGAGACAAAGAATGAAACAGAGGAGGCAATCACCCCTTGAGAGGTTTCCGTGGCCGATGGATCATTTTAGCCCATCAGAAACTGGAACTGCGTTGACTAATGTAACACACAATAGGCAATTCTCTGGGCTGGACACACAAGTGACAAATTATTTGCAAAGTGAAGTCATGATACTGTGGTAAATAAATAATTAATTACCGGTTCTCTTTTTCAGGATACTCATATAAACAGATAGCTCAATAAATAAGAGTCAAGATTCGAGGTAGCTGGAGTCTACAGGCTTTAATCAGACATAAAGGACAGGAACAGGACAGCCTGCATGGGAATGGGATGGCAGCTGCCGGGGGCAGGATCTGGGAATTGGCTAGCTTTTAATAACAGTGCACAATATTTATAGTTAAACAAATACATTACATTCAATACAGGGGGCGTAGCAGTAGGCGTGGTTTGTAGCAGTCGCGAAAGATAAGGGCAAAATGATGTAACAAGAAGGCGTGTACAGGGCGTATACATAGACATGTGATGTAAACGTAACAGAATATGTCATAAAAAGGGGCGGAAACATGGAGGGGGCTACCTGAGCAGCTGGGACCTCTAACCTAGTGGTGCGCGCAAACTGGCAATGACGTGTTACCAGGGAGAACTGGGGGCTATGACTTCTGCCCTAGAAGAGGAGACTAAAGTCTGGAGGGTCAGAGCGACATGTACCCAGGCATATCTAGTATCTGGTGTTTAGAGTACATGTTGATAGAATCCAAAAGTTATCAGGGCAAAGGCTAACAGACACTAAGACTGGTGCATGCATAATTCTGCATATAGTTCGTGTGCGAGGAATATTCTATGAATATAAATACAGTATTTCTCTTACATGGAGACATAAAGGCTAGACCATGACAGAAACTATTGATGTGATTCAGTAGCTTAGGAATGCAGAGAAGGAGGGCTGGACTGATAACTAGAAACATAACATACTCTTGGCAGACTGGGAGGCAGAGCCAGGCCGGGCCGGGCACTGCGAGGCATGAAGTAAGTGAAGGGTCAGGGATACAGGTGGGGGCTGTATCGCTCCTCGGAGAGGTTTCAGGAGACAGGAGCTGAATCTGAGTCCGGGCCCTTTTGAGGCCTAGAAACGGGGACAATTCAATGAATTAACGTGCACACTGTAAAACGTGGCAACGTAGGTTTACATAGGCCTAATATTCGTTGTTTTCACGAGGACTGGAAACTTGCATACTAGAGATGGACACAACTGTAATTGCGTCTTTAATCGATCAGAAAGGGGATACATGCATATCGATCATGCACATATGACATAACATGGGGAACACGTAGGCACATATGACATGGCAAAATTTACTTTTCCACATTCCCTCCTTGTGCCCTACGTTTCCATCAGGAAACATCAATATTCATGATACCATCTATCATTTCATATAGCATCATTTGCTCGTCTCGAATTGTCTTGGAACGGGATGTAGGACTAGGAATACAAGAGGTAGCACACATGCCGCAAATCGCAGGGCCACATTGTATACAGAGGCAGCAACTGAATAGGATCATTACTGCAATACCTAGAAATGACAATACTTTCCATCCCCAGGCAGATATGATACTCCAGAGCCAACTGGACCGTGTCCAGGTGCCTGGATTCTGGTGTAACTGATGGGCAATTTTATGAAGTCTGGTTATAGCTGAATAAACAGACGGCACGTTATTAGGAATGAAAATGCAGCAACTAGATCCGATGGCTCTACATGCTCCTCCTCTATCGGCCAGTATGACGTCAAGAACGAGACGATTTTGGAGCACGACAAATCTCATAGCAGATTGCTCTTCGGTTAAGTTACCTAGAGCAGAAGTAGTCTCATTCACTACTGCTTCGAGGGTTCTGGTTAACCTACGTATTAACTTACTATTCTGGACAGGGCCTATAAAGAAGAAGAAACCTTTATTGAAGTCTTGATACTGTTCTAGAGTAGTTTCAGTTTGATCGACAATTGGGGACTCGATCTCCCTTCTATGTCTGACGTGTACTAGATGTGTGTTTCTATGATAATCAGATGGGGCTAGAAAAACTGGTGGCAGTAGGAAGGCAATGTAACATGTTCCATCCCAATCGAGGGGCAGACGAATATATGCGGTCTGACCACAAACGAAATAAGAATGACGTGAGGCTTTGAAAATAGATTTCCCACTGTCACTATACTCGACAGTAGTAGTACAATCACTATGTCCTACATGTGCGGAACCATTCTTTCTGACACATAATTCGCCTTTGACTGGTAGTACTGAAATAGCAGGCAAATCTGGAGTAGTATCAGACTGAACATTCAGGACCATAAAATTCGAAAAATAATTACCTAAATTATAAACTTCATTTTCTAGATCTAACCCTGTTCTATGGGGGAGACCTTGCTTGTCTGGAAAACATGTTCTATTCAGAAGGGACATATCATTGGAGGATGACGTTAACGTGGACCATGCTCCACACGAACCATTATGTGAAAACGGATAAGGAAAGAGTGTCAGAACTCCCTTCGGTGTCTGGAAAGGGGGGAGTCGACCACACACCCAACAATTAGTGGCATTGCTGGTCTGGTGTGAATAGTGTAACATTCGGATGAATGTATTATTACGCATAGCAAGACGATAGGATAGCTCGTGAGGAGGCAGATCACTAAATGTGTGCTCTACTGTAGCATTAGCAAACTTATTTACATGAGAAATTGGAAAACATAAATGTAATGCATAACTTGTGCAGGTAACCATTAAACTTAGAAACAATAAGAAACTTAGAAAAACGATACATCGTATAGAGTTTTGACTAACTCTCTCACTATGGGGGTCTATCTCATACATGTCAGATACCTGTCTAACCGTTTCACCCGAGAGGGACTTAGACAATTAAACTGGCTGACTTATTTTACTAGACCGGAGTTTCTTTTTATACTCCTGTTGCGGAGTTTCCTCTAACAGGGAAGGCTTGAGTTCAGAGTCTGTTTTTAGGCAGTCCTTAGAAATGGAACAGTCCTTTGCAAAAGATTTTTCACGAAGTCCATGGAATTTCTTGATATGGGACAGATGGACCCACCCCTTGCGGCCCTCCAACTTCACGGCCGTGCGGGTGGTCAGGAGAACAAGTCGCGGCTCCTTCCAACGAGGCTCCAGCGGACTTGAACGATCAAAGTTCCTTACAAGGACGAGGTCGCCTGGAATGACCTCATGCGGTTTCACTTCAGTATTGTCTGGAAATGCAGCGGCAACCTGCGAACGACAAGAGTGTAGGGCAGACATCAAGGAAGCTAGGTAATCTGTCAACATATTACTGGAAACATCTGTGATACTGCGGGGTCTAGGTGTACCCCACATATTTGGGGGGCGGCCGAAAACGACCTCATAAGGGGACAGACCTGATCTGGAATGTGCAACCATTCGCATATAAAATAATGCAACTGGCAGGGCAACTAGCCAGTCTACACCTTTCTCTTTACAAACTTTTGCAATGCGGATTTTCAGGGTCTGATTATGTCTCTCTACAAGACCGGCTGCTTCAGGATGGCGCACACAATGGAACTTCCACTGGTATCCTAACAAAAGGGAAACATGTTTCATTAACTCGGATGAGAATGGCTGGCCGTTATCTGAATACACGACCCTAGGGAGTCCATAACGGGGAAAGAATTCACGAACCAACTGCCTGGCAGTGGTCGCAGCTGTGTAATCTGGAACTGGATATGCTTCTGTCCACCTGGACAAAGCGCATACAACTACGAGGACATACTTGAAACCTCGACATCGCTCCATCTGAATATAATCCATCTGGAGGACTTCAAAAGGGTGGTCAGGAGGTTGGAATCCACCTTGTTCCACCGGGACACTTTTACCTGGATTGAATTGACAACATATCATACAAGTACGGACTTTCTGCTTGGCTGCAGCTCGTAGGTGCTTGTTGAACCAAACGTTCTGTATACTGTCTAACATGGCTTTTTCTCCTAGATGTGCTGGACTATGTGCGGTGTTAATAATGACTTGAACCATAGAGTCGGGGAGAAACCATGTGGCTTTTCCCTTCGTCACCCATCCTTGATCTGTCTGGACCCCTCCTTGTTCAGACCATTTCTTGATTTCTTCGGGAGTGGCATGTAACTGTATGTCTATGACATCTTGTGTAGGGTCCTTAACTGTCATACAAGTAGTCGGATCTAGAGTGAGTGTCCGTGTCGTGTTAACTGGAATGTCTGGGGTCTGAGCTGTAAGCTTGGCTGTTCGATCTGCTAGATCGTTACCTTGGGAAATGATGTCAGTAACTTTCGTATGTGCCTTGCACTTCATGATAGCGATAGCTGTCGGTAAATGTATTGCATCTAACAGAGCTTGAATGAGGAGACCATGCTGAATCTTGGTTCCATGAGAAGTCATGAAACCTCTCTCCTGCCAGAGCACTCCGAAGTCGTGTACAACTCCGAATGCGTAACGTGAATCTGTATATATGTTTACTTTCAGGTCCTTGGCACGTAGGCAGGCTTGGGTCAGAGCAACTAGCTCTGCTGCTTGAGCAGACAGGGTGTCAATACGGTGTGTTTCAATAACTTCGGTGTCAGTAGTCACTGCATACGCGGCTACTAGTTCTCCTGTACTAGTTCTCATACATGAACCATCCACATAAAGTGTAAGGTCGGTATTAGGTAATGCAATGTCTGTCAGGTCTTGTCTTGGCTTAGTCATAGTGTTAATGACTTCCACACAGTTATGTGTGGCAGGATTTGAAGTAACTGACGGTAACAGTGTAGCAGGATTTAGAATGTTGCAGCGTCTGATTTCTATGTGTGGCTGGAACAGTGTCAGTTCATAACCTGTTAAACGTGCAATTGTCAAGTGCTGAGTCTGTGTTCGGTTTAAAAGAACTTCCACGGAATGTGGAACTTGTACTGTCAGGGAGTGTCCTAATACTATGGAATCACTTTGTCTGATAGCTAGAGCTGTGGCTGCAACTGACTTGAGGCACGCAGGCAAAGCCTGGGCTACTGGATCTAGTGTGCTTGAAAAATAAGCACAGGGCTTGTACTGTCCGGCTTGATCTTGTGTGAGAACAGATAATGCAGTACCATCACGTTCTGTGACAAAAAGTGTAAAAGGCTTACTGTAGTTCGGTGTAGCTAGAACAGGTGCTTGGCATAAGGCTTTCTTTAACTCATTAAAACTAAGCGTATGTTCAGATGTCCAAGGGAGGACAGTCGATACGGCTGCCTCCTGTGTCGTTAACTGTATCAGTGGCTTAGCTAGAAATGCATACTGAGGAATCCATTGTCTGCAGTAAGAAGTGAGGCCAATAAAAGCTCGTACCTCCTTCTGTGTCTTGGGCTGTGGAAGACTCGCTATTAACTGGATACGATCTGGTGTCAACTGCCTACCCCACTTGGACAGTAAGTGGCCTAAGTAGATCACTTGCTGGACACAGAATTGTAATTTGGAAGGGGACACCTTGTGCCCCTGCTCGGCCAGAAAATACAGGACTGTAAGTGACGCATGCTCGCAGTCACGTTCAGAACGGGCTGTGATCAATAGATCATCGACATACTGGAGCAGGGCAGTGTCAGTTGGCATGTGAATATTGTCTAGCTGTCTTTTAAGTGCTTGACTGTAAATACTAGGACTTTCTGTGAAACCTTGAGGAGCTCGTGTGAATTTATAGCTCCTTCCATTTAAACAGAATCCGAAAAGGTACTGGCTGTCTGGATGAATGGGAACACTGAAAAATGCGTTCTTGAGGTCGATAACAGTGAAAAACGTAGCTTCAGAATCAATAGCTGTCAATAGGGATGAAATATCTGGGACTACTGGGTACTGGGGTATGATACATTTATTAAGTTCTCGAAGGTCAATCACTAATCGATATACTGGAGGTGCATTTGGATCAGTGCGTTTCATGACTGGAATGATAGGAGAATTACATACATTGGAGTCAGTTTCTACAACCACTCCTTGAGCAATGAGCTCATCAATAATTTTGGATAAGGCTGTTACAGCCTCAGGTGGCAATCTGTACTGTCTGATTCGTGGCAAGACTATACCTTGCTTGAGAGTCACACGATGGGGTGTGATGTGCATAAAACCTACATCAGTTGGACCTTGCGCCCATAAATGCTGCGGTACATTTGATAGTCTTGGATCAAAATCACGCAATACATAGTGACCTTTAAAGTCACGCAAAAACAATCGGACTCCTTCTGGGGAACAGCATATCACTGCACCTAATTCTTTCAATGTTTTAATGCCTAATACATTTTCTGGACATGCTTTCGTGAGTAACAAATCAGTAGTTCGGGACAATGGACCAACTTCAAGAGAAACTGGTTTTGAAATCTCGTTCACAATAGGCTTTCCTGAAAATCCAAGGGAAACATTTCTAGAGCCTGAGAGCGGAGCCCCTGGAACCTCGTCATGACTGATAGTAGTCCTACTTGCCCCTGTATCAATCAAAAACTTTCTGTCTTTCCCTAATACTTGACTGTGTACATAGGGACCCTCTTGATCTACAGGTATCTCGATGAGAGGCAAGCCTACCTCCCTCTCTAGGCTGTTTCATGAATACTGTTGATACTCTGGATACTCTGTCTGGGCATACTGGTACATCTGCTGTGTAACATGCTGTGTTGCAGCGATAGGCTGCGGTGCTGGAACTGTCTGTTGTGCATTCTGTGGTGACTGAGAAGTCTGTGAAACTTGTTCTTGTCTAGGCGGACGTGGTCTTTCTTTAGTCTTACCAGTTGCTATATTGTGTTTCAGAACTGCACACTCGTTTATAAAATGACCTGGCTGTTTACAATAATTGCATGTCCCTTTAACGGGGGCTGCAGGATGACTGGCTTGATTCGGACCCCTCTTCTGACTGTCTTGTGGAACAGATTGTGCAACTAATACTTTCATTTTCGTATCTTTCATACGTCTCCTTTCGTGTTCTTGCTCTTCCCTGATTCTATTCTGGTGATACTGGAGCATTTGAAGCATTTGTGACGGGGTACTAGCTTGCCAGGTACTTTCGACTTTCAAAACTCGATTTTTAACTTGTGGGCTTGAATTCTCGACTAGTTTAGTAACAAAAAGATGAGGGTATGACTCGCTACCTGTCTTCAAACCACTGTTAATAATAAAACATTTTTCAAATCTAGAATAAAAATCACTAGTGTCTTCATCCTGTTTCTGTTTGCATGCTGAGATTGCATCCCAATCTTCCTTTTTCGTGGCTAGTAACCTTGGCAAAACTTGTATCAATAACTCTGGCAATTCTTTACATTTGTCCCCAAGACCGGTACCTGGTACTCGTATATTATCTTCAGCTTCTAGAGCTGTCCAATCTATCTTTTTCTCTCCCACCTCCCATTCTTTTTCCTTGAGTTTTTCATATACCCCTGCGGGCAACAGGACTTTTAGCATTTTAATGATATCTGGATACGTGTATTCTCCCATACGGAGCATGTCTTTTAATTCTCGATGGAACCCTGCTGGGTCTTTGTCGTGACAGGGAATTAACTTTTTCATCTCTAAGAGTTCCATCTTTGTGATAGGGGTGTAAACAAATACTCGTTGCATTTCACCACCCGCTGTCCTAACTGGGTGTACTTCTCGTAACGGATGCTGTCTATCTATGTAGAATGGTTTACTTCCTGGGGGTGAGACGTGAACAAAATGCGGATTCAGTAACGTTCTATATTTGTGGCGCTGTTCTAGAATGACACTAATTAAATCGGTACCTAAACCTCTCCATCTATATTGGAGTAACTCGTTCAGAACATCGTGTAACGGACCTGGGTCAGAATGTTGCCCCTCATACTGTGTAATGAGGTGCTGGATCATATACATACCCACCAGTCGCTGCTCGGCTGGGGGCAGTTTCAGAAACATTTGTGCCACTATTTCGTCTGGAAAAGTGGTAGAATCAGTAGTCCATCGGACTGCTGATCGGGCTAGTTCTTGTTCATGCATAGTACTAAGTTCACTATAACCGATTCGTGATTTCAGAATGTGATCGGTAACTTGAAATACTTGTTCAAGAGAGCCTTGTTCTGGTGTTGGAGGAGGACAGACTTTCTTGTGTTCTAGGCGTGAATGTCGGTCGGGAAGTCTAGATTAACCTACATACGCTATTCTGGTAGGATTCTCGTCGTCTACCTCTTCAGTATCAGAGTCGTCTTCTTTCTCGGACACTTGTACTGCTTTGCGTTTCTCGTGTAACCTTATTATTTCCTTACGAGTTTTCTTGTACATACTCTCTATACTACCTAGTGTCTTGTGTCTTCCCTCGGCTATATGATCACTCCACTTTGTCAGGACTCTCCTTTCGGTCGGATCTTTAGTCGGACAATCTTGTTCCCTTATTAAACAATTAATTAGAAACTTTAATAGCATGAGCTGAGTCTCAGCTTTCCTTAGAGACATGATTTCGCCAATACTTTCTGGATCCTCTCCTGTACGGATGAAACGATATATTCTGTCTAGATCTTCTTTCATATTCGGTAGGGTGTCCAAATACTCGGTCACCCGTCTTACGCGCAATTAATATATAACCATATTATCATCGCCTGGGACTGGATCATAACGGCATTCGGTAAGAGCTCGCTTGATATCTGCAACGGACTGATGTTTGGGCGTACGCTGTAACGCACGTTCATGTAACTCGACTAACGTTACACGTTTGTGTGGCGGCGGGGTACCAGGAGGACCTCCCCCCGCAGCTCCTAAACTAGAATCGTCGACTGGTACTATTCGTGCTGGGAGAGTGACTGATGTAGCGGGTACTTGTACTGTGGGCTGGACCGGGGGTACCGTAACAGGTGCCCCGGTGGCTGGAGGAACAGGAATTACATTATTTACAGGAGCGGGCGGAACAGGATTTGCATATTCTGGGACCGTGTCGTCCAAATAGGACGAGAGAAAAATATCAGCTGCGGTCGGTTTGTGACGTAGCTTAATCGGAACTAATGGCGGCGGGAAATTACATGGTGCTTCCGGGGTTGCTTTCGACAAGCCCTCGGCAAGAAGAGGATACATACCCTTAATAAGGGCATTTCTCTGTCTGTCTGACTGTTCGGCTTTTACTCGTTCACCTATTTCGATTAATTCCCTTTCTTGGGATTTTTCTGAGGATTCCCTACTTAATTCTAACTTTCTGATTTCTTTTTCGGTTCTTTTATGAGATTCTATGCGCCATAACTCGATGGCATCTTTCTGGGACTGTCTGGATTTCTTTTTCCATAATGCTTCTTCTACTCGCATGATGCACTCGGCATCCCATGTACCTGATACAGGCCATCTATATTTCTCTTCTAGATCTTTAGTATACTCGACCCATAAGTCTAGATATAATATGGCACTTATGCCATGTTTATGATACATAAAATGACCTGGACTGTCCCTAGGCGGGACAGGAACTGCTTCTTCGAGCAGACCTTTTCAGGTTTTTAACTGACGTAACTTGGAGAATAAAGGCATTCTAAAGGCTGGAATCTAAACACAATACAATACACGATAAACACAATAATGACTGGGAAAACAAATCACTCATACCACGACATTGAACACACTTTAAATAACATTAATAACAGTTTGAACAGAATATCACCTGGAATACTGAGAACAGAACACATGAATTTCTCGAGAACAGAACAGAACTTACTGGAATGACTAGATGCACTGCTAAAACAGTACGAAACTTACCGGTCCCATAAAGAGACACGTCAGGACCCGCATCCACCTAGGTGGACACTTCGTGTTGGATCTGTGTACCCAAACCCACGGACCAGAGACAAATGAATTGACCCTGTCTAGATACTACCCCAGCAACGGTACTCACCGGGCAGCAAGAACGGAAGGCCTCGGACTGGACTGGACTGCTACGACGACGGACTACGAACTTCGGACTTCAGTTACAGGTGGGCCTCCGGATACCTCGGACCTTGGACTCTCGGCTTGGGCTCTGGTCGGGACTCGCCGCGTTCCTCCACCGCCTCGTCTGGACGCTGGACCGCAACCTCCGTCTCCTCCGTGGGCCCGAGGGATACTTGAAGCAGAAATATCTGCACGTGGCCGGTATGGTTCCGTCACGGCTGCAGAGGATCAGGGGGCCTGCGTGGCTTCTCCGGCGCGTGGGGAAAGGGCAAGTCCCTATTCGGGCGCCATTATGTGGTAAATAAATAATTAATTACCGGTTCTCTTTTTCAGGATACTCATATAAACAGATAGCTCAATAAATAAGAGTCAAGATTCGAGGTAGCTGGAGTCTACAGGCTTTAATCAGACATAAAGGACAGGAACAGGACAGCCTGCATGGGAATGGGATGGCAGCTGCCGGGGGCAGGATCTGGGAATTGGCTAGCTTTTAATAACAGTGCACAATATTTATAGTTAAACAAATACATTACATTCAATACAGGGGGCGTAGCAGTAGGCGTGGTTTGTAGCAGTCGCGAAAGATAAGGGCAAAATGATGTAACAAGAAGGCGTGTACAGGGCGTATACATAGACATGTGATGTAAACGTAACAGAATATGTCATAAAAAGGGGCGGAAACATGGAGGGGGCTACCTGAGCAGCTGGGACCTCTAACCTAGTGGTGCGCGCAAACTGGCAATGACGTGTTACCAGGGAGAACTGGGGGCTATGACTTCTGCCCTAGAAGAGGAGACTAAAGTCTGGAGGGTCAGAGCGACATGTACCCAGGCATATCTAGTATCTGGTGTTTAGAGTACATGTTGATAGAATCCAAAAGTTATCAGGGCAAAGGCTAACAGACACTAAGACTGGTGCATGCATAATTCTGCATATAGTTCGTGTGCGAGGAATATTCTATGAATATAAATACAGTATTTCTCTTACATGGAGACATAAAGGCTAGACCATGACGGAAACTATTGATGTGATTCAGTAGCTTAGGAATGCAGAGAAGGAGGGCTGGACTGATAACTAGAAACATAACATACTCTTGGCAGACTGGGAGGCAGAGCCAGGCCGGGCCGGGCACTGCGAGGCATGAAGTAAGTGAAGGGTCAGGGATACAGGTGGGGGCTGTATCGCTCCTCGGAGAGGTTTCAGGAGACAGGAGCTGAATCTGAGTCCGGGCCCTTTTGAGGCCTAGAAACGGGGACAATTCAATGAATTAACGTGCACACTGTAAAACGTGGCAACGTAGGTTTACATAGGCCTAATATTCGTTGTTTTCACGAGGACTGGAAACTGGCATACTAGAGATGGACACAACTGTAATTGCGTCTTTAATCGATCAGAAAGGGGATACATGCATATCGATCATGCACATATGACATAACATGGGGAACACGTAGGCACATATGACATGGCAAAATTTACTTTTCCACAATACCCCAAGGCTGGTCAAATAAATACCATAGTGAAAAAGCATGTTTTGGGAAGATTATCTCACTGAATGATGGTGAATAATCTCAGAGAAGATTCTATCGATTAGAGTTGCTTTTGGGCTCAGATCAAGTTGGCGTCAATCACTCAGCATAATTTTTAAAGGAATACAATTAGTGATCATTATCCTGAAGTGCAATTTCTGTTCCTACACTAGATGGACATAAATCGTTTGGTACTTGTCAATGTGCCTGGTTTCTGATCCCTGTTAAACTGTAACATCAGATTACGTTCAATAAATAGCTTGGGTAGAATCAATTGATTTTCCGCAGCCCTATATAATACTAAAAGGCATGATGCAATAGCTAGCACTCTCTGCCTCCCTTTATTTAAGCCATTTAAAAATTAACTATTTTTGGGTACAAAGTGAAAGGAAACAATGCATTAATGTGTATGTCTCCTCCCTTGCGTCACTTATAGAATCCTGCGGCTTCAGTTTAACATTTTACGCCGACGATACTCAAATCGTTGTTGCCATTCAACCAGAGAGACTGCATGACACAGCTGCCAAATTCCATGACTGCATGTACGCTACAGGTAATTGGATGGCTAACAACTGTTTGAAGTTAAACTCCAGCAAGACTGAGGTTATATTATTTGGGAATAACCCAGTGTTTTGGTCACCTAACTGCTGGCCGAATGCACTAGGACAATTGCCAGTCCCAACTAGGAAAGTGAAGAACCTAGGCATTTGTATAGACAACACTCTCAGCTTCAAGGACCAAGTCAACTCAATAGCATCCTCGACTGCGTTTACCCTTAGAGCTTGCATGCCTCTAATTCCCAAAGAAGCACAACAAACAGTAGTTACAGCATTAGTGTTGTCCAAACTGGATTACTGTAACAGCCTCTACCTCAAGTTACAAGAAGGCCTAATGAATAAGCTGCAGATCTTGAAGAATGCAGCCGCTAGACTCCTCTCAGGAACACCTAAGCATGCATCGATTAGCGGTGTAATCAAAGGCCTACATTGGCTACCCATGAGGAAGCGGACCAAATTCAAGGCCCTGTGTCTAGTTTTTAAGGCACTGCAGGGCATAGGACCAACATTTCTGAAGCAACATTTTAATTGGTATATACCTAAAAGAACTCTCCGCTCATCCGAGGCTAAACTGGTGGTCACCCATCGGATAAAAAAGGCCAATTGGGGCGGTAGAAGCTTCATCGCCAATGCAGCTACCGCCTGGAACTCCCTTCCTTCTTAACTAAGACACCATACTAATTTGATGGCCTTTAGAAAGGCCTTAAAAACATGGCTTTTCATAAATTAGGTGTAAACCAAAGGATTCGGCTCTCTCTTCTAGTATTTATCAGTAGGTACTTTACCGCAGCGCCAGGACACCTCTTTTGGTAACAGCTGCGCTTTATAAATGCAAAAAACATAAACATAAACATAAGTGAGAATCAAGGTAGGTAGCAGGATCTTAAAATATTTCTATAGGGCCCGGATCCCCCAGCATGCTCCACGCCCGCCCGCAACCCACCAGTCAATTAACGCTTGAGATAAGGTGGGTGTAAAAAAGGCCATGTTTAATATCAACACACATAAACATGACATTGCATAATTATATCAAACGTTACTAAATTCATATTCTGAACAAAAATTCTTGAACTTCAAATTCGCATAAATCATCTTTAAAATCAGAATATCATTATCCTCTCTTCTTTCCCCCAGCACTAAGGGGCCCTCTGGCTCGGCTCTCCCCAGGTAGCGATGCCCACGCGAGGTGCAACCCACCTGCGCCCCAGAGTGATGGGCCCCAGCCCTCGAGACCTTGTCCGCCATTCCAGGGCACCACCACTGCCCAGGATCCCAGGAGGCTCGTACCTGTCGCCCTAGCCTCCCCAACCGGTGGTCTCCATCCCCCTGTGGAGAGCTTACCTTCTCTCCCCTCAGTGCTGGCCTAGGGAGTGCTCAAGGTGGACTCCCGTCTATTTGGTCCATCTATATCAGTGTTCCAATGTCTCTTTTCCGCAACTCACCCTTCCAAACTACATAACTAAGGGACGGGTGGGTGGGAGTTAAAAGAAATAGGCTAACGAGCCCGGGGGCGATGTCCGGCAGGTGCGAGCAGGTCACGACGCAGGCGAGGAAAGAGGCCGAACTGAATGGGCTAGTGACCTAAATAGGTCACGGCCTCTGACCCCGCCTACGCCGGAAGTGCGTCACCGCCTGACCCGGAAGGACTTATTCCAGTCCGGCCGGCCTCCCATAGGGTGATCGGCCGGCTACCCTCAACCAATGGCGTGCGTGGGCCGGGGGGCCGGCCCCTAAAGGCGGGCTCGTCTAGCCTCGCCCTTGGTATAGGGCCCGGATCCCCCAGCATGCTCCACGCCCGCCCGCAACCCACCAGTCAATTAACGCTTGAGATAAGGTGGGTGTAAAAAAGGCCATGTTTAATATCAACACACATAAACATGACATTGCATAATTATATCAAACGTTACTAAATTCATATTCTGAACAAAAATTCTTGAACTTCAAATTCGCATAAATCATCTTTAAAATCAGAATATCATTATCCTCTCTTCTTTCCCCCAGCACTAAGGGGCCCTCTGGCTTGGCTCTCCCCAGGTAGCGATGCCCACGCGAGGTGCAACCCACCTGCGCCCCAGAGTGATGGGCCCCAGCCCTCGAGACCTTGTCCGCCATTCCAGGGCACCACCACTCGTCCACCAGGTTGCCCAGGATCCCAGGAGGCTCGTACCTGTCGCCCTAGCCTCCCCAACCGGTGGTCTCCATCCCCCTGTGGAGAGCTTACCTTCTCTCCCCTCAGTGCTGGCCTAGGGAGTGCTCAAGGTGGACTCCCGTCTATTTGGTCCATCTATATCAGTGTTCCAATGTCTCTTTTCCGCCACAAGGGTGACTAGGGGCCCTAGGTCCGTCGCCCTTCCCCCCTTCCAACAGGTGTAGAACAAAAGACCAAATTCCTTTAATCCAGGCATCCATGAATGGGCTAGTGACCTAAATAGGTCACGGCCTCTGACCCCGCCTACGCCGGAAGTGCGTCACCGCCTGACCCGGAAGGACTTATTCCAGTCCGTCCGGCCTCCCATAGGGTGATCGGCCGGCTACCCTCAACCAATGGCGTGCGTGGGCCGGGGGGCCGGCCCCTAAAGGCGGGCTCGTCTAGCCTCGCCCTTGGTATTTGCCTTCGTTCTTCCAATTAACTTTTTCCTACAAAGAGCAGTTTCTTTCTGAAATAACTAAAGTATTTGAGATGTTAAGAGATTTACAGGTAATCAAAACCGTTGCACTGCACCATATCATTATAGATCAGGGGCCTATTCGAACTGCACTGCATTTTTAGATAAGCTTAAAATAAAGTAAAATCGTTGGTCTTCCTAAACTTTCTTCTTATGATGCGAACACATTTTCATGCAGAGGGAAAAAAGGGGAGCTTCATAAACCACCTGTTTTACATTGTGTCTAAAATATGCAACTTTTTCAAGCATTACCGTCCAAAAAATTGCAAGACACTTCATCCTTTGAAATGAAGATTAATTTGTGTTTTGGGGCTGTAATACCTTCTAAGAATACAGAACAAACTGTGATTAACTAAAGGCAGATTTGATGTGATGAAAGTGGTATCGCAGTGGCAGCTGATAGCACTCACTGAGCAATGCTGCTGCACACATGATCGATCCCTGAAAAGAGCAGTGAGTGCAAGAGGAGGCCCAGCAAATGCTATCACTGGCCCATTATCATTCTGCATGTGATAATTAGGCCGACATACAGAATGATAATGGGCCTGATAGCAGTCTGTGCCAGGTCGGGGAGGGGCTTCCACAGGCCACCGATCACAGCAGGAGCGCGAGCTGGCCCCTGCTGTGACAGTTACAGGACTCTCAGACTGCTTGCAGGGGGCAGCTAAAATTACGGACAAAAGGTGCCCGTGAAAGAACCCTTCATGGACAACGGACATGAGGCCCAAATTACGGGTAGTTGTGAAATTTACGGACGGTTGGTCACCCTAGCTATTTAGTTGCCAGTAGATGGACGGCCTCTCTAAACTGGTGAATGTTTCGCTCTGTAAATCGGCTGCCCCTCCACCCCAGGTAGAAGAGGGGAGGCAGCTTAGTTTCTGACAGCAGAACCTCAACTGCTGAAGAATTTATTTGGGTGGCCATCCACCAGGCTGCCTGGGTCACCATCTACATTGGTTCTTTGTATTTAACACAGGCCTCCCAGTGCATATTTTCAAACTCTCTGACTCATTCATATTCATGAGGCAGGTCGCAACCTCTGACCCCATGTGATTGCATTTCAAAATGGAAAACATTTTTTTTAAGCAGCCTGAGTTCTTCAAAGGAACTGGCCTGCTTAACAAACAAAAGAAGCATTCTGTTTTGGAAAACTTAATTGAGAGTAGTTAGTGGACTTCTTGACCACAAACTACTCTCCCCAAAACTGCCACTAAAATTGTATCAGTTATCACCCCATCTTCGGAGTTAGTACCTGTCCAATGGTTTGCAATCAGAATTGCAGTTGCACCTCATTGATACATGCCATTACAACTCGCAATGTGGAAGGAGCGGCCATGCACATGCCTTCCAAAATGGGATTTGCTACGGATCAGATACTTGATTTTGAGATTGAGAAAAAATTTCCAAGTCGCAAAAAGCGGTTACTACATATGAAAAAGGGTTTTTGCGCTTCCTACCCATGGCATTTTGCGAATCCTGGCCTTTTGGGCTGCAAAAACTCTTAGTACATGTGTCTCTCAGTGTGGTAGAATTGAAGTGTATTAACAAAAATGCATTATGCCCCGCTTCCAATCCTGGACTAGTAGGAATTAAGGTTTGGCTTGTTAACTCGCTGAGGCTTATGCTCATTTACAGAGCTTCGTCGGGGCCAGCAGGGCTGTTTGGGTGTGGTGTTCAAATGTTCATATTAAAGCGAAGTGTCAAAATCAAAGCAGTAACTAGGCACAGCTTTACTTGTGTAAAGCAAAGAGCCTTATTCTCCACCAAGTACTCCGGAGACGGACACCACAATGGTCAAACGAGAATCTAGAATGCGAATAAGAATCATAGAGGCACACAGGCATGAGGAACAAGTGTACAAAAGTGAAGTCTGGACACAAGAAAAGTATGGGAGAAATGCAAGCAAAATAAACAGGTAACATTCCAATGCAACTTTGTTTGAATATCACAACATGAAGATACAGCAGATCTCTCCTTTTTCCACAAAACAAAATGAATAAACTTTATCAGTCTGTATGCGCTGAGGAAGTCTAGATAACCCATCAATCACAGCTAGCGAAGACTGAAGACTCCTTTGCATCACTCACAACGTAATTGTGTTACACATGCAATCCTGACTATCTACCAGTTCATGCTCCTGTCCATCACACTAGGTTTTCCCGTAGACTCACATCCAGGTGCTTGACTCAGTGTAGGCTCACATCCTTACAATGCACTCAGTATCACCATATCATGTTTAAGAACATCAAAGGCAAATCCATGTTCCTAATTGACCTAGGTTGTCTTCTCTAAAAACGTAACCTAATCGTCCTTGACTTGTACAAGCTAGTGTAATGACCAACTCTTTCCATCAGCCAATTGAACAGAAATGTGAGCCACTTTTTCACCAAAATAGGACCTTCAATTTGAAAATCTGTTCTATAGCCCTTTGTGTTTTTTCCTTTAGTATCACCCATGCGCCTGCTTTAATCTACTGTAGGAAACTGTTGTTCTGTTGCAGTATCCCTCCCACTTTTTGCCAGTTTTCTGATGCACTTTGACTGAGTGTGCACTGGGTCCCTGTCAATCAGGTCCACAGTGCTTGTGTTCTTTCCCTAAACTGTACCATTATTTCCACTATTAGCACACCTCTGGGCCGCATATAAGTCCCTTGTAAAAGGGCCTAGTGGTACCAAGGGCTTTGTGATCAGAGAGGCTTCCTTGAGGCTGCAGCATGTATTGTGCCACTCTAAGAACACCAAACACATACGCACTGCCATCACAAGCTATGTGTTGTGGTGCAGCTAAACTAAAAGAGTTGACATGGCACACATTCCTGGGTCAATTACGAGGGTTGGGATGCACACCGTTTTTTTGTATTTGTCCAAACATTATCCTTTAATCCAAGAGTGCGTGCAAACCGACACGAGTGCCTTTGCCCAAACAACACTAAGGGGCAGATTTATGTTAACTGGCGCATCCCCAGGGATGCGCCAGTTAACATGCGCCACAGTGCGCCACAGCTCCGCCACCCATGGTGCGCCGCATTTATGATGCGGCGCACCATGGGGCAAAAACGGCACAGATGCGTGACGCATCTGTGCCGTAAAGGTGACGCATTGCTGGAGTTGCGTCGCAAGCGCGACGCAGCTCCAGCAAGGCTCGGGGGTGCCCCATCTCCACAATGCTGCGTCAAGACCTACGCCTGCTTCAAGCAGGCGCAGGCTTTTGACGCAGCATTGGCCTGAAAGTGACTGAGTGAAATCTTATAGATTTCACTCAGCCACTTTTGCGAGGCGCACCTGCCCCGGAACGCCCACCCTGCGCCGGAACGCCCACAAGCGGCGCAGGGCTTTACAACGTGACGCATCTGCCTAGATGCGTCACGTTGTAAATCGTTCGTAGGGATGCGCCACGTTTACGCCGC
Source organism: Lissotriton helveticus (assembly GCF_964261635.1). NCBI lineage: Eukaryota > Metazoa > Chordata > Amphibia > Caudata > Salamandridae > Lissotriton > Lissotriton helveticus. Next base: position 1,794,225,710 of record NC_136065.1, read on the forward strand.
CTTGCGTGACGCAACAGCGGCGTAAACGTGGCGCAAGTGCCTCATAAATCTGCCCCTAAGTGAATACAATTGTAGAGATGAGGCGCCATCTACGCCCCTGCCAGTTGCACTGCTAGAAGCACCATCATGGCAGTCTTGTTCACAGTCCTTTTTCATCACTTAATCATTGTAAACCATTTTCTAAACATATCTTTTTCGGTTAAACTGTATTAGTTCCAACCACACGTGGAATTATTTGCCATTTTCCAAACTTCTTATGGGTAAAATGCCTGTGGTATAGGTAAGTCACCCCTGGCAGGCCTTACAGCCCTAAGGCAAGGTGCACTATACCACAGGCGAGGTCATAGCTGCATGAGCAACATGCCCCTACACTGTCTCAGTCCATCCTTGGACTCTGTAAGTGCAGTGAAGCCATTTTGAGTGACTGGGCTGGGAGCTAGTCAACATAAACTCTACAGTTCTATCATGGCTTTAATGATGACTGAGAAGTTTGATATCAAACTTCTCAGCATAATAAACCCACATTGATGCCAGTGTTGGATTTATTATAAAATGCACTCAGAGGGCATCTCAGATGTCCCCTGAAAAATGACCAGCTTATAGTGTATTGGCTGACTGGTCTCTGTCAGCCAGCTAGCACCAGACAGGTTTCTGGACTCATGGGGTTAGAGCCTTTGTGATCTATGAGGTCAGAAACAAAGCTTGCTCCGGGTGGAGGTGCTTCACACCTCTCCCTTGCAGAAACAGCAGCACTGGTAAGAAATCAGGTAGGCAAGATGGCGTTCGCTGGTTCGGATATGGAGCTGGCGCTCCCGGGCCCTCCACCTGCGTAGTGTCTGAATTCAAGGCAGGGAGAAGTGTTTTGGATATGAGGCAGTAAACTCATCAAACACTCGTGATCGGCCCGCCCGGCATGTTTGGAGTCGTGGCCGCGGCAGTCTCAGACAGGTTGCAGTGTCTCGGCGGGCTTCGGTGAAGAGCACCACGGAGCCAGCGCTGGTGGTGCACCGCGGCTGACGGAAGCCGGAGAGGGAAGGGCGGTTCCTTGCTGACGATGCCTCCCAAAGCTGGGAGAGGGAGGTCTCACCCCCTGACTGGCATCAGAGCTGGAGCTGTAAAGAGCTCTGCCAATACACTCAGAAAGAGTAAAGCTGGTAAGAATGACACCACTGGTGATGCTAAGAACGGGATTGCCCACTAGAGGAAATCACTGGTAAGCGCATTATCCCTTCTTTTTTTTCTGTGGGAAAGGAAAAAAAGAAAACAGTATATTCCCCTCAGATTGAAACTGCTCAGCAACTATCAGAGAGAAGCAAAATATCTGTCCCAGCGGTGGAGCATGGCTCCGGGGAGCGAGATTCTCTGCTGGTCAATTGAATGTATCTGATATGACACTGGGCTACAAGCTATAGAAGACACAGCTCCAATGATGGAAGATGCAGAAGGGAGTAGGACTCAAGATTGCACTTTATTAGGTCTATCTAGCCCAGCAAAAACTAAAACTGGGCTAGAGATAGTGGCTTCTTCAAGTAAAGAAATTTCAGGTGCTAGGAGAAAGGGAGATTCCCAGAGTACAACGAAGACTGCAACAAAAGAGATAGACTCTAGTGATTACTTCTATTCCCTGGCGGATCACTCGGAGTCCTCCAGCGATGACCTGGAGTCAATCCTGAAGGTTCAGACTAGGGGTGGAGCACATGGCAGTGGTGACAGAGATTTTAGTAGCACGCACCCTGATGACATGGGGGAAAGTTTCCCCGGATGCCAGCCCCCGGACGGTCCGCAAGAATCTAAACGTAAGAGAAGGGGTAACGCAGGTGGATGGTAGCAATGCCTTGCAATGTGACTACTCCTTCTCGGCAGAGATAGGCACCGGCAGCAGGCGTATCTCAGCGATCACTAAAGAAAATGCAGTAGATACATCTGAGGAGATCTCACTAGCCCTGATTTATCAAACCATTATAAATCATAGGGAAGAAACATGTACAGAGAGTCAGCGAACACAGAGTGCGTGTCGTAAATTGCAGAAATCTGTCCGACGCATTGCCAAGTCATGTACTAAATTCACCACAAGATTTAACGAAGCAGAAGCCCGGAGGACATGTTGGCAGCTCAGAAGGTGGCGACGGAAGCCCTGCATTCCCTCAAGGACGATACTCAATGGAAATTGACTGATCTGGAAAACCGGCTCCGCAGGATCAAACTCAGAGTTCTACAAACTCCGGAGGGTGCAGAAGGCCAGGATCCTCACAAGTTTGTCATCGAGCTGTTCTCGGATGCTTTTCCAGAACTGACGCAGTGGGACTCGCAAAGAGAGATCCAAGGGAGACACCAATTTCCGTTTTCTCCTCGTCCAAGACCAGGACAAACAATATCTAGACCAAGAGCGATATTAATATCACTCAATAATTTTCTGGCCCAGGAAGCTGTATCTGAGCTGGCACGCCCTGATACAAAGAGGGAAGGGAAAGGGGTAGAGTTTTTGGATAGGCCAGATTTCTGCCATCAAACTGTAGAGAAGCGCTGGCAGCTGCGTCAGCTTATTGCACCATTTCAGGCCAAAGGAGCATACGCTTTTATCTTAAACCCTGCTAAACTAAAAGTGGTTTATAAAGAGCATACTCGATTTTTCATCCCTGAGGTGCAGGCTAAAGAGTATTTACAATCTATTTGAGGCAAAGGCAGGTGTTTGAGGTTGCTGAATATTGCATGTTGTGATTAACTACGCATAAATTGGTGTTTCTGTCTTTGGGGATCCTTAGTCTCCTTCTCGCTTCTTTCACTCTTGGCTGGGGGGGGGGGCATATTCTTTGTTTTGTTTCTTTCCTTTTTTTCCCTGTTCTATAGCAGCCTATGTGGTTTTTGTTCACACGTATAAACATAATTTGGTTGGCATTATACTATTGGTAATATGTACTGGGGTGTTTTGGTTCTGATGTCATGAACATAGGGTGGTCTACAGGTGGAGGGGCACCCAGGTGGTGGGAGCTTGTCATCACAGGGACCATTGGTCCTAAAGCCTCACTGCAGGGGTGGGACGGGGCTCTGGGGTTGGATGGGGTAGAGTCTGGGTGGGTGGCGCTTGTGAGGGGTATGGGGTGGGAGAGTTGGGGAAAAAAAGAAAAACAATCCTCAGCAAGGTAAAAGTCATGAAGACGAGAGATCTGGTACTACATTATAGAAATATTGATCAAGGGGATGCACCCATGTTTAATCGGGGGATACGATGGCTAAACTAGGGTAACGTATTTGCTCTTTGAATGTTAGTGGGCTAAACAATTATAATAAAAGACAAAGAGTTGCTGCAGAGCTGCGGGTGATTCAGTCGGACCTAGTGTGTTTACAGGAAACGCACATACCCTGGGGTAAACGGAAAGGTTTAGCAGAATTAGGCTATGTGGTCTTGGCATCTTCACAGCATTTGACGACGACTCAGGTGGTTAAAGTGTTAGCCAAATGAGTAATCCAGCAATCAGGACGGGTGTTAGTGGACAAACAAGGTCAGTGGGCCATTTTGGAATTTATTGCAGGGGAAGTTAAGTTCACGGTATGCACGCTATATGGTTCTAACCTCAATGAGGGTCTAGTCCTTGAGGGTTTAAATGTAGAACTCGCTTTGTGGCCCACCCCACTTGTACTCTGTGGGGATTTTAATATTCATTTGGTTGGTAGGAAACTCTAACTGGGCATACAAAACTACAAAGGTAGGAAGCCTACGGTCTTTAAGGCACTGCACCATTTAGTGATTGATCATGGTTTGATCGATGTTTGGGCTACCCTTCATGAGTCGGATCGGGGTTCAAGTTTTACTCCCATCCGCATAGCAAGCTTGTGAGATTGACTACTTTTTCGTATCCCCAGCATTACTTACAGAAGCCAAGATACAAATTTTCCCCAGGATAACCTCTGATCATGGTCCTGTAGTGTTGGATATTCCTGCGTTAGGTACCCATATTGCTCAGAGAGCTTTTACATTTGATAGGAAGCTCTTATTGGACAATATCTTTGTTGATCACATGAAAGGGCTGGATTAAGGACTTCTTTCAGCCTTATCGGTGCTCTACCTCATGTTGGGTTGTTTGGGACGCCCTCAAAGCTGGTTTTAGGGGGGAAGTTGTGAGCTATGGATTGAATAAACAAAGGCAAGCTAAGTTAGCTGTCCAGGAACTATATTTTAATCTCAAAACAACTGAAGAAAATTTAGCCTCTGAATCCCAGACTAGTGAATCAAATAGGAGTGTCAGGGGGATATAAGGTAAGGCCGCCCCCCCACTACAACAACAATATGGAGCCTTACCTAATTTAACACCTATATATAAGACCTATTGTTTTTTTTTATATCCAAATTTATCGAACCCCATGAGAGTGTAAATTAACACTACTTCTTTAGGTCAAGGTGTATATTTCTATAAAACACATATCAACAGGCCAATCCTCACTATAAAGAAAATTTGATGAGTTGAGAGAGAGTGCCTCACGGTAGCAACACCCGAGGGAGTTCCTGGCTAGCAATTGCCAGTTTACCCACTTCTCATCATCGGTCACTCTCTCTCTATGTAATGTGTGAAGCTGATGGTTGCTAAGTTCGTGCATACCAGCAACCATACGTTAAAAACATATGGTTCCACTCGGGAGCGCCGGAGGGACGCGGCCACAGGGGCTTGAGACTGACCGAGCCACTGGTTGACACGTGATCGTGTGACAAGGGATCCGTTTTTAACGTATGGTTGCTGGTATGCACGAACTTAGCAACCATCAGGTCCTTTGAGTGTGAAGATTGACATTAGTGAACCCCCCTATTGCCCTGATGAAGTTGCTGGAATGTTGAGCATCGAAACATGTTGGCATGTATGCAAATTAATATGGTATATGATTAACCATTTTTAATTGGGAAGGTTTGCAGCATTGGATTAAGTTGGAAAGCCAGCAAACCTTACCAGATTTTTACTCACTGCAATGAACCTAATACACGGGTTCTTTTTTTGGGGTTCTAGGTGTATGTTTTTTGAGTAGTGCACATATTGGTTGCTGTTCACTATTATTGCACCTCACACACGTTCGTATTATTTATGAACACAAAAAAATATTTTTGTTGGTTTTTTCTTCACACATTACAAGAGAGAGAGTGACCGATGATGAGAAGTGGGTAAACTGGCAACTGCTAGCCAGGAACCCCCTTGGGTTTTGCTAACGTGAGGCACTCTCTCTCAACTCACCAAATTTTCTTTATAGTGTGGATTGGCCTATTGATATGTGTTTTATAGAAATATACACCTTGACCTAAAGAAGTAGTGTTAATTTACACACTCATGGGGTTCGATAAATTTGGGTATAAAAAAAAAACCAATAGGTCTTATATATAGGTGTTAGATTAGGTAAGGCTCCATATTGTTGTCTCTGAATCCCAGAGACAACTGCCGCATAAGAGACACAAAAAAAATGACTTTGACCGTTTTACATAATGAAAAGCAGGAGAATATGAAAGGTGATACAAATAGAATCAATTCCTTTAACCAACCAACCAACCACCCACCTCCCTCCCCACCCCCCAGTACACCGTCTCCATATTCTGAAACAATTTATAGCTGACCCAGGCTGCTATCGGTCCACACAAAAGCTCAACAGTCACCATCCCAATATACATTAATAGATTGTGAGCCACACATAAGGAAATGCAAGGAACAGGAGAGGTCAACCGGCTACTCTGGGTCATGACCTTGGTCCCCCCTCGGGGGTTCCAGCTCCAGACCTCGATAATCCACCCATCCCCTCCAGAACTTATAGTGCTTCCTAGGGCACCCTCTAGCCTCAAAGATGGGGAGCTCGAGGCCCATAGTAAAGTCTAGGCCATTTTCCAGGACGAAATCGATGGGGCAACCACCGGCTTCCAGGCCCTAGCTATATCTCTCTTTGCTAATGTGAAGCCTAGGAGCAGGAGATGTCGCTTACAGATGTTGCCCTGATCCCTTCTATCACATGGAGGAGAACTAATTTCGGTGAGTGCGGAAGCACCCCCCTCCAGAAGCGAGCCAGCGCAATGCAGTGCCATATAGTATGTATCAGGGTCCCCTCCTCCTGCCCGCAACGGAGATACTCCGGGGCAGCCACCAGGCCTGCCCTCCAGAGCCTAACCCTGGTAAAGTAAACCCGGTGAAGATATTAAAATTGGATAAGTCACAGGTGCATCGCAATAACCGCTCCACGTGGGGAAGCCAGAGCTCCAGTCCTCCTACTCTAACTGGCCTACATCACCCTCCCAGGACTCCCGCAGACGCTGCAAAGAGGGGGGACAGTACGTAACCAGAGATTGATAGATTTTGGAGATCTTGTGGTCAAGGAAGTCCCCCATAAAAATCTTTGCTTCCACCGGACTAAACTCCGGCAGTGAGTCCAGGCCTTCTAGGCTGGAAGCAATGGCATCCCGAAACTGTAAATATTTAAAAAACTGAGTCTTTGGCATCTGAACAGCCGTCTGGATGTCTTGGAAGGGATTCGATACCGTGCCGCGCATAACATCACCCAGAGTAGAGATCCCGATGTTATCCCAATTGCGGAACCCGGGGAGGCCCAACAACTGGGGAAAATGGCCATTGTGCCACAGCGGGGTCTCTTCAGTCAGTCTGTTCCACCATCCCATCTTTCGCAATGCCTGCTTCCAAATCTGAAACACCGTCCGCGTGGCAGACGGAAGAGGACGTCTCAGCGGGGCAGAATAAAGGATAGTGTGCAGGGAATGATCTCCCATGCAGCGCCGCTCCACGGCGTTTGCCGGGTCGGCCCTATCTCCATAACACCACTCATTAAGGACAAGTAGATGCGATGCAGCATAATAGGACCATATATAAGAGGTTGCAAGCCCCCCACAATACGTAGAAAGGAAGCACGTCCGGACAGCCACCCTAACCGCGCCACCCTCCCAAAGAAACTGTCCGAGTTCACCTGCCGAAACCACCGCAGGGGAATCGGATAGGGATGGTTTTGACTGATACATTAGTCAAGGGAGCGACACAATCTTGAATATGGTTGACCGGCCGTAGATGATCAGGGGCATGTGGGACCAGGTCTTAACGTCCTCGCGCACCCGCTCCCATACAGGCGCAAGATTGCGCTCCCAGGCCGTGGTGGGAGAATCAGATAGGTATACCCCAAGATACTTCATACCCCCTTGTAACACCTGTACAGACGACGCCGAAGAACCGAGCTCCCCCCGATCTCCCAATACCTACACAGTGGACTTCCGGGGGTTCATATATAAACCGTAAGTTTCCCCAAAAATCTGCATGATACGCAACAGCCGCGGCCCCGGTCGTTCCAGGTTGGTAAGAAAGAACAACGCATCATCGGCGTAGAGGGCAATGCGGTCAGACAGGCCATGTGCCCATTCAAACCCGGACACCTGAGATTAAGTCTTTAAATGTAAGTCTTTATGTTCTCGTCTAGTGCTTCAGTTGTAGTTGGAATTCTTGTAAACTTAATTTTTTGCACTGTCTCTGCACTTTACTAACTGAGTGCTCCTGCTCGCGAGTTATTTATCACTCTTTCCCGGCTCTTCGGTCCGCCCTAGGTTTCCTGACTGTGCGGAGAGAGTCCTTCTTCTCTGTCCACTACTTTCTCGAGCCGAACGCTAGTGAAGGGGGCGGTCTAGCTCACCTTGCACATCTGGATAAGAGGTGCATTTAATCAGATGGTCATACAAGCACGCAGCAGACGCGCGCAGTGGGAGTGCCGCTGGCGCACCAATGGGCGCATCTAAGCAAGCCCGTCTGTGCCTGTCCGTGCCTGGCTGGCGCCAGGGGCCAGGCATGCTGCCTGTTCATCCTCTGGAATTGAGGACTCTCCAGCCATTACTTACTCCAAACTACAATTGTTAGAGTTGCACCCCAAATTCCAGCGTTAGAGGTGCAGAGAACTGGGATTTCACTGAGGGGGTTGGGGTGCCCTACCCCCAGTGTAATGGAAAACCTAGTAGTAGTAAGGCTTCCCATATGTACCACCTCAAAAAAAACTCAGGAGGGGGAAGAGATGACTGAGACCAGGATACTAGCAGAGAGCAGACCTTCTACTCTTCGGGGTGCTTTGCTAAATGGTCGCTCCATGATTAAGCACAAAACTGAAGTAGCCCGGATCATCCAGTCTAGTAATCTTATCTGTCTATTCATTATGAAGAAATGGGCCAGAGAGCAATCAGGGCCAGATCTGGTAGATGCAATCCCTCCGGGTTATACCATACTTAGACTGGATCGCCCTGACAGAAGAGGAGGTGGGCTAGCTTTGGTGGCCAGGGACACTTTAATTGCACACTCCTTGCAGTGACATCTGCTCCGGGCACAATTCTAGAAGTGGCCTCCTTTAGGATCAAACTGTCAGAGTACTTCTGTTTCCATCTGGAAGGAAGCTGCTGTCCTTCCACTCCTGAAGAAACCCAACGCCAACCCCTTGGAACTAAAGAACTTCCGTACCATACCCTCCTTCCGGCTCCGGCAAAAATTCTAGAAAAATCCATTAACACTGAGTTGATGAAGTACTTGGGGGCACAAGGAATTGTGGGTGGCTCCCAGAATGAATTCTGTGCTGACCACAGCACGGAATCTGCTCTCATCACAGCCTCTGACCATATTCGGATGCAGGTAGATCAGGGGGGTATCGGCGGTGTTGATTCTGCTCGATTTATTGGCAACTTTCGACACCATCTCCCCTGGGAGAATGATCCAACGCTTGCAGGAAGTGGGGATCACAGTAAAAGCACTACAGCTCCTTCAGTCCTTCCTCATGGACAGAAGGTATACAGTTAGCTGTGGCAGCTTTAAAACTACAGCCTTTGTTCTCCCGTGTGGGATCCCTCAGGGCTCTTCGCTCTGCCCCACCCTCTTTCATCTAATGTTACCCCTTTAGCTGAACTGGTGAGATCTTATGGATTTCAGGAGCTATCATACGCGGACAACACACAAATTATTGTCTCTATTGCCAACAACCTGCAGTTAGTTGCAGAAAAATTAAATGCTTGCATGTTAAACATTATTGGCTGGATGAAGAGCAACTCTTTAATGATTAACACAGATAAGAGCGAGGGTACTGATTTTTGGACCCCAGAAGTCCATCTGGTCTAAGGCATGGTGGCCTACAGAATGCGGACCTTTTTCTGTCCCTGTAAAAACGGCCAAAAATATAGGGGTAATTTTCGATGAGAGTCTGCCCTTTGATACCCAGGTCAATCGTGCTGTTAGTACATGCTTTTATATTTTAAAAATCCTCAGAAAGGCCCTACTACTCTTTCCACCAGAACGTCATTGGCCCTCTATTATCTCCCTTATCACTTCTTGGCTAGATTATAGTAATGCCCTTCACCTCAATATCACCGCTTCATCTCTGAACAGACTTCAGATGGCTCAGAATTCAGCTGCAAGACTGATTTTAAACATCCCTAAATAACAATCTGCTAGAGAAGGCATTCGGTCTTTACACTGGCTCTCTATAAAAGAACGCATCTCATTCAAGGCCCTCACTACAGTATATAAGGCAGTACATTGCAAGGATCCGTCCCAACTCAAATCTTTGTTCCACGATATACCCCTGGAAGGATCTTGAGATCATCCACCCAGCTTAAACTTCTAGCGCCCAGATTTAGTAAATCCAGATGGGGCAGACGCGCTTTTTCGGTGGCTGCGGCCAAGCTTTTGAATCTTCTCCCTCCTGCCATCGTCAATGCTAGTTCCCTCTCTCTTTTCAGAAAACTTCTGAAAACGTGGTTATTTTCTACTTAACTGGTGGCCGGTTCCCTCCTCCCCACTGTGTCTGCTTAGTGCCTTCACACCTACAGGTATAGCACGCTCTATAAATGCTATCTTATCTTATCTTATCCTATCTTGAGTAACAGTATACAAGGACAATCAGAAAATGCTAATCTGCTGAAAAGGCCATTAAAGGTCCGGCAAAATCATTGCCATTGACTTCACGAAAAAGGTACAGGGCAGAGAGGGGTGTTCTTGAGTATCCAAAGTTTGTTGGACAGCATGCATTCCTTGCAATTGTCAACAAAACTTTCAATTTGTTTATCTATGCCCTGCCAGCAGAATTTTCCCTGGAAGACATTTTTTTGCCGATGCTGCCTAGTTTTCCTTCTTGGGCTAAGGTTGTCACACACTTTTACCAGCCCTACGATATATTTCAGCGTCCACAGTAAAATCAACAGTTATTTGAGCACAACTATACGCATAACCTTTAAGATGTCTCACATTTGGCCTCCCCTCCACCTTTTACTTGCACACCTCATTAAAACCAATGTTGTTTTTATATCCTTCAGCCCATTCCTCCTCACTAAGCACACCTTTGCAGCACAGCAGTTCGTCAACAGAAGCAACAACACATTTGTTTTCAGCTTCCTCAGCCATGTCCATATCATCATCAATTAGTACTCGGACATGCAATCAGCGAAGACACACATAAAAATTAGATTCTTGCAATTTCAATAGATTATTGTTGCTGAGGTCTTGCTTGCGCCTTTCTTGCCTAGTAGGCACTGTAATTATTTTCATCCAATACACAAGGTGGAATGTGTACCCCATAAATACGTGTTATGCCTCTCTACCCCTCCCCGACCTGAACATGCCAATGCCAACATGTCAATGCCTCCCTTTCTATGGTATCATACCTCCTCTCAGCACCTTTAAGCATCTGCGGACTGAACACTATTGTATTTTCTTTCCTTGTCACTCTCAAAACATATCTCAGCTTCATCTTCCACTGTAATGGCAACCACCATAATAATAAGCGTACAACCTGGGGGGCGCTAGAGGGCGCACAGCAAGATGGCCGCGCTCATGTGAGGCTCTGCCGGACTGAGCTGACATCCTTCATTTATCCTGTGCACCCTGCCGTTACAACACAATATATTGGTGGCTACGTGTGCCTGACTACATGGGGCACTAATCGGGACCATTTGCGGACGTCTGACACCCTCCTGACGACGATTTGGAGATCTGCTAGCTGGGACCGCGGCCTCGTGGTGCTCGGGGCCGTCCTGCGGCTGCTGCTACGGGGCGGGTCTGGGGAGGTAGTGGAGCACCTGCGGCGTGAGAAGTCCTGGCCGCGAGACCCGCGATCCTGTTGGACTGAGCCGCGGCTGAGCCTGACGGGAGCCTGGAGGTGTGCGGCGGCTCCGCAAACGGCGGCCGCGGCGGCTGGCTGTGACCGGATTGGCGCTCATCCGTGCTGGTGGTGGTGAGTGGGGTAGTGGCCTAGGAAAGGCCGGGGCTGCGGAGGCGGCGCTAGGCCGGACTGGGCTGCTCCGTGCGATCTGCCGCTGGCTGGGTGGGGTGCGGACCGGGGCGGCAGGCGGGTGGCTGCGGAGTGGCGGTGGCCGTTACCCATGGCGGCATAGTGGAGACTCTGAGGGGCTTTACATCTGCATATTGCCGGAGGAGGGGACGGAAGTGGGCTGCGGAGGAGATAGCTTTGGCACTGTGTTTTACCTGTTGTTGCTTGCTGGAGGTGGCGTGCAAGAGGGAGCGGTGGGTCTGTCACTGCAGGACACTGGAGCTTGTATAACTTTACAATTCTGACGCTGCTAACACGTTTTTGAGCAGGATGTCCCTTGCCTGTTGGCCACCATTTGAGAGACATTTGTGATTACGCAGCTGCGGTGTGGGTCCGGAAGCCACTGCCTTACTATACTGAGTTGGTGGCAACTTGGGCAGGCCGGAGAGGAATCAGCCTAAACTAAACTTTGATACACGGAAGTCTGCATTGTCATCCTCACAACCCCCGCCGGACTCTGAATCGGCCGGGGCCTCGGGGGGGCCACCAAATCTAGAAACTACATTACTGGCCATGCAAAGAACATTGCAATCCATTGAGGGCACGATGTGGGCGGTCAACCTCAGACTTGATCACATGGCTACGCAGTTCGATAGGCAGAATGAGAGAATGACTGAGGTGGAATAGAGAGTTTCAGCCACTAAGGACGGCCTAGCCACGGTCAATACTAAAGTGTTCAATATGGAGCGGGTACTGGCAGTTATTCAGAGCAAGAACGAGGAGTTGGAAGGGCGCTCTCGGCGCAATAACATCCGCGTCACGGGGCTGCCGGAATCCACGAACGTTGGCAAAATGGAAAGCTTCATGGAACGTTTAATTATCGATTTATTTGGAGCTGAACACCTGTCTAGTGTATTCATAATTGAAAGAGCGCATCGTTCCCTAGCGAAACGGCCGGTGCCTGGCACGCCTCCTCGCCCCGTCATAGCACGCATACTCAATTATAAGGACAGAGATGTGATATTACGGCTGGCACGAGAAAAGGGCACCATAGAGTATCAGGGCAACAAATTGGAGTTTTTCCCCGACTTCACGGTGGCGGTGCAAACGGCGCGGAAAGAATTCAATGGGGTGAAGCAGCTACTCAGAACGGAAGAGATACCATATGCCATGCTGTATCCGGCACACCTGCGGATCGGAGCCCCATCCGAGAATAATATTTTCACTTCACCGAAAGCGGCCATGGAATACGCTAAAAAGCAGAAAAAACGGAAGCGGAATACCAATGCGGCGCAAGATGGGGAGGAGGGGAGGTTGGATGAAGCTGACTAACTTTCTGCGTTACTCATGCCTCGCAGGACTTCTTGCTCCTCTACGTGGGGGTGCGGCTGCCGTCCGTGGCGACGGCCTCTCATTAGTTATAAACATTATATGACTTGTGTAGCGATGAGATGTGGATTAGTGCAAATAGGAGGCCCTCAACGACAGTGCGGAAGGCTTTGTCTACTTTTATTGGCCCTCTATAGAGACTGAGCTTCTGCTCGTTGGCGTGCACAGTTGTGGCCTGGACAGTCCACTTGCATGAAAGGGTTGAAGGTGTGAAAGTGACATGCGCTCTTGACCAGAAGCTTGATGCCAACGCTGCCTATTAATGTATAATTCTATGTGCATGGAATCACTGTGGCCTTGTATAAGTGATTGGTTAGTTCGGAACTTCTTGTTCCTCCGTACGGGGAAGCTGCAGAGGCTTACGGCGCTACTCCCTACAATAGGATTTGCCTGCTGAATTCGCTTTGGAGGTGGTTTTGGGAGGTTGCAAAGTTGGCGCTGTTACTTGCGAACACTGTACATAATGATGCTTCTCTGCTGCTTTCTTTGCATATGTGTTTTCTGGATCACACAGCTGGAGCCACAATATTCTCTATGTATTGGGGGATGCTGGAGCTAGTGGTATAGACGCTGCTGGCTCACTGGCGGCGCAGGGCACTACATGTTACTGCACTGGTGGGTATTCCAGAAGACACCGCGGACTGATAGGTGGCTGTTTGGAGTGGAGTCCCTGGGTATACGAGGCACCAACTGATGCACTGTAAGGGCACGTACTTAATGTGGTATAGGCGGGGAGTTCATATGACTTGCTCAGTCACCTCCCGTTTATTACCATACTCAGGAGTTAAACGCCTCTAGGGCCCCCACATACGGTAGTACCCCACAACATGTTTGGAGTAAGGTTGGGGATTTGGAGTTGGGGGGGTTGGGAATGGCTTTGGCAGGTTGGGGGAGCTGAAGTGGGAGCGGGGGTGCAGGGGGAGTTCCTGGAAATCCAAGATACGGTCAGGGCTACTGCTGGCACGGGTATGATGTCGGGAGGGTTGGAAGATGGGATGGGCGTTGGTAGGCTGCAATGCTATCTAACTTCTACGGAGCGACATACAGGTAGTTGGTTGATTTGTCATTCTGTGCTTATCAGAAGGTGCTGGGAAGTGGGCACAACAGATCTACTTTGGAGGCTATATTCTGACAGGTCATATGGATAAGGGGGGCAAAATTGCGTGGATCACGTGGAATGTGCGGGGATTGAATAGGCCACAGAAGACAAGGCAGGTATTGGCATATTTAAACAAACACGGAGTGCAAGTGGTATTCCTTCAGGAGACACATCTTAGAGGGAGTACAGCAGACACGGTTGCTAGACAATGGGCAGGTACTAGGCTGGCATCTAATTACTCTTCATATGCACGTGGGGTCATGATACTGATTAAGAAAAATGTGCCATTTATCTCGAAGCACGAGGAAATTGACAAGGAGGGTAGATATATTATATTGCATGGGAAACTGTGCGGAACGTTGGTCACAATGATTAATGTATATGGTCCGAATGTTGATGACCCAGAATTTTATACCGCCTTATGGAATAAAGCGTATGCTCTACCTCCATCTGCAATTGTCTGTGGAGGGGATCTGAATGTAACTCTGGAAACTACACTGGACAGGAAAGATGAACATCTCTGTACAGCTAAGAAAGCAGCGACTGCGGTGTGTGACAGTATGAGTGGCCTTGGATTGGTGGATGTGTGGAGGCTTGGACATCCGGGAGTGCGTGAGGGTACCTGTTACACATCGGCTCATGATACCTGGTCACGTTTGGACTATTGGTTGGTGACAAGAGATGTTAGCGGTTGGGTGGTAAAAGTGTGCCATCTTTCTCGAACACTGACCGATCACGCTCCTGTGTTGATGGAGACATTGCTTCCGTCTCATACGCCTGCACCCTTCTCATGGCGTCTACCGCCTGGTACTCTGTCGGACCTAGTGCTCCGGGAAAAGTTACGGACAGCCATTGAGGAATTTTTTGTTAAGAATGTTGGATCAGTGAAGGACATGGGAACTGTATGGGAGGCCTTTAAGGTGACTGTTTGGGGAGTGTGCATTGGTATTCAGTCTGGAGTGCTCAAATCACTGAGGGATTCGTTGACCAGGTTGGAACGCAAATTATTCTCCCTAGAACGTCAGCAGGAGCTGCAGCCGGCGGACTCTTTATTGGCAAACATACGACTTAAGGTTTCTGAGTACAACGACTTGGCAGATCAAGAGGTTAAATTTCTATCCAAGCGTTCTAGGGCAAGGTATTATGGTGAGGGAGGGCGTCCAGGACGTGGACTGGCGGATAGGATTAAAGAACCCTGGGCTAGACATTGTGGTGTACAAGAAGTCATGGATGGGGACGTGAATGTGACAACTGCGGCCGGTATTCTAGATTGCTTTGTGCAATATTACAAACAAATGTACGGGCATAGAGAGACGGCTGCAGAGGAGGAAACGGAGCAATACTTGGAAGACATAGCGTTGGTTTGGCTGTCGAGGGGTCAGCAAGATTTCTTGATGCATCACATCACGGAAGGGGAGATCCGCGACGCAATCGCGGCTCTGCCTAATGGTAAAGCAGCGGGTACTGATGGATTGCCATCTGAGTTCTATAAGGAGTACGCAGACCTACTGCTGCCACATTTGGCACTGGTCCTAGAGGAGACCTTAGAGCAGGGACAATTGCCAGCCACGATGAGGGAAGCTTTACTGGTGGCGCTACCGAAACCGGGCAAACCGCTCAATCAGTGTGAGTCGTATAGACCGCTGTCTCTTATGAACACGGACGTTAAAATCATTGCGAAAGTGCTGGCGACGCGACTGCGCTTGATCTTACCGGTTATGGTCCTACCGGATCAGTCCGGTTTCGTTCCCCTTCGATCTACAGCACACAATTTGAGGGCTTTGTTCGCTGTTCTACATCTCCTTCAGCCGGACCTGTCTGCGGTTGCTGTGCTTTTGGATGCTGCTAAAGCGTTCGATTCTGTTGCCTGGAAATATATGATAGTGGTCTTGCGGCGCATGGGGGTTCCCTCCTTTTTTATATCCTTGATCATCCTGCTTTATACGAACCCGGTTGCGAGGGTGCGAGTGAACGGTCATGTTTCGGCCCCCTTCTCTGTCCAGAGGGGAACTAGGCAGGGATGCCCGCTCTCACCCCTGCTATTTGCTCTCATAATGGAGCCTCTAGCATGTATACGGAGACAGAGGTATGCGGACACTGCATTGCGATTCCCTCTTCGGTCGCTGGCGATATCAATGTATGCTGACGACATGGTTTTGTATGTGAAGGAGCCTGCCCAAAATCTTGAAAGAATATTGCGGGAGTTCATTCGGTTTGGGCGCTTTTCTGGTCTTACCATTAATTGGGATAAGTCCATAGTATTGCCTCTCACAGAAGTCACACAGCCGTTTCCATTGGAATTTCCCTTTGCATGGGCCATAGAACCTGTTCGGTACCTGGGAATCTGGGTGCATAGAGATGTCCAAGAGGTGACCAGAGCTAACTACGGAGTGGCTGTATCAAAATTGGAAGATCAGGTGACCCGATGGATAGGATTGCCACTTTCGTTTGCGGACCGGGTCTCTCTGATTAAAATGGTAGTCCTGCCCAAGTTTCTGTACTATTTCGTTAATATACCAATAGCTCTAACATCTAATTTTTTTGCCCAGCTTCAATCCTTGTTACTCACGTTAGCCTGGGGAGGAAAGAAACCACGAGTGAAGTGGGATACCCTAACGAAGCCATACGAATTGGGTGGGTTTGCTGTACCAGACATGAAACTGTACTATCTCTGCGCTCAGGCTCACTTCGCCACTTATTGGCTATCGGCACCACCTTACACGCCACACGTGGCGCTCAAGGCCAGCGCAGTGCAGCCACTACCCCTAAAAGCGATGGTGGTTAATTCTCACTCGGTATACGAGAAAGGCGATGTGGACACGGTACAGTGTACAGCTAAGGCATGGAGGGAATTGGGCAAGCGTTCGAACAAACTACCACTTTACGCACCAGGAATGCCGCTGCTACACCATGCGGATATCTCGGTCACGAGGGAAGTGGGAGCACTACAGTTGCTACAGGGGGCTGGAGTAAATACTATGGGAGATATTTTTCCGAATACTCAGTTTCTCCCATTACAGACTATATTGGATCGGTCGTCGAACGCCACCATGGCCACCTTTCTTTACACTAGGTTGCGGGCTGCGATACATGCCTTATACTCTTTCTACCCTGCAGAACCGCCTGTGCTAGGCGCATTGCAAATAATTTATACGACAACCAATCGGGCGAGATTGGTTTCGCGCAGGAGGATGAGGGGGGAGGAGCCGAGACTGCGAAGGCACGATGGGATGCGTGTTTGCCTGACCCCTTGACGGATGATGAATGGTCTGAATGCTGCTCTGTGACAGGAACATTTGCAGTGAATGGAAATTTTAGACTTATCCACTATAAGTTCTTGCACCAATGGTATTACACGCCTGCACAGCTGGCCAGGTATGGGCTCCGTGACTCCTCTGTTTGTGTGCGGTGTGGATTGGATGGCGCAGACTTTCTCCACTTAGCCTGGGGATGCGCAAGGGTGTCTACTTTCTGGACGGATGTAACTGTGGCATTATCCGAAATGACATCGGTTGAGATAGCTAAGGATCCGCGCCTGTGTCTACTGGGCGTGGCCTCTGGAGTGCCAGCTGGAATGCGAAAATTGGTAGTGCTGGCGCTGCAGATTGCCAAGCGAATGGTGGCTGCTTGCTGGGGAGGGAGACGGGCGCCTGAGGTCAAACTCTGGTTACAAGATATAGCATATTGTCGAGATCAGTTGGCTTGTTACTACGAAGACCTACCTGCTACTTCGCGCCCGCTAGATATTCGGGGCCCTTATACTGAGTACATGCTATCTAAGCTGGATGATGATTAATGAATGCTGACTGTAAGAGTGTGTTGACTGAGTGGGTTGCTCCGGTTCTTCCTCAATGAATGAATGCCCGCTGCGGAGTACTGATTGTGGACTCAATGTTGCCTGTCCCTGCATGTGAGAGGTTCTCATACACTTTAGGTTTGTGGCCACTTGACCCTGCTCACATTGTTCTAAACTACGATTCACTTCCTTTGGGAGCCTTGTGTGTCTGACCCTGAACTATCTAATGCCTACACCACTACTGTGCATATTTTGCTGTGCTGATTACCGTACCTATCTTTTGAAGCTCTGTACTATTGACTGCTACCTTGATTGGATTCCGGGGTTGTTGGGGGGAGGGTAATTGGAAGGTTTGGCTGTTCTTAAGGTATACTCTAAATAAGGCTCCTTGTAACTGTAATTTGACAATGCAAGACTATAGTTAGACATAATGGCTGGTTGTATTGACACGATATGGATTGATGTTGGTTAACTTTGACGGGATTGTTGAAGCATGAATATCGAATTGTGTTGCGGCCGGCCCTCTCTGCGGGTTGTAGGCCAAGTGCTGTGTTCTTGCATTATGGTACAATAAAGATAAAAAAAATAAAAAAATAATAAGCTTACAACCTTGATCAAATGCGTTCATTCTTGGCACTCTAACGTTTCCATTTTTAGGTCGAGCTTAGCGCAGCGCGCATTTGATGCTCTGCGAGGCATGCTGTATATGGTATGTGTGGGTGAAGAACCTCCCATCTTTCCTATTGGCTTCTGCTCCTGCCCGTCTGCAATGCCTGCTTCTGTTTGGTGGATATGGATAATTAGTCCTACCTTTTGCCGTTTTTGACCCTCCCAGGCGACCGCCCCTGTTACTGTGGCAGTACTCTGTTTTTATATATGTTTGTTGCTGCACACTCTCTTTCCCTTCGCTCGGCTTCACGGACGCATTGATAATCCATTCTGTCTGCCTGTTTTTGGCTTTCCTCCTCCCTCCTTGCGCTGAGAGCTCTCCCCCACCCTCCAAGCACATACACAGCTCTGGCTTTCTCACTGCAGAGAGACCTAGCACTGTGAACCTCCCTCCTGCACTTCCCCACTGCTCTGTTTACTTCGGCAGTGGCTGCAGCATGTTCAGGCTGTTAACCCTTTCTTTCCCCGTTTCCCTTGCCCTTGTGTTCAGCTCTGTAAAGCCGCGGTGCATGCCCTGACCAATTTTTGCAATAGATGTCTCTTTACTCACTCTCTCTCCTCTACCCTCTTTTCCCCTCCCAAATCCAGCCAGATGGTCCTGACACTCCACCATATGCAACGCTACTCGAAGAAGTGACACTCAAGGCAATGCTATTCTAGGCAGCGCCACTCTGATCCATGCATTGCCTCTCCATGCAGCGCCACTCCACGCAACTCCACTCCATGCAGTACCACTCCGCTCTACGCAACGCCACTTCAAGTAATGATGCTCAAGGCAATGCCACTCTACAAAGTGCCACTCCAAACAGCGCCACTCAAGGCAACGCTACTCTACACAGTGCCACTCGATGCAACGCCACCCATGTAGCGCCACTACACTCCACTCCATGCAGTACCACTCCGCTCTGTGCAAAACCACTCCAAGCAATGAAACTCAAGGCAATGCCACTCTACACACCGCCACTCAAGGCAACGCCACTCTACACAGCGCCACTTCAAGAAATACCACTCCACATACTGCTCCACGCAACGCCACTCCACACTACGTCACTCTACGCAACACCACTCCATGCCGCTGCACTCCACACAGCTGCATGCCGCACTTCACTTTGCGGAACACCACTCTATGCAGAACCACTCCGCTCCACGCAATGCCATTCCACACAATGCTGCTCCAAGCAATAACACTCAAGGCAATGCCACTCAGTACAATGTCACTCCATACACCGCCACGCCACCCGCTCTAGGCAACGCCACTCCATTTTAAGTAACTCCACGCAACACAAATTCCCTCTATGCAACTGTACTTCATACAACTGCACTTCACCTTACCCAACTCACTCCACTCTATGCAATGCCACTCGAAGCAGTGACACTTAGAGCAACACCACTCTATGCAGCGTCATTCAATGCAATGCCACTCCACGCAACGCCACTCTGCTCTACGCAGTGCCCCCCTACGCAGCACCACTCCACTGTAATCCACACAGCTGCACACCACTCTACGCAGTGCCACTCTACACAGTTCCACTCCACGCAACGCCACTCCAAACACTGGCACTCATGGCAGGGCCACTCTACACAGCGCATCTCTATGCAGTGCCACTCTACACAGCACCACTTTACACAGCGACACCCCAAGTAGCGACACTCAAGCAACGCCACTCAGTACAATATCACTCCAGACAATGCCACGCCACCCCGCTCTGCACTACGCTACCCTGCTCTAGGCAACATCACTACATTTTACGCAGCGCTACTTCACACAAACCATAATTCACTCTACGCAACTGTACTCTATACAAGTGCAATTCACTCTACCCAACAAACTCCACTCTATGCAGCTCCACTCCAAGCAGTGATACTCAAGGTAACGCCACTCTCTGCAACGCCACTCCGGTCCACGCCACGCTGCTCCACACAACTCCACTCCTCACCAGAGTACTCTATGCAATGCCACTCCATGCAACCCCACTCCACGCAACGTAATACTGCAGCACTCCACACAACTGCACACCTCACCCAACTACACGCGACAGCACCCTACACAGCACCACTCAACACAACCCCACTCCATGTAACGCTACTCCACGCAACTCCACTCCACACAACGCCACTCCACACAATGCCACTCCACACAATGCCACTCCAAGCAGGTGCTCTCACGGCAACACCACTCTACGCAGTGCCATTCCATGCTACGCCATTCCACGCAACACAGCTCCACTCCACGCAAAGTCACTCTACACAACGGCACTCCACTCCACACAATGACACTCTACGCATCGCATTCCACGCCACTGCACTCAACACAACTGCACAACTGCACACCACACCCCACTCCATGCATTGCCACTGTACACCGTGCCAATTTACGCCCCCCACTCCACACAACAGCACTTCACGCAACAATACTCTGCTCCATGCAACGCTATTATACGCAGCGCCACTCTACTCCCCACAACACCACTCCATGCAACGCTGCTGCACTCCACACCACACTACGCAACGCCACTCTATGCAGCACCACTCTTCGCAGCACCACTCTATGCAGTGCCACTCCACGCAACGCCACTCCAATCAGTGACACTCCAGCAATGCCACACCGTACAATATCACTCCAGACACCGCCACCCCACCCCGCTCTACGCAACGCCGCTCCATTTTACACAGCGCCACTCCACGCAAACCTAATTCACTCCACGCAACTGTACTCCATACAAGTGCACTTCACTCCACCCAACCCACTCCACTCTATGAAGCTGAGCTCCAAACAGTGACACTCAATGCAATGCCACTGTGTGCAACTCCACTCCACTCCACACCACGCCGCTCCACAGAACTCCACTCCTTGCAATGCCACTCCGCTCCGTCCAATGCCACTCCACTCCATGCAACGCCATTTTATGCAGCGCCACTCCGCTGGACGCAATGCCACACTACACTTCACCAGTTTTTTCTATGCGATGCCACCCCACGCAATGCCATTCCGCTGCACTCCACACAACTGCACGCCACTTCATGCAGTCACTCTACACAGCACCACGCAACGCAACGCCACTCCAAGCAGTGGCACTCACAGCAAAGCCACTCTACTGAGAGCTCTCCCCCACCCTCCAAGCACATACACAGCTCTGGCTTTCTCACTGCAGAGAGACCTAGCACTGTGAACCTCCCTCCTGCACTTCCCCACTGCTCTGTTTACTTCGGCAGTGGCTGCAGCATGTTCAGGCTGTTAACCCTTTCTTTCTCGTTTCCCTTGCGTTCAGCTCTGTAAAGCCGCGGTGCATGCCCTGACCAATTTTTGCAATAGATGTCTCTTTACTCACTCTCTCTCCTCTACCCTCTTTTCCCCTCCCAAATCCAGCCAGATGGTCCTGACACTCCACCATATGCAACGCTACTCGAAGAAGTGACACTCAAGGCAATGCTATTCTAGGCAGCGCCACTCTGATCCATGCATTGCCTCTCCATGCAGCGCCACTCCACGCAACTCCACTCCATGCAGTACCACTCCGCACTACGCAACGCCACTTCAAGTAATGATGCTCAAGGCAATGCCACTCTACAAAGTGCCACTCCAAACAGCGCCACTCAAGGCAACGCTACTCTACACAGTGCCACTCGATGCAACGCCACCCATGTAGCGCCACTACACTCCACTCCATGCAGTACCACTCCGCTTTGTGCAAAACCACTCCAAGCAATGAAACTCAAGGCAATGCCACTCTACACACCGCCACTCAAGGCAACGTCACTCTACACAACGCCACTTCAAGAAATACCACTCCACATACTGCTCCACGCAACGCCACTCCACACTACGTCACTCTACGCAACACCACTCCATGCCGCTGCACTCCACACAGCTGCATGCCGCACCTCACTTTGCGGAACACCACTCTATGCAGAACCACTCCGCTCCACGCAATGCCATTCCACACAATGCTGCTCCAAGCAATAACACTCAAGGCAATGCCACTCAGTACAATGTCACTCCATACACCGCCACGCCACCCGCTCTAGGCAACGCCACTCCATTTTAAGTAACTCCACGCAACACAAATTCCCTCTATGCAACTGTACTTCATACAACTGCACTTCACCTTACCCAACTCACTACACTCTATGCAATGCCACTCGAAGCAGTGACACTTAGAGCAACACCACTCTATGCAGCGTCATTCAATGCAATGCCACTCCATGCAACGCCACTATGCTCCACGCAGTGGCCCCCTACGCAGCACCACTCCACTGTAATCCACACAGCTGCACACCACTCTACGCAGTGCCACTCTACACAGTTCCACTCCACGCAAGGCCACTCCAAACACTGGCACTCATGGCAGGGCCACTCTACACAGCGCATCTCTATGCAGTGCCACTCTACACAGCACCACTTTACACAGCGACACCCCAAGCAGCGACACTCAAGCAACGCCACTCAGTACAATATCACTCCAGACAATGCCACGCCACCCCGCTCTGCACTACGCTACCCTGCTCTAGGCAACATCACTACATTTTACACATCGCTACTTCACACAAACCATAATTCACTCTACGCAACTGTACTCTATACAAGTGCAATTCACTCTACCCAACAAACTCCACTCTATGCAGCTCCACTCCAAGCAGTGATACTCAAGGCCACGCTACGCAGTGCCAATCCACGCAATCACACTCTGCTCCACATAACCCCACTCTACGCAGCGCCACTCCACTCCACACAACGCCACTCCGCGCAATGCCACTCCACACCGCTTCACTCCACACAACTGCACACCGCACACAACTAGACGCAACGCCACTCTACACAGTGCCACTCCACGCAGCGCCACTCCACTCCACTCCAAGCAGTGGCTCTCACGGCAACACCACTCTACATAGCGCCATTCCACGCAACGCAATACCACTCCACACACAGCCACTCTACACAGCGGCACTCCACTTCACACAATGTCACTCCACGCAACACTACTCCAAGCTGCTGCACTCCACACAACTGCACACCGCCCCCACTCCATGCAAAGCCACTTTACACAGTGGGACTCAATGCAACCCCACTCTAAGCACTGACACTCCACTCAACACAACGCCACTCCATGCAGCAACACTCCACTCCACGCAACACCACTCTATGCAGCACCCCTCTGCTCCACACAACACCACGCAACGCCGCATCACACCACTCCACGCATCGCCACTCTTCCACAAACTCATTAGATCTAGCTACACATTCCTTAAGTTCACTCTCACTTTACTTTAGCCGCTCATAATTTCTTTAACAACCACTATCTCTTAAAAGCATAATGCTTTACCAATAAACAATCTACCACATAATTACATTACACAAATACAGTCCCACCACACACAAATACACTACTAACAAATAAAAGCTATTCACATATTTCCACTACACAACACATACAGACACTACACTAAAAACAAAACACATACATATAAAACATTACCATTTACAACAGCAACCACTCTAACTCTAAAAAATGTGTTAACATTAGCACTTTACTTACAATGGAAAGCACTGACATGTTTTCATTGCTGTCATAATAATATGTTGTACCTTGGCTTAAGAAACTGGAAAGAAAGTTATCTGCAGCAGTTTTGCACTTTTTTCCTTCCCCATTATTCGTTGGCATTAGCACTTTACTTACAATGAAAGCACGGAATTATGATGTTTTCATCATGGTGGTATGTTCCACTCTTTTTATGATTTTAACAAATCAAATGAAAGTATTATTATCGTTATCTTGAGACCTATTGCATTGAAAATGCTTGTTAACCTTGTCAAATAACCCTCTTCATGCCCTGACCAGATTTTTGTCCTTTTTCTGTAACATCTTTTTTAGTGTTCCCACTATTATGCTACAACCTTCATCAAACCTATAATAATAGTCACTTAGACCCTCATTCTAATTATGGGCATTTTCACCTAGAGCGATAACTCTGCATGAAATACAGCAGCAGGCAATTCCAAATGTCTTTGGGTCTGAAACTCCACACCTGATCATTTTGGTCCTGGAGACACAGGAGCCTTTTAGATTCTCCAGTGGCAAGGGCTGCAGGCAGCAGAATTACCCGGTTACCACCTGCCCATCGTTCAAGTGTCTTCTGTGAATACCAAAATGAGTAAGTGCCTTCTGTGAATACAAAAATGGTAGTAAGTTTAGGATTTTGTCTTAAGTTAGTTCTGTGAATCGGGCCCTAAGATTTTTACACACAGTAACACTGAGGAAATATTTCACCTCATCAGTACCTGTTTGTAACCAAAATACAGCAATTAACATCAGAAAGATTTCTCGTCAACCTTTGTGATCGGACTTCCACTCCACAGGAATATGTGCTGCCACATTAGAAGCTCACCTGGCCCAGGCCGGGAGAAGCAGGGGTCCCTTAAGCAGTTTACCCATGCAGCTTTCCTCTCACCCCCTCCCTTTCATCCCTCTTTTCTCTCCCAACCCCAGATTCCTCTCTCACTTTGCAAGCCATTTTCTTTCACCCCTTTTTAGGTCTCGCCTCTCAATGCGCATGCGCATTGAGCGAGACTATAGGGGCTTAAACAAGGTTTACCTAGACTGGCGATTTGATGCTGTGCCCGTGCGCTTTTAGGTCAATGCGCAAGCGCATTGACCTAAAATGCGCGTGCACATCATCAAATCGCCATCTGTTCCCCAGCAGCACTCCTCCCACTCCTTTGAAGTGAAGCTTAGCTTCACTTCAAAGGCCCCTGCTTCTTCACACTCGCCGCTCTCCCCGCTCCGCCCCGTGTCGCATTTCTCCTCCCCCCTCCCCACAGCAATGCCCTCCGTCAAAGGCTTTTACGGCCGGCCGTGCTTGAGACCCAACGTCTTTTCTTTGATGTATTTACGGTGCAGTAAAGATAACATTTTATTTGCAGATTTACATGAAAGTGTGTGCAGTGTCTATGTTTTTGCCTGCGTTAAAGACTGTTCATTGATCACACTTGGATGCATTTTTTCACTTTGAGCGCAATAGTTATATCAAATGCCGTAAATGAAACTTGTTAGGACAGAGGCTTAAGAGAAACAAAAACACAATCCCTTT
This sequence comes from Lissotriton helveticus, assembly GCF_964261635.1. Lineage (NCBI taxonomy): Eukaryota > Metazoa > Chordata > Amphibia > Caudata > Salamandridae > Lissotriton > Lissotriton helveticus. Next base: position 1,794,251,002 of record NC_136065.1, read on the forward strand.
GTGCAAAGAATTAACTAATATTTTGCAGTGTGTGCTTTTTAAGATCACCAGTTAAAGTACAAACGTTACCTTCTGACTCGATTTTATAATACTACTTTGAGAGTTCTTCTGCCTCTCAGCTTATTTATGGCACTGTGGTCAAAGATATTTCGCTGTAAGATCTTCTTTGGGCAGGTTTTGGCAACACGTACTGCTGAATAACACGTGCTACTCTGACACAAAAGCCACTTTGACTTTACCAGTGCTTGTTTGAAATAAATTGCTCAAGAATTTCCTTACTTTACGATCTGCTAGGTACATTTTGGCTTGTTTTCTTAGTGTTCCTGTAGTGATATGGCCGGGAAGTCATAAGGCATCTGAGCCGGTTTTCTTGCCCTGTTGGGCGAGCGACGGAACTAAACTGACAGCAGGCTGATGCTTGTCTTGGAAATCATGCAAGGTGACATCCGCATCTCCTGGCAACTACAGCCCTCTCTCCTCGCTGCTGCTTTTCACAACCCTTCCCTCCTCCCCACACTCGCTGCTTATCAGCACAGACAAGACGCACACCTCGCGCTCATTCCAATACACACCCACCCTCCATTACCAGCATCGTTCCCTGCTGACTGGCCACAAGCATCAGTCCCTGGTGTTTCCTGGAATTTGCACAGATTGTTACCCAGCTGCGGCATGTGTACTGTTCAGTCCTTAGTTTGTTATAAATAAATATATGCAGTTTTTCTAGGGTGCCAGTTAAGCCAGAATTACATAATACCAAGGCTGCCTTAACGGTGATTCCACCAGGAGCCTCTTTTTTTTCCTCACCTCTACATTTCAAATCTCAGTTTTGAAGGTTCTTTTTCACCCCTAATTTCTCCATTATGCCATTGCCTGTAGTTGTTTATAGCATTAGTAAAGTTACATGTTTAGTTTTGTCCTTTTTTACATGTAAAAACTTTTACCATTAAAAATTAAAAACAATATTAGGTCACTATCCTTTATTTATAACATTTTACACAAAATTGTGAGTTTGCACATCAATACATGTAAAAAAGGACAAAACTAAACATGTAACTTTACTAATGCTATAAATGTAACATTTGGTAGATTTATAACTATTCACTTTACAAAAAACAAAATTAATACTTTTATAATTTGAAAAAATATAAACAAACATTTTTTTACATTTGCAACACCAAAAGGTCAAACTTTTCTATTGCGAGACCTATTGCATTTTCAATGCTTGTTACAACTTCTGAACTCTCCCCACTCAACCTCTCACTTCACCTTTAATTACCTCTTGCCATTCTGTCTTTTCACTGCCCTCATCTCTAACAGTCTCTTGCATTTATCTCATGGCCTCTCTGGCCCCATCACTTCCTGTGCCCCTCAGCACTTCTCATTCACCTCGTCTCTCCATTCAAATTGTTTTCTATTTGTATCTTACACCTCTCCAGTCCTCCATTCATCTTTCACATCTCCCCTTTGTTCTAACAGAAGCCCTTACATTTGGCTCACACTCACTTCCTGCGTATCCACACTTCTTTTCGGCAGTTTACATTTCACATTTCACCTCATCCCTGACCTCTTCAATCAAATCCTCTCACTCCCTTGCTGTCCTCTCTCATCCTCTCATCTCTCCTCACCAAGCATACGGGTCAGACCCGTATGCTTCTCTCGGTCTGTGCCACTCTGCTTATTGTTCCCTAATTCAAGAAGGCATGAGTTGTCTGTCTTGCTGTTTCGGTGCAGGCCGCATAGTTATGGAACTTGCACCCTCCTTTGCTTCGCTCCACCAAGAATCTATTATCCTTTAGGAAGATATAAAAACCTTTATCTATGCTCTGTAGGTTACCCCATTTGGCTGGTTCTCCTTCTCCTTCTGTGTGTTTCTCATTTGCCTTCAGGCAGCAGAATGGTTATTAGTCACAGGACATCTTTTGGTAACAGTAGCGCACTACAAATGTAAATAATAATAATAGGCAGAAGCAGGGGAGCCACTAGATCAAACCTTTTGGGATGGGGAGGGGGGCTAACACTCCCAGCCAGGGTTGGCCATAACCCTGGTTGCACACGGTGCAACAGTCTTTTTTGGTTCCCCACCCCGTTTCCTTCTTCTCCATGAACTCCCTCACTACCACTCACCAACAATGCACCTCATCGCTCTATAGCACCTTTCTGACTAACATTTCATTTTTTTACAGCGCTACTCATAGTTTACTCACACTTATTTCTGTGATCTGCATGGTACATATTCTTTGTATCAGGCACATTAACCCTCTGCACTGTGTGGGTGACAAGAGTGCCCATGTGATTGCACGGTGAGCGATGCAACAGTGTGAGAATAGGGTGAGAGGAGTGACTGCAGAGTGAGTGAGGTGGGCGTACGAATATGGGTGGGGTTGCAAGTTCAGAATGGGACGAATGAATGTATGATTACTGATGGGCTTGTTTGAGTGAGTTGCATATTGAACAGTGAGGGGAACAGGTGAGTGAAGTGTCATATGAGCGGGGTGAATACTGTGTTCGTGTGACTGCAGGGTGAGGTAAAGGTTGAACAGCGCAAGTGCATTGTGAGTGATCACTCTGAGTGCAGGGTGAGCGGGTGCTGCAGTCCATGCCATGCAGCTACTGAGGTGCATGCACACAGGGGGCACAACATGTGCCCGCCTGCATGTAACCAACAGCCCTAAGGTAACAGGGGGCCCTGAAGGGACCCCTTTGTTTCCTCTCTGTCACGTTTTTCATGGAGTAGGAACCACCATGAAAACCGTGGCTGAAATGAAACTCGTAATATGTTTTGTGGGACCGTGGAGGTCCTGCCAATAATATTGCAGCCTCAAGACTGTTGTGCCACCACTAGGGATCTTTGATCCCAGGCGGTTGCGGTAGTGCAATGGCGGTCTGACCGCCCAACTTGTAATGGGGCGGTCGGACTACCGGTGCGGCAGTGGCTGGACTGCCACCACCGTGCCACCGTGAAGAAAGTTGAATCATAAGCTGAAGGCAGGTTGGTAGTTTCTTCATAAGATTTATTAGCATAACGAATCTCATCCAACAACCAGCAGGTCAGGTCTGGAATAACTGTTTAAGTTTACTTACAAAGCTAACATAGAATGTCATGACTTCACTCAATGACTCATTACACATTCTAACATGACATACTAGGATTCTACATTAAGGATTACATGTGAAAAAGAAGACATTACAGATTACCACACACCTCCTCTCCCTATTTAACTAATTACCTTAAAACAAATAAGCATGTACTAAAACCATTTTTACATAGTCAGAAAGATATAATGGTATTTTACCAACTCGAGATGATCTGCGAATTTAATCTTTTACACCAGATTGTGAATAAGATCCATCAACATTTCCACTCGAGCTGTGATTTATTTTGCCTTTAACTACAACTACTCTACTCAAATTGTAAATGTGATGATCTTGAGTTTTTATTGCATTTCTGAACACTTTTTTAACCTTAAATGGTTCATGAATTTAGAATGAGAGTATCCCATTAAACCAGGACGTTTTATCATGACCAGATCACCAACCACTACCTTTGTTGTTTTCACACCCTTTTTCGCATCAAAATAACTCTTTCTCACTTTAGCTTTCTCTTTCTTAATTTCAACACCATCACATTTGCTTTCTTTTCCTCTACTTAATTCATACTTGTTTATCCATCGTGGTTCAACATTAGTATTAGGAACTCTTCCTCTGAATAATAAGAAAGGTGTTTTCCCTGTTGTGGAGTGAGGAGACAGCCTATATTCTTCGACTGTCTTCATTACCTCAGATTTCCAGTCAAGCAAAAAAGACTTTGCAAGAGATATGCACCTAGTTTCATCATCGGCATGTTTTGCGAGTCTGTAATAGCGATTATTAAGGAATCGCTATTACAGACTCGCAAAACGGGATTCAAGTAGAAATCGCAATATTTATTGCGATTCATACAGCTTCATTATTTGCGATTAGCTAATTGCTAATCGCAAATAAGGAATAACTCCCCATTCATTCCTATGGGCCTAAATGGGGACACATATCAATGCGCGAATCGCTATTAGCAATTTACATTTTGAGTTTGCGATTTCAAGGGTGCAGGGGTGTCCAAAGGACACCCTGTTGCACCCCTGAAATGATATTGGACGCTGGTGTTACGCACACACATGTCCCAAGGACATTTGGTTGTGTGACATACAACTTAGAAAAATGCACTTAAGTGCATTTTTCTAAGTTTCCGCTATTTACCATGAGGTTTGACTTCGCGGGAAATAGCGGCCCAAAATTGCGAATGAGCAATTTTTTAATGTTCCATGAATTGCATTTAAGGAATCTTAAATAGAGATTCCTTAAATGCAATTCCTCGCAACATTGCGAAATCTATATTAGCGATTTTTGCATTTGGGATGATGAATCCCAAATGCAAAAATTGCGCTCGCAAAGGGCCAGATTCTCAGAATCTGGCCCTTAGCGAGCGCAATTTCCCTTGATGAACCTGGCTGATGGTATCTTTGATCACTCGATTAAATCTCTCTATCATACCGTTGGCCTCGGGATGATAGAGAGAACAAGTCTTGTGAATGACCCCTTTAGAAGAAAGAACATTTCTCATTTCCTCAGAAACAAGCTGCACTCCATTGTCCGTCAATAATGACACATGAATCCCTTATCTCGAGAACAAGTCTTTCAAGCATTTAACAATATGCTTAGAGTCAATGTCTATGACAGCTAATACAAAAGTTTGTGTACCATTATTAGTGATAGGACCTAGAATATCCAAGGCAACATCTTGCCAAGGCCCAGAAGGTCGTCTCCTCAAGACCATGGGTTGAACACAAGGACTTTTAGACTTATCACTTAAGGAATACGTAACATACTCATGTATCACTTGCTCAATTTCCCTATCCATCCCTGGCCACCAATACGTCATGCGTAATCTTTCTTTACACTTAGATAAGCCACCATGAGAAGAATGTACCATATCAATGAGCTCCTTCCTAAGAGATATGGGAGGAATGATTCTTGTGGCAAGAAATAACAAACCTCTGTCAATGGACAGTTCATTTCGCAATGGCCAAAATTTCCTGCAGCCATCTGATCCTTCTTTACTACTTACCCAACCTTTATTAATCAATTTCATAACTTCATTCAAGGTTTCCTCACGATGCATTTCATCACACCACCAACCTTCGTGTTCTCTACCTCAACACTTGTTCCCTGGTTAAACACCAGCTGGACGTCTTCATGTTGCTAACCTCAGAAAAACCGGATATTCTGCTGATCACCGAAACCTGGCTTACTCAGGATTCTACGCCAGACATCTCAGCGGCTCTCCCCTCGGATTATTACATCCTGACTGTTAATTGACCCTCAGGGAAGACGGGCGGGGGTGTTGCGGCCATTATACATAAAAACTATAAGTTTGCCACTATGATCTCCCTTGAATTGCCAGAGGTAAAGAACCTGGTCATCATACTGGGTACTAACATTGAGTCTCTTGCACTGTTGCTTATCTATCGCCCCCCCAGCCCATGCCCTCCTTCCCACTTTCTTTAAGTGAGCAAATGGTCAACCTCGTCATGAACCACGCTAGAGTCTTACTTATCGGTGACTTGAACTATTGGTTTTATGACGACCTTGGCGGGCCACATGCGGCCGAACTCTCCGAATTGCTCTCCAACTTAAATCTGTCCCAGCATTTATCTTCTCCATCTCATATAAAAGGGCATACCCTGGACCAAATTTGGACCCATAACCTCACTCTGTCAGTACCATCTATCTCTCCCTGCATATGGTCGGATCACCATTTGATCGAATTCACGGCCACTTTTAGTGGCAGGACTAAGACCCCCATGGTGGCGGGAGGCATGACAAGAAAGTGGCGAACTCTTGATAAAATGGGTTTTATTAACACCTTAGCCAGCTCTATACCTATTTTTAACCCCAATGTTAATTTCATGGAAAAGGACATTGCGGACTGGCTACTGTCGGCCAGTGACACACATCCTCCTCTAACCAAATTTTCTCGTGCTAGATACTCTGACGCCCACAAATAGTTCACCAGCGAATTAAAAGATCAAAAACTCAAGCTCCGTCAATCAGAGAGGACATGGAGGCTTCGCTATTCCAGCGCAGATAGACAGTTGTACCTGCTAGCTCGCAATGATTATAAAAAAACTGTATTGACAGATAAAGCGGCGTATGTTTCAACGAGAATACTGAATGCCCATAATAAAGCTAAGGAAATGTTTAAGATTGTGAACGACCTGAGTAGCGATGAGCTAGATTTTACCTAGCCAGGCTCCCACCCAAGAACAGTGTAACTCTCTAAATAACTTTTTTCTGGATAAAATCGCCGTCATCAAGGTGAGTATTCCTCTCACTGTTAACATGGAATCACTGGATGACATCTCCAGAAATCCATTTTGCATGAACCACTTTACAGCCATATGTCCTAATACATTATTAGATCTCATGACCCATGTTAAATCCGGGTCTCCCAGTGACTGCTGCCCACCTCCTGTCCTCAGGGACACTTTTTCTGCACTGCCTCATAGTATCTCCCTTTCCTGAATGAGTCCCTCAGTAAGGGGGAGGTACCGAGTGCTTTAAAAAATGCTACGGTAGTCCCACTGTTAAAAAAGCCACTGTCTGACCCCGTGAACCCCTCCAACTATCGCCCTATTTCCCTTTTCCCTTTTTTGGCCAAGATTATGGAGACCCATGTGGCCAGGTGCCTCTCTAACTTCATCGAACAATCAGAATACTTAGAGCCAAATCAAGCTGGCTTCCGGCCGGCGCACTCAACGGAATCAGTAATCCTTGCGGTACTTGATACGTTGAGAGCTAAGCCTGACATGGGGGCCCCCCAGGCTCTGGTGCTCCTGGACCTGTCAGCTGCGTTCGACACGTTCAATCACAACATCTTGATGAACCGTGTCGAACAAGCAGGTATACAAGGACCTGCTTACAACTGGATCAAGTCTTTTCTCATAGGCAGAACTCAAGCAGTACGCCTTGGCGCTTTTACTGCCCCCAAAGTGTCCACTTCTTGTGGGGTTCCGCAAGGTTCTTCCCTCTCCCCTCTGTTGTTCAATCTTTCCCTTAGGCCCCTGATCAATTCATTAAAAAACTGTTTGTTTTTCGTCTGGACTCGCCTAATTCCGCTGTGGAATTCAAAACTACTATGCTCCATATCCAGCGTTGGATGGACCTTAACCACCTGAAGCTAAACCCAGGCAAGACGGAACTTGTGTTGCCTGGGAAAAGCGATGTCTGTTGGGGCCCGCACTTCTGGCCAAGCGAATTAGGCCCCCCCTCCCCCTCTGTGAAAAGTTAAGGGGTCACTATAAATGCAGATCTCTCACTTAGAGGACAAGTGGGTACAGTGGTCTCTACCAGTCTTTTCCAATTGCGAAAAATTAGGAAGATCGCTCATTTGCTGACCCACCCAGCCCTTGTACAGGTGGTGTTAGCGCTGGTTCTTTCACACCTTGATTTTTCAAATTCGCTCTATATTGGTCTGCCGCTGTTTCTGCTCAATCGTCTACAAATAGTTCAGAATCAGGCGGCAAGACTAATCTACAGACAGCCGAGTTGGCAATCGGCCAGGCCTTGTCTGCAAAAACTTCACTGGCTGCCTGTGGCACAACGGGTCACATTTAAGACGGGTTGTCTTGCCTTCAAGGCGCTTCATTGTAGGAGCCCAAAGTTCATCAACGATATGGTCACAAAGCATGTCCCTAGGCGCAATTTACGATCAGCCCACCTACACCTACTGACAATCCCAGCCATCAAACTCAAGCGGCAGGGAGGCTGTAGGTTCTTCTCCCTTGCCCCCAAACTTTGGAATTCTCTCCCATTGACAACCAGGAGCTGTGACAACCTCTTGGGCTTTGGAAGGGCCTTGAAAACATGGTTGTTTAAGCAAGCCTACTAATAGTCCGTACGCACGTTATTAAACAGGATCAGCGCCATGAAACCTTTGGTGACCGTGCGCTTTATAAGCTTTTGTTAATATTAACATTAACATAACTGCCTTTCAGAAATTACATCATGTTCAATAGCACAGACCCACTCTTCACCATCTTCTACATCTTCACCCACTTCTTCTGATTTGGGAGTTAGGCGAGATAGGACATCAGCAACCTTGTTCTCTAAACATGGAATATACCGTATTACAAAATTATATTCCTGTAAACCGATTACCCATCTAGTTATCTTACTGGAAATTGAGTCCAAACCCTTCTTACTAAATATCTCAATAAGAGGTTTATGATCTGATCGTACCTCAAACTCAACACCCCAAAGACATTTAAAAAACAATGTATTGCCCAAAACACTGCCAAGGATTCTCTCTCCACCACTGAATATCTTGTCTTAGGGTCTTTAAGCGTCCAAGATAAAAACATTATGGTTTGCATTCCACTAGGCCCCATTTGTTGCAGAACAGCAACCAATCCTTTTTCACTCGCATCAGTGATGAGTACAGGCTTAAATTCTGTGTTGAAACTACTGAGAGAAGGGGCAGATACAAGTTTCTCTTTGATTTTCAGAAATTAATTTTCACAAGCCTCTGACCATTCAAAGTCAACACCCTTCTTCAACAAATGTCTCATATTGAAAGCACAATCAGCAAAATTCCTCACAAACTTAGCATAGTACTCTACAACACCCAAACATTTCATGAGCTCATTTTTGCATGAGGGAGAACTCATCTCTTGTATGGTGTTAATCACATCAGACTTAGGTTTCACTCCTTCACTGGTGATGTTATGACCTAAGTAATTTATTGAGTTTGTTCTAAATCTACACTTTTCAGCCTTAAGTTATGTTCACACAATCTTTCCAATCTTTCCAAAGTTTGTCTAAGTCTACCATCATGTTGTGTCTCATCATCACCATATATCCATATCTCATCCTGATATACATAAATACCTTGAAGGCCATGCAGAATGTTTTCCATAATCTCTGGAAGACAGAAGAGGCTGACACCAAACCGAAGGGCATGCGTTTGAACCTATAGGTACCAAAAGGAGTTATGAAAGACGTGAAGTCCCTACATATTTCTTTAAGTTTTATTTGATGATAGGCTGAAGTGAGTTCTATGGTGCTAAAGACCTTGGCACCACCTGACAATGCCAATAACTCATTTATATTGGGTAAGGGATACTGAACAACTGCAACACATTTATTTAATTGTCTTAAATCGATGCATAATCTCAAATCTCCATTAGATTTTCTAGCTGCTACAACCATTCGGTCCCCTCAACGTCTTCAATTATGCCCCAATCCTTAAATTTGTCTATTTCTTTTCTCATGTCATCTCTTACCACAATGGGTACACTCCTTACTTTACAACAAACAGGTATGGAATCTTTCTTAAGGACAATCTTATGTTGATACCCTTTAAGACAGCCCAATTCATTCTTGAAAACTTTGGGATAATTTTTTTTGAGCTCTTCAACAAAGCTACTGTCAGACTTATCAACAACTACAGAATTCACCTGTTCTCTCAATTGAATTGGAGGATCTGCTTTGGGGTCCAGATAAACCCCAAAATCACCTTGATGGATCCAACTAATTATACTGTCCCCTTTCTTTGAAACATAAATCTTACCCAAAACCAGTCTACCTCTAAACTCAATGAGACCTATGAAATACCCATGTAACTTGATGGGTTCTCCACCATATGCCAAAGGCTTAATATCTGGTTGTAAAAGATTTACTCTCCTTTTCAAAGTTTCCAAATAAAACTCACCCGAAACAATAGTTATTTTAGCACCCGAGTCAAATAAAACTCTTGTGCTAGCTCCTTCAACTAAGATACTGTCACAGGTACTACTTTTTTCTTATCCCCATTCACAACTTGCACAACGATTTGTCCAAACTCATAGTCATCATTATTCTGCTCCTCATACTCATCATCATACACTTCAACTTCTTTAACTTTAGGTACAGGTCTACTCTTACATAAAGAATTCAAATGACCTTTTTTCTTGCACTTTGAACAAGTCTGACTCAAGGCAGGACACTTCTTGGCATTTGCTAAATGTCCAGTTTTACCACACCTAAAACACTTAACATTTACCCATTTCGTTGTGCATTGCTGCAGCTTTTTGTTTTTCCTTAAAGGCAAGATCAGTTCTAGCCTTGATGTTATTCTCTTGAACTTTGTAAACTTTATCCAAATCTTTCTTCAGTACTGCAACACATTTTAATGAGTGTTCTATCCTCTTGGCAACCCCCAGAACCTCATCTAAGGTGGCCTTATCTCGTAACCGCATCTCCTCCCTGACCTTTTCCATACTACATCAAAACATAAATTGGTCACAAATGTGTTCGTCAGTGAGGTTGTCAAATTTGCAAGAAGATACAAGCTTCCTTAAGTACGTAACATACCCTTCCACCTTTTCTTCACTAGCTTGCATTCTTTTTGCAAACTTATATCGCTCTAAAATTGTGCTCATCTTTGGTAAGTAATGCTTATCTAATTTTTGTATGCATATCTCGTAATCATTGAGTTTATCAGCTTCCTCCCTAGACAAATCAGGTAAGTGATCGAAGACATCTTGGCCTTCCGACCCCAAACAGTGCAACAATAATGAAGATTTTCTTTCAGCACTGAGCGAGGGCCCTCAAACCCTCGCGTACCTCTCAAAAACAACCTTCCACTTCTTCCATGGGATTCGAGGATCACCAGGAGCACTAAGAAAGAAGGGTGCAGCATTGACGTTTTTCATGTTTGACACAAAATCAGTACCTTAACCACCTTTTATCCTTTACAGAATGATCAAATTATGAACATTCCAAGGATTCCTCTTAAGGTTGGTAATGGACTATATACTATCATAATGGAAATAAATTATAAAATTACTTCTATTATGCAACAGCGTTCAAAACATGGAAATATGTATCTTCCTAAGGTAAAACAGTATATTTGAAGTCAATAAATCACTTCAGGTTCTTGTGTAGTCCACAAGCATGCTGTGCGCATCAGCGCGACCAAGTAAGTAATTTAACCTCTAGCGTGAGCTGTGTGCATCAGCGTGAAGAAGCGATGCACCTCGCTGAGTGATTGCGAGCCGTGAGATCAGCGTACAAAGTAGATGCAGCCTGATGAAGTAAATCCTGCTGTGTGCATTAGCGTGAAATCGATGCACAAAGAATAACAACTTAAAACAAACTGCGAGCCAATATAGCTTGAAGAGAGTCCTGTGACGTAACATGCAAATCGTCACAGAGTCGCGTTCAGGGTTCCAGGGCCGTCACAACAGGTAACAACATAGTTGTAACAGCTTTGTTGTTGTTTGATTTAGATATGCTGAAACCTGCGCATATACTCCTCTTCCCCTTATTTTAGTGAATGAAATTATCGGGTAACTCCACCAAAAGAAAAGTACTCTATTGCGCGATAAGGAAATGCGTAATAACTTTTCATTCAACAGTGTTCAAGGCAAAGCTTTACGTTACGCTCCTTATTAGAGTCTATCACTGCTGGTTATGGAAGATATATCTTCTTAATCTTAATATTTGAAGCACCACGAGTTAGAAAGCTTGTAAATAAATAATGGGATGAGCCCGCATCGAATAACACCAAGCACAAAGCAATAAACAAATACAATTCTATTGACTACAGCTTGAGTAAATATGCGGCGAAAAGCTCGCAATCCCTTATTGTAATAAAGAAGACCTCGTTGTTTTCAAATTACATCATAAAGTTCAAACGAGGTAACAAGAGGTAACAAGATCTAAGGAGTACTTGTCTCTTTGGAAAAAAACCCAGCTTGAAATGAAATTGATACTCCTCACCAATCTTCCTTGTTGAGATTATTTGCGCTGCCGACTACGCCAGTGAGGTAAGTTGAATCATAAGCTGAAGGCAGGTTGGTAGTTTCTTCATAAGATTTATTAGCATAACGAATCTCATCCAACAACCAGCAGGTCAGGTCTGGAATAACTGTTAAGTTTACTTACAAAGCTAACATAGAATGTCATGACTTTACTCAATGACTCATTACACATTCTAACATGACATACTAGGATTCTACACTAAGGATTACATGTGAAAAAGAAGACATTACAGATTACCACACACCGTTAGTCTGGTGGTCGGTGGACCGCCAGACACAATTAGGCCCTAGATGTAGAAGCTAAACCTAAAGGCAATTTCAAGTATTTATAAGCTCTATGTGGTGTTCAAAATTGTGTTAGGAGCTATGAATCCACTTACCAAGCTGCCTGGTGATATGCTGCTTTTAAATCTAGTGACTTAAAAGCTTTGCATCACCAATTAGCATGAGCATCTCCTGAATACTTGAAAGGGATGGTAGTCAACTACAATGTTTTTTGAGCGAACGTAGAGCTGCGCATAAGAGATGCATGAGTACTAGCAGACTTATGTGGGCGCCAGAAGAGCTGTGTAAGTGTTTACAGAGCTTGTGAACACAAATAGGGCTGGGTAGAAACCCACTGAGCTGTAAATTAGCTAATAGGGCTGTGTAGGCACTAGCAGACTTGTGCACATACTTACAGGGAAGTGTGGACAATCACAAAGCTGTGTGCCTCTACAGAGCCCCTACAGAGCTGTGAGGACACCATGACAGAAAAGTTTGGGTGCTATTATGAAGGTTGTGTAGACACTGTCTGTGACAGACAGTCTCTAGTGGGCAGTAAACGCCTTAGCAGAGCTGTGCCAGTTTTAACAGCTGTATTAGTTCCACCAAACCTCTCAAACCTTTGGGGCTTGGCAAGTCATGTGGCACGCACGAGCTGTGTGATGGGCTCCAACAATGCTGCATGGGATCCAGCAGGGGCAGTGTCGCCCCACTTGAATTCCCCCCTAAGCCCCAGAGATGAAAAATAAAATGGTAATTTATTACCATTCATTTTTTCAACCCCCGTCCCGAACAGAGCTTTCAGGACAGGGGTGGGCTGCTGCTGAGTGACAGCAGCATGTCACTCAGCAGGAAGGAGGATGGGCTGTTATTGCTCACTTTAAACATCTCTAACCCAGCTGTCTTAAAACAGCTACGCTTACAAGGGGTCTAGAAGATTGTAGTTGTTAATGTGTTTATCTAGTTGAAGCAGAGCACATTTATCCAGGGCTTTGGAAAGAAAGGGTAGGTTAGAGATAGGGTGGAGGTTGTTCAGGTCATTTGGGTCAGAGGTGGGATTTTTAGGGATAGGCGTGATTTGACCGAGTTGAAGTGAGTCTGAGACACAACCTGTGGAGAAGGAGGTGTTGATGATGTTGGTCCAGTAAGGGGCAATGATGTGTTTGAAATTCTGGATAAGACTGGATAAGACTGGAAGGGATAGGGTCTTTGGTGTGTGAGGACGGTTTAAGTTTGGTTATGATGTTAGAGACTTCAAGTTCAGTCACAGGGTGGAAATTAGACCAAGATGCAAAGTTTTTTCGTTTCAGGGGGGAAGGTTGGGTTCTGGAGGCGTAGTATCAAGAGGGGGAGTGGAAAGGAAAGAAGATAGAGTCAGGACGGGAGGATCGTTTAGTGTATTGTCAGCGAGAGAGGTGGATTTGGTGGGATCTCTGTTAGATGGAAGGAGTGATCGATTTAGGCAATTTTGTTCGGAGAAGAAGTTGGCAATTTCCTCACATCTGATTGTTGAGATAGTAAGTTTGGGAGCGGTTGTAGATGTTTGGTTGCGGACAATATTAAATAGTTCTCTGGGTCTGTTTTTTGCCCGATTGAGATGTATGCAGAAAAAGGAGGCCTTTTCCTTGAAAATGTGTTTTTTATAGGATGATCTAGCGGCCCTGAGACAGGCAAGGTGGGAGGCGGACGGGTATTGTCTCCAAGATCTTTCAGCCAGTCTAAGTGAACGCCTTTCGTCGTTGAGATCAGAGTTAAACCAAGTTTTAGATGGAATGGTTCTATACTTTTTGGTTTGGGAGGGGCGGTCTTGTTGAAGCGTTCTGTGAGCTCATTTGGGTCTTGGGAGGGAGGGGTGAGAAGAAGTTGAGCTTGTAGTTTAGACTCTAGTACGCCAGGAGGGATTTTGTTGAGGTTTCTGCCCAATTTCAAAGGTAGGTGACTTTTAATAGGGGGGGGGGTAGGGAGGCGGATTCGATCTTGAACAGAATGAGGTGATGGTCAGACCAGTCAATGGGAAGGATGCTGGAGATGGAAACCAGGTCATTATTGGATGGTGAACAACACTTACAACGCAACTTTTACATCGCAGAGCCTTTACAACGCAGCCATTACATCGCAAACTATTACAACGCATTGCTCTGGGGGGCGCTCTAGGATAGGGAATAGGTTAATTTACTATCCAATAACATTCCCTAGTGTCCACGGGGACTGGAGTTGGAATAGTAAATTAAACTATTCACTATCCAGCACCCCAAAGCACTATGCGTTGTAATGGACTGCGTTGTAATACTTACGTTGTAAAGGCATGCGATGTAAATGCATGCGTTGTAATGTCATACATCCTTATTGGATATGATGCCATGGAGAGTTGTACCTTTGGTGTGGGTGGGCGAGTGACAAAGTTGAACAATGCCATTGATTTCTAGAAGATTGGAGAGGTGGATGACTGTGGGGTCAGCAGTATTGTTGCAGTGGATGTTAAAGTCTCCAAGGAAGAGGTTTTTCGAGTTGGAGAGAGATGATTGAGAAAGAAGGTCGGATAGTTCCTAAGCGAAGGGAAGTGGATCACCTAGAAGGGTGGTAGATTTTATGTAGGCGAATTGGGGGGAACCCTGAATAGAGAGTTTGGCGCCAAGGTACTCAAAGATTAAGTGTTCGGAATTCTTAAACGTGAGTGTTGCACTTTGTTTTTTGTAAACAATAGCTATGCCACCTCCAATTCTGTCTGTTCTGTCTTTCCTAATGATGGAGTAGCCCGGGGGGTGACTAGGTCAAGGATGGCAGTTGAGTGGTCATCAAGCCAGGTTTCTGTAAGGAAGGCAATGTTGATAGATTCGCAGAGGTTCGATGAGTGTCATTGATTTTGCCATTGTGTCCAGTAGTTACTTCCATTATGTTGACAAGCTTGAGGTAATTGCAAACGCTGCAAGTGATCACAACCCCCTAATGTTATCTTTGTGTTGTCCTGTTACTATAAAACATCCAGTTTGGGAGCAACCAATAAAATATAACAGGAACCAAGGTGTCATTTTGAAGTGGGGGAAAATAGATGCTGTAGGCTAAGAGGCAGAGATCTTAAACGCCCATAGCTCTGAATTTGAGTCATGTTTAGCGCCTACATCTGATCCTGAAAAGGTCATTAGGAATTTGGAAACTTTATGTGGGCATGTGGCCGAACATCTTAGAAAACCAATTGGGAAAAAAAAACCAAAGGGTTTTAGATGGTTTGATGCCGTGTGCTCTGCATCACATAAATCCCTAAAAATGGCACTACAACAAAAAACAAGGAATAAGGAGTTGGTAAGAACGACTAGAATGGCCTATAAAGAGGCTATCAGAAAAAGAAAGCAGGACCTAAAAAACCTTGCTTGGGAAGATCTAGAGAAAGCATCAGAGCTAAAAGATAGTAGGCTTTTTTGGGAAGTAGTGAATCGTCCCCTTTTTAAGAGTGATAATAAAGATAATATAGTGATGCAGATTACTGGTGAATCGTGGGAAGCCCATTTTGGATAAATCTTTAACCCAAACGCAATATTATCTTTGGGCTTGCTGGATGACACTAGGGAGTTGGTGGCCTCATCCACAGCTTTCTCTTTAAGTTCCTCACTTGCATTGCAAGAGGTGGAGGAGGCCTTGAGGAAAGGTATACTATTAAAAGCCCCTGGTCCGGATGCTGTGCCTTTGGACTTTTTTAGGCATAACATTGATGTGTGGGCACCGTTGTTGCTAAATGTGTTTAGGGCAGCTGTTATTGGCCGTATCCCTGCATCATGGAAGGAGGCAGTGGTGGTGCCGATCTTTAAGAATGGTGATAGGTGTGATCCCCGATGCTATCGCCCCATATCTTTAATTGATGCATCATGCAAATTGTTGGGAAGGGTTATCCTGGCCAGACTGGAAACATGGGCAGATTCTGTGGACCTTATTGTGAACTCTCAATACGGATTCAGAAGAGGAAAGGGGACGGTCGAACAGTGTCTGAATCTGGCACTAATTATAGGCAAGTACATGAAGGCAAGGAGTTCATCCATCTACCTTGCCTTCATGGACTTGTCTAGTGCTCTGGACACTGTTTGTAGAAGCAAGCTGTGGCAAATGATGGATGACATGGGTTTCGAGGAACCTCTGGTTACATTGCTCGGCAGATTGCACGCAGCAACAACTGTGGCTATAAGGTTCGGACCAGGGGGGAAAAAACCAAAATCTATTCCCTCAACCGAGGGTGTGCGACAAGGTTGCATTTTAGCGCCTTTCTTGTTTTTAGTATACACAAACTGCCTGGAGAAGTACTTGTTGGATCACTGTGGTGACTTTCCAAAGATAAACAGTAGGAGTATTCCCATGCTTTCTTATGCCGACGATACGGTACTAATGACCCTTACAGGAAATAGTATGCAGGTTTGTCTTGATGCCTTTAATACCTTCATGCTGGACCTGGATCTGAAGGTAAATTTTGCAAAATCCTTCGCAATGGTCTGTGGTCCAAAAGGGTCAAAATCCAGGAAGTTCATGGTAAATGATTTTACCATTGAAAAGGTAGACAACTTTAATTACCTGGGAAATCTTTTTAATAATAAACTGAGCTGGGCACCACTAATGAAGGCTCGAGTACAGAGTGCCAGTCGATCCATAGAGGGCCTGTTCCGCTTTTGTGGTAAGCTGGGTCAAAAACCGGTGGCACACCTAAAAACCCTGTATAGATCTAATTGCCTATCTGTGGCCACTTATGGGGCAGGTGTATGGGGGACCGAAAGTCCTGTCAAAATACAGGTCATGGAAAATAAATTTTTAAAACGCGTATTATCCATTCCATTGGGTTCATCAAATATTTTCTGTCATGATGAAATGGGAATGAGTTATGTGACCGATATCATTTGCCTCTCGCCTTTGTTATTATGGGGTAAAATATGGCTATCTGAGGACCTCCAGTTTTCTAGAGATATTCTCCTAGACTGTAAGAGTCTTGATAAGGCAAAGCAGATCCCTTGGTTGTCATATGTCAGCGATATGTTGCATAAAATAGGTTTGGGTCACGTTTATGACAACCCTGAAAATATCCAGGGAGACATTAAAACCCAAATTAAAACAAGTTACAGGAAATCTTTAAACACATTATGTTCGGATAAAATACAGCACCAGTTTTATTTAACTTTCACAACCCATGTGAAATGGCGGTTTTATCTTACAAGGTTTAGGCTAAATATTCTTCACTTTCTTTTCGCCTTTCCAAAACAAGGGGGTTGGTGTGAGAGGCTGCCCCCTTGCCCATGCAATAACAGAGTTAGTCAGAATACCCTACACATTGTCCTCTTTTGTTCTTTATATCAGGAACCAAGGATTAGATTTATCAAACCTATCCTGAAGAGGCGGCAACCATGTAATTATAAAGAAGGTTTTGACTACTTGTTATCGCTATCAACTCCTGGAGTATGTTCCGCCATGTTAAATTTTATACGAGTGTCACTCCAGATTATGAAACGGTATGGCTAAATTTTGCCCTTAGACTTATACATTGTTGTGGGAACCTGTATTTATCTGTTGCTGTATGATGGGCACTTGATTATAATTATTGTGTGTAATAATACTGGCTGGCCTAGGGTGATTAGTATGGATCCTATTGTCTGTATGTCCTTATTCGTTCAAATGATTTCTGGAATGTATTAGTTTATGCTTTTAATTTTCTAAATGTGTAAATTACAGATGGTTCATTTTAAAATTGTAATCATGTTTCGTAATTTAAAATGTATACTTTTATGATTCTTTGTATGAATCGAATAAAGTTTTTGAACCGAACCGAACCGATAGATTCGCAAAGGAGGGTTTCAGATATTTCAGTTGCATGACGGACTGACGAGCGAAAGTGAACAAGCATGCAGGAGAGTGGCTCAGGGTTGGCTTTGATTGTAGTGCACAAGTGTATGGTGGTAAGTTGAGTTGGGGGTCTGGGCGAGATGGGAGAGGAGGGAGTTCTGCTTGTTCTCAAGATCAATGGGATGCTTGAGAAATGGGGGTGCATTCGGGAGTCCATGGTTTGGGCATGTAGGAGTTGCATAGGTCTGTCATGGCAGAGAGGGAGGGGCTGTTCCTAGCAGAAATCGGTCTAGAAGATCTGTCGTTGAGGGGAATAGTTTTCCAGTGGTTATGTTGGGAGGAGTCAATCAATCAATCAATCATAACATTTGTATAGCGCACTACTCACCCGGAAGGGTCTCAAGGCGCTTGGGGGAAGGGGTCCGCTATTGCTCGAACAGCCAGGTCTTGAGTTGTTTCCTGAAGGTGAGATGGTCCTGGGTCAGCCGAAGGTGGATGGGGAGGGAGTTCCATGTCTTGGCCGCCAGGTAGGAGAAGGATTTGCCTCCGGCGTTGGCTCTTCGGATGCGTGGTACGGCGGCGAGGGCCAGGCTAGTAGAACGTAGCTGACGGGTGGGCGTGTAGAAGGTCAGGCGGTCGTTGAGGTACTTGGGGCCCAGGTCGTGGAGAGACTTGTGTTCGTGGGTGAGGAGCCTGAAAGTGATCCTCTTGCTGACGGGGAGCCAGTGCAGGTCCCTCAGGTGGCCGGAGATGTGGCTGCGTCGGGGGATGTCCAGGATGAGTCGGCGGAGGCGTTCTGGATGCGTTGGAGTCTTTTCTGTAGCTTGGCTGTGGTTCCGGCGTAGAGGGTGTTTCCGTAGTCCAGTCGGCTGGTGACGAGAGCCTGGGTGACCGTCTTCCTGGTTTCGGTCGGGATCCAGCGGAAGATCTTGCGGAGCATGCGTAGGGTGTTGAAGCATGATGAGGAGACGGCGTTGACTTGTCTGGTCATCGAGAGGGAGGAGTCCAGGATGAAGCCCAGGTTGCGTGCGTGGTCTGTTGGCTTGGGAGTGGTGCCCAGGGCGGGGGGCCACCAGGAGTCGTCCCAGGCGGAGGGCGATGGTCCCAGGAGTTCAGTTTCAGGCGGCTGTTCTTCATCCATTCGGCGACGTCTTTCATCCCTTCGTGTAGGCTGTTTCTGGCGGTGTCGGGGTCTCGGGTGACGGAGAGGATCAGCTGTGTGTCGTCGGCGTAGGAGATGATGTTGAGGTTGTGCTGGCGTGCGATGGCTGCAAGAGGTCTCATGTAGACGTTGAAGAGGGTGGGGCTGAGTGATGATCCTTGCGGGACGCCGCAGATGACTTCGGTGGCCTTGGATCGAAACGGGGGGAGGCGGACTCTCTGTGTTCTTCCGGCGAGGAATGAGATGATCCACTCCAGTGCCTTCTCTTGGATACCGATGTTGCTTAGGCGTTGAACTAGGGTGCGGTGGCAGACAGTGCCGAACGCTGCGGAGAGGTCCAGGTGGATGAGTGCCGCAGTTTCCCCGTTGTCGAGCAGGGCTCGGATGTCGTCGGTGGCTGCGATCAGGGCGGTCGCGGTTCTGTGGTTGGCTCTGAAACCGGACTGCGAGGGGTCGAGGGATCCGTTTGTCTCGAGGAAGGCGGCAAGCTGTCTGTTGACCGTCTTCTCGATGACTTTGGCAGGAAAAGGGAGGAGCGAGATGGGGCGAAAGTTCTTGAGGTCGGTGGGGTCCGCTGTTGGTTTCTTCAGAAGGGCGCTGAGCTCGGCATGTTTCCAGCTCTCCGGGAAGGTGGCGGTGTCGAAGGAGGTGTTGATGATGTTCCGGAGTTGGGGTGCGATGGTGGAGTCGGCTTTGTTGAAGACGTGGTGGGGGCAGGGGTCAGTTGGAGATCCGGAGTGGATGGTGCTCATCGTGCGGGCTGTGTCTTCGGTGCTCACCGTGGTCCAGGTGCGGAGGGTGGCGGTGGGGGGTGTTGGTTCGATGGTAGGGTGCGTGGATGTTGCGTCGAAGCTGTTGTGGATGTCTGCGATCTTGCGGTGAAAGAACGAGGCGAGAGAGTCGCAGAGATCTTGTGAAGGAGTGATGTCGTTGTTGCCGGTGCTGGGGTTGGAGAACTCCTTGACTATGTTGAAGAGTTCCTTGTTGTCGTGGGCGTTGTTGTCCAGTCGTTCCTTCAGTGATTTCTTCTTGGTGGTGCGGATAAGCTGGTGGTGCTTGCGGGTGGCTTGTCTGAGGGCGGTCATGTTGTCTGTGGTCTGGTCGCGGAGCCAGGCTTTCTCGAGGGTGTGGCAGTTCTTCTTGGAGTCCTTGAGTTCGTCGGTGAACCAGGAGGCCTTCTTGCTTCTGGGAGTCAGTGGGGCAAGGACAGGTAGAGCCAATCTGATTGAGAAGGGCCTTGTTGTTCAGAGCACTGAAGTCTTCTCTAAGTCTCATAAGTTCTGTCTGCACGGTTGAGAGAATCAGTTCAAAGTTGGAAAGTGTCAGAGCTATAAGGTTGACTATTAGCATGGGCGGTGAGGAGAGGGTGGAGTATGGGGATGATGTTGGCCCTAGCCGAGAGCCTGATGGGAGGAGGGGTGGAGATGCAGCGTGGTGGGGTAAGAGGGGAGCTAGTGAGGTAGGAGGTTGGGGTGGTGCGGTATATCGTGCAGGTAGGTCGTGAGGCCGGGAGGGGAGATATATTGGAGAGAGGGGAGGGGGGAGGTAAGGTCATGATGAGGGGGAGGAGTGAAATTCGGTGGTTATGTTATGTTATGTTATGTTATGTTATGTTAGGTGAAATTTGTATAGCGCACTGACACCAGAGGTTTCCTGGCGCTTGAGAAACAGAGTGAATGATGGTAAGGTCTGAGTGACCGGGTTAACCTAGGGAGGGGAAAAGGAGAGTTTTGAGCGATTTTCTGAATTTGAGAAGGGAGGGGCTGGACTTGATAGAGAGAGGGAGGGGATTCCAGAGACCGGGAGCCAAATGGGAGAAGCGACGGCCACCAAATTTCTTTGTTTTAGCTTTGGGGGGCGACTAACAGATGGAGATGAGCTGATCGGAGGTTGCGCATTGGTCGGTGTGGAATGATTAGCGATTTCAGAAAGGCAGGGCTGGTGCCGTGGAGGGCCTTGAATGTGAAGCAGCCCACCTTGAAGGCAGCCCTTTGTCCTATGGGCAGCCAGTGAAGTCTGTGGAGCAGGGGTTTTGCCGATTGCCATTTGGGAGTTTTATGGATGAGGCGGGCCGCCTGTTCTGAACTATCTGGAGGCGGTTCAGCAGTGATTGTGGGAGACCGTAGTAGAGGGAGTTGGAAAAGTCCAGACGGGATAATACTAGAGAGATGACAACCTGGATTAGTGCGGGGGTGGCAATAGGTGTCTGACTTTGCGGATCTTCCTGAGCTGGTGCATACAGGAGGAGGTGACAGCGCCCACTTGAGCTTTGAGAGAGAGCTCTGTATCGATAATCACACCTAGGCTTTTCACTGATTTGACCGGGACTGGGGGGGGGGCCTAGCTCAATGGCCCAAAACTGCGGGCCCCAATGGGCAGGGCTGGATCCAGGGAGGAGGAGCTCGGTTTTCCGGGATTTAGCTTTAGTTGATTCAGATTCATCCAGTGTTGGATGTGGATCATGGCGGTGTGAAAAGTGTTAACGGCATTAGGGGAATTGAGAGGGAAGACAATCTGCAAGTCATCGGCGTAGTTATATACGGGATTGTCCCAGTTCTGAAGTGAGTGAATCAATGGCCGAAGGTAGAGATTGAATAACAGTGGTGAAAGGGAGGAGCCTTGGGGGACTCCACAGGTCGTGGGTGTTTTTGCCGCTGTATAAGGGCCCAGGCGAACGGCCTGTGTTCTTCCAGTCAGGAAGGACTCGGTCCATTTGAGGGCGGTACCCTGGATGCCAGCCTGCCCAACACGGTGGAGAAGGATGTTATGGTCCACCGTGTCGAATGCGGCCGACAGATCCAGGAGTACGAGGGCTTGGGGGATCCCCGCGTCCGCATTTCTTCTTAGTGTGTCTAGGACTGCGAGGATGACGGCCTCAGTAGAGTGGGCAGGTTTGAAGCCGGCCTGGTTGGGCTCCAGGTGGCAGGAGGTCTCGATAAAATTTGAGAGGCATCGGGTGACGTGGGCCTCCATTAGCTTGGAGAAGTAAGGGAGGAGGGAGATGGGGCGATAATTAGATGGTTCCGCGGAGTCTACGTCAGGTTTCTTGAGGAGAGGCACTAGGATGGCCTCTTTAAAAGATCTAGGGACAGTACCGCTGCTGAGAGAAGCATTCAGCAGGGGTAAGATGCAGTCAGGTAGGTTGAGACAGATGTTCCGCAAGACCGATGGCGGGCAACAGTCATTCGGGGAGCCCGATTTGACCCGCGTAGCGAGTTCCGCTAATGAAGTGGGGTTGAGGACAGGGAGTGTAGTGAGGGTCAGAGGGTTGATGGGGGAGGTGTCCAAGGGTTGTGGCTGAGGAAAAGGGGGGATAGAATTTTTGATTTATATGATCTTTTCAACAAAAGAGAGATTGAGAGCATCGCATGTCTCTTGGGTGGGGGTCTGAACTGGGAGGGTTCTGTCGTCTGTGGTAAGTTCGCTCATAATTTTGAAGACCTCCTTTGATTTATTGGCCGCTAACGAGAGCCTGTTGGAGAAATGTTCTGATTTGGCTAGGGTAATGGCGATTTTGTATTCTCTGCGCGCAGCAATGTATAGTAGTCTGGCTGAGTCGGAATAGTTACGCCTCCAAATCCGTTCCTGCTGGCGAACTTTCAATTTGTGTTGCTTGAGGTCATTCGAGAACCATCTATGGGAATTATGATGCCTAGTGCAAGGGAATTTAGTTGGAGGGGCAAATTGATCACTGGCCATCTTTAGCCAGGTGCCGATGTCACTTTCTATTGCGTCAATGTCCATGTTGTCTGTGGTATTAATGACCGGACGGGTATCAGCCAGGGTCATGAGAAAGCCCTGGTAGTCATATGCACTCCATTTTCGTGAGAGGCCGCCAGCCATCAGAGGGAAATGGGTCCTGCCAGCGACAGTAATGGTGGTGTCGAGTCGACTAGGTAATGGTCTGACCAGACGCAAGGGGAAATAGCTGGCTGGGACAGTGCTACATTGTGGGTCCATATCTGGTCGAGGATATGGCTCTTAATGTGAGTGGGTGAGGAGACCTGTTGGGTCAGATTCAGGCTGTTGAGAGTTTCAAAAAGCTCGGTAGCATGGGGGCCAGCGTTGGTGTCATTAAACCAGTAATTAAGGTTGCCGAAAAGGGCGAGACTGGAGTGCTGTGTCAGAAGATTGGACAGATGTTCACTCATGATGGTAGAGAAAGATGGCATAGGGTGTGGAGGCCGGTTTAGGAGGAAGAGCGTAAGAGCGCCCGCATCAGTTTCTAGGTTGATTAGCAAATTGTCCACCTCAGGTAGAGGGAGGGAAGATGAGGAGATAGAGATCAGGCGCTTTGATATAATGGCTGCCACCCCACCCCAGGACGGTCTCCCGGGCGGTCGACGTGAAGAATGTAGTAGTCTGGGGGGAGGGCCGCTAGAATGTCTGGGAGAGACTCAGCAGTTAGCCAAGTTTCCGTCAGCAGGAGTATGTCAGGTTTGTTGTTGGACAGCAGGATGAAGATGTCGTCGTGGTGTTTTACTAGAGAACGGGTGTTCAGATATGTCACCCTGATGGAGATGTCACTCCTGGTCGGTTTGGCAGGAGGTATGCGACTGCAGAGGGGGTGAGAGGCTGGGCGCTTTAGACCAGCTGTGTTTATGCGCCTGATGGAAGTAGGAGATGGTGGGGGTAGGGGTGCTGCAGCTCTCTAAGGGATTTTGACGAGTAAGAGATGGAATGGCCTGCATGGCTTGCCCCTTGGCCCGATCTGGCGCGGACGGGCGCAGACGGGCTTACCTTAGGCGCACCTTCGGCGCTGCCGCTGCGCCCGTCCGCTGCGCCTCTTAAGGAGGGCACCATTATGTACTGTCGGGGCAAGAGGGCGGGAGGGAGGGAGGGGCCAAGCACTAATCTGCTTGCTCCTCACCCAAGATGGCGGGACCCATCGTGACCCCAGCAGCACCTACTCGGCTGCAGTGGGGTGGTCCAGAAGTGCAAATGTAGGCACAAATGAGCCGAGGGGCTCTAGCAGAGTCCCTAGGAGAGGAGAAATGAGCCGCTATCACACAGCGGTATTCAGAGCTAAGTGCAACATCAATTTAAAATTCGTTTTAGTGCAAGTTAAAAACAAATTACAATACGCGATCGTGCAACAATTAGAAAAGTTGTGTCCCGGCTTCCGCTTCAGGACTCACATACCACACACACTCTTAATCAGCGGGGTAGCGTTAGAGTGAGCCTTTTGTACTGTCGGGGCAAGAGGGCGGGAGGGAGGGAGGGAGGGGCCAAGCACTAATCTGCTTGCTCCTCACCCAAGATGGCGGACCCGTCGTGACCCCAGCAGCACCTACTCGGCTGCAGTGGGGTGGTCCAGAAGTGCAAATGTAGGCATAAATGAGCCGAGGGGCTCTAGCCGAGTCCCTAGGAGAGGACAAATGAGCCGCTATCACACAGCGGTATTCAGAGCTAAGTGCAACATCAATTTAAAATTTGTTTTAGTGCAAGTTAAAAACAAATTACAATTCGCGATCATGCAACAATTAGAAAAGTTGTGTCCCGGCTTCCGCCTCAGGACTCACATACCACACACACTCTTAATCAGCGGGGTAGCGTTAGAGTGAGCCTTTGTACTGTCGGGGCAAGAGGGCGGGAGGGAGGGGCCAAGCACTAATCTGCTTGCTCCTCACCCAAGATGGCGGGACCCGTCGTGACCCCAGCAGCACCTACTTGGCTGCAGTGGGGTGGTCCAGAAGTGCAAATGTAGGCACAAATGAGCCGGGGGGCTCTAGCCGAGTCCCTAGGAGAGGAGAAATGAGCCGCTATCACACAGCGGTATTCAGAGCTAAGTGCAACATCAATTTAAAATTTGTTTTAGTGCAAGTTAAAAAAAATTACAATTCGCGATCGTGCAACAATTAGAAAAGTTGTGTCCCGGCTTCCGCCTCAGGACTCACATACCACACACACTCTTAATCAGCGGGGTAGCGTTAGAGTGAGCCTTTTGTACTGTCGGGGCAAGAGGGCGGGAGGGAGGGAGGGAGGGGCCAAGCACTAATCTGCTTGCTCCTCACCCAAGATGGCGGGACCCGTCGTGACCCCAGCAGCACCTACTCGGCTGCAGTGGGGTGGTCCAGAAGTGCAAATGTAGACACAAATGAGCCGAGGGGCTCTAGCCGAGTCCCTAGGAGAGGAGAAATGAGCCGCTATCACACAGCGGTATTCAGAGCTAAGTGCAACATCAATTTAAAATTCGTTTTAGTGCAAGTTAAAAACAAATTACAATTCGCGATCGTGCAACAATTAGAAAAGTTGTGATTGGTGGTGGAGGTGGAGGTGCAATCAGGGGGCGGTGGGAAGCAGTGGGTGCATGGGATGAGTGTAGTACATAGTAGGTGTAGTGGGCATCAGGAGGGGGAGGATGGCCGTTCAGGGGGGAAGGGATCCGGTAGATGTAGCGAGGTCAGATGTTGTCTGACCTTATCTTTCTATGAAAGTGTCAACTCATTATAATAATGTCATAGATATAACACCTGATGTGACATTCGTCAGGGTCAAATGTGTACGTTTCACCATGTCAAGGTTAAATAAGAGCAAATGCAGATATTCAGCCAAAATAGTGTAGTCTGAAATGAATTTTACCTTATATGTTCATATAAAATGACACAACCCTTGATGCACATAATCTATGTCAGAGATTCCAGAATTTATGTCAGAAATTCCAAATTCTGATAAGATTTAATATATAAGGACTGCCACTTGACCACTTGCCAGAAGAGTCCATAACTCAGATTATTGCATGAGATTCTGCCAGAGGCGGCCTCACCTGCTGCCAGGACACTTGGCACTTTACATATGCTATATCGATAAAGCTGAGTCCCGGAGGAAGACTGTACTGTGTGTTTATCCTTTGCGGGGAAAACTGTCTGCACATCTCCGCCGATAAAGACAGCCTTTGCTGTCAACAAGGTATGCAGTGCTTCTCTTCTCCATAGGAAACTCTAGACTGCAAGTTGCTCTGCCGTTCATGCTCTCTTATTGTAGCATATAGAAGTAGAAGTTAGGGTGTTAGGCTCTAGAATCTAGATAACATTTTAACCATGTTATTCTTGTTGGTCATAACTTGCTTACTTGCTGTTCTTATAATAATCTGTGTAGATGTTTTAGATGTACTGAGAAACAGGTTGTTCCCCTAGTTATAACGACTTTTAACTTAAAAGTGTTCATTCTTCTTTGTGCTGTGTGTGTGTGTGCGGGTAGATGCGTGTGAGAGAGAGAGATATGGTGAATGACTATAAAGGTTTGTTACTGTTCTCAAAGGGCCCCTGATCCCTTCATAGGGATCGTTAGTAACCCAAAAGAGATACCTCTATTTGAATAACACATTGAGTAGTGTGTTGCAGGGCTACAATAACATGGATTGCACATTCATCGTTGGCCCATTGAACCAAGTTCACCTGTGTTACCAGTGGGTGGTAAAGTACACCTTGTAGAACTACACCAGAGTTGTAGTTTATATAATAATGGAAATGAGAGCAGTCACAGACAGCAACTTGTACATAGTGTCCCTGATATAGCACACTTTGTGTGACTCTGCCACGGAACTCACCTCATAGATGCCTGGACTCTATTTCAGGGCAGGTTGGCAAAAAGGGAGCACTAGCTAGTAGCCCTCCCTCGATGTATGGAGCACATGAAGAAGCCACAATTTTCATCTGAGTGTGAACTGCCAGCAGGATAAGGAATAGACTATGCACTGGTGTACAGCCTTCACCATTATCACCGGTTTTTAAGGCCAGCCCATTTCAACGGCTTGTACCAGGTGGCACTGAGATCACTAAGCTAAGTATAGCTTCCAGCTGTCCTGTAGGAGTCTCCACAGTACATTTTAGAGCTTTTTTTTCATATTTTTTGTCCTCAAAGCACCCCATTCACCACCTCCCAAACGACCATGGGAGGTCTGCCTACTGGGATGGCACCTGGCACAGGTCCTGCCACACACCCCAGGTCCTTCAGCAGGGCCAACTCCTGTTTACCTTTTACACGCTAGAATGGGCACTGGCTGGGCTTCTGTGTCCCCCTCAACACTGCACCAGCCCCTCACCAGCCTGCTGCTTGTTTGTTGTTTGATTCCTAACAAAAACCAAAACTTCCTGATGAAAACAGGACCTGCAAAAAAGAAAGAAAAACGCCACTAACTGATCAAGTGATTGTCCCCGTCAATCCAGAGGAGCACGTACCTCCTCGGGGGATGAGTCGTCTCTGCGGGCGCCATCCCACAGCGATCCCGTTTCACAGCGCAGACCTCCAGGAGCGGTGGCCTTATTGTTATTTTCTTGTGTTGACATTCTTTCGGGGTATATGGAAGAGGTGGACACTTCAAGAAGCACAATCCATGCAAAGCAGCAGCGTGGATCTTAAACAATGTCTTTCTCTCTGAGGAAGACACAACAACAAGCTTTGTTTAAGTGCTACCTGAAGGCCCGAGGGTTGATTTTCTTCCTTCAAGAAGATAAATATCTCTGACTTTGGGATTCGGATTAATGATGGGTGACTTTTCAAAGGTGATTTTTATGGTTGAAATAGCAACCATGGAAGAATTTTTTAAGTGACTTCTGCTGTTCAAGATAAACATAGTGCTTGAACAAGGTCACAGACAGTGGTTTGGGGAGGACATTGTCCTCTTTTAGCCGCCTGAGTCACATTGATACGATTCTAAACTCATGTAGGGTTACTTGACCTACAACAACGTCCTCTGAGTACTGGATCACGTGCAACACTGTGGTCTTGCTCTAGAAAGCACTCTTACCTGCTTCGCGCTATAGGAAACTCCCAAAATAAATTAATTTATAAAAATAAACAAATAAATAAATATGGGCTACAAAGAACAATTTACCACCGAAGGGAGGGTATTTTGCCACCGAGAGATCACAGTGAGTTAAAAAAAACTTGAGATTTACTCTAGTGAGATGTGTCATCTCCTAACACACTGATGATCCCTTTAAATCCAGTCACCTGCAAATTTATCAGTGCATCCCTGCAGAAAGTTACACTTGGGTAGATCCAATCTAGCATCACAAAACACCATTAGTTCATATTTGCTATACCTCATTTGGTTGTATGTTCTTTCGACTGTTTTTATTTAGAGGTGAGCAAGGATGACAAAATCTGTGGTTCACAAAGCTGACAAATATGTCTTCTTTGTAAAACTTTGTCTAGAAGTGAAATTTCCGGCAAAAAGTATTTTTTGTGCGAGATTTTTAGGGGCAAATGATTTTCTTCAAAACTTCTTCCTGGATTTTTTCAGCGGCTATTAAGTGTTTTTAAATCTGCCAACTTTGTAGAGTTGTTGAAGTTGTCAACGGTTTTGAAAAAAAAGCTCAGTAAGTTGACAAAAGTGAACTTTCAGAATTTCTCACTCAGATATACATCAGTATTGCGCTGTAGCTATGTTTAATGAATTGCAAAAAAAGAACGTTTTTTAATCTGGCCTGTAGCTCAGTGGAGAGAGTAACAAAAGAATTGCTGATTTTTGTATAACATAGAACCATCTAATTATATTTGGTTCTCCAGCCTCCTTTCACAGAAACTTTTACAGTAGATGGAAGAAGTATTTTCAGCTACTACAGGTCTGTTGGTTCAGCATTGCAAACTGCAGACTTTTTCAGGATGTTAGAACATTCTTCACCGTTGTTGGAAAGATGTCACAACCTGTACAGTAATGCAACTGAAACGTAATTTTCGTTGTGTTGTTATATGTACTGGGTAGAGTGGAGTCAATAACTTTAACTGACCAATGTCATAGCTTTTGAATTCTTAGTTTTAACAATAACACTTTTCAATGCATGTTTTGTCAGTGTATCTGAGCACGTGCGAGGTGAAAAACTATGAACGCACCAATTCCCTAACTATTAAACATCGTGACAACATTGCACTAATAAGTGTAGTCCTCAAACTTTCAAAGTAATCCTTTAAAGTTTCAGAAGTTCGAAGGATTTGTCTTCAAGCCCTGGAACTTCAGAATGTAAAGCTCCGGGCTTTGTATACATGCATGTGGTGTTTATAAAGCGCGAACATAGCCGAGTCACTTCCCAACCCGCTGGAATAACTGCTGGTTAAGATTACGGAAAATGGTTGGACAGCAAGAACGCTTTCGTATTACAGAGCTGGCCACATACGTTTGAACAGACCCTCTTGTGATAACGTGTCCAGTGTGTCGTGAAAGTTAGCTCATTTGCGTGGCTAACAAGTGAGGTGAGTGCCCTGTCAATTTTTCATACAATATTTCACAAGCAGGCACATGGGCACAGATACCTGTGGGGATAGGCTGGCTGTGTTGCACATGGGCACAAATACCTGTGGGCATAGGCTGGCTGTGTGGCACATGGGCACAGATACCTGTGGGGATAGGCTGGCTGTGTGGCACATGGGCACAGATACCTGTGGGGATAGGCAGGCTGTGTGGCACATGGGCACAGATACCTGTGGGGATAGGCTGGCTGTGTGGCACATGGGCACAGATACCTGTGGGGATAGGCAGGCTGTGTGGCACATGGGCGCAAATACCTGTGGGGATAGGCTGGCTGTGTGGCACATGGGCACAGATACCTCTGGGGATAGGCTGGCTGTGTGGCACTGTGGTGGAGGTGTACAGCCAGTGTATACCCTGAGGATACCCCTTAGGATGGAGGCTGGGGCAGAGAAAGTCCTGGGAACCCTTCCTTAGTGGATACAGTCACAGACTGCACACCCAGTGTGGTGAGTCTCTCACCACACTCCAACAGCAGGCTGTGGGGGCGCCTTCAACAACACTAACCTTTCATGGCTGCACCCACCCTTAAGTGGGCCTTCTGCCCACCCTCAAGATTTGTGGTGCCTCCTGTACTAATAAAGAGTGTAGTAGTTGCCCCTAGCTGTTTCTGGGCGCTTGCAAACCTCTTTCTCCCGAGCACAGTTGCAGCCCCTTCAGTCCCACTGTCATTCTCCATCAGGTAGTTTTCAAGCAGGTGTATGTCTCTCTAATTATCTCCTTGCTGTTAATTGCAACGGGCACCTCCGTCAGTGTGCTCCTTTCTCGAGCTCCAAGCCCCAGTGGTCCACTTCCATAGACTGAAGGTCTTTCAAAGTCTGAGTCACTCATACTGACAACATTCCCATTGGCCATCC
This sequence comes from Lissotriton helveticus, assembly GCF_964261635.1. Classification (NCBI taxonomy): domain Eukaryota; kingdom Metazoa; phylum Chordata; class Amphibia; order Caudata; family Salamandridae; genus Lissotriton; species Lissotriton helveticus. Next base: position 1,794,281,182 of record NC_136065.1, read on the forward strand.
CAACGTCATGCTCTTCGACTAATGGGGGAGGGGAGGGGGATATTTGTTTCTCCAGGTGTGTCAGAGGTTAACCCGCCTTCTGGACTATAGTGCACTCCTCGCAGCATAGTCCAAGCGACATCCTTTCCTGGGTGAGGCCTTCTGGTAATATGTGGCTACTTCAAGATATGCAATGGTTTATTACAGCTTAAGGGCAGTCTCTTGAGGCTATCCTTATCAAAGGCCCCTCTCTGCTACTCTTTTAACCTTTAGTTATGGAACGATCTCCCTCCTTCCTTGAGATCCTGCTTTAATCTTCTCGCCTTTAGAAAAGACCTGAAGACTTTCGTCTTCCTGCAATAGACTCCGCTTGTGCTTCTATGTTTTCTGTCACCCACCCGTTCTTTTATTCTCTGACCTGCCGAGGCTCTTTCAGCGCCGGGACACTCCTCGGAGTAGCCGTGCGCTATATAAGCATCCCCTTAACATAACATTTAGCACTGCTCCTTGACCTCTACTGCCCAGTAAAGTACTGGTGGGTCCATTGCTGTGTAATGGTTCTTCCTGCAGTCATCTTTCGCAGTGGGGGAAATCAGGGGAGTGGTTTGTTTGAGCATTCATCCACTACTATGTATGCCGGCTCTCAGAAAAGCTATGGGCTCAATGAGAAATGGGGCCAAATATATAATTGGCCACACCACTTTACAACAAGGGGTTTGCACAGAGTTTGCTATACGGTCCGGCAGCTCTTAGGACCATTTTACAAGTTGCCGAATATTCTTCAGAGAATACCAGGGGCCAGAATCGTAGGTTATCACTAGATTCCTATATGAAAATTAGGGATTTTCACCTGAATGTGGAGTAAGACAGATACAAGGAAATATTGGGTCTAGTGGAGCTATCCCCCACATGCATCAATGTTTCTTTTTGCATTTCTTAAATTGCGAAAAATAAGGAATCGCAAATTAAGAAATGCAAAAAGATATGCATCAATATTTTCGGTATTCTGTTGGGATTCGGTAAAAATCGCAATTTTTACCGAATCCCAAAGAAATACCGATTTCTTAACTTACTTTTCGCAATTCCCATTGATTCCTATGGGCCAAAAGGCCCATAGGAGTCAATGGAAATTGCGAGTGGCACTTAGAAAATTTCATGGGTGCAGGGGGGGGTCCAAAGGACCCCCCCATGCACCCCTGAAATGTATTTTTCGCATCATGTTGCACACACACATGTCCTAAGGACATGTGTGTCCGTAACATGAATGTTGAAAAAAAAACATTTTACACATGTAACACACTTTTTCCAAATTTACCGAGTGGTTCAACTACTCGGTAAATTTGGCACCCTATTAGCGAATTTACAATTTTTAAAAAAATTATGCATTGCTTTTAAGAAATCGCACATATGCGACTTCTTAAAAGCACCCGCAATTTTAGAATTCGCACACATGTTACGAATTCTAAAATTGCTTCATGCATCCCAAAAAGCACTTTTGCATTCGCAAACGGCCGATTTTAAGGAATCGCACCGTTTGCGAATACAAAAATGCTTGATGCATGTGGGGGTAAGTGTTTTCTCTATTCTGTGGCATATAACAGGCCCACATCTGCATTGATTTCCCTTGTGTTTTTAGGAAATATCTCTCAGACATCCTGTTGCCTAGGTGTCCGGCAGTGAAGAGCATCTGCGATATTGAGGGAAACATTGAGACAGCTCCTTTGTTTAGGCCTTTTAGGCACTTTGCCCCAAACTCCTGTAACTCCAGTGATTCACTGCATTTCTTACAAGAAGAACAAGCACCGTCAAAGTGAATAGTTCTCGCCTTTGGGGCTTATTAGCATTTCCGATGGTTTCAGCCATGCTGCATAGCATCCCCAATGCTATGCAGCACGGCTTTTAAAAAAGAGAAGAATAGCTGGCGGCCTCATTTTTCAAGATTGTGCACAAAGTCCACTGGCGTAAACAAATGATACAAGCATTTTTTTATTTTTATTTACCGATCCGAGTTGGTTCAGTAAACAAAAAAAATAATAAAAGCAGCACTGGTGGGGGGAAGAAACACGGTGAAAGTGTGCAGAATCACGAAGAGCTGATTAACATGGGGGCATGGGTAGGAGGAAGGAACACAGAGGGAGTGGGTGGGGGAAGTAATGGGGAGATAGGAACACAGGGAGCAAAAAGGCATGGAGCTGGAGGAGAGAAGCATATATGCAAAAAGCAACATGGAGGAATAAGCACACAAAGGCATTAGGGAGGAGGGAGCAGACGTGAGTGCGGCAGAGAGGAAAAAGTACACAATGTAGACAACTGGAAAACACACACATGGTTGTAGAGTGCTTAACAAAAAAAGTAGTGCATGAAAAGGGACCAGTAGAAGGACACATGTAATGTGTACAAGCCCCAGCGACGGATAAACACAAAAAAAGCAAAGAAAGCCCACAAACGCTAACTCATACAAATGAGAGTGATAATGTAGTCAACCAGTGGTAAGTAAGGGGCGGGCTTGAAGACCACTATAAACTAAAAACACGTCTCGCAACAGATGACACATCGAATGAAACAGGAGCGAGCGGATGATACGGATCTCGCTCGCTGAGGGACTTTTGATTTATTCAATAGAGATCGTCTGATTTATGAGGCGACCTTGGCTGTAAGGAATATGTTAATTCAAGCCCAAAGAGGACCCCCATTATTGACTATGGCGGGAACCACCCTTTTCAACTAGTAGATCTACAATTTATCCACACCTGAAATAATCTCTACAGCAACTTGGGATCTATCTCACGGAGACCCGTTGGCGCTATACCACTGTCCCCTGTCCTGAAGAAGACCCGCGCTAGACCCCCAACTAAGGCGTCCTACAGGGTCGAAACGTCGACGATATTGAGAATATTGGATCAGTAGAGAATACCCAGGTCTTATGATAATCCAATTGAGTGGATTACTGGGATAATTACAATCACCATCTGCAACTGACCAAAATAACATTTTTGTCCCCTTCCCTCCTTCTCACTCACTTGTAGATAAGCACGTTTGGAATGTCACCAATTTTCACTTGATGTCACATTATATTCACTCAATTTTATTCTGCGCCGCCTTTGTAAATTGTAAATAAATCATGTTGAAACAGGGTTATTTATGAATGAAAAATGCAATTCATGGATTAAAAGTAATTGATTACCCTGAACCCGTGTGGTATTGGATTTGCGTTGTGAACAAGCTCCTTGCTTGGAGCACAGTACTAAGTAATCAGAGAACCATTGTGAATCGAATTGAAATAATGCAGATTTTGAAGTAATCAGGTCGTATACCCGACAGAACCACTGTTTATATGTATTTGTATCGCCCAGGTTCTGAGGGATACTGGGTCACCCCATGGTGATTTATATTGTCTCGCAACAGACAGCACATGCGCTGTCTAGTAAGCAAGACCGAAAAAGAAACTGTGAACTTTAGAACTAATCAGAAACCTGACTTATCTGCACCATCCTCGTTTAAAGTTGCTAGCAATGTTATCCTTTCATCTAGTAATATATGTATCTTTGTGGCTTTCAGTGTGAAATAATGCATACAGACCGACTGAAGTATAATATTGCAACCACCTTACACATTACACCATTCCAAATTCCTGTTTATTGTGGATACTCCCAACAAAGGAGGGAATCATGCCAGATATCATCCACAAATACTTTTCCGAGGGACAGAACAATTTTTTTAATTCCATATGAATCACTTCTGGATGGACTTAACAAGCATTTTCTTGGAGACTGAATAGTCGTCAACACTCTTCAGTAGACTACATCTGGATGTTCCCACAAATATTCTCCTTGATTACTATCTGGCACTCCGCTTTGCATACAATTTTGTTACATGAAAAGGGTAAACCCAAACAAGTCACTGGGACCTGGGTATGAGACAGTACAGTAAAGTTGCGGTGCCACAACTTTACTGTACCGTTGCATGCAATCTGGGCAGTCCATACGATTACTTCCTTGCGAACAAGGGGCCTCATTACAAAGATTCCAAATAAGAAATTGTAAATTGCAACTAATAACGATTCACAATATGCTAGTTCTTATTTGGTATGTCCCAAAATGGAGTGGGTAAAAGTGGTCACAACATATGCACCAATTCTACCGAATAAATCAGTATTTTACTAACCTACCTATGTACTAATAGGCTGGTTCACAAATACAGAATCCTAGTGAGTTGCAATTCAAGCTACCTCCTCAATATTCATGAGGTAAGATGCAAATTGTGACCTACTACAGTTTGTTGCTATCTTTTTTTTAAACACAGCCTGTTTTCTTTAAAGGAAAATGTGTTGAGTTGAAATACAAATAGAATTAAAAATCATAGAGCTGCATACTCCTAAAACAACGTTTTTGTCAAAATTCACAAAGGGGAAGGTGCCCCAAAGGGACCTCTTCCGATTTGCGAATGGCTTACCACCTCCTTCGATTTGGTGCTAAAACAATGTTTTGCGACCAGATTTAGGTCGCAAAACATTAATATGTACCATAAGGAACTGGTATTTGAGAGGGACACCGTAAAAACGTCCCTACTAAATAGTGATTCCTAATTGGTTCCTAAACCCTGAAAATGATATCGGAAACCTTTTCTGAATCAATAAATGAGTTAAGTACATTTAAAAAAGGTGTTTTACGGTTTGCAAACCCTCCCCTTTACCGAATTAGAATGCTAAAACCCTTAGTATATGAGGCCCTATTTAGCTTGACATCACGCTCCTTCTTTGCATAATAACGGTTTAACAAAGCAACATTAAAAATATTGCTAATGTATTTGATTTATTTAATTGTAGTGTAAGTTCTTCGCCCTAACAGATTTACAAGCCTTACCTGCTTGCAGTGGAGATGACATATCTCCTTTCACCTCAAGTCACTGCTACAGCCTGTTTCCTCTCCCAAAGGGCTCCCCTTGTCCACATTCTCCCCAACACCCGGATTCACAGGATGAGACAAAGCCCACAATGACACACACAAAAAGCTCATTTCAACTCTCTAAAAAGAAAAGTAGTGTTGACCACTACATCTGGCCAGATGCTATTGGCAGTAGGGTTGGCATGTCCCTCACCACCATTGACTGCTTCTCTCTACTTCCACTGCGTGACTCAGTCCTCCACATATGTCCCCTGCATAGAGTATGCCTGGGGAAGGGCAGGCTCACACTGATGAGATCACAACATACATTGGTTTGAGTGTCCATTTTTTCCTATAGTGTGATCTGACAGTCACTCTGTGAAGCAGGGTTCTTCAACGAGTAGCTCAGGAGCTACTGGTAGCTCTCCAGCTATCTACGAGTAGCTGCCCTATGTGTAGTCCAACGCTAGAAATGTAACGTTTCTGTTTGGTTGAAATAGGATTTTTTTTTAAATGGAAAAGGATATATTTGAAAGTAAAATGTGTCTATTTTCAGAAATGATGAGCTGATGTTTGCAGAAAAAATATTTTTAAGGCAGATAGTTACATGTTAATTAATGGTGCATTGGGGAACCTTATCATCAATGTTCTTTCTTAGTTGCCAGGGGGTCATTGTGTATATGACTGTTATGACATGACAAGACACTCAGCATTAAAATGGATGACGTTTTTTTTTACATTATTGCTAGGGACCTTATTACCCTATGCACTGAGATTGCCCCTGCTAGCAATCGTGTATGCGTTGGCTTGTCTGAAGTGATCACTCTTTTACCTATCTTGCGCCCAAGCTATGAAACGCTCTCCCTCTGCAGTTAAGGCAATGTATGACAGAATTACTGTTTTGCAAACATTTTAAAACTTGGCTTTTCTCTAATTAGGGATCTGCTGTTCTTGTGCATCTGAGATCTCGGTTAGGAGCATGACCTTAGCGCTGGGACCCTCCTTTGGAGTAGCTATGCGCTTTATAAGTATCTTTATTATTAACACTGATAATTCGTGTTAGTAGCTTGGGAGGATTTTTATTCAACATAATTAGCTCTTATTATAGAAAAGGTTGGAGATCCCTGTTATAGAGCGATAGACATATGGAATCTCTCTGACGGGGTTGTTTGAGCTTTTCTGACTGCATTTAGTGCCTGAAGCCCATTATCATGTTGCCAATGATGCTAGTGTATTCCACTGATTTCCACCTTGGGATATGGGATGCAGTGGACTAGGGAGGACCAATGGTGAAGGCTTTGTCAGGGGCATTTGCCCGACCACTCCTTGCGATCCATATAGGAATATGGGTGTTTACTAAAAGACCTCTGATCAAGATAGCTCCGTATGGAGCCATTATTGTTGAATGCTAGCTTAATTTATTGAGCATAAAGACTCCATCGGTGATGTAATAGCTGGTAATAATTGGACAGCCACCAGAAATTGGCAACTGTCCTATTCTCCAACATCTCACATCCAACCTTTTACAGCCACTGCCTCACCCAAAGATCAGGGAATGCCTTTTTTCTACTGCTAGGGACAATCAGCAAACCTTTTTGCTGAGCATCTACCATCAGTAATATTGTCAAAAGACCCTTCTGGTTTAGGGCTGACCTTCTGACAACATGTAAGTCATTTTATTGATGTCCGCGACAGTACAAAAAAACACACATTGTCCCCAGGCACTAGGAGAAGACTCCCAGAACATCAGATGCATTTCTTTTTTTGGTTTCCAAAACCAAATCCCAGATGGGGTTGTTTGTTATTGCAAAACAATAGAAATCCTGACCAGATATAGATGCTGCCATCGCATGGCAGATCGGCCGGCATTCTTTCTTCATACTGACACTGTCATGTTGCTCTGACTTCTGTATCTAAATATTTTTTTATTAAATATGGCAGGCCGACTGAGCCTGGGACGGCAGCATTGGTGTTTTTGCATCCCCTGCCCTTTGGGAATCAATCTGCCAAGGTCTACATGATCTATCTTTGCTGCCAAAGGCACTGAGTTATTTTGAGGTAGCCCACACACTAGCTTTCAACCACTTGCTATTGTGCCACCCACTCCTCCCTAACACCTGCATCACCATCACTCAGGGAGCTCGATCCATCCTTCAGAATAGTTTCTCTGCTGCTGTCTTATCTTATCCCACCGTCTGTAAACAGAAACATTCTGCTGAATTGGAGTGTGCAAAGTTTCAGTGTATTTCCTTCCACAATTTGTGAAGTTTTTTGTTAATTTTGAATCTGTCTCAGTTTGGTAAAGATATAAAGTTACGTTTTTGCAGGGAAATGCTTTGGCAAAATCATTGCTGGAACGCATGGATAGAGTGTACAAGACAGCAACGGGAATCACAGGGCTCCTCTAAACCATGTCCAGGTTAGTTTGTTGTGCAGCAGACTCCAGGGTGTGGAGGATAAGAGACAATAGGTCCCCTTGAAGTACTGGGGCACCCTTTATACCAATACTGAGCCATTCTTCCCAACCAGGGTTTCTCCTATAAGGAGAGGTAGCTGAATTGATAAGTCTTTCCTTCTTTTGTACTTTGTTTTTGGGTTCCACTGACAGGGAGATCACAGCACAGCCCAATACCACCTTTCTGCTTACACTAGAAGACACAGACTGTAGCTGGTTGAGAAACAGAGCACACTGACTTTGTGCACTGAAGGTACCTCTGTAAAAGGATAGGCTGCATAGAAGAGGGGCCATGAGGTGCTGTGAACGAAGAGCTGAATTCTGCTCGCTTTACTCCTGGGAAGGATCGTGAGTACGAGGTCCTGTAGTGAGACCGTGGATTCCTCTGCAGTGTGCCCGGAAGCGAGTTCACTTGCCCCTTGAAATGGAAGTAGCCTTCAAGCACCTGGAGCCTCTACTACTTACTGATCTGCAGAGAAGTTTTGGATAGCAGCTGGTCAGAGGTCCCATAAACTACAGAGGAAAATTCAGAACTAAAAGCACCTGAGATGACTTGGCGCTAAGAAGCATTACAACTGTGGTCAGTAGTTGCAGCCCAAAGAACCTAGGAAAGTTTGGTGCCACATCAGGTTCACTACTGCAATCAGAGGTTATGTTATGTTATATGAATTTATTACGTGCTTGGCTACTCGTGAGTGTCCCGGCGCGGAACCATAGGGTATGGCAGAAGGCTTCACATGAACAAATGGGACTTCAGTTTTTTCTTAAATATACCTGGATCCTGGATGGTACGCAGGACCAGAGGAAGAGCATTCCAGGCAGCTGCTGCTTTGACAGAGAAGGAGCTACCCCCTATCCCCTGAAGCTTAAAACGAGGGAACTGGGCCAAGAATAGAGACGAGAAGAGCAAAGAACGCGTAGGAGCATAGAAAGAGACGGGCTTCTGCAGATAGAGAGGGCCATGCCCAACAAAAGCACGCGGTGGGCCATGATCAATATTTTAAATTTCACCCTGGCAGCCGAATGCAGCCAATGGTACAGTCGTAGCTGGAGATGAACACTGTCCCTGGATGACAGACTCGATAGTAGCCTTGCCGCGGTATGTACCACCTGTAGCCTCTTCAGCTGGTAGCCACTGAACAGGACATTTGCGTAGTCCAACCGGGACAAGATCAACGCACAGGTGATCGTTTGCCTTGCAGCAACCTCCGATTTTGATCACCGCTGTGACTTTGCGTGGGATCTTCTCTTAGTTTGGGTGGGTGGTGAGAAAGGTTGCCACCTTTCAAAGAGAAAATACTGCCCATTTGTTGTTGTTTTAACTGTCTGCAAAGGCCAGGACGAGATACTAAATGCGACTTTAAACCAAATCATAGATATTTGTTTGTAACGGTATACAACCTTTACAACAAAACTTTTACAACGAACTACCATTACAACGCAACTTTTACAACGCAAACTATTACAACGCATTGCTCTGGGGGGCGCTCTAGGATAGGGAATAGGTTAATTTACTATCCAATAACCTTCCCTACTATCCACGGGGACTGGAGTTGGAATAGTAAATTAAACTATTCACTATCCAGCGCCCAAAAGCATTATGCGTTGTAATGGTATGCGTTGTAAAACTTACGATGTAGAGGTAGGCTTTGTAAAGGTAGGCGTTGTAACATCATACATCCGTTCGTAACATGACTTTCTTGTCTTCATTTACTGTAATTGTTAGTCATTAATTAATTAATTCAGCTCTAAGTCACATTTACAAGTGCTTTCTGTTAATTTTTGCTTTTTGGAGTATGTACAGATAAGAGGTACAAATACCGGTTTTTAGTGATTGCTTTTCTACTAGCTGTTACATTAAAATACCAGTAATGCCTGTAGAAAACTAGTAAGGTGGCAACCGTAAATGGTGGGCTTGTGTTTGGGCCAGGGCCTAATTTGAGCCAGTGGTTTCTGGTGCTTGGCACCAGCACTTAATTCTCTATACTGGCACTAAGGACTGTCCACCTCATGGTGGCGCTGTCTGTCTAAGTTTGAGATGAACATAATAATAGCGTTTAAAAATATCAATGTACATTAAAATGAGTACCATCGGCCACCTAAGCCATTCATATATCTTTGGATGGCCTGGAATAGTCTGAATTGTCACATTTGTGGGAGTACGATGATTAGTAGTTGTGTTGGGACTGTCATAGGCAAGGCTGGCAGAGGCAATGGGTAGTGCAAGCTGCAGTGGCCTCCTTAAAAGGGCCCTGTCACTTACGTTTGTACAAATTAAGCTCTGGTTTGGCCCCAGGAACATTTATAAGAGTTGTTTCTTGTCACCAACTGAAGCAAGAGGACCACAGCCATCCTCACTCATGTCTGCGCACACCATCCACAATCCAAGACAGCGATAGAGATGGCCAGGGCAGGATCAGTGCAGCGTCTCCCCATGTTACGTGTGTTTACTCACACCAACAGAGGTAGCACAGCCCCAGCAAGCAGTAGCATGTCCAGCCTGCATGGAACATACTAAAAAAGGAATGATGCGAGTGTGAGGCATTGCATAGAGAATACTTTACTTTGCCGCATATAGCGCTTTTCCAAACAGCTGGTTCATATTTGATTTGATTTAATTTTTGTAGAGCGCGACGTATGCATAAAGGCATCTTGGTGCTATCTATTGTATGAAGAAGGAAACTTGCCTAAAATAAATCTACAGGGGAAGTGTAAACAACCAAGTTCTACGTGATTTTCTGATAGCAAGGTTGATTCCTCAGGTGCTCTAACATTTGATTCCAGAGACGGGAGGTGGCATAAGAGAAGCTTCTCACCATATCTGTGGGGCTCTTTTTTAGCCCCACTCCAGAAGCAACAGCCTTATATTCCATTTGCATTTGCATCATTTGTCTTCTTCATTATCCATTTTCACTCAAATTTTTACACTAATCCTCTTTGGTTAACCTCATATTTTAAATCCTTTTTCAGCATTTTCTCGTGCAAGGGAATGCTAATTTTCAAAGTTTCGTATGTCTTGGTGGGCCCTCAGAACCTCTCATCCCAAAGACACGACTGAAGCATAATTCATTCATAGCAGTTTATTAATTTCCAATGCATTTCGAACCTTGTTGGTTCTTCATCAGGGATCAAACTGCAAATAACAAATAAAACATGTCTTACAAACACATCTTAAAAAACCATCATGCTTATGTTACGTTTTCTGTCATTTACCCCCATATTTACGTCTGATTTCCACTTGTCTGCAACTCAATCAGTTATTAGGTTACCCGCCCTTTCCTGTGCCTTTAAACTACTCGCCTCTGTGTTCTCGCTCGTTGTTTTCCCCTTTGCTTTAAACATCCGTGGGTCAACCTCCCTTACACCCCAATCTCACCCTACTACGCTTATGCATTTCACCGCCTTCTGTTAACCTCGAACGTCTCCGCTCACTACTTCACTGCAACGTGCCTATTCGTCTCTATATACTCCCTTTCCCATGCACTCCTGTCTATTCTTTCCCTTTTGTGGCCGCTCATACCTGCCAACTGGAGAACGTCCTCCATTCTTCAAAACTGCAAAAAGCTCACTGATTATTGAAACTCCCACCTGTCTTAAATAAACCCCTCACTTCCTCTTCACAATTGACCCACCCCTTCATTAACCCGCCCCTTCATGACACCTCTTCGCTACTTTCTTAATTTCCACCCAAAACTACATCTCCCACAATCTCCTGCACAGAAAGCGTCTCGAAGCATTATTCGAAGTTTTTTAGCTACCACATCAACCTCAACAAATTGCAGCATATCCGATGTAAAGACAGTCTTTTTTTAAAAAACATTATCCATTGTTACTTGTGCGTTATTAGTCCTCTCCATCTGACTTTTGAACATAAACTCGCAGCGATGAATCAAGTTCTTTCTCCTTGCACGTTTCCATGTTTTCTCTGATCTTTTAAAAAACTCAAGTACATTGGGTGCAAAACTCCACTGGGCTGAACATTGATACCTACACATAAACTCGGGTTGCACTCCGTTTTTCTTTCCACCAATGTTTCTTCCTTATTCCCACTTTTTAAGTGATCCATATTTTCAACTTAAGCGGCGTGCTCACTGCTTTTCGTGCCAGCCCACACTACACGTGTCGAACATAAACACCATATCTGTGGGGCTCTTTTTTAGCCCCACTCCAGAAGCAACAGCCTTATATTCCATTTGCATTTGCATCATTTGTCTTCTTCATTATCCATTTTCACTCAAATTTTTACACTAATCCTCTTTGGTTAACCTCATATTTTAAATCCTTTTTCAGCATTTTCTCGTGCAAGGGAATGCTAATTTTCAAAGTTTCGTATGTCTTGGTGGGCCCTCAGAACCTCTCATCCCAAAGACACGACTGAAGCATAATTCATTCATAGCAGTTTATTAATTTCCAATGCATTTCGAACCTTGTTGGTTCTTCATCAGGGATCAAACTGCAAATAACAAATAAAACATGTCTTACAAACACATCTTAAAAAACCATCATGCTTATGTTACGTTTTCTGTCATTTACCCCCATATTTACGTCTGATTTCCACTTGTCTGCAACTCAATCAGTTATTAGGTTACCCGCCCTTTCCTGTGCCTTTAAACTACTCGCCTCTGTGTTCTCGCTCGTTGTTTTCCCCTTTGCTTTAAACATCCGTGGGTCAACCTCCCTTACACCCCAATCTCACCCTACTACGCTTATGCATTTCACCGCCTTCTGTTAACCTCGAACGTCTCCGCTCACTACTTCACTGCAACGTGCCTATTCGTCTCTATATACTCCCTTTCCCATGCACTCCTGTCTATTCTTTCCCTTTTGTGGCCGCTCATACCTGCCAACTGGAGAACGTCCTCCATTCTTCAAAACTGCAAAAAGCTCACTGATTATTGAAACTCCCACCTGTCTTAAATAAACCCCTCACTTCCTCTTCACAATTGACCCACCCCTTCATTAACCCGCCCCTTCATGACACCTCTTCGCTACTTTCTTAATTTCCACCCAAAACTACATCTCCCACAATCTCCTGCACAGAAAGCGTCTCGAAGCATTATTCGAAGTTTTTTAGCTACCACATCAACCTCAACAAATTGCAGCATATCCGATGTAAAGACAGTCTTTTTTTAAAAAACATTATCCATTGTTACTTGTGCGTTATTAGTCCTCTCCATCTGACTTTTGAACATAAACTCGCAGCGATGAATCAAGTTCTTTCTCCTTGCACGTTTCCATGTTTTCTCTGATCTTTTAAAAAACTCAAGTACATTGGGTGCAAAACTCCACTGGGCTGAACATTGATACCTACACATAAACTCGGGTTGCACTCCGTTTTTCTTTCCACCAATGTTTCTTCCTTATTCCCACTTTTTAAGTGATCCATATTTTCAACTTAAGCGGCGTGCTCACTGCTTTTCGTGCCAGCCCACACTACACGTGTCGAACATAAACACCATATCTGTGGGGCTCTTTTTTAGCCCCACTCCAGAAGCAACAGCCTTATATTCCATTTGCATTTGCATCATTTGTCTTCTTCATTATCCATTTTCACTCAAATTTTTACACTAATCCTCTTTGGTTAACCTCATATTTTAAATCCTTTTTCAGCATTTTCTCGTGCAAGGGAATGCTAATTTTCAAAGTTTCGTATGTCTTGGTGGGCCCTCAGAACCTCTCATCCCAAAGACACGACTGAAGCATAATTCATTCATAGCAGTTTATTAATTTCCAATGCATTTCGAACCTTGTTGGTTCTTCATCAGGGATCAAACTGCAAATAACAAATAAAACATGTCTTACAAACACATCTTAAAAAACCATCATGCTTATGTTACGTTTTCTGTCATTTACCCCCATATTTACGTCTGATTTCCACTTGTCTGCAACTCAATCAGTTATTAGGTTACCCGCCCTTTCCTGTGCCTTTAAACTATTCGCCTCTGTGTTCTCGCTCGTTGTTTTCCCCTTTGCTTTAAACATCCGTGGGTCAACCTCCCTTACACCCCAATCTCACCCTACTACGCTTATGCATTTCACCGCCTTCTGTTAACCTCGAACGTCTCCGCTCACTACTTCACTGCAACGTGCCTATTCGTCTCTATATACTCCCTTTCCCATGCACTCCTGTCTATTCTTTCCCTTTTGTGGCCGCTCATACCTGCCAACTGGAGAACGTCCTCCATTCTTCAAAACTGCAAAAAGCTCACTGATTATTGAAACTCCCACCTGTCTTAAATAAACCCCTCACTTCCTCTTCACAATTGACCCACCCCTTCATTAACCCGCCCCTTCATGACACCTCTTCGCTACTTTCTTAATTTCCACCCAAAACTACATCTCCCACAATCTCCTGCACAGAAAGCGTCTCGAAGCATTATTCGAAGTTTTTTAGCTACCACATCAACCTCAACAAATTGCAGCATATCCGATGTAAAGACAGTCTTTTTTTAAAAAACATTATCCATTGTTACTTGTGCGTTATTAGTCCTCTCCATCTGACTTTTGAACATAAACTCGCAGCGATGAATCAAGTTCTTTCTCCTTGCACGTTTCCATGTTTTCTCTGATCTTTTAAAAAACTCAAGTACATTGGGTGCAAAACTCCACTGGGCTGAACATTGATACCTACACATAAACTCGGGTTGCACTCCGTTTTTCTTTCCACCAATGTTTCTTCCTTATTCCCACTTTTTAAGTGATCCATATTTTCAACTTAAGCGGCGTGCTCACTGCTTTTCGTGCCAGCCCACACTACACGTGTCGAACATAAACACCATATCTGTGGGGCTCTTTTTTAGCCCCACTCCAGAAGCAACAGCCTTATATTCCATTTGCATTTGCATCATTTGTCTTCTTCATTATCCATTTTCACTCAAATTTTTACACTAATCCTCTTTGGTTAACCTCATATTTTAAATCCTTTTTCAGCATTTTCTCGTGCAAGGGAATGCTAATTTTCAAAGTTTCGTATGTCTTGGTGGGCCCTCAGAACCTCTCATCCCAAAGACACGACTGAAGCATAATTCATTCATAGCAGTTTATTAATTTCCAATGCATTTCGAACCTTGTTGGTTCTTCATCAGGGATCAAACTGCAAATAACAAATAAAACATGTCTTACAAACACATCTTAAAAAACCATCATGCTTATGTTACGTTTTCTGTCATTTACCCCCATATTTACGTCTGATTTCCACTTGTCTGCAACTCAATCAGTTATTAGGTTACCCGCCCTTTCCTGTGCCTTTAAACTACTCGCCTCTGTGTTCTCGCTCGTTGTTTTCCCCTTTGCTTTAAACATCCGTGGGTCAACCTCCCTTACACCCCAATCTCACCCTACTACGCTTATGCATTTCACCGCCTTCTGTTAACCTCGAACGTCTCCGCTCACTACTTCACTGCAACGTGCCTATTCGTCTCTATATACTCCCTTTCCCATGCACTCCTGTCTATTCTTTCCCTTTTGTGGCCGCTCATACCTGCCAACTGGAGAACGTCCTCCATTCTTCAAAACTGCAAAAAGCTCACTGATTATTGAAACTCCCACCTGTCTTAAATAAACCCCTCACTTCCTCTTCACAATTGACCCACCCCTTCATTAACCCGCCCCTTCATGACACCTCTTCGCTACTTTCTTAATTTCCACCCAAAACTACATCTCCCACAATCTCCTGCACAGAAAGCGTCTCGAAGCATTATTCGAAGTTTTTTAGCTACCACATCAACCTCAACAAATTGCAGCATATCCGATGTAAAGACAGTCTTTTTTTAAAAAACATTATCCATTGTTACTTGTGCGTTATTAGTCCTCTCCATCTGACTTTTGAACATAAACTCGCAGCGATGAATCAAGTTCTTTCTCCTTGCACGTTTCCATGTTTTCTCTGATCTTTTAAAAAACTCAAGTACATTGGGTGCAAAACTCCACTGGGCTGAACATTGATACCTACACATAAACTCGGGTTGCACTCCGTTTTTCTTTCCACCAATGTTTCTTCCTTATTCCCAGTGTCATGAAGGGGCGGGTTAATGAAGGGGTGGGTCAATTGTGAAGAGGAAGTGAGGGGTTTATTTAAGACAGGTGGGAGTTTCAATAATCAGTGAGCTTTTTGCAGTTTTGAAGAATGGAGGACGTTCTCCAGTTGGCAGGTATGAGCGGCCACAAAAGGGAAAGAATAGACAGGAGTGCATGGGAAAGGGAGTATATAGAGACGAATAGGCACGTTGCAGTGAAGTAGTGAGCGGAGACGTTCGAGGTTAACAGAAGGCGGTGAAATGCATAAGCGTAGTAGGGTGAGATTGGGGTGTAAGGGAGGTTGACCCACGGATGTTTAAAGCAAAGGGGAAAACAACGAGCGAGAACACAGAGGCGAGTAGTTTAAAGGCACAGGAAAGGGCGGGTAACCTAATAACTGATTGAGTTGCAGACAAGTGGAAATCAGACGTAAATATGGGGGTAAATGACAGAAAACGTAACATAAGCATGATGGTTTTTTAAGATGTGTTTGTAAGACATGTTTTATTTGTTATTTGCAGTTTGATCCCTGATGAAGAACCAACAAGGTTCGAAATGCATTGGAAATTAATAAACTGCTATGAATGAATTATGCTTCAGTCGTGTCTTTGGGATGAGAGGTTCTGAGGGCCCACCAAGACATACGAAACTTTGAAAATTAGCATTCCCTTGCACGAGAAAATGCTGAAAAAGGATTTAAAATATGAGGTTAACCAAAGAGGATTAGTGTAAAAATTTGAGTGAAAATGGATAATGAAGAAGACAAATGATGCAAATGCAAATGGAATATAAGGCTGTTGCTTCTGGAGTGGGGCTAAAAAAGAGCCCCACAGATATGGTGTTTATGTTCGACACGTGTAGTGTGGGCTGGCACGAAAAGCAGTGAGCACGCCGCTTAAGTTGAAAATATGGATCACTTAAAAAGTGGGAATAAGGAAGAAACATTGGTGGAAAGAAAAACGGAGTGCAACCCGAGTTTATGTGTAGGTATCAATGTTCAGCCCAGTGGAGTTTTGCACCCAATGTACTTGAGTTTTTTAAAAGATCAGAGAAAACATGGAAACGTGCAAGGAGAAAGAACTTGATTCATCGCTGCGAGTTTATGTTCAAAAGTCAGATGGAGAGGACTAATAACGCACAAGTAACAATGGATAATGTTTTTTAAAAAAAGACTGTCTTTACATCGGATATGCTGCAATTTGTTGAGGTTGATGTGGTAGCTAAAAAACTTCGAATAATGCTTCGAGACGCTTTCTGTGCAGGAGATTGTGGGAGATGTAGTTTTGGGTGGAAATTAAGAAAGTAGCGAAGAGGTGTCATGAAGGGGCGGGTTAATGAAGGGGTGGGTCAATTGTGAAGAGGAAGTGAGGGGTTTATTTAAGACAGGTGGGAGTTTCAATAATCAGTGAGCTTTTTGCAGTTTTGAAGAATGGAGGACGTTCTCCAGTTGGCAGGTATGAGCGGCCACAAAAGGGAAAGAATAGACAGGAGTGCATGGGAAAGGGAGTATATAGAGACGAATAGGCACGTTGCAGTGAAGTAGTGAGCGGAGACGTTCGAGGTTAACAGAAGGCGGTGAAATGCATAAGCGTAGTAGGGTGAGATTGGGGTGTAAGGGAGGTTGACCCACGGATGTTTAAAGCAAAGGGGAAAACAACGAGCGAGAACACAGAGGCGAGTAGTTTAAAGGCACAGGAAAGGGCGGGTAACCTAATAACTGATTGAGTTGCAGACAAGTGGAAATCAGACGTAAATATGGGGGTAAATGACAGAAAACGTAACATAAGCATGATGGTTTTTTAAGATGTGTTTGTAAGACATGTTTTATTTGTTATTTGCAGTTTGATCCCTGATGAAGAACCAACAAGGTTCGAAATGCATTGGAAATTAATAAACTGCTATGAATGAATTATGCTTCAGTCGTGTCTTTGGGATGAGAGGTTCTGAGGGCCCACCAAGACATACGAAACTTTGAAAATTAGCATTCCCTTGCACGAGAAAATGCTGAAAAAGGATTTAAAATATGAGGTTAACCAAAGAGGATTAGTGTAAAAATTTGAGTGAAAATGGATAATGAAGAAGACAAATGATGCAAATGCAAATGGAATATAAGGCTGTTGCTTCTGGAGTGGGGCTAAAAAAGAGCCCCACAGATATGGTGTTTATGTTCGACACGTGTAGTGTGGGCTGGCACGAAAAGCAGTGAGCACGCCGCTTAAGTTGAAAATATGGATCACTTAAAAAGTGGGAATAAGGAAGAAACATTGGTGGAAAGAAAAACGGAGTGCAACCCGAGTTTATGTGTAGGTATCAATGTTCAGCCCAGTGGAGTTTTGCACCCAATGTACTTGAGTTTTTTAAAAGATCAGAGAAAACATGGAAACGTGCAAGGAGAAAGAACTTGATTCATCGCTGCGAGTTTATGTTCAAAAGTCAGATGGAGAGGACTAATAACGCACAAGTAACAATGGATAATGTTTTTTAAAAAAAGACTGTCTTTACATCGGATATGCTGCAATTTGTTGAGGTTGATGTGGTAGCTAAAAAACTTCGAATAATGCTTCGAGACGCTTTCTGTGCAGGAGATTGTGGGAGATGTAGTTTTGGGTGGAAATTAAGAAAGTAGCGAAGAGGTGTCATGAAGGGGCGGGTTAATGAAGGGGTGGGTCAATTGTGAAGAGGAAGTGAGGGGTTTATTTAAGACAGGTGGGAGTTTCAATAATCAGTGAGCTTTTTGCAGTTTTGAAGAATGGAGGACGTTCTCCAGTTGGCAGGTATGAGCGGCCACAAAAGGGAAAGAATAGACAGGAGTGCATGGGAAAGGGAGTATATAGAGACGAATAGGCACGTTGCAGTGAAGTAGTGAGCGGAGACGTTCGAGGTTAACAGAAGGCGGTGAAATGCATAAGCGTAGTAGGGTGAGATTGGGGTGTAAGGGAGGTTGACCCACGGATGTTTAAAGCAAAGGGGAAAACAACGAGCGAGAACACAGAGGCGAGTAGTTTAAAGGCACAGGAAAGGGCGGGTAACCTAATAACTGATTGAGTTGCAGACAAGTGGAAATCAGACGTAAATATGGGGGTAAATGACAGAAAACGTAACATAAGCATGATGGTTTTTTAAGATGTGTTTGTAAGACATGTTTTATTTGTTATTTGCAGTTTGATCCCTGATGAAGAACCAACAAGGTTCGAAATGCATTGGAAATTAATAAACTGCTATGAATGAATTATGCTTCAGTCGTGTCTTTGGGATGAGAGGTTCTGAGGGCCCACCAAGACATACGAAACTTTGAAAATTAGCATTCCCTTGCACGAGAAAATGCTGAAAAAGGATTTAAAATATGAGGTTAACCAAAGAGGATTAGTGTAAAAATTTGAGTGAAAATGGATAATGAAGAAGACAAATGATGCAAATGCAAATGGAATATAAGGCTGTTGCTTCTGGAGTGGGGCTAAAAAAGAGCCCCACAGATATGGTGTTTATGTTCGACACGTGTAGTGTGGGCTGGCACGAAAAGCAGTGAGCACGCCGCTTAAGTTGAAAATATGGATCACTTAAAAAGTGGGAATAAGGAAGAAACATTGGTGGAAAGAAAAACGGAGTGCAACCCGAGTTTATGTGTAGATAAGAGAAGCTTCTACCACCCCAAGAGCAGTGCTCAATTTGAGCCGGTGGTTTCTGGTGCTCTGCTGCTTGTGACAGTCTGCCACAAAATGGCGCTGTCTATTTAATTGAGAGATGACGACAGAAACAGTTAATTATTGATTCAATATACATTAAAAATGACTATTACCTGCCACTCAAGCCATTCTTATAGCTTTTAAGGGCCTGAAATAGTCCAAGTTGTCACACTTGTAGGAGGAGTGTGATTGTTAGACGTTGTGTTGTTACTATAATTGACAGCATAGCAGAGGCAATTTGTGGTGCCAGCTGCAGTGACCTCCTCAGGAGAGCCCTGGCACTTATTTTTTTACAAATTAAGCACTGCCAAGTGGCTTTGTGAATAGAGGGACAGACACTTTCTTAGCTGTGGCTGAGCGAAGTGATATATTTGGAGTTTCAAAAGAAAATGTGTTTACTCTGAACTCATCCAAACGCAAACACTCTCAACATTCTAATGAGAGCACACACTGGCTGAGCAGCAGGGAAGAGAACATGAATGAACATCAATGGGAGGATGCATCATACTCAACATTAGATTACAACAGGAGGGCAAATGGATAGCAGGGCAAGGCAATGCTAGGTGTCGCCTAGGGTTCTGCTGCGATCCGTGCTGCCAGACTGCCCCGACAAGTAGAAAATATGCAACCGCGAAAAGCAACAGCAACACGTCTCTGTGCTGAAGGCAGAGTAAATCCTGCAAGCTGTACTGGAATAGATCAGATGTGATTCACAAAATTCATTGTTAGAAGTTACACAAGGTTGAGGCCCACGGCCTGCTAGTGGCAGTCAGGGCCCATAGCATCCCTTGCAAGTCTTGGCACGAGAACTGAAATGTGCACATCTTGAGACAGAGGGTCATTTTCATGAGACAGACATTTCCAGGGGTTATTCGGAGAAAGCCTTTTGAAGCTGGGGCGGAGTCTTGTATAGATGTTGGCCTTGACAGCCAGGGAAGAACAGTCAGTGGTCTTTCAGAGATGTTCCATGTTTTGCGTGACCTTTGACCTGCAGTAATGCTGCAGGTGACCACCGCAAGTGGCCTTTAATCAGTGATTGCACTTCACTTGCTGCTGGATTCGGGGGAGCGCGAGCCCCGTGAAAGCCACGGCAGCGCTGGCCCCTCATTATGAGATTATGGCTCGCTGTTTAATGGATGTGGTGAGAGCCGCCCTACCTGACACCGGCGCTCGGCGCTTCCCCGACCTCTCCAACCTGTCACGTCACACTGGTCGCGCGCCCTCTGGGGATGGGTTTCATGCAGGGTGCAGTGTGTTTGGGTGCAATTACTGCCTGGCTAAGCAGATCATGGGCTCTTTTTCAGAAGCCTTCTTTGGAGTGGAGAGTGAGCAATTCTGAGCTTTGTTCGGTGGCCATGAGGGGAGGGAAGGAGGAGGTGCAGACAAACTCCATCCCTTCTTCCTCCGTGGAGTCAGAGTGAGGCTACCACACTCCCTGTTGGGTGCAGTGCTACTGCATTTTGACCCCCCACAACCCCTAACCACCAGGCCTCCTTTGATGACATAACAGTAAGGGACATTGGATGGCTTGACCCCCAATGATGTGACAGGAAGTGATAAATGCAAAAAGAACAATTGTTGGACAGAATGCAGAACAATGTCACACATTCACCCCAGTACAGAGATCTGGGCCTAAATCCATCGTTTTTTTGCTCACCATGCCATTCCAGTTTGGACCCAGCCATGTGTAAATCAGTCTTAACCCTGTGCCCAATGGGAACAGTCCAGCCCGAACTGCCAGGCCAGGTCCTCCTTGGACTGGAAACAAGCATCCTAGGACCGGTTTCGGCTTTCACCCCTCATCAGCCAGGATAGCTTGACTCCAGTGGCATGGAGAGCACGGGACTCTCAATTGTTGTTTTTGCATTTGTCACCCCGGGTGGGACGTGGGTCCCATGCTCTCCATGCCACTGAAATCAAGCTATCCTGGCTGAAGAGGGGTGAAACCCAGAAACCGGTCCTAGGATGCTTGTTTCCAGTCCAGGGAAGACCTGTCTTGGCAGTTCGGGCTGGACTGTTCCCATTGGGCACAGGGTCAAGACTGATTTGCATATGGCTGGGTTCAAACTGGAATGGCATGGTGAGCAAAAAACCTATGGATTTAGGCCCAGATCTCTGTACTGGGCTGAATGTATGACATTGTTCTGTATTCTGTCCATCAACTGTTGTCTTTGCATTTGTCACCCCGAGTGGGACGGGAATGCCCAGACGTGGGTCACGTGCCCTCCATGCCACTGGAATCAAGCTATCCTGGGTGAAGAGAGGTGAAACCCCGAAACCAGTCCTTGGATGCTTGTTTCCAATCCAGGGAGGACCTGGCTTGACAGTTCGGGCTGGACTGTTCCCATGAGGCATAGGGTCAAGACTGATTTGCTTATGGCTGGGTTCAAACTGGAATGGCATGGTGAGCAAAAAAACTATGGATTTAGGCCCAGATCTCTGTACTGGGGTGAATGTATGACATTGTTCTGCATTCTGTCCATCAACTGTTGTTTTTGCATTTGTCACCCCGAGTGGGACGGGTATGCCTAGACGTGGGTCCCGTGGTCTCCATGCCACTGGAATCAAGCTATCCTGGCTGAAGGTGGGTGAAACCCCAAAACCGGTCCTAGGATGCTTGTTTCCAGTCCAGGGAGGACCTGGTTTGGCAGTTCGGGCTGGACTGTTCCCATGAGGCACAGGGTCAAGACTGATTTGCATTTGGCTGGGTTCAAACTGGAATGGAAGGGTGAGCAAATAAAACGATGGGTTTAGGCTTAGATATCTGTAGTGGGGTGAATGTATGACATTGTTCGGCATTCTGTCCATCAACTGTTGTTTTTGCATTTGTCACCCCGAGTGGGACGGGTATGCCTAGATGTGGGTCCCGTGGTCTCCATGCCACTGGAATCAAGCTATTCTGGCTGAAGGTGGGTGAAACCCCAAAACCGGTCCTAGGATGCTTGTTTCCAGTCCAGAAAGGACCTGGCTTGGCAGTTCGGGCTGGACTGTTCCCATGAGGCACAGGGTCAAGACTGATTTGCATTTGGCTGGGTTCAAACTGGAATGGAAGGGTGAGCAAATAAAACGATGGGTTTAGGCTTAGATATCTGTACTGGGGTGAATGTATGACATTGTTCGGCATTCTGTCCATCAACTGTTGTTTTTGCATTTGTCACCCCGAGTGGGACGGGTATGCCTAGACGTGGGTCCTGTGCTCTCCATGCCACTGGAATCAAGCTATGTCCTAGGATGCTTGTTTCCAGTACATGGAGGACCTGGCTTGGCAGTTCGAGCTGGACTGATCCCATGAGGCACAGGGTCAAGACTGATTTGCATATGGCTGGGTTCAAACAGGAATGGCGTGAAGAGCAAAGAAACAATGGATTTAGGCCCAGATCTCTGTACTGGGGTGAATGTATGACATTGTTCTGCATTCTGTCCATCAACTGTTGTTTTTGCATTTGACAGGGTGTGATGTCAGATGGCCGTTGAACCTGATGACATTACATAAAGTGATTTTGGAACGTATAGGAGGACAATATCAACTGCTTATTTTGTAAAACATTGTGGTGACTTTGTTTAGGGTGGTAGGAGTATAGTTGTAGACAGAAAACCTGATTAAAATTACCAACTGCATGTCTAAATGAGTGGACAGACATTTCAAAAGTGAGCTCGTTTGGCGGCAGTTTATTTTTTCTCTGTGCGGATCTCTTTCTCATATTCTGGGATCCTACTTATGTGCATAAATAAGTGAAAGAGGACAGTCTGAAAACATTTAAATATGAGCAATAATGTGCAAGGGACATGTGGTATTGGTGCCTGCATGATATGGCATTTGTCTTTGAAATGTATATTTTCTATTTTAACCGAGAATAGATGTTCGAGTTATTTAAGAACTGTTCCAAATATTTTAAAAGTTTTGTAAAATTAAAAAGTTAAAACATACTAATATCAAACAATACAAATCACTGATCTTAGACAGTAACTCAAGACCAGCTTTTTAAATTGCAGTTTATAGCCGCATGCACGATAACAATTAATATTATAGTTTGTGCGTGTAAAGGGTGATTCTAGTTTAATTGTCCTTAAATCACAGTACACTTGTCCCGGACTGTACTCGTTTTCATTTACATAACTTGAATCATTTTATGTACAGCAGAAGGAAATATTACACTGTAGGCATATATCATATTTTCCACTTCGGAGGCACCAGGGATCACAGATGCGGTGCCTTTGGTTTTCCCATCGACTCTGCAGGCCCTCTGACTCTTGTAAGCGGATACCTAGGCACGTTTGTGGATTTCCACCCCTCAGGAACTGATGACCCAGGATTCTGTGACAATATATGCATGATGGAAGGGACATCATTCAGGGGTGACATGGGTTACCAGCTGGGACCCCTATGCTACTCCTTCAAAACTAATTAACTACCTTTTATTCTCCTTCGGTGTAACTAGGAATTCACTTATTAGTTTCATTCTATAGGGTTGTTTTTGTGTGCGATCTCACTTTTCGCCACTTTTCGTTCATGCAACGTCCCATCCCGCCACTTTTCGATCATGCAACGTCACATCCCGCAGTGTCATCATTGGTCGAGGGGAGTGTGCTGTTATTCCTTCTGTCGTTATAATTTTGGTCAAATGAGCCCCGAGGCTTATTTTTCTTAGCACGGCCGCCGTGCTTTTCAGAGGACAGGCGGCTGAGCATTTCACCTCACAAGAGTAGGTTTTAAAAAGAGAAAGTCTGGGAGTGCTGAGTGGGCCGGTGTAGCCAAGGGCCATGCAGTGTTCACAAGAT
Organism: Lissotriton helveticus; assembly: GCF_964261635.1. Lineage (NCBI taxonomy): Eukaryota > Metazoa > Chordata > Amphibia > Caudata > Salamandridae > Lissotriton > Lissotriton helveticus. Next base: position 1,794,304,977 of record NC_136065.1, read on the forward strand.
ATACTTCGTCAGTGGTGCTGGAGCATTTTTAACGCAATTTTAAACATCTCACTCAAAACATGGATTTTGAGAAAGACACATTATTGAGCCAGTGAGTCAGCAAGAAATTATCCACAACGCTCCTGTGGATGGTTAGCTCAAGGACTGTTATCTTAACATGGGTTCCTGTGGTGCATTTTGAAGCATATTTTCCTAAATAAATGGGCAAATGGCACTTGGATATAAAGTACCGTTGTGCCAGATGATTGCTACAAAGAACATTATTTTATGTTTTGCGGCTCATATTTGAGATGGTCGTGCTGCAATAAAATGTTCATTATAAGGCACCTCACTTCTCCTTGCAACTTGGTGTGTGCAAAATCAATGCCTAAAATGAATTGATAAAGCACAAAAGGATATGCACTGAACATAATGTATATATCTCAGAGTGAAATTGCTGACGAAAATACATCTATATGTGAAGAACATGTACACTATAAAATGTAATGATGTCACACAAAGCTTTGCATAGTGGAGCTGCAGTTGCACCAATTGCATCTCAAGCAGGAAATATTTACAAATGAGGAATAATAATATACTGTAGTGTTAGCCTTTATTTAATGTGTCTTGGGTTGTTTTTCACAATGCTTATAAATGAGCTCCCTCCTCGCTCCAGCATTGAGTGACACTGTGATTTGTTCTTCTGTTAGAGGTAATATATTTTAAATATTTCTAAACTATGGAAACAATAGGAGGAAATGTTTTTAATCTCTGTGAGAGTAGTGGTTCTTTAACATGGCCAAATATCTCTTAATTCTTTGATTTGATGCATGTTTTATCATCCCTACTATCTCACTGAACATGTTTAAATTAAAACAAAACACACAAAGCCTCTAAGCAGACAATTATAAACATACATTGAAATTACAATATAAATTAACAGTACTTTTTGCCAGCCTGGCTTACTGAAATCCAAAGTGTGAATGCATTTAAAAGTATGCCAATCACTTAAAGAAAAAGAAACAATAAACAGCATGTTAACTGCCCATTTGCCTACCAAGCTGTCTGCCTTTTATCTGGAGGTGCTGCAGCACCTACCTCAACCCTACTTCCAGTGCCGCTGACTTTTCTGAAGATAATCTACCAAGTATGAGGTCATGAACGTTTCTTATGTATGATATTCTTCCACTGAACTGTACTGTTGGCCTTGACAGGAAGTAATGTCAGATGACCCTAGACATACCCATGGAGTGATTTTGAAACTCACCATCTTGGGTTTAGGCCAAATATGTATGTAGAAGGATAATTGTCACTTGAACTACCTTTGCATACGAATCTGCTGTTTTTTTTATAACAGCCCTGACTACAGCAGCTGGTCAAGCCACCCTTATTATATGTCACCAACAGAGATTGGCAACGCTGCAAGCCCTTTTTACCAGTTTCAAGTTTAAATACTTTATTCGACAGCATTGTCATAAAAGCATATTTCCCTATACTAAACAATATAAATAATATTCTAGAACTTTAAGATCAGCTTAAAATACATATTAAACACCATCAAATTACAATGTGCTGACGAATACTTCGATTTATAAAATTCATACATTTTAAAATCCGAGTCACAATGCAAAATCTTATATATTTGAGGTTGTTCCCGTAATTGCGCAACCGTAAAACATGATTAGTTACAATTTTAAAGTGCGCGTGCGTATTATCCAGGCCCATCCCAAGAATTTGCCTAAGGCGATAGCAAGATTGGGGGCACAATTTGTTCTTAGTATTCTTAGTGCCTCTAGGTATTTCCTTATCCCCATATTCCTACAAATTGGTTTTAGCCATCTTGTTCTCGGGGCAGCATATAATGGGCATGCAAACAGGAAATGTGGGATGTCCTCAACATGATCTTTACAATAGCAGCATGTGTTTACGTTGCCTGGGGACCATTTAACAGTAAAAGCATTAAGTTGTAAGGAGCCAACTCTAAACTGAAAGTACAACTTTCTATCTAGGGGTTTAGTAATCAAATCCCAGTACTGTTCGAAGTTGGGGATTATTTTTAAATCCAAAAACTGGGATGCCATCATGGAAGATTGGCTAGTAGTCAAAACAGTATTAAATATCATGTCCCAATACATCTTTTTCAATGATGCCTTAGATGGAAAGGCCTGGGGATCGACTACAGTCCATAAGTGGTCTAGATGCATTTTTTGAAGCAGAGTCCTAATTTCTTTAAGCCAGGGTATTTTATGAAACCGATCAGAGCTAATAATGTCCATAAGAGCAGATGCATAGTGTCCTAGTTCTGGGGTAGTCTGTATGCGCCTCCAATATAAAAGAGGACGCAATCTAGCCATGTCCTCAATTTTCTTCCTCCCAAGGTCATATTGGAGCGGGATCGAGGGAGTGCTCTGTGGGACACCAACCATTCGGCGAAGAAATTTGTTTTCTGCAGTAGCCAAAGTGCTCAGGTTGGTAAAACCCCATAGCTCTGATCCGTAGAGGCAAGCGCCCAGCACTTTCATGCTATAAATCTCCATTATGGGCTGAATAGGTTTTGTAAATGAAGATTTATGTTTTTGTGCTATAGCCCCAGCTAATTGATTGAACTTTAGCACCACAGAGTCCATATGAGATTTCCAGTTCATGTTGGCCTGTAGAGAAATGCCTAGATAGGTGAAAGCGTTCACTTCCTCCAAAATAGAGCCATTGAAATGCATTTTTCCCTTAAATTGCTTTGCAGGATTCAGGTTCATGAACTTAGTCTTTGTCGTATTTAGTTCCAAGCCCCGAATCCGACAGAAATCTCCAAAAGCGTTGATAGTCTTTTGTAAGCCGCTAGGGGTCCGCGAGACCAGTAAAGTGTCATCAGCAAACATTAATACTGGGACCCGCTCCCCATTTAATATTGGGGCATCTGTCGGAGCTTGCTTTAAAAAGTCTACTATGCCGTTAATATAAAGGGAGAGCAAGGTGGGGGCCAGGACACAACCCTGTCTGACCCCACGCTCCACAGGGAAGGGTTCAGTGACGTCTCCCTGTGCACCCCACCTTATCCTTGCATAGTTATTTTCGTGCATACGTATAAGCAAAGTCAACATTTCGGGTCTTATTCCGAGATCGCGCAAAACAATCCAAAGTTTTTGCCGGGGAACCAAATCAAACGCTGACTTCAGGTCAACGAAGACGGCATATAATGGACCATTTGTCAAGGTTACATTTTTCCAAAACAAAGTTAGAAAGTGGAATACCTGGTCAACAGAGCTAGTTAATGGTCGAAAGCCAGCTTGATACGGGGACAGGATGTCCTTGTCGTCTATCCAGGCTTGAATTTTATTTTGAATCATCCTGCCCATCAATTTTTGTGCCGAGTCAATTAGGCTAATCGGCCTATAGTTACTTGGTAGTGTCTTATCCCCTTTTTTGTAAACTGGTATAATCTCCGCACCCTTCCATGTTGCTGGGATCATTGCTCCTTGTGCGATAGAATTCGCAAGCCATACGAAATATTTACACCAGTTATCTCTGTCAGATAAAAACACATCCGGTGGTATTCCATCAATTCCTGGTGCCCTGCCTCTAGTTACCCCATCCATCGCATCATTTACATCTTTCAATGAGAATATTCCATGACTATAGAATACTCTTTCTGGGGGCAATTCATTTGATAAGGACAAGTTAGCAGCATATTGGGGTTTGAAAAATTCCACCCATGCTTCCTTCGCTACATGGTTTTTCGGACAGTCTGCTATTCCCCCACTACCCCACTTTAAAATAGCCCAAAACTCTTTCTGTTGTTTGGCTACACATGCTTTCTTAAGGTCTAGCCATGAGTTCTCATCCCACAGTCTTTTTGCTCTAATCTGGGCTTTCCTGTAATCATCCCTGGCCTTTAGCACGCCTACTTTAGTCCTTAATGCTGTGCTAAGGTTCTGTCGCGCCCTTCTGCATGAGTAGTCATACCACCCTCTCTTTCTCGGGGGCCCAGCACCCTTTCCCTTCTGTGTTTTTTTTAGGAAAAACCTCGGTAAATTAATAAAAAACTTTGGCTGTGACTCTTCAATAAGTTGGTTAAAAAGTAAATCATTACAATGGATCTGTAGATGATTAACCTCTCTACTAACTACCTCCTGTAAATCCTGCATAACCCCAGGATTATCCACCAAAGTTACCCATTTAACATGCCGGAGATTATTAGTTGGAATGACATCCAATGTCATAACACCTCCTTCCTTATCCGATGAGCTTTTACCTTGATCGTGATTAAAGAGTAAGCACAATGGATTGTGGTCGCTCTCCAATCTTGATGTCACTTTCATGTCTTCTACTTTATGCCAATCTCTAACATCTATGAGGATGTAGTCTATCCGACTACTTGACCTCAAATTATCAAAAGTATGCGTGCCCTGCTGGTCTGAGGTGGTGCGGCCATTTACTGCCCTCAACCCCCTAGCCAAGCACAAACTCTTCATCTGAATTGCTACTTCGGTCCATTTTTTTACCCTCGGTAGATCCAATTGGGGGACTCCCCATTTGGTATCTTCCTCTAGGGCCAATTCATTGTCCTCAACTCCTAGTGGCTCAAATGTTGTATTCAGGTCTCCCCCCACTAAAATAGTATAATGGGCCGGGAGGATCTCTAAGTCATTATCCAATGCATCTATCACTTCCGATGCTTTGCCCCCTAGGGTTCCCCTGGCATAGATATTATATAAGACCGTAATATGGCCATCGGCCCAGGTGATCACAATCGGGAGTATATCACGATTGCTGACAGGCCTCTGCTTGATGGTACATTGTAGGGATTGTCGTACCCATGTGGTTAGACCCCCTGAGGGCCGCCCTTTAATGTTCTTAATAGCGGGGACAGAAAAATTTAAAAAGCCCTGGAGGAAAACGGGTGCCACTGCCCAAGTTTCCTGTAACATGATAACATCTTGGGAGTCAATAAATTCACACCATTCCGGGGATTCAAGTTTATGGTGGATTCCCGCCAAGTTCCAGGAAATAAGTTTAAGACTAACTTTCGTCTGATTGGGCCGCTCTTGCAATGAGGCTCCCTGATTATAATACGGCAAGGGAATAGTGGAACTATTTTCCCCATTGTTTGTGACGATGCAGGGGTTTGGTGGCAGAAGCCCTCCTGTGTTAAGGAGATCTGTACTGCAACCAAATGTGTTACCATCACTATTATTTCTTTCTAAAAACTTTATAAGGACATCATTTCCACTTTCTTGGGGTTCTACAGTATTATTCTTTTCTTTAGTCAACTGTGCTTCCAGTCAATCACACTCATTAAGACCCGAAAGACCGGAAAGGGCCGAGAATCTATTTTCCGTCGGTATTCCCCAATCATTCCTTTTAACAAGGGTTCTGGCTTTTTTTTGTACGGGGATCCATTTAGTTTTCAGCATTGTTGGGTTTAAAGTATTCCCTCCTCTACTCATATAGAAAAAGTCCATTGTTAGTGGTACTATTTCAGTTGATCTGCGCTGGGGGGGTATATATTAGCTAGGATGTTTGGTAACACTTCTGGATCAGACAGGTGTAGCACCACACAATCCCCTTTAAATTTTTTAGTGCCACCCCCGATCCACTCAACTCTTCTAGCTTTAACTACTTCTTGTGCCAACTGATCCCTGCCTCCCGGGGTAAAAGCCATATTCCTAGATAACCAGTGTAAGGATTTATTTATCAGGGATGGAATATTTTCAACTTGCCCTGATTCCAAATGGGGCACGTTTGCCAGCACCAATATTAAAGGAGATGCCTCTACTATTAGTTCTACAGGCCCCTTCTCTAGGTTAAGATCTACCCTGGTGTCCCTTAGTCTCATCCCTTCAGAGTCACTCTGATTGATGTGTAAATCCCTAGAGCCCTCCCTCCCTAGGTCAGTGATCTCCGTGGAAAACAAGGGAATATTTTCAGGTAGTTCTAGACTAGGGACAGTTTGGGTGATTTTACTTTCAACTAAGAGTGTTTTTGATACTGGTTTTTCTTCTAATGATTTTTGTAGAAGACCCCCCAGCCTATTCACCTCTTCCGTTAGCTGGTCTATTTTACTTAAAAGCGGCTTAGTTATAGTTTTAATCTTACTGTCCAGGGCATTTAACAACTTCTTGAATTGGTCTTCATCCAAATGTACCTTTCCTTCGATAGATCCCCCTGTATCATCACCCTTAATGTCCGGTGGGGATACATCATGGCGTTTTTTACCTGATCGAAGGCCACCCCGTTTAGGTATACTCTTCTCCCCTGCCTTCACTACTCTTGTAGCTGGGACCGGTGTAGGGCCCTCTTCTTCTAGAAGTATTAGTTCTTCCTCAAATGTACTCTCAGGTACAGAGTCAGCAATAGCTACTAAGAGCTGTGTCAGAGAGTTATTCTCCGGGGTCTGGAACACCTCATTACTAATGTTCAAGGTAGGAGTAGGTAGAGGTGTGTTGTCAGTGAGCAAATCTGGAGAAAGGCTCTGGCCCAAGGATGATCTCCTGTCATTGTTTATTTTGGCCACTTTCTGAACCATATAGTTATCCATGGTATTACGGGGGACAGTCACATTTGATTTAGACATTTTAACAGGCGGATGTATCAAGTAGCGTCTCTATGAATCCGTGTAATATACACTTAGAGGTTAGACAGTCACGGGTAAATCCAATAAGGAGAAGGTAACTTATTTCTGTTATTTAACCAGGGGTCAGAGCCCTGTCCCTGTCTCTTCGTGCCGATGAGGGCCGTAGAGGGCCCGCCCTTTGCCCGGGCTTCGTCCCGCGAAGCGGGGTGCAGCGCTGCTTATCTGCGCCTCCTGGCGCTCTCGCGCTGTCAGAGAGCGCGCCGCCGCGTAGGCTGCCGGGAATTGTGGTCCCGGAGCGGCGGCGCGTGTAGTCAGCAAATAAATGACTCCTGGCGGTGGCGGCGTACTTCTGAGTGCCTGGCTGCCACAGAATGACTCCTGGCGGTGGCGGCGTCTGGCAGGTCTCACAGGTAAGTAGTGGTTTGGTCTCCCTTTTTACCACTATTTCTCATCAGCAACATTATTGTTTACTGCTCTGATAGAAGTGAAGGTGGACCTCTACCATCCACCAGTGCTTCATTGAAGGAGAGGTGAGTTGGTAGCACAACAGCAAAGAGCCAAGTGGCCTTCGCTGAGGTTAGTAAACTGGTTGGTGGTTCAAGAGAGGATGTTTGATGTGAACCCCTATCCCAGGAGGATCATGCTAGTGCTTGACAGACTGCGACCCTTGTGAGGCACAAAAGCAAGAACAAGATGAAGGCATCACATAGGTTATGCACCTCTTGTTAGTCATGAAGTAAACTACATGACTGCTCCAAGAGAGTGCTGAAGACACCACTTTAAAGAGCCAATGAAATGTGCATTTTTATAATGCACCCATCATCAAATTAGCATTGACCTGGGGATGTTTGATAAAAACACATCAACCCATTTTGCTTATGTTTTTAAAAGTACGAAGTTCCAACCCCATTGACAGCCAAACGAATAACAAAGATTGTACAACATGTAGCACCTTCCCGCATGTAACAACCATCAATGCTTTCTGAGCCCCTTTCACACCTGCCTGTTGAATGTTTATTCTGCCAGCACCCACTTGGTATGCATGCATTGCCTCTACTTACCCACCAATAAATAATGGCACATTATCAGGTGAGAGTAAGTCGCCCACTCTTGGATTTTTCTATTAGATTCTGGCACTTGTAGATTCTAGTTTGCAGTCTGAAATTCAGGACTACAAGCCCCAGAATACAAATTAAAAAAAAATACTTGCCCTGGACAAACGGCTCACACCTGACAAAGGAAACGTGGGAAGCTGTACAGTCCCCGTGGCTTACAGAAAGTGGAAGCCGGGTTGACCCAGGAGCAAAGGCAGGTGATAGCCAGGGGAGTGCGTGCCTCCTGCCTGCGAAGGTTAAAGATCTACCAGTGTTTTCAAAGGTGCTGCAGCCACCCAAGCCCCTGCCTTCTTTTTAATTGAGAAACTAGCCATTAGGGTCGTGACCTCTCCTGCCCGCAGGGCGGCCATGTCAGGTGGGGGAGGGTCCAGGCCGGGTCACGCACTCTGCCTTTGTTCTTAAACAGTTCAATTTCCCTTCTTTTTGAGATAGAAGATACCTTTATTTCAGTGATTAGCGGAATTAACGCGTCTCGCTCTCAACCTAACCGGAGACGCAACGGGAGAACTATTCACTTCCGGGTCAGAGGCATTGAATGCGCTGCATGGAAATGCTACGAAAGTGTGTGAAATCATTCCGCGTCGAGGACAAGCACGGCACCCCCATGCCTCGGAAGGGAATGTACTGATTATTGTACTACTGAATACCAAGTGGTGCTGCGGGCTACCCCTGGTGAGTATTAGAGCTCCGTGTGAGGGCCAGTTTAGGAATGACTGAGGCTGACAGTTTAAGATTGATATGCTCTGGCAGTGCAGCAGTGTAATAGGCGTCAAAGGCGAGGATTGAGGCGCATTGGTAGAGCTCCAGGGTGTGTGTGGGGAAGAGGTGCGTTGACCATTACGCTGCAGCATTGGAGGGTTGTAGAGTTGCAACACAAATGCAATATAGAGCGAGTTCATAGGATACGTTCGAAGACCTCCCAGGTGCTGCGGATAACAGCTGAGGTGAACTGCCAAAGCTGAAGTGATCATGAGGTAATAACTTTAGAGTTTCAAAAACCTATAGCATGATGAGTTGTATACAATAATATTTTTGTATTTGGCTATATATAGCTAAATACAAAAAATATATATTACATATCTGAAGAACTAGCCACACTGCTCTAGTATTTGGCAATTAGGGAGTTTAAAATATTTTGTTAGTATTACAGCGAAGTTTGTATCCTTTATGTCAATTCAATGACCTATATTTTATGGAAAGTTGTAGAGCGTTCTCCTTGACATTGGAGAATAAAAACGTGAACACATAGATTAGAAATAAATCTTAAGACTATGATTTGGTTCATTGACTAAATTGGCCTTAGAAGAGAATAACAGGGAGGCTCTGCAGATCAGCACTGAATTGCATGTGAGTTACATAAACTAGCACAGGGACGGACTGTAGAGGCAGGTGGTCATGGCTCAGTGATGCCATTCGAGGGGTGAACGGCAGGTCACGAAGGAAATGCATTCAAACAGCTAAGGGAGTTTTATATAATTATAATTGCAGGGTGTGCGACAGATGAGTTCAGGGGCCCAGAGGCAAAGCAGTTGCAGGCTCTACAAATTCTTCAAATCTCTTGTTTTCAGGATCACACACCTGTGATGTGCACTCCGATAGGATCATTAGATGCATGTGATGGGGCCCAGCAGCATAGTATGTCGCTCCACTTTGCAAGAGGCGTGCAACCCCGTGCAGGAAGATCCCTCCTCTATTGATGCTGTGAGTTTCTCAATGCACCGCCCTTGGCTGGTTCCGCTCTTGTGCTTGTTCCCACCTTCATTTCTGTCTGACCTACAGTGTTGTTAGCAGCCCTCTCGTCTTTAGCAACGTTGGTGGTGGAAACAACAAAAGCAATTTGAGGTCAAATCCTGGAATTTGGCTGTAGGCCTTTAGCTGTCTCTTGGCGTCGCAGCACGCCCAGTTGAAAGATCTAAGGCTTGGGTTCCGCTGCCTTCCCATTTTTCAGCTAACTTTGGCTCATTTCTTCCTCTCATTCTTCCCGTCTCTCAACCCTGACCCAAATCATACCTCTGACCACGCCTCCCTCAGCAGAGGTTTAATTTTTAATATGACTCCAATAGCCTTGGGCCAGGTGAATCAGCTGACGAAGACCTGATAGAAGTGATAATTAACTTCCTTGTGGGAGTGTGTGCACACATTGCTGCCTTTTCATTGGTTCCTGCATGGAAAAGTCTGTTGTTGGCCACCACCTATGTGAGTGCACCACAGGTCCCTATGGCGACGTACTACAGGTGTGCGTGCCTAATGGTTGGTTCTCAAGCTCAGGGGCGCATGACGCCAACGTACGTGATGCATGGCAGATTAGACCTGCTGATACTTGCTGGATCCAACTGCTAATCCCACCTCCACCATCGTAATTGGAATTTTCATTCTTTCCTTCTGAGGCACCGCCTGCTCTGTCTGCAGCCGGATACATCCTGAGGCCAAGTACTACGTGTGTTTCTGCGTAACCTTCCAGACTCCATGCATGCTTGCTATGTCAGTGATGCCTCACGAAATAGAACTGGTGATCTGTCATTATCAATGCGACCAGTTACCAAATTCCATGAACCAGACCCTAAGGAGTTACCATTGTAGGACCCCATGATGTGGACTGTGTGGCCACCATCTTTTCTATCCCTGATGTTTGGGCACTAGACTCTGCTAGTGCTGTTGAGTATAGGCCTAATTTCTACACAACTTTTATAACAAACAACAGGTGCAGGGTAAAGAGAGGCTAAATTACCATTATATCTTCGAATAATTGAATCAAACAGAGGAAACTCCTCAACCTTTAAGGAAGAAGCTGAGTGAGCCCATTCCCAATCCTGCCCCCTCCATGCTTCAAACATAGCCTGCTTCTCGAATACAACTCAGTCGACTTTCGCTGTGCAAATTAAATTCCTCCTCATCACAACCCCACAATCCGTTGTGTACAGTGAGATAAGAAAAGTTTACATCCCAACACTACTGATTTCCCCATTTGTTATTTCCAAAGCCTAACTAGCAATGGAATTTTGTAAATAATTTCTGAAACAGCATTGAGTAATATGTGGTACTGCTTTATTGGATACACGCACATATTTATATATGCTTCTCATGCCAGCTGGTAATGTTATTCCATGGTAGAGCATCGATCGGCACATATGCATCGGTAACAGTACACTCTTCATGTGCACATCTCCTTACAAGGCAGTGTGTGCTTTGGCCTTAGAGCTGGTGAAATATGATGGATTTAAGAAAAGTCCTCTGTGGCAGGGGGACTTACCCCTCAATGTCTGAGCCCATCTTCTCACATTGTAAATTCATGGGCCACCTGCTCCTTACACATGCTGTCATTATGTCCCATGCGCACCATACTGCCTGCCATGTATTTCGGGCATGTTTTGTAAACAGGTGCCCCTGGATTATGACACAGTCTGCTCATGTGCTCTTAGATTCTTGCACGACCAGCCCATGTGCCAATCTCATCACACTGTCTGTTTTTATGGCCCAGGCTTTTTGCACTATACCCTTGTGCCACAAGCTCTTCACATACTCCGTCCATGTGTTCTAAGCTCTTTTGTGAGCCACAAGCACCTCACACTCTCTATGCCCTAAGTTGCTCACATGCACCCGTTGCACAGGCTTGTCCCACTGTCTGTCCATGCGCTTCAAGCCCTCACACTTTTTCCATGCAACTCAAGCTCTTCACAGTGTTCATGTTCTTCAAGCTCCTCATGGGGTCCATGCGCCCCAAGATCTTCCCACTGTCTCTACAGGTGCTTCAAGGTGCCTTGATGCCTCTGGGCTAAGTTGCGCGGTATAAGTCTCCATTCATTCATTCATTCAAGCACCTTGCGCTCTGTCAGTGCACCCCAAGCTCTTCACACTGACCATGGGCTTCAAGCTTCTCACACGTGTGACAGCTCCTCCTACTGTCTATGTGCCAACAGCTCCCCACATACGCCTAAGACTGTCAGGTCCCGTTGGCCCAGATACTCACTGTGCCAGCTGCATGTATCACAAGTTCCTCACAGAACATACGATCACACAAACTTCTTAAATTAGTCAAGTGTCCCAAGGTCTTCACACTGTTAACCCATGTACTCTAAGCTCTTCACGCTCTGTCCATGCACTCGTACCAACTTGCATTGTTTGTGCCCTAAGCCACCCACATTGACCACTTTCCCAGGCCCTTCCCATGATTTGTTCATGTGCTTCAAGTGCCTTATGCTCTGTCCATGTGACCCAAGCGCTTCACAGTGTCTGTCCATATGCTCCAAGCTCCTCACTCTCTGTCCATGTGAAAAACACAGAGAGCTGTCATCTTTAGAGCATGTGTGGGGCCTGTGTACATGTGTGTTTCTCCTGATGTGAATCACGAAAGAGAACATCAATAGACTCCATGTGATCCATAATGCAGTCGCCAGAGCAGTAGATAACTTTTAAAAGAGAGAACATATTTACCCCGTTTGAAACAAATTCATAGATCGCAGGGTGCATTCCCATATTAATTTTGATCTTGATCCTGGCTTATAAAGTTGTGCAAGCAGTGTCAATAATATTTAAAGCACAGACTAAAACTATATGTTCTCAATACAACCTAAGATTTGGGAATTAAACTACTGCTTGCTGTGCCATGAATTTCAAGCATTGGCAAAGCATATAAACCTTGCCTTTGAAATCTATATTTGATTTGCCAATGTTTTTTTTTCCTAGCTGATTACCACTTATGATTGAATGTCTACTGTGGCCAATTTTAAATGTATTTTCTCATGCTGTAACCCATTCGCTGCCAGGCCTTTCTTCCCCCCTGTGCCACCTCTCTTTTGGCTATTTTGGGCTATTTCTGAATTCAGCAAAGGGTCATTTGTGGAGACCCTTTAAGGCTTTCCTATAAAAAGTATCAAGTTGAACTATAGGAATATTAAAATAGAGTTGGGAAAAAACAGCCATTTGTGCCTACATTTTCACCTGTAACTTTCTTTTAACTATACAAGATTTTTTAAAGCAATATACCGTTACATCCGTGGGACCTTTCTGGCTGTGGGTATATATTAGGCTTGTAGGTTCACATAGAACCCGAGGTACCCAGAGCCAATAACTGAGCCCCACCAATTGCTTTTCATTGTGTACCGGTTGTACAGCAGTTCACTTGGTAAAATATAAAAAGTGAAAAGTAAGTATCAAGGAAACCTATGTATTTCCGAAATAGAAACAAGATATGGAGTTTAAGAAGCTGTGATTATTTGCACATCTCTGAATATGTGGGTAGCCATACTAGCAGGTGAATTGGGGATAATATTTAAAAATGTATTTTTTTTTACATACTGTCTTACATTTGGATTGCAGAAATGCAGTCACCCCGTTGCGCCTAGGTATTCTGCAGTGGCAGCTCCTCTATAGGGGCGTTTGGGCGCCGCCCCCCTGCTTTCTTGTAGTGCGAGAAGGCAGAAACATAAATGGTAATAACTACCATTTGTTTCTGCCTTCTCGCGCTGCGAGAAAGCAGAAGTTCCTGGTTGGGGGTGGGCGGTCCTGCGCCGCCCAAACAGTCAGTATGAACAACAGTGGACAAGCCACTCCCCCTGCCCTCGAGCAACACCGCCCACTCTCCCTGTTCTCTATACACAGAGAAAATGACCCGGGTGGGGCGCAGCCTCACCAATCACAACGCTGCGGTGGAGGGGAGGGAGGCTGAATGCAGCCTTCCTGATGACGAGCACTGCAGGGATTCAAAATGCAGGACGGCGGGAATCGGGAGTCTCGGCACAACCAAAAGCGGGACGGTAAGTTTAACTTTTATTTTATATATTTTTTTCCCTTGAACCCCTCCCGCCTCCCCACATCCCCGCCGCGGCCGTTATGCCGGCAGCGACTGGTCAAACCCACCTAACAAGGTGGAGGAGAATTATTGCTCTGGTAACAGCTGACAATTTGAACTTGGCAGCTTTATGGATTGCTTTGTGTCTAAAGTAAAACGCTGGAAGCTTTTAAAAGCTTTGTGCAAAGGTTGCATTCTGGAAACACCCACCAAGCCTCTATTTATAGCGACACCCACTAATTTCTGCTCCAGCCCGTGGTATTGTCAGGGGAAAACTTGCCGTTCAGTCCGTAACCTGCCAGGCACTGCACCCCAGAGCGATTAACAAGACAGAGAGACAGGGGACAGGGATCAAAAGGACACTAAAAATGTCAAGCAAGGGAGCTGTAGTTAAAATATTAGGTGAGACCTCGCACTCGTTTATAAATAGCAGAGCACACCCTGCCATCAGGACGTCCCCAGTACCGCACTTTCCTGTTTGTGTCATTGTTTGAATTTCTGTACGTTTCCAAAAACCGCTTACACTTCGTTGAATCTAAGGGATGGTGGAAAAGTGAGATTGCAAATGTGCACAAAGCGAATTTTTAGTGAATTTTGCAAGCAGCGCCACACTTGACTTGCCTTTAAGCAAATTTTGAGAGAATTTTGCAAGCAGCGCCACACTCGACTTGCCTTTAAGCCAGTTGTTGTAAATAAACGAGGTTGCCTGTGCAGGAGGAACCCGGAGAGGTGTTTCTGCATCGAGTGCTCTAATTGTAATCGGTGCAAAACGTGAGGTAGTCAGTTAGACAAAAGTTCTGGCTATTTCCACGTGCTCGATGGCTGTTTACGTTTAACAGAGAAGTGCATTATTTTCCTTGTGAAAGCGCTGAAATGCATACATTGGTAGATAATGATGGCATTGTTTGCATTTCTCCACACGCACTCTGGATCGGGTTTTGTGCGCATGCAGTGTAGCAACAGAGTCCCAGGTGGCGGTGTCTGGAGGCGGCCTATCATTCTTTTGCAGCGTACCCCCGCTCATAAATTTTAATGCTGCTGGAGATGCGTTGTAATACAGCTGAAGGCACACAAGTAATTAAAGGGTTTCGTGTGCGTTTGGCACCCCACATTTCTCGAGGGGTTGCTGTCTTTTGACTTGAGGGTGGCGCTGAGTGGACTGAGAAGTGGAATAAGAATCTGAGGCCAGTCTGCAAGGTAAGGAACGGCCCGGCGGTGATCGAAAAGTAATGAAAGTGTTCACCTAATTACGACGTGAAAAGTTCAGAGGTATTTTTGCTCATTGTTACCGGCTCTGCTGCACTCTCCATCAAACACTACTGCATCTCGCTGCACACAGTTCCACTTCATGCTGCTGCGCTACACACATCTCCACTACACACTACTCTTCACCTGGCCTGCCCCCTTCCTCCTCTGAGGCCCCCACAATAGACTGCACCATAGACGGCACCTTCCATGTACTGCTTCACTGTTCACAGCTTGACTGCTCCCTCCATTGCGCTGCAGTGCACACTTTTCCACTGTATAGTGAGTGACTCGTGGCATGCTACCTACTCTACTGTAAAGTAGACCACTTAATTAAGTGGCCAGGGGGATGCAGGGCTACCATTTGCACACTGCCCCATTCCCCACTGCTGCATTTGGACGATGGAGCACTGGACCCTACATCCACAGCAGCTGATGGTCCAGGGCAACGAGGGTGGTTGGAGGGGTGTGGGGTCATTTTGGTAGAGTTATCACCAGTGTTCTTGGGTCTAGGGATACTACCGTAGTGCTGTTGAGAGCTGACCACATCTGTGCCATCTGTCCCTAATTTCCCCGCATTTGCCCTCACACATTCTATTACTAGCGCTGGGACGCTCACGGGCAGCCATGCGCTTTAGAAATCTGACAACATAAACATAAACATACACAGTGGTGATTTAGGGTTGTCATCTCGAATTATGTCAGTGCTGGTGTTTAATGTGGGTGACATTGGTGGTCCCTGCACTGATGGTGTCCACGGTGGTACACGGGCTGGTGTTATAAGTGGGTGGGTGTCCCTGGTGATATGAGTGCTGCTTGTGCCCCTTTGGAGTTTGGGGGATTCACAGGTTATGTCAGGGCTAGTGCTGTGCACAGTTGTTCTATAGGTGGGTGTCTGATGGTGGTCTCTGCTCTAATGTTGTCCACTGTGTACAAGGGCTGATGGTATCAGCAGACAGCGGCTGGTTGTACCCAGTGATCTAAGTGCTACTTGTGCCCAGTGCGGCCTTGAGAGGTGTGGAATTCCTAGGTAATGTCAGGGCTGGTGGTGTCCACAGCAGTTCTTTCGGTTGCAGTCCCCTGTGGTCTGTGCATTGATTATGTTTAAGGTGGTGCCTCTACAGGACATCCCATGTGATCCTAATTCCAGTGCTACTGTTGCCCACAGTGGTGCAATGTGTCTGTGCACATAATGACATTGACTGGTGAGTGATGTCGCACTTTAGTATATGAAAGCAATGACTAGCATTGATGCAGGCTGTTGCTTATTAAAAATAAAGTAGTATATGCCAAATTTATTTGAGGGTATATCCTAGAGAAAAGTGATGTCATTCTTAGGATATTCTGAATGAGAAACTACCTACATCATTATCATATGGAATATTTTTATTGCTGTCATAACAACACTTTCACAACCTCCTTATTAACATTCTTGCTTTCTCAAATTTGCTTGAAAATGCTTCATTTGCCCACTCTTTTTTCAAAATGTTCTCGGGGGAGAACCCCCCGAACCTCCTTATGACAGTAGAGCTCGCCAACTAAGCTCGCTCACCATACGTCACTCATGACAACCCTTTACGCCTCACCACTTTCAAATCTCACCAGCCGCCACTGGTATTCTGAGGACTGGGTTGTAAAGAGGCTTGCACCTGGGCACAAGGGACCCTGGAAGATTCCCACACACACAGAACCCGGGGAGGTTTATTTGAATGTTGTTATGGGGCTCTAAACGGACACTAGAATCAAACCCATTCCTGTGCAAGTCTCTCAACGAACGAGAAAGGAAAACTGTTTATCAGCTGGGTACATCGACTGAAGTCTGACTTCCTGAAAGGGCATGGAAAAAAAATTAAAAGTGCAACCTCTGGTGCATGTCTGTATTTCCGGTCACCTGCGGCAGATTGGACATCCACACAAGCCACACATCCTTGGACTCCCCCAGGTGCCCAGTTTTCAGAAATGTCTGGGTTGGTAGGTTTACCTACATGGCCGCCGAGCCCAGGACCAAAAACACAGGTGACACCTTTGCAAAACTAGGTCGTTTTGTGATTGATCATTTTTGATGCTTCTACAATTCGTTTTGGGCCCTTTCCGGTGGCGGACACTTTACCCACCCACACAATTGAGGTACCATTTTTTCAGTAGACCTGGGGGAACGCTTGGCGGTAGAACATTTGTCTCGGTTTGTTGCATCTCACAAGTTTCCCACACAGAAATTTGAGCAAATGTTTTTGTTGTTTTTTTTAGCAAAATTGGAGGTTTGCAGGGGGTTCTTGGTAGGAAAATGTTGGGGGATCCACGCAAGCCACACATTCTTGCACTCCCTCAGGAGTCTAATTTTCAGAAATGTCTGGGTTTGGTAGGTTTCCCTACATGGCCGCCGAGCCCGGGATCAAAAATGCAGGTGATCCCCCTTGTAAAACCAAGTTGTTTTGTGATTGATCATTTTTGATGCCTCCTTAATACGTTTTGGGCCCTTCCAGGTAACGGACAGTTGGCCCACCCGCACAAGTGAGGTACCATTTGTTTTTTTATATTTCTTTTTATTGAATAAAAACAAAACAAGGCATATACAATATCCAAGGTAGCGGAGATCCAAAGAGGGTAGAGTTGTATAATCCATCATTACAATAAACATCACAGTGATGGGGATAGGGGGGGAGAGGAAAAGGAAGCATCAGAGACAATAACAGTAAAAGGTAAGGGGGAGAGCAAGACCTCAGATACCAAAGGCACAGGCGGATCACATATATCTCCTCTATATCGATTCCAAGGGTCCCAAATCTTATGCCATTTTCGGGGGCGAGCCGAGCCAAGTACACTGTTTTCTCTCTGAACATGCACCAATCCATGTTTTCCACCCAAACATCAAGTGAAGGAGGTCTTGGGGATCCCCATAGCTGTGCAATGTTCCTTTTTTGCAACCATGGCACCTAGGGTCACCCACTGAGTCTGTTTTTTGTGCAAAGGTAACTACCCAGGCAGACTAATAGGAACAAATACTGGCTATTGAAAGAAACACATATTTATAAACAACTCATTAAAAATGCAATGGACTGTAATGATATCAAAAAGATTGATTTTTAATATAATTATAAAAGATATGTGGATAAATCTGATTCAATAAAAAGATAATTACATGATCTGAATAGACATGAATTATTTGAACAATGTATGGCGAACAAACATATCAATATACATAAGACTAAAAATAAAACATTTTGTTCTTAAAAATAATTTCTCCAATACAGGATGTTTCTAAGGCTGTGAGTCTACGCGTTTCAACAAAACATTTGTCTTCCTCAGGACAGTTTGATATCAGCCATTATTTCTAAAAAAGATAAAACAAAATCACAAACATATAACAGTACATTGCAAGCACTACTATTTACATATATCAGAAAAAGCATATTTCTTTTTCTATTTTCTTTTTTCTTTACAAAGCCAGAATTCATATCAAAGAACATAGGTTTTTGAAATGTTCACATCTTTGATAAAAAGTCACATTTAACTAAACATAAGGTAAACCACTAGGGAGGTCATATGATACAGAAAAAAATAGAAAATTATAGAACAATTAGAAAAATTAGAAAAATTAGAAAAAGACGTAACATTTTTGGTAAACTAATATTACTGGAAATTCCTATAGTTCCAAAATTTTATACCTGATTAAATGCTATAGATTTTCCCTAATTATTATGACTTCATATGTCGCATCCATATGTAGTATTACGTTAGAAATGAGATTAGTTATACCTAGGCTGGAGTAGTTAATTGTAGTATCTACTATTCCAATCATATAAGTAGCAATTAATATTGAGGTGAGGAAACTACAACCATTCATTCACATTTTAGATTAGATTACTTAAAAACCTTACCTAGATATAGAGAAGTTATAGAATGTACAATACGTGGTAGATGGGGCGGATAAGGCACCTCTCCCTTTATGGATGGAGACGGTATGTGATGGCTATTCAATGAAAGAGATATGTATATTGGAATATAGTACAGTTCCACTCTAGTCCAATATGTTAATTACAAAAGATAATATTTTTACCTGTTAAGACAGTAATCACTGCTGTCTTCCTACCAATGCCCACAAATACTTTTCACGCTTTGTTTATTAAAAGGTTAATTAAAGGACAGGGTCCCTCGTTGTTTTCAAAAATGATGTTGCAATTTTGGGCTAGAGAAAAAAGGATATATAAGTTCTATTATTTCACTGGGTACGTAACGGATTGCGAGCGTAGTCTGGGTACGTAAAGAACTACAAACTTAGTCTGAGTATTAGATCTAAGCAAAGACTCCTAAATGCTGTTGGTTACCTTTTTGGCCGGTGATCAAATGGACGCTGGGAGTAAAGAACAGTAGTACGTGTTTCCTTTGCTGTACTCTCTAAAAAAGGCGGCTTTGTCTTGTACATCAGCTACAAATTGTAAAAGAGAGTTCAATTATTATAAGCGGCTAATATATCTAAAATCAGTTTCAGAGTTCGTAATGCCGCTTTCTAACTGCAAATTACCTGTTGCGTGATACTGTTTGGGAGGTGGCAGGTAGCGGATGTCGAGCTTGTTTGGACCGATGGGAAACAGACTCTGGAAGAATTTCTTTTGGGGCTGAACTTGGTGGATGAAAATCTACGGTTCACGGCGCACATTAATGAAAGCAAGGTTGAGTTCCTAGATATTAATATTAAAAATAAAGAGGGAGCCCTCGAAGTAGACTTATATACGAAGCCTACTGCTCGTAATACCCTTCTGCATTTCACGAGCTATCACCCACGCTGCCAGAAGGACAGTATCCCTTTCTCG
Source organism: Lissotriton helveticus (assembly GCF_964261635.1). Lineage (NCBI taxonomy): Eukaryota > Metazoa > Chordata > Amphibia > Caudata > Salamandridae > Lissotriton > Lissotriton helveticus. The sequence goes on from NC_136065.1 coordinate 1,794,324,486, forward strand.
CAATTTTTGCGAGTAAGGCGGAACTGTACTAATATTAGGGACTACGACACTCAAGCCGAGGTCATGAAACAAAGGTTCATAGAAAGAGGCTACCCTCGTCGCCTAGTCAGAGTTGCCTATAAGCGAGCAAGATTCTATGATCGCGATACCCTTTTAAATTCACAGAAACAGAAAACAGATCCGAAATTAGTATGCATTACTAAACACTCAACCTTGAATTCCACGATTAGGCAGATCATAAATTCAAACTGGCATCTTTTAAATGTCACAGATAACCAGAACAAGTTAGAAAAACCAATGTTTGCGCACACGCACACATTTTTCTAATTTTTCTAATTGTTCTATAATTTTCTATTTTTTTCTGTATCATATGACCTCCCTAGTGGTTTACCTTATGTTTAGTTAAATGTGACTTTTTATCAAAGATGTGAACATTTAAAAAAAACCTATGTTCTTTGATATGAATTCTGGCTTTGTAAAGAAAATAGAAAAATAAATATGCTTTTTCTGATATATGTAAATAGTAGTGCTTGCAATGTACTGTTATATGTTTGTGATTTTGTTTTATCTTTTTTAGAAATAATGGCTGATATCAAACTGTCCTGAGGAAGACAAATGTTTTGTTGAAACGCGTAGACTCACAGCCTTAGAAACATCCTGTATTGGAGAAATTATTTTTAAGAACAAAATGTTTTATTTTTAGTCTTATGTATATTGATATGTTTGTTCGCCATACATTGTTCAAATAATTCATGTCTATTCAGATCATGTAATTATCTTTTTATTGAATCAGATTTATCCACATATCTTTTATAATTATATTAAAAATCAATCTTTTTGATATCATTACAGTCCATTGCATTTTTAATGAGTTGTTTATAAATATGTGTTTCTTTCAATAGCCAGTATTTGTTCCTATTAGTCTGCCTGGGTAGTTACCTTTGCACAAAAAACTGTTTTCCCTGACCCAGGAGCACGATCCAAATCAGGGGGTCCTTGTTACCCACAAAATATAACCCACTGAGTCTGTGCCACATAATGATCAGTGGGCTCCCAGACATTTAAAAGGCAACGTCTGGGTTCAGGCAAGAGTGCCACACCCGTGACCTCCTGCATCGTTTCATGGACCCTTTTCCAATAGTCCAATACCTCCCGACATTCCCAGATTATGTGGAGGAACGTCCCCAGCTGACCACAGCCCGACGACACAAACCCTCCTCTGAAAAGCCCATACGGACCAATCGGGGACCCATGGCGTATATTCTATGCAAGATTTTGAGCTGGACTAATCTCAATCGCGCCGGAATCGCCACCTCTTTTGGTGAAGAAACCGCCGATTGGCAGTCTTCATCATCAAGCTCAAGGCCGTCACTGGTCCATTGGTCACGCAGACGCGAAAGAACGTCCGCCCTTTGGTTAATCAGTTTCTTATACACTAGGGAAATGGTACTGTCAGGCATATGGCCATCCAAAACACGATCCTCTAAAGGGGTAGACTCCGGTATCACCTCCCCTTCCAGGAAGACAGACGTCAATGCATGCCTAATCTGAACATATCGAAAATACTCCGAGTTTCCCAATTCAAACTCAGCCTGGAGATCTGCAAATGATTTCACCCGTCCCTTCACCCACAGGTCTCCAACTTTAGAAATGCCAATAAGATCCCATTTGTCAAACCGTTCAGTGTTCCACAGTTTGCCAAATTTGTCAGATCCAAAAAGCGGGGTAGCCAAAGTCAGACGGTCTTTCCATCCTAAGGAATTAGTGGCGTCACGCCAGATCTGCACAGCTGTCTTCGTTGGCCCCGACAAAGCCTTCAATACCGATCCAGAATACAAAGCTCTATAATAATTACTGCCAGGAAGTAACTACCTATACATGGCAAAACCAGGGTTCAACTCAGGGCCGTACATACCATGATTGATGGCACTTAGTTGTGAAGCCCAGTAATATCTCTTAATATCAGGGAGGGCAATACCTCAGTCATACCACGGGAGTGTCAGTTTAGTCAGCGCAATACGCGGTCTCCCATCCCACAATAGCTTACGTTGTAGCTCTTCCACGGAACGAAAATAGCTAGCTGGGACGATATCAAGGGTATTTTGAAGAGCATAAAGAACCCGAGGGAGCGACATCATTTTAAAGAGGGCCGCACGCCCAGGCATGGACAATGGAAGTTTCCGCCAATTTGCCACATCTTGCTTCAACCGGGTCAAGGGAGAGAGAAGGTTTCTCTCATATTGGACCGCCGAGCTCATTGAAATATAGATTCCGAGATATTGGAACCCATCTCGAGCTATCTGGATAGGACAATTGAGCGGTGGGGTCGGGTTTTGCCACTAAGAATGTATAAATAGGATTTCGCCCAGTTAATGACCAAGCCGGAATTTCTGCCGAAAGAGGCCAGAACATCACAAAGTACTATTAAGGATTTCCTAGGGGAGGTCAAATACAGCAAGATGTCGTCCGCATATAGCAAAATACGGTCCTCAAACTGCGGAGACCAGCTAATACCCTTTATCGAGGGCTCCCAGCGGATCCAGGCCACAAGAGGCTCGAGGGCTAGGGCAAATAGGAGAGGCAATAGCGGGCAGCCCTGGCGAGTCCCCCGCCCAAGCGAAAAAGGCTCAGAGACGCGACCATTGACAACAATTTGAGCGAGCGGGTCTGCGTAAAGAAGACGCACCCATCCAATGAAATCTGAACCGAAACCGAATTTAGCCAGTACCGCCCACAAATACGGACATTCAATAGTATCAAACGCCATCGTGGCGTCCAATGACGCCAAAATGGCCGACTCCCGCAATGTCGAGGCCTTCGCGAGCACTCCGTGCAAACGTCTAAGATTCAGCGCCGTATTCCTATGTGCAATAAAGCCCGATTGATCCGGGTGAACCAATTCGCAAATAACCTTTATCAATCTATTAGCTAACAATTTAGCGAGAATCTTAGGTTCAGCGTTTAACAGTGATATCGGTCTATAGGATGCACATCTATTCCTTGGTTTTCCCTCCTAGTGAATTACTACTATCGAAGCTAATCTCTGTTCACGAAGAAGGAGACCAACTTCTTGGGACTCTAAAAACATATCCCTCAAATACGGAGCGATCCTATCTGGGCAAGCTTGTAAAGCTCAATCGGGAGACCGTTGGGACCCATCGCCTTACCAGAATTCAGAGAGCGCATAGCCAATGCCACCTCATCTGCAGTAATCTTACTATCCATAAGGTCCCTGTCCTCCGCAGACAGGCACAGGAGCACGATGTCTCGTAACAACAAGCATGAGTCCTTCTCCGGCCTGTCTGACTCAGAAGAGTACACAGATCGAAAATGATCAGCAAAGCATGTCACTATCTCCTGTGGGTCGGTGACCAGAATACCGCCCTCTATCTCAATCACCGGCACTACATGATTGGCCCTGTCTTTTCTGTCCAGCCATGCAATCAATTTACTCGCCTTGTCCCCAACATCATAGAGACGCCCCTGCTGCTCTCGACTAAGGGCCTTCGCGCCATCTGTTACCAATGTTCTATAATCCAACTGCTTCAGGCGCAGGACATGCAGCCTAGAGCGGGTAACCTCCTGATCCAATTCCACTTCTAAATCAGTTATCTCCGTCTCTATCCTCACCACATCTTCTTCCTTCTGTTTTTTAACACCAGCAATAAAAGAAAAGAGAGAGCTTGACCTCGAATGACAGTCTTGAAAGCTCCCCATACTGATATGGAGGAAGAAACCCAACCCTCATTTTCGGAGAAATAAAGGTCCAATGCCTTAACTAAAGCACTACGAGTCTTTGGGATTACGAAGATACCAAGGGTTAATAGGAGCCAACCTTCCCCCAGAACCAGGCGCTAATTCCAGAGCGGGTGAGTGGTCGGAAATACCCCGAGCTAAATGCCTGACCTCCGCGACATAGGAAGCCTGTGCAGCCGGCACTAGTATATAGTCAATCCTGGATAGACTACCGTGAACGCCGGAAAGAAACGTATATTACCTTTGAGTAGTGTGAAGCAATCTCCAGCAGTCTACTAAGCCCATCGTATCAATGTAGCCAGCCTTGAGCTCCCCTTAGGTCCCTAGGGGGGTACCTATCCAACACACCAGACACCACTGAATTAAGATCACCCCCCAGAATCAGAAACCCCCCAGGGAGATCCAGTAGAACTCGACCCAGGTCGGCAAAGGTAGTAGATTGTAAACCAGGTGGAACATAAACAGACACCAAGGAAAGTGTGCGGCCCTCCCATCGCCCAGACAGAGCCACATAGTGTCCTCTATCATCGAGGATCATTGAATCCACTTCGAAAGGAAGAGAGTTCCTAAGGAGGATTCCAACCCCACGGGAACCAGATGTAAATCCAGCATGAGCAACCAAACAATATCCCTTTCAATTCATGGCATGACATGTATTCCCAACCAGGTGTGTTTCCTGTAACAAAACCACGTCTGGGGTGTGTCGCTTCAGAAGCTGCAACACCACCCCGCGCTTAATCCTGTCCCCTAACCCATTGACATTCCAGCTTATCAACCTCAACCCCCTACCCCCATCATAAAACAGATAGAAGACCCATCCCCCCTCCAAGTCCCGCATCTCAATGTCAGTTGTTTGCAATATAGCGCCTTGTTGAAAAAGAAAACAAGAAACCAACACCCCCCCACCACCCCTGCCCAAACAATTCGATAGAATACCCCCCACCCTGCACCCCTGCTTTCGACTATAGAGCCACCCCAACTTGCAGTGTGCCTGTCGCCCCCACATCTAAACTAAACTACAAAAAGTAAAGCTGAGGAGGAGAGAGATCCTCCGATAACTCAGTAACCCTCTCAGTTCAGCTGTGTGGAGCTGCACTTGATAATTAGAACCACAGCAAAATACCCTGGCGACCCCAGGAGTAATATAAGCAAGACTTATTCCTGGTCCATATGTCCGCTCTCGGCACCACCAGATTGTCCCTCCAGGTCTTTCAAGGACGTGAACGTGTCCAACCAGTCGGCCACCATGTCAGGCTTGTCAAAGAAATAAGTCCTGTCATCACGTTCAATTCTCAGCTTGGATGGAAAGCATGGCGTATTTAAGTCCCAAGTCCCGAAGTCGTCTCTTCACCCCCATGAAGCTGAGTCTTTGCCTTTGAACCGCTCGGGTGAAGTCCGGAAAAAAGCTAATAGACGAGTTCTCAAACTGCAAGGGTCCATTCGCACGAGAAGCCTGAAGAATGACATCTCTATCTCGAAAGTTAAAGATCCGTGTTATGATAGGCCTTGGCGGGGCGCCCACTTTCGGTTTCCCACCAGGGACTCTATGAGCTCGCTCCACGGTAAAAAAGTGACTGAGTCCCTTGGGCTGGAGGTGGGTAGAGATGAGGTCTTCCACAAAGAGGTCAGTAGCTTGATCTTCCGCCTTCTCCGGAACTCCGATTATACGGACATTGTTCCTTCGGGACCTCCCTTCAAAATCCTTCAGGCGACGAACAACTGTGTCATTCACGGCCCTCAGATTCCGAACTTCAGTCTGTAGCTCCATGACGTCATCGGTTAAACTCGATATTTTAATTTCTAGAGATTTGACCTTTTCGTTCGTTTTTGTGAGGTCTGTGCAAATTAAATTCACATCTATAGACACAGTGTCCAATTTATGTGCAAGGGCCTCAATCTGTTGCCCAATGGTTGATCTGACACCCTCGATTGCACCCATAACGTCCGTCAATGTCGGTTCGGTGCTCCGAGATGCGGAATCCTTCGTCGCATCTTGTGACCTTCCCGGGCTACCGGGCGATCCCTTGACCTGGGTATATCTATCCATGACATTGGACTGGGTATATCCACCCCTTCTGTTGGTTCTCAACTTCTGCCGGTCCCCCTCCGGTTTGCTCGCCATTTCAGGACAGTCTCAGGTTGAGGGAGGAACCAGGCAACGGGCAAACACGATATAGAAAGGATCCGGAAAATACAAGACGTACCTCAGGGTTCCGCTCACAAAGTGGCTCAAACGAAGAACGGTGAACCCCTCAGGCGAAAGTCAAATAATTCGTATAGTTGTCGAATACTAGTAAGCGCTCAGAGGGGTAGGGCCGCCCTCACAATGAGGCGTCTTCCGATTCCGAGACCAGTCCAAATGTCAAAAACGAAAGTGAAAGTGAGACTGTGCCGGTCTCCTTCACAAGTCCATGCCGATGTTGTTCAATTACACCTCGGGGACTCTGCCAACCCAAGCACCGGGCATCCGGGAGACGAAGGCCGCAAACTTCTCCACCTCACAACTTCGGTTCCCGGGGTCGGATCGGGACGCGTTTTTCAGCTTTCATCTCTCTCGTGGTTCCTACACTCACAGACATCAACAGCAATCAGGATATGTAGCAGGATATATGCGGGAGGGTACGAGGGTCTCGGGAGCTCCTAGCTCACGCGGCCATCTTAGATGCGCGCGAAGCTCCTCCCCGAGGTACCATTTTTATTGAGATATCTGGGGGAACGATGGCAGTAGAACATTTGTATATCCTTTCTGATTCTGGAAGATTATGGCCCAGTAATGCAAGGTAAATGTGTGATTGTAGTCACATTTAGAGAATTGCAGGGCATCTTGGGTGAGAAAACTTGTTGGGCTACACGAGAGGGACACCACCTTGAACTCCCCTGGGTTTATGCTTTATGAAAATATTGAGCATTGGTAGATTTTCTCTGGATACATTGTACACCCTGGAGGAGAAATCCAGAAAATGCAAATATTACTTCACAACCAGCTAGTCCTCAAGCACACTCACATACTGGTTGGATTTGACTCGAGGGTGAGTGAAGGGTCAGAGTGTAAACTTTTACTAACAGGAGATTTCACAAAAAGGAAATGCACTGTAATAGTTAAAAAGTTAAAAACCTGAACCAGTGATTCACAGCTTGTAAGCTGTAAAGCCACGACAAGGCACCAACCTTTTTACAGGCCATTCACACACCTTTCGTTTGTGACACATGCAAGACCATTCACACTGTCAGCTGCGGGCCCAGTACCATACAACACTTGCATCAACAGGCAGCGCCATTCAAGGGCCCATCACTTTCAAATGCCCATATGCCTGACACGTTATAATAAACAGGGTTGACCCAAAAATAGTCACAGGAACCTGGGTATACAGTTTGATATAGAAGAAGGGGTCCCGGACTTGGAGAGACAAAGAAATCAAAATAACATTTGTAGGAAAAATCAAGAACAATTTCGGCCGATATGATTCGCACTGATCGGGATCCTTCCCTGGTTTACGAAGAGTCACAATTAACGCTTCACGGAGCGTGGAGGGCAACCTGCTGTTCATAAGCCTCGTCAAACATAGCTTGAAGATGTGGCACCAATATATCCAAATACTCTTTGTAAAACTCCGCTGGGAGTCCGTCCGTGCCCGTTGCTTTGTCATTTGGCAGTGCATTGACAGCATTGCGTATCTCATCCAAGGTCAACGGATGCATTAAAAAATCCTGCTGCCCCTTTGACAACCACACCAGGGCTACGTCAGCTAAATATTCCGCTATCTCAGGCTCCTCAGCAGTTTGCCTGCATCTGTACATACCCTCATAGTGCTCAACAAAAGAGGCCAGGATGCCTTCACTTTCACAATGCTTGATCCCATTCACGCAGATTGAGTCGACAGTATTGATTTTTGCCCAGCGTTCAGTTATTTTTGCTGCCAGCGCTCTACCCAGCTGTCCTCCCTCCCCATAATATCTAGCCGTCCATCGTCTTGTCATGTGTTTTACTTCCAGGTCTGCCAATTCGTTATAATCAGTAATCTTTGATCTAATGGTCGCTAGTGTAGTGACATCTGACTCACTGTCATACTGTCTCTCGAGTTCAAGGAGCTCCAATTCAAGTGCCTTCATGGATCCCCGAAGTGACTTAAGAAGCCCATCCTGGAGACCAATACACGCTCCGCGAATCGTCACTTTGAACGCCTCCCACAAAGTGTCTAGACCTTCCACTGTGCCTGAATTGTGTTCAAAGTACTGAGTTATAGCATCCCTGATACCCTCACGAAACACCTGATCCTGTAGAGCTGAGGATTGCAATCGCCACTGAAACAACAACGGGGTATACCTAGGTATAAGCATAGTGAATAGCGAAGGGGAATGATCAGAAAGTGTCCTAGGCAAGTGGGAAACATGGGTAACCCGTGAGTTTATGTCATTAGTAGTCAGCCAATAGTCCAGGCGGAACCAAGACTGATGTGCATAAGAGTGGCAAGTTCCCTCCCGTGTTCCAGGGTGTATCAACCTCCAAATGGCTATAAGGGACAAGTTGTGTATCCCAGTCTGAACCGCCTGCATGGCTTTCTTAACAGTTGGTTCAGATTTAGTGTGCCTATCCAGATCCGGATTCAAAATCGCATTAAATTCGCCACCGCAGATAATGGCAGTCGGCTGTAGCCTATAGACCTTGTTCCACAAGACATCATAAAAGGCAGTGTCATCCACATTAGGACCGTACACATTTATAATGGTGACCATCATTCCACACAATTTCCCCTGCACTATTATGTACCGACCGTCCATGTCAGCCTCCACATGGGATGGTTCAAACACAAGATTTTTCTTAATCAAAATCATAACCCCCCTCGCATAGGAGGAGTAAGACGACACAAATTTGACACACGCCGAACTAGCGGCAACGTTATTTGCTGCTTGTTTGTTTAAGTGAGTTTCCTGCAATAGAGTGACTTGCACATTGTGCCGATCCAAAAAAGCAAGAACCTGCCTGGTTTTCTTTGGATAGTTTAATCCCCTGACATTCCATGGTATGCATGTCACCTTACCACCATCCAACAGTGTCCATGATGTTCAGAACCGTAAGAAGAGCTGCACCCCCTGTACCTGCGTCACATACAATACACCCAACTCGCCTCTGCACCATGCTCCGCAAAAAGCAACCATGAATCGAATCACAAACAAACCCCCCTACCCACTTAAGCATCCCAAACATGCCAAGACTCCCCAATACCAAAAAATACAGAAACAAAACCCCCCTCCCCACCCATCGTGAGAAGCTAGTCGTCTCATGGCCTACACCCATGTCGAAAAAAGCATATGGGTTATTCCCTCCTGGGGGACACCAGCCGCCCTCCAACCTCATGGTGGTACCTAGGGGGGTCGGGGAAAGTCTACGTTTCCTCCCCAGCACACCCCACAGTCATCGTAACAACAGTAATATACTAAACATTGACAGAATCTAATGCGCAGTCGAATGCACATAAACCTCCCTACACAGATAAACAGCAGAACGTGGCTCTCAGCAGTCCCACCTCTGCGTGCTAGTAGCCAGAGAGATGCGGACATGCTGCAAAACAAAGTAGTACAGCAATGCATAGCTGAGCGTCCCACCTCCCCCAACCATATCCAATGCCATACCAAGCGCATTATACTGATATATAGCAGCCCAACCACTAATCCCATCAAGACAAAATGTTCCAGCCAAACGGCACAGATACAAGCACATCCCAAAATGTCCAGTGGTCCCAACTTCCCTGCACTCAGATTTCTTATCTCATTTTTCGTAACAGTTCACATTCCAACCCTCGACCATAGTCCCAATTTAGGATCCTACAGACTGTGAAAAGAAATCGCATTAACAACCGTAATCAAACGTACAATGAACCACATCTGTATTGTACTGAAGCAGCATACGACCTGCAATAACATACTAACATCATTGTCCGCATCATCACCAGCCTGTTTAGTCGCAGCACGCTTCTCCAACTGCTTAATGTACTGCATAGCATCTTTCGGGGTCATGCAGATCCGAGGCTTGTTCCCATACATTATTTTGAGCCGAGCGGGATACAACATGGCATACTGTACTCCCGCCAAGCCTGTTGAACCGCAACTGTAAAATCCGGAAATAGGGCCACCTCCAGCCCCTGATAACTAGTGGTGCCCAATTCTCTTGCACGCCGAAGAGCCACATCCCTGTCACGATAATTTAAAAGTTTTGCGATGATCATACGCAGTGGCGCCCCCAGCACCGGACGTGGTGCAAGAGACCAGTACGCCCTCTCCACCAGCAGAACATTGGAGAAATGCTCCGCCCCCAGCATGGTTTTTAGCATGTCCTCCACATAAAGCTTCAACTTGCCTGTATTGGTGGATTCAGGCGTGATGCGCAAGTTTTTTCAGCTCAACCTCTCCTCTAAATCCTCGTTCTTGGCGTTTATGACCTCCAATATCTTATCCACCTCAGAGCAAGACTTGGTGACACAGCCCACCTTGTCCTCAACCGTGGAGATTCGTTGTTCCGCCTCCGTCAGACGCACACCGTGCTTGTCTAACTTCGCTGACATGGTGTCCATACGCAAGTTTAGGTTGTCTATCTTTCCATCTATAGTTTGAAGACTCTGCTGCATTGCCAGCAACACCTTTTCCAGCTTGGAGCTGCTCCCTGACTCCATATCCGTTTCCGTGTCAGACGCTGCCTGTTTTTGCGTTTTCTTCAGGCGCTTAGATTTGAAGGAGAGCGTAGACTGCAGGTGCTTGTCCGGCTTACCCATTCTGCCACCCGAACAAACCATCTGCAGACCGTGCACTGTACCCTCCAACCGGTCCGCAAGATTATGCAGGTCCTCCACACACCGTCAGGGCCACGCACCCGCGGTGTTGGTCGCAATCTGTGCAGGTACACCCACTCTATGCCGCAGTCCCCAAGCAGGCCGCAGAGAAAAATCCCAAAACAGACCTGCCACAGCTCCTGTTCAATACCGGTGCAGTAGTACTCCCCAGTTCCACTCCTGAGCAATGTGTAACTCCAAATAGGTCCAGACATAGAAGCAGAATCAGCAGTCCACCAAGCGATGCCACAGATGAATCCCCCAGCAGATGTCACACTAAGCAACTAGGCCCAAGCTGGCTCAGTACCAATTACAAAACCATTCGCTTTCACCAGCAGCAAAGGTGTATCCCGAACAAGCCAACCACAGCGCTGCAGGCCCCACCAATCTCCACAGCGTTATCCAAGTGGGCAACTGAAAGTGCTATATGGGCTCCACAATCACGCTGACATGGTAGGTGCTGCCATGAATCCCAGCAAGAAAAGGGTATCGGCAGTGTCATTAAAAGCATGGGTGCACAGTACCTCCCCAACACAGCCCACGCCGTCTCAGGCAATACAGTCCACAGTCCAATTACCTCAAGGGGGCTCCCCGGCACACAACATGCCCGTCAAGCAGACTCTGCTCCCATGGTCCGGCCTTTCCATTTGCAGAACCGTTTGACTCACCACCGTGCCTCTGATAATGCGTCCGACTCCAGCCAGGGACACAGATCCAGGCATCAGCCCGCACCGACCGCAGGACACCAAGCTTCCCGTTGGCACTGGGGCCGCTACAATCCTCCCGGCCGCTGCACAGCTCACCAGCTCACCACCGACAATGCGCTGGACACCCTCGATCCTCTGCAGCTGCAGCCGCTCTCCCCAAACAGCGCCGCCTCCTGTGCCCGCAATGCCGACAGGTCTTCCAGCCGTACTCCGGCACCGGGGCACATTACATCAAGGGGCAAGGCCGCGCCTCAACAGGCCGTCCGACCCCCGCGCGCCTCCCCGCTGGCAATCCACAGCTCGTGCTCAGGCCCCCACAGTCTCCGATGCTCACCTTGCTCCAAATAGCTCCGTGCAGCGTCGGTTTAAAGTCGCACCCCCCCCCTCGGTGCCTTCTGTAATCACCGTACTGCAGGCTTCTCTCCGCAAGCAGTAGCTGCTTCCAGACAGTCAGGCCTCGCCGGCGCACGCCTCAGCTCCCAACTGCCGCCATTTTATGCGCCGACCATCAGAGGCTGCATATCCGCTTTCCCGCAGAGGTAGCAGCCGCCTAAATCACTGCATCCGATGCAGCGAACGATGTAGATTCCAACGCGCTGACTCCCCACCGTAGATGACTGGGAGAAGTAAAGGAATAATATACGGATTTTGGCCTCACCAACAGAGCTGCACTAATGTGCTGCCATCTTGCTTCGGGCTCACCAGCGCCCCCCTTCATCATGGATGATAGTTCGCATTTAGACATCTCTCCTGTCAGAAAGTTTCAGAGCTATAAGGTCATCACTATGCAAGGCGCTGCACTGTCCCTTCACAAGTTTTTTATAAACCAGCTCTTTTGGGTAACCTTTACGGTGAGAGCGGTTTGTGCCACAAGCAACGGTGTCCAGTGTAAAGTTTTCTACATATAAATGGTGACCTTTGTTAATTGGTTCTCTACCAAGTTCCCGCACAATTTTCTCTGTGACTCTGAAAGTGGACAGACAACCAGGGGAGTCAACACTGGAATCCCTACCAGTGTAGACCCTGAAATTATAGACCTATCCAGTAATACTTTCAGATAGCATATATATCTTAATTCCATAACGTGCCCTCTTGCTATGAATGTACTGCCTAAAATTCAATCGGCCCTTGAACAGGACCGAAAACTCATCCACAGCTATTTCTTTCCCTTGCACATAAATCTCTGAAAATCGATCTACAAAGTGATCAGGGAGAGGCCGAACCTTGAAAAGACGGTCACAATCAGGGTGATATCAGGGCAAAGCTAAAGCTTTTTCAACAAAATGCAACATCCGAAGAAGAAGCAAATACTGATTATGACTCATGGTTGCAGGAAATATAGCTGTTGCCATCCAGGGATTAGTAGACCAATATGAAGACAGCGACAGCTTCCTTATCCGGCCCATCAAAAAAGTTAAACCCAAGAACTTCTTTGGCCCATCCAGACTTGTAGGAGTCCACCAGGTAGCTCTAGAGTAGAACTTAAGTCTGGCACTGTTGTCCCCCAAATACTGTTCAGCATACAAATTAGTCTGTTCAACAATCTCTGCCAAAAATACATCATCCATAAACAATCTAAAGAATTTTATAGGCAAAAAAGGTTCACAATTCACTCCACACCCTGTAACACCACTAAAGACAGGCAATACCAGCTGCACCATGTTTGGGTCAACCCAGAGTCCAGCACTTCCAATAGGAAGCCTTGCAGCCCCAGGCTGCAATCCAGATGCCTCTTGACACACCATGGGCACATCAGTGACCTCCTCTAAAACAGGCACTTCATCCTCAATGAGAGTAGCTTCATCTGCACTGAGAGGAGCTTCATCATCAGATGATGCCTCACGGATTGCAAATTCACTGCCAGAATCTTGGCCTTCTTCCTCTGCCTCAGATGCAGAGTGAGTTTCATAATCATCGTCAGAAGAAGACTCTAAAAGCATACTGCTGAACGGTCATCCTGCGGCTAGCCATAGTCCTTACCTAGAGAACTAACTTGACAAATAAGTCAACAGTACCCAACACACTGTAAAATAAGTAATAAACAAAGTGTGGATTTATAAAACAGAAAGTAAAACTACTGGCATATAGCAACTGCAAGGTAAAGTCAATCAATACAAATATTTTCCCTCAAGGATGTCAAAGGATAACTGTTCTCTGGCATAGTGTCATATAGACCCCCAGGAGGATCAAGCCCTCAATACCAAGCTCTGATTGACACTATATATAACCTGTCACTTACCCACTCCAGAATGATTATTCTGGGAGATTTTAATCTTTGGGAAAATGGGCATCTTGATTCCGATCTGAAAGAATTACTACAAGCATGTAATATTATGAACATGCAACAACTGGTACAACAACCAACACATCTGGGTGGCCATGTTCTAGACTTAATATTTGCAAACCACAAGGAGGTAGCGGTAGGAAAAATATTGCCAATGTGCTGGACTGATCATTTTTTGATTTACCTTCTGCTAATGCACCCCAAAGTGAGCAATAAAGCTACTCAATCAAGCAATCCTCGTCAGGGAAGGGAATGGGCCAAGCTGTTGAAAATGAAGCTACCCCCGTAATGCTCTGGAGAGGGCTCTTTTGACATCAGTAAAATGGTGAAAGAAAACTACCTAAGCTTCTACCGTCAGATTAACCAAGCGCTTGCAATAAAAAAAGTTAAAAAGTAGGGATAAACCATCAGCCCCATGGTATAATGAGGATCTAAAGGCACACAGGAAAAAATGCAAACAGACAGAGAGGAAATGGTGGAAACTCTACGAGGAATTGGACAAATATCCTTGAAAAAATAATAAAAAACGTATAAAGAAACAATTGCTAAGGCTAAAGCTGAGTATTATGAGAACATCATTTTACAAGCACCTGATAGGGTTAGAACCATTTTAAGTATAGTGAAGAATCTATCCAAACCTGACAGTGCGAAAAACAAGATTGTAGCCACACAAAAGCTATGCGACAGCCTTGCAGTGTTCTTTGAGGAGAAAATAAATAAGATTATTGATGGCTTGGATCATAATGCGGCTGGGATAAACAATGTAAGTGGTCCATCAGAATCAGCGACAATAAAGAAGCAGAATGAGGGAGTAGACAAAGATAAACAGCCAACCTTGGTTCAGTTTCAGGTCCCTACACAGGAAGAATTCAAAAAAATAGCTTGTAGTGTCTCCTCTGGATCGCCAGTAGATCCCCTTCCGCATAGGTTGTGGAAAGAGTTTAATCTTGAGCTATTTCCTCTGCTTCACCAAATCTGCTGTCAGTCATTGGTGCCTGAATGTTGAAAAAAGGCGGTGGTGACCCCTTTACTGAAAAAAGCCACACTCAACCCTCTTTGTCCAGCTAATTATAGACCGATGTCCTTGCTGCCTTATCCAGTAAAGGTTCTAGAACAGCTAGTTAGCAAAGCTCTCTCACAATTTTTAGAAGAAAATCTCCTTTTAGATGAAGTGCAATTCGGGTTTCGGCCTGCACACGGCACGGAGACAGCCTAGTGACAGTCCTGGATGAGATGAGAATGCGTGCTGACACTGGCCAAGTGGTCATACTAGTATTACTGGACATGTCAGCTGCATTCGATACAGTCATCGTAAGATCTTACTCGAAAGGCTTAAAGAATTTGGAATCAGAAGTACAGCACTCAACTGGTTTCAATCATACCTGTCAGACAGACAGCAGGCAGTGGCTATTCCAGCGTTTATATCCAGAAATAATTCCATAAAGCACGGAGTCCCTCAGGGATCAGCAATAAGCCTGATCTTATTTAACATTTATCTACGCCCACTTATCTCTATTATCAAATCCTTCGGAAATGAAGTAGTGAACTATGCTGATGATACACAGCTGGTCTTCTCATTAGAAGGCTCTAAAGCAGTATTTCTGGAAAGATTCCATGAATGTATGCTAAAAACTTCAAAATGGCTCAGGGACAATTCAGTTCAATTTAATGGAGATAAAACAGAAATTGTACTATTCGATAGCAGTCTGCAGTTGGATTTGCAAGTGAACAGAACAATCAGCTCCTGCATGTCTATGATTAGAGCCCTACGAAAAATACTTCAGCTGCTGCTATCTTCCGCCAGGGCAAAGGTGGTGTCGAGTGTCATTCTGAGCAGGCTGGATTACTGTAATGCCTTGCTACTTGAAGCACCATTATCCCTGATCAAAAAGCTGCAGAGAATTCAAACAATTGCAGCCAAGCTAGCATTAAAGAGACAGTGTAGGTCCTCTGCCTCCTTATCCCTGAAAAGATCTCCACTGGCTACCGATTTTGCAGAGAGTACATTTTAAATCACTCTGCATTGTTCATAGAGCAGTACATAGAGAGGGACCTAAATCACTGCAGAGCAAATTCTCCTGGTATGCTCTAGCCACAAACCTTCGCTCATCATCAGCAAAACTGATGTGCACAGTTAGATTTAAGAAAACCCGGATGGGAGGCAGATCATTTAGCTCTGCAGCCTCACGTCTGTGGAACAAAATACCAAATGATCTCAGACAATCTGAGAATCTGCTGAATTTTAGAAAGAAGCTAAAAACATGGCTCTTTCCTAGGGACTAATGTTGCTCCGTCATAGCTATATTCCTTTCTGCCCGCATGATTGTAAGTATGCATAGCCTTCATTGGGGTAATCTCTGCCCTAGGATACCCGTTGGGTGACAGAGCGCTATACAAATCCTACATGCAATACAATCCAATACATACAAAGACCTATATAGTATAAAACAATGCCACTCACTTGCTAAAGACAGCTAGACTTACTAGCACCTACTCTGCACAGACACAGCATGCACCAACGAAAATCCACTAGAAAATAAAAATAAAAGAAAATTACACACAAGGAAACCCAATACACATTGTGCACAAATACAAAGAAAATTTCACACGCGTTCAAACAGAAGCTACATTGGCTGCTATTATTACAGCATTTCCCCAAAACACATTCATGCAGGTCATTGATACTAATTTGGAGTAAACTGTATAAAAAACTTTTTTCCCCCAAACACTTGCAACTACACAAACTTCAGTTCTACCAGTGCTGGAACCACAACCGAGGAAAACAAAAGCTTTGCACTAGAATAAAGAGAAGGAAAAAAAAACATTACAATCGCCAATGATGAGAAAAGAAATAACAGTTAACATTATCAAACACTATGAAGTCTGCCCATCACCATTCAAATGCCAACCACACACACCACCAGCAAGTGTGAGTCCACACACAGCCAGCCAAACGCCAAAACACTCATCAGCCAAATTACACTTCACACACAAACTTTCCCTAGTGGTCTAGTGGCTTCTGACCGACCTTGGGGGCAGAAGGGCCTAAAAATACATGTCTGATCTGCTCCTGGGGCAGAAAAGGCCAGAATATTCGTCCCAAAAAGGGGAGCGACTCTTGGCCAAGGGGCTGCTCCCTAATACATTACATGCAATATATAATAAAATCCCTGGTGGTCTATTTTTAGGCCCATCTGCACCAAGGGGGTTAAATCCACTAGAAGGCCGATCTGCCCAAAAGGGGGGCAGAAACAGCCAAATTATTATGCCCAAAAAGGGGATGGATCCTTGCCCAAGGCGACATTCCCAAAACATTTTGCATTATATCAAAATAATCCCTGGTGGTCTAGGGGTTTCTGCCTCCCTTGGGGCAAGTGGCCTAAAAATATACGACCAATCTGCCCCCAAGAGGGGCAGAAATAGTCAAATTATCAATACACTAAAAGGGGAGCAACCCTTGCCGAAGGGGTCACTCTCCCTAAACATAATGCACAAAATCCCTTGCTTCTTGTGGGTTTTAACCCCCCACCCCACCCGGGGGCTAGATTGGCCAAAACAAAGCTGATCTAGCCCCAAGTGGGCTGAAATACATGAAAACATGCTGCCCACAGGGCAGCGACACTTGCCCAAGGTGTTGCTCCCTTATAAATATTTTTGAATAAATCCCTGGTGCCTAGTGGGTTTTGATCACACCGGGGGGCAGATCGGCAAACAAAACTGCTGATCTAGCCCCAGGCGAGGCTGAAACACAGGAAAACATGCTGGCCCCAGGGCAGAGACCCTTGCACAATGGGTCGCTCCCTTAAAAATATAATTAAAAGAACTCCCTGGTGCCTAGTGGGTTTCGACCCCCTCTTTCCCGGGGGCCGATCGGCTGATCGGCCGAATCAACCCCCAAGGGGTAGGCAAAACGCAGATCTAATATGCCCCCGGGGAGCGACCCTTGCCAAGGGGGTCGCTCCCCCAAATTGCTTTTGAAAAAATCCATGATGTCTAGTGGTGTGGACTCCTGATCCACGATCGCAGCCCCACCTGCAATTGTGGAGCAGGAATCCACTGTGTACAGGCACAGGATGAAAGTCCTTTTCCTCTGTATCTGTACTCCTGTAAACCCCCCCACTCCCCTCCATCGCTGAGAGAAGTCCTCTCAGCTGCATTTGATGACATCGTCGCGCCGTGATATCGCCGGCGTCATCAGATCACCGGCGGTGGTGTCAGGGTAGCAGCAGAAGCGCTTTCGCTGCAATCCCCAATGGAGTCATATGGGTGGGTGCCCAACTAGGGGAGCACCTGTGCTTCCCCCGTAGGGCCGTAAAGGAGATGTCCTCGGCACAGCAGAACAGCTACCGTGGACATAGCCATTACGTCCTTGGCACCGAAGGGGTTAAGAAAATCCCCTTAAAGAGGTCTGCAATGATGCATCTGCATCCACAGTGGCCATCTTTGAATGGATCTTGTTAATACATAACAAAATACATTTAAAGATGACCTTATGCAGGCATGTGCATGCAAAGGTAGCCATCTGGAATGGTTATAAACCCATTGTAAGATTGCTGATTGGCACATAGCATTCAGAATGCAAAGAGACTGGGGGGGCAAGTAGGCGCTGAGAAGGGGTGGTTGTTTTCAATAATAGAACAACAGTCCCCTGCACACACTAACAGTATATCAATTATATCAATAACAGTGTGACAAAAGTTTGAGTCTTTTCTGGAACATGCTTTTCAGTTTATTCACAACAGCCTTAGCCAACAAGTGTTTCATCGCGCTTACGGTTGTGAGTAGCGACTTCTTCAGGGCTAAGAGACAAACAATAGTACAGAATTGAAAATGAAAGGTATGCAGCAAAAGCATCCAATGTCCATTTTCCATTGTGACAGACTAAATTTGAAGGATTGGCTCATGTTGCCTACTCGAGCCTGTGGAAACCCATGCTGTCTCAAATGTGTCACCTCGGTTGTTTAGTGTAATTTAAGAAAAATTATAATAACATTCTTAGATAAAATGAAATGGACCAGAGTTAAGGCATGCTTGTTACTTGTGAGTCCAGTTGTGACCTATGAACCTAAATAGTCAACTTACTCTTTGCTAAAGTGAATTTAACATAACAACACCTCCTTAATGTTGCCTGGTACCCGAAGGTATGTAATAAAAAACAAAATACCTATATTCAATACATGAAGATCCTATGGGAAAAGAGACCGGTAAAAAAGAAAAATAATGCAGATGTAATAAAAAACCGAATACCTATACTCGATACATGAAGATCCTATGGGAAAAGAGACCGGTAAAAAAGAAAAATAATGCCGATGTAATAAAAAACCAAATACCTATACTCAATACATGAAGATCCTATGGGAAAAGAGACCGGTAAAAAAGAAAAATAATGCTAAGTATACAAGCCCTGTAAGAGCAAGCTTATCGTGCTAAGGTGATCAAATCTGACTGGAAAACCAACCTTAAATCCGGTTTTATTTCTGTCCCGAATGGGATTCAATAGGGTCCAATGTTAGACACACAGTTAAGACTGCATATATCTTGTGTCCAGAAATAATCCCTCCTGGGTAAATAAAGAAAAAAGGCCTAATTACATATAAGAATACACCCAAAGGAAAAATGGCTGGGGCATATTCTTTATACTTTAAGGTTTTGGTAATGTAATCCCACGTACCTTAAATGAGGATTTCTTAGTACTGCAAGTTTATTCAGGTATGAATATAAAAAAACCGCTGTGCATTGCACCCTCTCGGTGCAGATTTTGTTAAAGAAAATAGTGACAGCCATATCCTTGCCGGCGTCATAGGGAACCTTTGCCTAATAAAAAGAATCAAAGGAAAGTGTGTCAGAACAAGCGAGTAGACAGACCCAGTGGTGAGTATTTAAAAGATGCCCCCAAACGCAGATGCTCGTATCTAGTGTGATTGCCATTGTACCACTAATTGCAGGAGAACATTCAGTTGGTTATGGGCGCTTACCTATGTGATGAACAGAGCTCCTTCCTGCGTGTGCGCTGGAGACCTAATGTCCCGCAGGAGAACACACGTTCATATAGGCCTGGGAGTGGAAACAGTTGTAGGACTGTACCAGCTCCAAATACGTCGGCCATCTTGGAGTGGTACATTTAGTACCCAGCTTATCAATAGAGTTTAAAAATGGGCAATTCATCAGCCCCCGAGGTGTGTTGATGTAGAGCTCAAGGGTCATTATTATTATTAATTAGCATTTCTTGAGCGCATGGCTACCTTAAGGCATCCCATCGCTAGCGGCAAAAACAAACAAAGAGAGGTGGTTACCAGTTAATCTTCTGGAAAAGCCAGGTTTTAAGCCCCTTCCTAAAAAGGAGGTGGGAAGTCTCTAAGCGCAAATGCAGGGGAAGAGAGTTCCACACTTTTGCTGCGTTGTATGAGAAGGACCGATCCCCGCTGTGCATCCTCTGAATTTTGGAGTTGATGGCTAGATTTAGATTCGCCGAGCGGAGGGGTTTCTTTGGCTGATACGCCTAAGTGGGTGGTTGATGCAAGGGCCTGAACCCCTAAGGGATAGGACTTTGAATTTAATCCTCTCCTCTATGGGCAGCTAATGTGGGGACTTTAAGCTGGGCAAGGCTGACTGCGTTCTGGAGGCTCCTGTCAGGAGTCGGGCAGCACAGTTCTGTGCTACCTGAAGCTTCCTCAGGGTGGATTTGGGTGCTCCTATATACAATGCGTTTCCATAGTCCAGGCACAAGAGAACCAAGGCCTGGACCATAGTTCTCCTTGCCCCTATGGGGAGTAGAGGTTGGACATCTGCAGTATTCTGAGGGTGCCATTGATGGAGCAAGGACTCGTAGAAAAGAGACTTGCTCGGAAGCAATCCACACCTTTAACTAACTAATAAGTTATCAAAATTGTTTTGTGTAAAACTAATGCGCACCACATAAATATGTGGGTTAGTGAAACTTGCTTATGTGTTTACTAACGAGAATAACATGAACGAAGGACTAATCCCGCTCTAAATTGGGAAATCTTTACTGCGCATGCATCGACTGCATCTACGCAGTATGACGAGCAATCGCTTGGAGGGGGATTCTTGCGCATAAGCAGAAGACACTAAAATGGAGTCTTGAAGACTCGTTCATGGCATCTGCTTGTTTGAACTAAATTTAGTGTTTTTTACTAATGCTAATGTGGGGATAAGTCTAATAAATAAACTGGGATAGAGTAGAGGTGGGTGATATACAGTGAAACCATTTATTTATGAAAGTAACATCTGTCTTTCTGACTTAATCACTAGTGCGTATTTGGGCCTCTCATGTATAATCGAAGTAAGCTGAGTCATGTGACGACTGCGCACGACTACTGAAAGTTAACCCGGTTGATGACTTGTATGTTGAATGAAAGCCGCGGTCGCGAAGTGTCCTAACCTGGGAGCGGATGGTGAAAGTTCAACGATGAGGACTCACATTCAGACTATTCACAAAATTGTTGCAAATAAAACATGAATGCGTGTGTGAAATAAAATTATGAATTAAAATTAAGGGGATGGTGTTTGTGAACAATGGTCAAACTGATTTAGATGACATGTAAGCATGGTGTGATGATTCTCCCCCGCCCCTTGCCTGACCAATCAGGTTTAGTATTTTACGATATTGAAACATTAATGGGTGGAACATGCAGAACGAAAGGTATAATTGAGATAGCCTTGGTTAGTTAGTTAGCATGATTTGGGATGCTGTTGCTGCGGGAGGTGGGGTTGCTGGGAGAGATGCTGTGAGATGCTGATGAAGAGCCAAATGCAGAACCTTCTATCTTAATTTAATTGGGTTAGATAAGAAGATCGCAGAAGAATCTCGAGGAGGAAGAGAGTGTCAGAGAGGGATGCGACACAGTCGTCGGTATTCTAGAGAGGCCATCTATCCTGTCCTGATTCCTGTCCTGAAGACTTTGTCGCCTGATCTATCCCGGGGGACCCTTACCAGCCCTTTGGCCAGGGGGTTGGTCTTCACACCATTCTTGGTAATTATATTTTCACGCTATGTGCAGATGTTCTTTTCTCACTGTCCTCTGATTTCTGAGCATTTATCATTGCATGAGTCCAAAGTATGTGTTTGATGATTAATTAATTGAATTTTCTCTCCTAAGAATGATGATGGTTGCACTGTGTATTTGAGATGGTTCACATGCGTTTGAAATTTAGATAAAGATTTAAAACTTTCCTGAGTCTGTGGTTATTTACAGTGAATAAAAGAACAAGTTAGTTTTTTTGTTATTTTCACCATCAACTAATTCAACTAATGGTCCATCGACCAGAGGAAAGACATCCTAGATCAGTGAATGGTTAGTTAGGAGTATTAAATAACTAATCTTGAAAAATGGTGAAAAAATTATAAACTTCTACTCCAGCGGTTTATTCAACTGACTGTGTGTGTGCGTGTTTATGGGCCCAGGTAAGTATATGGTAGTGGAGTATCTGTTGTTGTCAGTACGCCGCTGGATCACCATGACAGACACCGGTGACTGCAACTGCTTGCTGGTCAAATTTGAGTGCCTTTTCCAGCCACGCGCCCCGACTCTTTATTTTGGGCTTCGGAACTGGGGCAGCTGGGCCATGGCAGTTTGGGCTCG
This sequence comes from Lissotriton helveticus, assembly GCF_964261635.1. Taxonomy (NCBI): domain Eukaryota; kingdom Metazoa; phylum Chordata; class Amphibia; order Caudata; family Salamandridae; genus Lissotriton; species Lissotriton helveticus. The sequence continues at coordinate 1,794,346,660 of NC_136065.1, forward strand.
TTGTTAGTTGTATTCCCAAGATACATTATTTCAGTCTTGTCTCCATTAAGCCTGAGACATGACTGTTGCATCCAGTTGGCTACCGTCTCCAGGCAAGACTCTAATTCAGCTGGGGCATTGCATGGATGGTTTAAAGATACCACCAGCTGGGTGTCATCTGCATAGGTGGAAACTTTGACCCCATATGGCTGAATGACCTCCGCCAGTGGCTTCAAGTATATGTTAAAAAGCGTCGGACTCAGGGGACTCCATAGCTGAGAGGTAGAGTCCTAGAGGTGCATTCCCATGCATAAACCGGAAATGTTCTGCCATTGAGAAAGGATTAAATCCAAGAGATGAGTCCTCCTGCCACCCCGGCCCTCCTAAGTCTCTTTATGAGGATGTCAAGATTCACTGTGCCGAATGCGGCACTAAGATCAAGTAGGATAATGGTTGCAGCACCTCTCTGATCAATTAACTTCTTTGCTTCTCCAACCACGGCAATCAGGGCGGTTTCCGTTCCGTGTTGGGGGCGGAAACCCGTCTGAGAATGGTGTAGAAGATCATGGGACTCTAGAAAGGATGATAATGCGAAATTTATATGCTTCTCCAGAATCTTACTAAGCATGGGCAGCATGGATATGGGCCGGTAGTTACTTAGTACTTCCGGGTCTAAACTTGGCTTTTTCAACAGGGCTTTCACCATGGCATGTTTCCGGGCAGGTGGCACAAGTCTCTTATTGTTAGACCCGGCTTCCTGGGCACCAGGGCACTTGGGGGTAACTGCGCTCCAATCTCATCAACTGGAGTGTTCCCTCACTGGTGTCCTGGGGCCTCAGTACTAATGGACCCAAAACTGGATAACCAAGTAATCCTCTCCAGCACTTGACTCTCTCAGGGTAGTGAGACAGAGCAGTCCAAGGCTTACTCAAGGAGGTGAGGTGGGGTTAGACATTCAGAATACAGTGTAAACCGTACCACCAGCTGATAAACTTAATGTCCAGTCAGTGCTTTTATTTTTATCAAAGAAAAGTACTTTAATACACAAAAGATCATTTTACTACACATAAAACTAGGATGAACAGTGAAAACCAGAAGTCTACAACCCTCTGGGATAGAGTTCTGACCCCAAACAGTATTATAGCGCCTAGACGCCAAGCACTATAAAAACACAGTTAACATGAAAACACACAGTAAGGATTGCATATTACAGATCATGTTACACAGGGCTGCTCTCATTCACTAGAGCCTTGATACCAAACTTTGGATTGAAAGGATATAGTTTCAGCATATGATGTGAAGTCAAATGTTCTTGATCAGCCCCATAACCCCCCACCCGAAGCAACAGAAGTGCCCTCCCGTCGTGAGTGCGGACACCGCTTTAGTGGTGTCAGGGATCTGATCACAGGTGCCTGATTTCTTGGCACAGTTTACTGGAGTCCCACTAGTCCAATAGCCACTGGCTAGCTGTAGGAGGTTAGTGGCTGGACAGAGTGCCAGTTCACCCTGATACCCTCAGAGATCACAAAAGGAAAGGTGGGGGCCTGCTTCACTGGCCTCTATTCCCAGTTACTGCTTGTACAGGCTTCCACAGCGCAAGGGAGGAGCCTAGAGGGGAATTGATTTCACCTTCAAGACTAGAATCAAGCTTCCTCCTCTCTGGCTCTCGTCATGTGCTGCAAGCTTCTTTCCACCAGCTTTTCTTGATGTGCCGCAAGCTTCTTTCCACACCTTGGGTGATGTGCCGCAAGCTTCCTTTCCAAACCTTGGGCAGCTGTCTGTAATTTCCTTGGTCCAAAGCGCAGGCTCCCCCAAGCCTCACAGAACAGCTGGTCCTTAATGTTGCTGATGCCTTCCTTCCAGACGCAGTGAACAGAGTCTTATCTCCTGCCTTCACACTGCAGGTCGCGCCTGGCTATCTTCAGAGGGCCTGGTTTGGCCGCCTATTCTGTCATAGACCAGCCTTTGAACAACAGCTGACCACTCAGGCCAGACTTTTATCACCTCTGATTGATAGGCTCATCCAATCCGAGGGTCTGCTACTTTTGCATCCTGAGTTCCCCTGGTATCAGGCCGTGCAACTCTCTAGAGAGGAATTTTAATTAACTCCAGCCCAGGAGGCTCTGACCAGTGGGGGCGGGTCCTCTTCAAGGAGTTAGTGCTGCTAAGCCCAGATTAGAGCTGAGTGTCTACCCCAGCCCACCAGGCCTTTCTAAGAAAATAGGGAGGGGCATGGGGGAGCTGGGATGTCCAGCAGAACAGCTTGCATTCCTCACACTGGATCAAATCACCATTCTTCCCCTGTACACCCACGGGCTCTCAAACATACATCAGGCAGACAAAGGCAACTGGCCCACAGGCATGGCAAACTGCACAGACTTGGTCAGGTGGGTGCCTAAGGACTAACCCCTCCTGACTATAGATTTATTGCTGCCACCACTGTCAGTCTACCACAGCCTTAATAGAGAGGGCAGTAGCCACTCTCTGAAAAATAGGGGTGCACAAGGCTTGCCCCCTCGACCTCAGCACCAAGCTATAGGGTCTCAATCCATGTAAACAGGGAGACCCTCTGTGGACATATATGATTGTCATGCTCACTGAGGTAGGGATCTAGAAACTATACAGTAGCTTTTGAGTGACTTGCTTGGAGATTAGCATAAGGCAGAGGAAGCACTCTCTCCAGAGACATGCAGGAGACTTCCCGTCCCAACATATGCCCTCCCCAGATCAGAATGGCCGGTACTTACTTCCCAGTGGGAGAAGACCGATCATCTGATTGGATAAACCGGCGGGAAAGTCCATCTGCATTACCGTGCTGTAAGCCTGCTTTATGTTCCACAGTAAAATCTAGTCCCTGCAGCGATATGGACCACCTGAGCAACTTTGGGTTCTCCTCCTTCATTGCCATCTGCCACTTGAGGGGCTTGTGATCTGTCTGAACCACAAACCTTGCACCAAACAAGTAAGGCCTGAATCTTCGAAGGGCCCACACTATGGCAAAGCATTCTTTTTCAACTGCAGACCAGTTCTGCTCCCTAGGGAGTAGTCGGCGGCTGATAAAGGCCACCGGATGCTCCCTTCCCTTTTCATTGAGCTGGGCAAGAACTGCCCCAACTCCCTTGTCTGAAGCATCTGTCTGCACAATGACTGTAATCAGGGGCTTTCAGCACAGGTGTATTGCATAGTGCAGTCTTCAATTCATCAAATGCCTTCTGACACTCTTCAGTCCAGATCACCTTCCTGGGCTGCTTCTTAGAGGTCAGGGCTGTCAGTGGAGCAACCATGGTCCCATAGTTTGCTACAAATTTCTGATAGTAATCAGTAAAGCTCAGAAAGGCCCTTACCTGGGTCTGAGTAGTGGGAGTCTCCCAGTCCACCACCGCCTGGACTTTAGCCTCCAGGGGCCGAACCTTCCCATTACCCACCTGATGCCCAAGATAAACAACAGAGGACTGCCCAACTTGACACTTGGCTGCCTTGATGGTCAGCTTGGCCCCCTGCATCCTCACCAACACCTGCTCCTGGTGTCCCATGTTGTCCTCCCAGGAGGAGCTGTAGACAGCAATGTCATCCACGTACGCCACACAGAACTCTTCCAGGCCTGGCAATACATGATTGACTAGGTGCTAGAAAGTGGCGGGAGCCTTCTTCAATCCAAAAGGCTTAACTTTAAATTGGTAGAGGCCCCCTGGGGTTGAAAATGCTGTTTTCTCCTTGGCACCAGGTGTTAATGCAATCTGCCTGTAACCGCGGCTTAGATCAAAAGTACTAAGGTACTTTGCAGCACCCAACCTATCCACCAGCTCATCAGCTTGGGGAATAGGATGGGCATCAGTTTTTGTCACCGTATTTAAACCGTGATAGTCCACACAAAAGTGCAGGTCAGCTGACCCCTGCTTAGGCACCAACACCACTGGACTGGCCCAGGGACTACGGGAGTGTTCAACCACCCCCAGGTGAAGCATCTTGGCCACCTCAGTCTTGATGCACTCTTGAACCCGGTCTGACATCCTATATGTCTTGCTCTTAACAGGCAGGGTGTCCCCTGTGTCTGTCATGCACACAGACAGGTGTCAGCCCAGGGGTAAGTGAAAAGAGATGGGAAAATCTCCCCAGCAGCTCTTTACACTCCACCTGCTTTTCAGGTGTCAGTTCAGAGGCAAGCTTAACTCCCTCAGGTGAAGCATCCTTCTCATCACCTTGCAATAAGTCAGGGAGGGGCTCACTCTCCTTTTCCAACTCTTCAGCCATTGCAAGTAAAGAAACTGTGTCATTCCTGGGAAGACACGCCAACCTTTTTAACGGTACCTCCACGACTGGTAGGGGAACCAAGGGTGCCTTCATCGGGCCACCAGACATGCTGCTGGCCTTACAGACCAGACAAGTATGGCAAAACTTCTCCACATCCTGACCAACTCCTGGCCAGTAAAACAGAGGTGCTAACCTGTCCTTTGTCATTTTGATGCCCAAGTGATCAGCTAGGGGTACATCATGGGCTAGCTGCAGCAGGAAATTCCTGTGCAGCTGAGGAACCACCTACCTTTTGCTGGATCCTGGCTCCTGGTTCTGGGTCAGCAGGCTCACTGTAAAGGAGTCCATCTTCCCAAGCCACCTTGTGCTTTCCGACTACTCCAGTGGAGACCTGCTCCTGAGCAGTCGTCTGCAGGCCAACAAGTGTAGGACACTCAGCCTGTGCCTTACAAAACTCCTCACGGGACGGTCCTCCTGCCACAAGCAGCTACTGCAGCTCTGGCAGGGACCCAGACTCCAACACCTTATCCGCCTCTGGATGCTCGCCCGCCTCTCCAACTGGAGCAGGAGGTGCAGACACCAGGACAGGTGCGTTCTCAGAATCTGCCCTTAGTTCTTGTTCTGGCCTGTTCCCCTCTAGTGTCTCTTCCACTAGAGTGGTCCCCACTTCACTGGGAAGAAGTTTTTCAGTGTGTGCCCGAGTGAGCACAGCTGATAAAATCCAGGCCATACAGGCCTTAGGGCCTGGTACTAACCCAGGTTCAACAAGATCATTCCCCAGAAAGCACCTTGCACCCTGCTTCTCTCACACCCCGCAATTGACCATGGCCTTCTTGCCATTCACCCCTACCTGCACTCTAGCAAGAGGGTACTTCATGTCATCACCACTAGCTACAAGTCCATACTCCTTGGAACCAGGAATGATCTCTTTGGGTTTGAGATATTTGCGTTCAACCATAGTCCTGTGAGCACCAGTATCCCTCATGGCAGGAACCTTCCTTCCATTGATACTTGCCACACTCATATACCCCGTTGAGTTAGGGTTAATATGCTTAAGAGCTTCTGGGTTAAGTTCCCAGATGTCCCTGGTGACTAAGTTAAACTCACTTGGGCCTCCCTTCATGTCTGCCCCCACTGAAAGCACACTTGCTATCACGGGTGCCACTGGCACCACGTCCTTCACTGGGCAGTCTGGCTTTAAGTGTCCCTCTCGGTGGCACTTAGAGCATTTAATCACCATGGGACTGGAAGGACCCTTACCTCCTTTCCCCTCCTGGTGCTGACTCGAGGCCCCATTCCCCTTAGACTCTGGTCCTGACTGAGAGCCTTGGGAACCGTTCTGGCCCTTCCCCTCTGGTTTAGGGCCAGCCTGCTGGGAGTTCTTCTCCCCCTTGGGCTTGGAAAGGGGTTGCCCCTACCCCCTGTTCACTCTGTTGGCAAGCCACTTATCTGCCATCACTGCACGTTTCTCAGGATCCCTCTCAGGAAGGTCAGGCAGATACTGTCTGAGTGGGACAGAGCACTCCTCCCGGAGACACTCTGCAATCATCACCTGATTTAAGGACTGGTAATCATTTGCTTCCATCCCTCTCACCCACTCATTCCAGTCTCTCACTATGTCATGGACCCAATTCTCAAAAGGAACCCCCTCTGCCTTCTTGGTCTCACGGAACCTCTGCAAGTACTGGGCTGGTTTCAACCCAAACCGCCTAATCAAAGCATCCTTCATGCACTCATATGTCAGACTGTCTTTCTCAGGCATCCTTTCAATCACTTCAGTCCCTTACCGAGGGAGGCGACTCAGTAAAGTCGCTGCTTTGGACTGACCATTAAGACCTTGAGCCTTACATGCTAAATGAAAGGCACGCATCCAACTGAGAATATCAGTGCCAGGGACATACATGTGTATCAATTATTTTGGTACCTTGGTGGTATTTTCCTTTACCTGGGACTTTGAAGTGGACTCACCATCCACAGAGCTAACCCCTCTATCAGCTGCTAACTTGAGCTTCTCTTTCTCCAGGGCTATCCGCTCTTTCTCCAATTCCCTATCCTTCTCTTTCTCCTGTCTTTCCCTTTCTTTCTCCAGCATCTCCCTTTCCCTCTCCTTCTCTTTCTCCTGTCTCTCCCTTTTCTTTCTCCAGCCTCTCCCTTTCCCTCTCCTTCTCCTTCCAAGCCCACTCTTCCTGTCTGACCCTTCACTGCTCCTCTTCTGCCTGGCGGGCCATCCTTAGCTTTTCCCTTTCAAACTCTCTTACTTTCTCCTCTGCTAAATCCTTAGCTTCCTGGAGTTTCAGCTGAAGTTTAAGGGTCTCTGCTAGCTCAGTCCCTCCTAAGGGGGCGAATCCTGGGACAGGGGAAAAGGTAGCCCTGGAGATAGGGGGAGGTGGAAGTCTAGGGGCAGGTCTAGGGGAATACCTAGGGGAAAGCATAGGGGAAAGCCTTGGGGAATGCCTTGGGGCTGGTACAGGAGAAGCCTGCACTGACTGACTTGGCAGGCTTGTGGTAACAGTGCTCTCCAACTGTTGCACAACAGTGACCTCTTGCTCAAAGCATTTTGTCATGTGGCTAATTAAGTGCTCCCTGTCCTTAGACCGTGGGACTTTCCACCCCCTTTCAGCACACATTTGCTTTAATTGCTCCACAGTCAAGTTCTGCAGTTCCAATTCCTCTCCAATGTTATCTGCCATTTTACATATAGCTTATGGATATCTGCTGGAATTATCAACTGGCCTCGATGTCCACTGAGCCTGAAGTCTAGTGATCCATCACCGCTTGCCACCAATGTTAGACCCGGCTTCCTGGGCACCAGGGCACTCAGGGGTAACTGCCCTCCAATCGCATCAACTGGAGTGCTCTCTCACTGTTGTTCTGTAGTACTAATGGACCCAAAACTGGATAACCAAGTACTCCTCTCCAGCACTTGACTCTCTCAGGGTAGCGAGACAGAGCAGTCCGAAGCTTACTCAAGGAGGTGAGGTGGGGTTAGACATTCAGAATACAGTATAAACCGTACCACCAGCTGATAAACTCAATTTCCAGTCAGTGCTTTACTTTTTATAAAAGAAAAGTACTTTAATACACACAAGATGATTATACTACACATAAAACTAGGATAAACAGTGAAAACCAGAAGTCTCTACAACCCTCTGGGACAGAGTTCTGACCCCAGACAGTATTATAGCGCCTAGACGCCGAGCACTATAAAAACACAGTTAACATGAAAACACACAGTAAGCATTGCATATTACAGATCATGTTACACATGGCTGCTCTCATTCACTAGAGCCTTGATACCAAACGTTGGATTGAAAGGATATAGTTTCAGCATATGATGTGAAGTTAAATGTTCTTGATCAGCCCCATAACCCCCCACCCAAAGCAACAGAAGTGCCCTCCCGTCGTGAGTGCGGACACCGCTCTAGTGGTGTCAGGGATCTGATCACAGGTGCCTGATGTCTTGGCACAGTTTACTGGAGTCCCACTAGTCCAGTAGCCACTGGCTAGCTGTAGGAGGGTAGTGGCTGGACAGATTGCCAGTTCACCCTGATACCCTCAGAGATCACAAAAAGAAAGGTGGGGGTCTGCTTCACTGGCCTCTATTCCCAGTTACTGCTTGTACAGGCGCCTACAGAGCAAGGGAGGAGCCTAGAGGGGATTCGATATCACCTTCAAAGACTAGAATCAAGCTTCCTCCTCTCTGGCTCTCATCATGTGCTGCAAGCTTCTTTCCACCAGCTTTTCTTGATGTGCCGCAAGCTTCTTTCCACACCTTGGGTGATGTGCCGCAACCTTCCTTTCCACACCCTGGGCAGCTGTCTGTAATTTCCTTGGTCCAAATCGCAGGCTCCCCCAAGCCTCACAGAACAGCTGTGTCCTTAATGTTGCTGATGCCTTCCTTTCAGACGCAGTGAACAGAGTCTTATCTCCTACCTTCACACTGCAGGTCGCGCCTGGCTATCTTCAGAGGGCCTATAGGGAATTTACCCAAAGATGTCAGATATTGTGTCTATGTCCAGGAGTGGAAATTCCTCTAGAGTGTACTTGGTAGAGTCCACATGCCCATTTCATTCAAAAGGGTCTTGCGCCGTGTCATTTGTTATTGGGGTGTGAAAATCGCTAGGCCCTGGGGGATCAGGAAAAGCCTTTTATATGATCTGTATTGTTCCCTGGAAGTATCCCGCCAGTTTGTTACATCTCTCGTTAGTTAAACCTGTAGAGGCATCCAGAGGAGGGAGCTCCAAAAGTGTTTTAGCGATGCGGAAGATTTCTCTAGGAGCATTAGCTGCTGAATTAATCTTTTCTTCGAAGTAGAGTGCCTGGGGTATTGATCAGCATTATGCTTGATGGCCTAATGCATAGTAGTCGCCCATCCTGGAGTGTATAATCTCTGCATTAATAACTGAGATAGGGGCATATAATGGCCCGAAAAGGAGTAAAGAACTTATCAAATTAAAGCGATTGTAGCTGTATGCATCCAATAAGGATCTGAAAATATACTTTTGATTATCGCTGTGCATACCAAAAAAAGGTTTTTAGAAGGAAAACAATGCTGATGCCCCCATGTAACGGTGTGTCCACAGCAAGTTTAGAAATGCAAAGGAGAAAAATTTAATAAGACGGAACGGGGGTGAACCATCCCTAGGGTATTGAATCCATATGGGTATAAGTTACCTGAAACAATACGTTCTTTAATATTTGAATCCAAGAAAAAAAAGGGGGGATCTAGTAGTAGAGTTCTAAGGCAACAATAAAGGCGAGTCAAGGGAAAGGGATTCCAGAGTTCAGTGTGTGCTGCAACTGTCTAAGTGGAGCGGTACAGAATAATAGTTATCATAAATCTAAATAAAACATATTATATGCCCACAGGATCTACATACACAATCCTGTGGGTCACCTTAATGTTATGTTATGTTATGTTATTAAGTGACTTTTATAGCGCACGGCTACTCAAAAGAGTGTCCCGGCGCTTTATTGACATCCTAAAGAACAAAACACAACACAGTAAAAAGAAGTCTATAGGGGATCCTGATTTAATTTACCCAAAGAAGCAGGGTTCGGGGAGCATAAAATCTAAGAGGCAAAGAGCCAAGTTTTCAGGCCCTTCCTAAAAGACAGCAGGTTTGAGTTGCTGCGTAACGTGAGGGGCAAAGAGTTCCACAGCTGAGGGGCCCGGAGCATAAAAGAGCGACCTCCCATGCGGGCCCTCCTCACACGAGGGACAATAGCAAGAAACTTCGCCTCTGATCTCAGAGATCGAGAAGGACGGTAAGGCATAAGCCTCTTCTGCAGGTATTTGGCCCCTGTGGAATAAAAGGCCTTATGCGCAAGGGTCAGAGCTTTGAAAGCTATCCGCTGTCGGATAGGCAGCCAATGAAGCGACTGCAACAGGCCGGAAACATTGACTCGCCTGTGCAAACCAAAAATGGCGCGTGCAGCCGCATTCTGGACCACCTGCATCCGTTGCAGGAGATATTCGGGCAGGCCAAGATATAAGATGTTAGAGTAGTCCAATCTTGAACCAATCAAGGCCTGCACCGTAATCCTCCTGTGATCCTCGGAGAGCAAAGGAAAAAACTTCCGATGCATACGGAGAAGACCAAAGCAGGTGCCAGTGAGGGCAAGGATCTGAGATCTTAAAGTCAGACCATTGTCAATTTTCACCCCCAAATTCTTAGCTGACTGAGACGACTGCCTTGGAGGGGACATATCCGCAGGCCACCACACCTGCCAGTCCGGATTGGATTGACAACCGAAGAAGAGTACCTCCGATTTATCTGAGTTGCACTTGAGGCTGTTCAGTTGGAGCCATTTAAAAACAGCCCCAAGGCACTCGCGGATACTCTCTCCGTCAAAATCCTCTCCTTTCCGGCAGGTGAAGAGCAGCTGGGTGTCATCCGCATAGGATACAATCTGGGCCCCGAAAGACTCCGCCAGAGCCGCCAGAGGGGTCATAAAGATGTTAAAAAGAGTCGGGCTCAACACAGAGCCCTGCGGGACTCCGACTCCCAATGGCGGCATCTCAGCAGAGGCCGAGGAGGCCCAGACCGTCTGACGGCGACCAGCTAAGAAAGATGTAAACCAGCTGAACACCGTCCCCCTCAGACCGATCTCATAAAGTCTGGTGAGCAAGCCCTCATGGGGGACGGTGTCAAAGGCCGCCGACAAATCGAGCATGATCAACATGGCTCTCCCACCCAGGTCTAGCGTCTCCTTGATGGCCTCGGACACCTCCAGCAACGCCGTCTCCGTGCTAAGATTGGGGCGGAAGCCCGATTGTGTGGAATGAAGCAGATCGTTGGATTCCAGAAAATTGGAGAGCACGTTGTGAACGTGCTTCTCCAGGGTCTTAGCCAGAGCAGGAAGAAGAGAAATAGGCCTGTAGTTGGCCAAGACCTCGGGGGCCAGACCGGGCTTGAGGAATGACCATGGCTTGCTTCCACGCCAAAGGGACCTCGCCTTGGCTCAAAGAAAGATTCAGGAGAGGGTTGACCAGCGGGTTTACCACCTCCGCCATCTTCGCTAGAAATTTGGCCGGGCATGGATCGAGCGGCGATCCAGATTTAAGATTGGCCAAGAGTATCAAAGACGAAGCAGTTGAAATGGGCGGAAAGTCTGACAGGACTGGCCCTGGGGGGACCGATGGAACAGGACCAGCCTCAGGGCCAAACAGGGCAGCCGCCGGCCGCGGTGAAAAGGAGTCCTGTATCAGCTTAATCTTAGCAGTGAAGAAGCATGCCAGATCCGATACCCACTTCTGAGCAGGAACAGACTGGGTCGCATTCGACCGCGGGGCAAGATATTCGCTAACGATCGAGAAGATCTCTTAACAGGAGTTCGAGGCATCCTCTATCCTCCTGGCAAAATAGCTTTTCTTCTCAAGGAGAATAGCTCGATGGTAGGCTTTGACCCTGGTTCTGTATTCGAGTCTGGCAGCTGGATCGTACTGGGCTCGCCAGGTCCTCTCCGCCACCTTGCACTGCCTGCGAGAAGCAAGCAGCGCACCAGTAAACCACGGAGTAGAAACCCGTTTAGGTAATTATCGAGGAGGTCTCAAAGGGGCCAGATCATTTAACCTATCCCCAAACCAAGCCTGCAAGGACTCCAGTTCCCTATCCAACACCCCCGTGAGAGGGCAGGGATGTTCACACAGTGCTTGCGACAGTTAAACATACACATTAAGTACATCGGTGCCAGAGTACGCATATCGGTTCCAGAGTAAAAAAGAGATGTTGTGATAGTAGAATCCTAAATCTGAGGGGATGGGAGAATAGGTGTAAGGAGCATGATAGATTATTAATGAACAAATGAGCTCCCCAAGTGATAGCATATAGTGCTGAGGAAATCAAAACCATGTTAGGATGTATAGTCCTAGGTAAGCTTGCATGTAAGCACATAGAAGCAGACTTCAAAACTTCAGTTCGAACTCAACAGTAGTAGTAAGATAGGGATCACATCACAAACAAGTCAGAAGACCACATGGAGATTGTGGTACTGAGTAAATAGATACTGTTTCAACTGTGTAATTCATGGTCTGTGTTTAGGCCTATTTCCACCCTTCTTAATCGCATGATCCAAGTCACCTCCCTTCTCCTCAACGTTAGTTCCCCTACAGAACCACCTATCAAGCAATTTAATCTGTTTTCAATAATAGTAGAGGACTGGAAATGTGGAGGAAAAGCAGTAGGGAACACAGAAACATAGAAAGGGAGACAAAATAATCTTTCAGTTGCACTAATATGCTAGGCCTGACATCAGTAGTGGGAGGATACATGCCACCCAATGGAAAGTAAAACATAGTGAAATTGAAATCCTTCTGGACAAATATAAGATTCGGAAGGAAAGCTATTGACTCAGACACACGGAAGTGAAATAAACAAGCTATCCAGTCATGAGTAAGGAGTTGAACAAAGCCCACTCTAGGTATATTATTGTTTACAATAGGTCTTTAAAATAGCAAGACCTAAACAGGATCCAAGACAGTGGCTCAACCTTCCCTGTCTTAAATGCCAAGCTATGTGGTTAACTTTCTCTCCATTTCTGCTAGAGAACTCGAAATGCCCCGGGCTTTCAGGAAAGAGATTTAAAACCCCTTTTAATTTTTCATCTCATGCAGACAGTGTGTCTTGCCCAGATGCCCCTCCTGCATTTGTTCTTGCTATGCATGTCTATTGATGTTTGAGAGTGAGGTGAGCAAGAAATCATTGAAATCTGTGACAGTTTGTGGATCGGCAAAGCGCAAGAGTGACTTTGAGCCACTGAGTCCTACTTCAGTACATTGTAGGCCTATGAGTCTGGCCATAAGTGCATTTGTGTTTAGATGATTAAGACCTAATGTTGAAATCCTAATTAGAAAAAATAAAGCCCTCTCCCCATCCACTTGTGTGACCTTCTTGGGACTCGCGGTGACACCTCCAGGTCTCATGGAAGAAGAACAAGAACTTTAAATTCCTGACAAATGTAGTATGGGTGCAATGTGTGTGAAATTACTATAAACTGTATAGCAATAGGAGTCTGGTCATGCATGAATTTGCGTTTTCTTGAATAAGACAATTCAAGTCTTCAGGCCTGATTTAAAGTTGTATGGTAATCACTCCATCTCTGAATCAATTTGCATGTTTCGAGTTTTCAATTGTAGCAGCAGTGGTTTCTCCGCAAATGTATCTTTATCTTCCATGAGAGATGCCACTGTGGGAAGAAAATCTCTGGGGAAAATTCACTATTGCCTTATTGTGAGCAACATTACTGCCACCAAATCTGACCCCACAGTGGGGGTATATTATGCATGCCCACTTGTCTAGCCTCCCAAAAATGCATGTTTGTTCCCTCAAGAAAGTTAAGGGCACTGTTGGATTCGTCCCTTTTTTGAAAGGTCATCCCCAGACTTTTTGCCCTTACCCTCTTGGTTTTTTAACCCGTTTCTGCTGCCTTTAGGAATCTTCTCCCTTTACCACTGCTAACCAGTGCTAAAGTGCTTGTGCTCTCTCCCTAAAACATGGTAGGATGGCTTATACACAATTGGCATTTTTATTTTACTTATAAGTCCCTAGTAAAGGGGTACTACCTGTGCCCAAGGCCTGTAAATTGAATGCTTCTAGTGGGCCTGAAGCACTGATGTGTCGCCCACTTAAGTAGCTCTTGAAACATATCTCAGGTCTGCCATCACAGCCTGTATATGTAGCTATAACTGCCATGTAGACCTGGCAAAATAAACCTTTTGACAGGCCCATTCCTTCATTTTAGTACAAGTCACCCCTAGGGTAGGCCTTGGACAGCCTAGAGGGCAAGATGCAGTGTAATTTAAAAAGTGGCACATTCACCTTTTAGGTTTACATGTCTTGGTAGTGAAAAACTCTTAAATTATACTTCACTACTGGTAGGCCTACGCCTCTCACAGCCTCACATTAGAATTGCCTTGTTACACCAAATAAGTGATCATTTCTAAATGGGAGTAGGTAATAAGTTCATGTTTGGTGTCTTTGGAATTGTAAAAACAAATCCTTTCTCATGGTGGAGTCTGATTCTAAATTACACATTTGAAAATGCCACTTTTACAAAGTTGGAATTTTCCTGTCTTAGCCATTTAGTGTCTGCGGCCTATCTCTGGGTCACATGACAAGGTGTAAATGGAATTTGGTCTTCGTGTATTGCTCCGACAGTGAGACAATTGGCCATTCTGAGTTCATGACTGGGAGGAGTTGTCACCTACTACACTTGCACATCACAAAGGCTCTGCCTGAGCACTCTCACAAAGGGTTTGTCACTAGTCTGTTGTGAGCCCATACTAGCTGGAACCAGGACAGGAAGGAAGGGGATACCCAACACCTGAGGGGGCGGAAACCGCTAGAAGATTCCTCCACTTCTAATTTGCACCAGGTACAAATGTTAGATCTCTTACCCCAACTCATCAGTACACTTCTGGACATGTGGATACTCTGCCAGAAAGAAGGACTGCTGTGCTGCTGAAAGGACTCCCACTCTGCTGGACTGCTGTTCTGAAGGACTGATGCCCTGCTGTGCTGGCCTGCTGCCTGGATGAAAAGTACTGGACCTGCATCTGTTGAACCCAGGACCGCCAGAGTGAATCAAAGGGTTAGATGACTGACTTCCTGCCTTGAGCCTCAGGGCAGAAGGCTCTAACAACTTCAACACCTGGACTCTGCCTTCTCTGAGTCTACACTGCCAAGTTGTGCCACCCCAGTCCTGGACCCTTGGATGTGGGCCTATGGTGCTCTGCCATGCTGTTTGGATCCTGCAAAACTGACACATCTCGTCTGCTGCGTAGTTCAACCCCGAGCAGAACAGATGCATTGCTTCTGCTACATGGATAACCTCATCTTACCTGTTTTATATCGCCGTCAACACGCTCATCGAAACCATTAAACGCAAGATATCCTCAGTGCAGGCCATCTGAATTCTCGTCAACAGCAGCCTTGGTGAAGACGCAGGTCTCCGCTTTACAGCCTCACCGCTCCACGGAACAAATGCATCTCCCTCACTGCTGCGACGCATCCTCAGTGTCCGTCCTCTCATCACAAGCCCCGTCGAGTAGCTTCTCAACGACAACGTGGCCACATGCATCGCTGCCTTGCCGCATCCTATGGTTGCGCAACGCATCTTCGACGTGGACCCTCGCAACTCTCCACAAACCAGGATTTAAGGTACTTTGTTCAGCGGGTCTAACTGGGTCCCAGTAGGTGCCCCACCCTCCATCACAGTCTGCCTGAACTTATGACTTTCCAGCCCAACCATATATCCACAGTTGGCGCTTTGTGCGTTTGGGCGCTATTTTCCCAGAAGTCTTTATAATTGCATATCTCTGGTTCTGCTGATTTGGAGTTTTGTTCTTTTGGTTTTGTTTTATTTATTTAAGATCTCTATATTTTTTATAACCTGGCGTGGGATCCTTTTTGAGTGTTGTTTCCACTTTAACACAATCTGAAGTGTTGCACAATTACTTTAGACACTGCCTGTGAATTAAGCCTGGCGGCTCTGTGCCTGTACCTGAGGGTTGAGCGCAGGTGAATTTAGGGTTGACTTGTGCTCACCCTGACAAGGTTTGTGGTTGCTGCTTGACAAGGGCTCACACCCCGATCAACCAACAACCCCATTTCTCACACGCACTTTACTAATCTTTCACAAGAGTCACCACCATTTCCATGGCATTCTTCCAAAGAATCCATCTGTCAGGCCTAACTGCAGGGGCGTAGCTTAGTCTTTGAGATTTCAGGGGCGTGAATCTCACATTTTCCAACTAAGAAGCAATGGCTAAGCCGGTCACTAAATATATTTATTATCCTGATCCAAAAAAAGAGCTGGTTAAAACCTTTTAGTGAGATGGGAATGAGGTGAAAAGCCGATACAAACATAGCAGACCTGACTCGGGGACTCCAGACTCCACTACCAAACCAAGAATGTATGTGAGGGGTGGCACACCCCTGCTGATGCTATGCCCCTGCCTGTCCCACCTGTGCCTAGTAGTTCTCTGGAAGCTCATGGCTACAGTTACTCACAACACAATGACCTCGAGTCCCTTACCTGGGATCACTTATTTTGAATGTATTTTCACTGTATGCATTTTTCTTCTTGTCTGCTACAAGCCTTGATGGTAGTAGTGAGATTGGCGCATGTTGGCAGAGCTCCATGTTTCTTGTCCTCGCCTTTTACAAATCCTATTATCAAATGACTGTGGCTCCATGCACTAAGCCGGAGTCACAAATAGAGGAAGGTGCACAGGCAAAGTAATAGGGCAAGTCAAGCAGACCTGAGCATAGGCTTGGATTACAGCCTTACCATGAAAATATTTGGCATGTATGTTGTGCAACAAACATAATGTAAAATATGACACAGGGCTAGATGTAGGTAATTCTAATTTACCGACTCATAAATACCGAATTTTACCGATTCGGTATTTATGAATCGGTAAATTAGAAGGAGGGAGATGTAGGTGAATTTATTTTTTGAAATACGGAATCTGTAAAAATCGATTCGGTATTGCCCATAGATTCCTATGGGCCTTGAAGCCCATAGGAATCAATGGGCAATACCGATTCGGTATTTACCGATTCGGTAATTACCGAATCCTGCAAGGGTGCAGGGGGTGTCACTTTGACACCCTCTAGCACCCCGAATACAGGCACTTGTAACATGTGGCACACATACATGCCCTAAGGGCATGTCTGTGTGTCACATTGCACAGGTGTGCATGCACAGATGTGCATGCACACCTGTATTCGGTATTTTACCACCCAATAGGATTGGGTGGTAAAATACCGACTCTTAAGGGCCTGTGGCACTCTTTGAAGTGCCTCCTACATCTCATTTACAGAATCATTAAATTTACCGATTCGGTATTTTACCGATTCTGTATATTTACCGAATCGGTAAATTTACCGATTCTGTAAATGACATGCCCCCTACATGCCAAATCCTAAATACCGGTCGGTAACGGCCGAAATCGGCCGTTACCGACCGGTATTCGGGCTCCTACATCTGGCCCACAGTCTCTTCAAGATTCAAAACAGTGAATTTCTTTAGCATGCAGATATGTATGATCATAGTATCTTCTTAACAGATCTCTAGATATAGCAGTATTTCCGGAAGTATGGAACCAGGCCGTAGTGACTCCTCTGCTGAAGAAAGCCGGAACAAATGTCCTTGTGAGGAGGAGCGGGGCCGCGAGGGTAAACATCCCGATGGCGTCATAAGGAGTTGGATTCCTTACCGTCCTGATGAGGGCGAGGACGTCGATACCCCAGCTTGCACCATATCGAAGGCTTTTCCCCCGCCTCAGCTTGCGCAGTAACCAAGACTCTTTTCCCCGACACACAGCACGCTGGACTTGAACCGGAAGTGGTTTTCTCGGGAGGCAGACCTCCAAGAACGGGCCAATCAGGGAGCCTACAGCAAGGTCAGGAGCAGCAGAAAAAGCCAGAAGAAATAACAGTCGGCGCGCCCGATGGAACTGGACCTTCAACGCTGGGAGGAGACACAGGCAGCGCCAAGTACGCCACCAACGGAGCCCAGGACACCAACGAAGGAGCCAAGGACACCGCCATCACGCAAGAGGACAAGGAGGAGACTCTAGTGGGGGAACCAGAGGATCCTGACGTTTGGTCCGAAGATTGGTGGAGCCCGGGGGACACGCACGAGCCGCCACAACTCAGGAGAGTTGTGGCAGACAGAGGTACGTAGCGGATACCTCGCGCTCAGGGGGGGAGTGGGGTGGGAGCGACTGGGATGCAGGGAGGGAAGCTGGGCACTGTTTTGTTTTCCTCATAGCAAAATATATACCCCCCCTCTTTCTACCAACAGCCTAAATGTGACCTGGGTTAAGCCCCCACACCTGTCAGACATTTTGATAGCCGCCTATAAGAAATAGACTGTCTCCATAAGAACCCCTCCCTTACATTACCTATAACCCTTGCGCACGGTGTAGTGACGGACTAGGTAAACCCCCACAAAAATAGAACCAAACAGTGACCGCTGTTCTCTTTTCTTTTGAGTGACTTGGGAACCTCGTGGAAGCCCTACCACAGGGAGAATCACTATTCCTGGGACCACCTGACATCATACCGGAGGAAGACCCCTGGAAGATAACGCTGTGAACTATCTTTTGTTTGTATATGCCCAAAGACCATTACTCCCTCAACTTACCCTATTCACTAAGGGTTATAAATCAACCTAGATAAAACCTACAATATTCAACCCATATGGCCTCCTCACTTCTTTTTCCGACCTTCCCTCCGACATTTGGTGTCAGAAGTGGGATCGGAGGAAATGGAGGCCGTAGTTAAAATAATGGCGGAAGGCCAAGATCGCCATGACAAAATTATAGCCCGATTCTTAGAAACCGCAGAAAGTGAGAGAGAAACGTTACACGAAACCCTCACAGGACAAAGCCAAACGCAGGAAACCACCATAGGCAGACTCGCAGATGCATTGTGACAACCCACGGGGATACACCGCCCCTCCATCTGTAGTTGTGCATAAGTATGTTGCGGGAGAGGATCCTGATTTTTTTTACGTCCAATTTTGATAGACTTGCCCATGCGGCCCTTTGGCCTGAGGATAGGTGGGTACAATACTTAGGACCCCTTCTTTCTGGGGATCTCCAAGCCGCCTACCAGGCCGCCAATCCCCTTGGGACTACCCCGTATCCAGAAATAAAAAATGTATACTAGAGCGTATGGGCATTGACGACGAGACCTACAGGATGCGGCTCCTCCAAATAAAAGAAGGACCGCAAGAAAATCCCAGGGCCTTGTGTTATCGCATAAAAGACATTGCTGAAGATGGCTCAAGCCCCTAACTTCAACGAAGGAGGCCATACTCGAAAAAATTTACCTGGAACAATTTCTCAGTTCCTTACATCCACCCATTTAAAGATGGGTACGGCAACATACAGACTTAAATTTAGAAAAAGCGGTAGAAGTAGCAGCAGCCTACTTTCGAGCACAAGAGCTACAAAAGGGAAAAGAAGATAGTACCTGGAAACAACCCGCCAGTCACTTAGCAAGGAATCCCCCACCCCCTCTGTTACCGCAGAAACCTGAGACTTTAACAGTAGTCCCCAATCCTGTATTACCGGTGCCCCGGCCCTCCCCTCCTTTGGGGCCTCAATGCTTCCACTGTGGTACCTTTGGTCATATAGCCCGAGTATGACCCCATAAAGAAGAACCCATGGAGATTGGGTATGTGAGAGCTCTGTATTGTCAAACCGACAGAGACCCAGGTCCATTTCAAAGACAGATAGTCGTTAACGGAGAACGAAGACAGGCCCTAATTGATACCGGAAGTCGCCAAACCTTAATGAGACCCCAGGTTATACCAGGTGGGCCACCTACCACCTACCACGGGTGTTGTTAATATCCAATGTATTCATGGCGATTGCAAGACCTATCCCATGGCTAATGTCAACATTCAACATACACCCACCAGAAGTCCGGTAAACATGCAAGTAGGACTCCTTCCCCATCTTCCAGAACCAGTGCTTCTTGGCATAGACTATCCCCATATTCATAACCTACTTCCTAGCCATGCATCAGACCAGATAGAATGGAGAGAAGAGGCACCATTCTTCCATGAGAAAGATCCCGGCTGGGAACAAGGAAAAGACAGGAAGAGTAAGCAACCGAGAAGAAGGGAAAAAAGAAACGGGAAACCCATTCTTTTAACCCAGTCAGATGACCCGCTATGGAGTCACGATCATAATTTCCCGACAGGTCAGAGAGAAGACAACACCCTACAGGAAGCATGGAGACAAGCAACCGAACAGGAAGATCCACTACAAGTAGGTCCCCAGTTCTTTACAAAGAGGGGGTTGTTATATAGGAAAGGGGAAAATCTATGCCTGTCCAATTGTTAGTACCCCTTCCCTACAGAGAAAAGGAGCGGGGCCGCGAGGGTAAACATCCCGTTGGCGTCACAGGAGATGGATTCCTTACCATCCTGATGAGGGCGAGGACATCGATACCCCAGCTTGCACCATATCGAAGACTCTTTTTCCCGCCTCAGCTTGCGCAGTAACCAACACTCTTTTCCCCGCCCCACAGCACGCCGGACTTGAACCGGAAGTGGTTTTCTCGGGAGGCAGACCTCCATGAACGGGCCAATCAGGGAGCCTACACCAAGGTCAGGAGCAGCAAAAAAAGCCGGAAGAAACAACAGTCGGCACACCCGATAGAACTGGACCTTCAACGCCGGGAGGAGACGCCGACAGTGCCGAGTACGCCACCGACGGAGCCCAGGACACCACCGAAGGAGCCAAGGATGCCGCCACCACGCAAGAGGACAAGGAGGAGACTCTAGTGGAGGAACCAGAGGATCCTGACATTTGGTTCGAAGATTGGTGGAGCCTGGGGGACACGCAGGAGCCGCAACAACTCAGGAGAGTTGTGGCAGACAGCAGTACGTAGCGGATACCTCGCGCTCAGGGGGGAGTGGGTTGGGAGCAATGGGAGGCTGGGAGGCTGGGCATCAGAGAGGGAAGCTGGGCACTGTTTGGTTTCCTCCTAGCACAATTTATACCCTCTCTTTCTACCAACAGCCTAAACGTGACCTGGGTTAAGCCCCCACACCTGTCAGACATTTCGATAGCCGCCTATAAGAAATAGACTGTCCCCATAAGAACCCCTCCCTCACATTGTTCCAGCTTACCTGTTTTTGGAGTATGGTCATATGAATAATATTTTGACCTTGTATGGCAATTGTGTTTGGCCCCTTAGGAGAGCCATAAAGTGTTGGTTTTTAATGTTAATATATTTCTTTGCACTAAAGTGAATTTATCTTTCATCCTCTTATTGTATAACACATTTCCCTCACTGCACTTTCCCCCTCCCCTCCCCCCTTTCTCTTGGGCACCACTGTATTTGAATTGACGAGGAATTATATGTGAAATCTGTGATCTAATAATAAGAATAAGTACATTGTGATTAAATACATTGTACTCTTGAAACTGTTTTTCTTGATTCTTCTTCACGAATGTTATTTGAGTCTCACTGTCTCTTGAAGTCCGGGACCCTTTGTTTATAAAATATGTGTCATCTATGGCATTGATAAGCAGGAATGGGGTTTCAGTATTTGGTCCTGTGTGGACGACACACAGCTGATGATAACCATAGAATAAAGGTATGAGGACACCAGGGTTAAGTTAAACAACTGCCTCTCAGAGATGGCAATATGGATGTCCGTGCATTGCCTTAAGTTGAACGCAGGTAAATCGGAAATACTACTTTTCGGCGGAGCTAACTTAATCTGGGATGCCACCTGGTGGCCCCAATCCCTAGGAGATGCCCCAGCGCCCAAACAACGCACAAAAAACCTGGGTATAACCATCGACAATACCCTGTCCATGCAGGATCATGTGTGGATTCTGTGTGGGAGAGGTTTTGCAATCCTAAAACTCCTTAGAAGTCTTTTTCTATGGATCCCTCTGGAATGCAGAAGGACGGTCACACAGGCATTACTCATTAGCAGATTAGACTATGGTAATACACTGTACGTTGGCATGGCAGACTACCTTTTCTCACGCTTACAAGTGCTGCAAAACGCGGCCGCTAAGCTTGTGTGTAACAAGGGCAGACTCAGCTCAGCGTCTGCATGCATGAAACAGCTAAGAGCCAGATTTAAACTGCTGAGTCATGCGCATAAAGCACTGCATAACCTTGGGCCTAGAATTCTTCAAAACAAAATCGAATTCTATATTCCCACGAGGTGCTTAAGATCACGACACTAAGCATTAGCTAGGCCCAGGCGTATAAAGAAAGTGAGAACAGGAGGCCGATCATTTTCATACTTGGCGGCTAAACACTGGAACGAATTACCTCAAGACCTGCGTCTCACTGAGAACTATGTAATGTTCAGGAAAAAGCTAAAAACCCAACTTTTTCCCAAGACTTAAGTGGGAGCAGCTGAAGGCCCCCAACATAACCTACCATATGTTCTGCTACACAGCGCCTGGATATACGTCAGGATGAGTATTGCGTTTTATAAATACATAAATAAATAGTACATCAGATCGTATCAATGCGTAGACAGACATTAATTAAAAGTGATAGTTTTTAGAAACATTAATTGCTCGTTCACCAATGACAATGCCATTAATGAACAAAGAGACAAGTCAGTAGTCATGTAAACCCTAAACGTGGATTAGATTCCTTATTGTAGGTGAAGCAACGTTAGAAGTGCTTGTATAGCGTACATCCTGAACTCAAGTATTTAAAGGTGCGCTCATATTTGATATGAAAAAGGAGGCTCTGTGAAGTACAAAATTTGCCTAGGATCACACAATTTGGACGAGAGACAAGCCAGTATTCATTCCAGGCTATCTAATTTCACATTTTGAAATTCAGGCACCAGATGGGTATCTCTGTTGCCTCTCTCTCTCTCTCCGGTCCACATCAAAGGTCACTGTTTTTTTTCTTTCATTCTTGGCTCTGTACATGAGAAGTACTGACCTAGAGATAGGAGGCCTAACCAATGTCCCTCAGACCCAACTACCAAGCCAAGAATGCAATTATTTGGGTGGCGGTGTTACACCTCATACCCCCTCCCCACCTCCCGAAGCTACACCCCTGCATACCAGTGTATCAGCCACTTTGATCAGCCAGTTGATCCACAATCTTATATAGTGGGGTCCTCTGCAAACCGCAATGTCATGCCTGACATCTCGGGTACTCTCAATAAAGTGGTTAACCCATAAGGGTGCCTACAGAGGATTTGCATTTTTGGTGGATTCTCCTTCACCGCTTTGCTCTCAATCAGACCGTGCGAGTCATTTAAGATTAGACAGTAGGTTAGCATTAGTAGACCTGTGCATACTGATGACCATTTGAGTCATATCTCTGCACTTGGAATCATGCATGAAGGGATTGTGCCCTGTGTCCTGCTCGCATAATAGTGCATTCAAATTCTGTCTGCGGGTATATTTTAGCCGCAGGGAAGCAGTGTCTCCCTGCAGCTGGGACTTCAACACACTAAAAACAAGCCAAGGACGCTTTTGTTAGGGTACGGTGAACGATGTAGGATTTGCTCTCCAAAACTCAAAATTATAAAGGTAGAATTTAACATTGGATACTGGAGGTGACAGTGATGGGTGACAGTTTCTGTCTCCCCCCCCCCACACTTGCCTGTAAATGAAGATATTGACGCATTTGTAGTTGAACAAGTGGCGGGAAGCAGAGATGAAGGAATTAGTGGGTGAATGTTTCTGCAGATGAATGAAATTAGCAGAGTGTTCACCTTTAAATCGGTGAACTCAAAGGACCGATAAACAAGTGTTGAATCTATGGTGGCATTTATTTTTCACTTAGGTGGATTGATGGATGGATGGATGTTTAAGTGAATGAAGGAACGGGTGGGTGGATGGATGAATGGTGGCATGTCACCATTGATGCCTGGGTGGTTAGATTGATCGGGGAATTAATTTCATCATATGTGGATGGATGGATGGCTTGGCGATTGGAGGCATGGAAAGTGGAATGTATTCATGGATGGGTGGGGAGTTAGGTGGATTGAAGAAGGTTTGTTCATCATGGGTGCATGCCGTTGATCCAGCGGGCTACCAACCTGCGGACATATATTACTAAATACTCATTTGGGCCCATAAACACACTCACACAATACAGGCCAGTGAACACCTCTGGGGATCAATCTATAGGGCTAAATTCACACCTCCTTTTGCTTATCAGTCCTCAAATCTTTATTTATTACTAAGCCCTTTCCTTACAAATGGATCTATTTTAGTTGGTTGGAGTTGATGACCATGACGTACGTCTCATTTACCTGATTTCTTATTGAATAACCACAGACTCTGGAAAGTTTTTTAAATGTTCATCTAAATTAATCATAAAGAGCAAAACAATTTACAGTGTTAACTCCATCTTTCAGAGGAAGTAGAATCTGTCTATCAATTAATTGATATTTCACAATAACAAGTGCCTCAGGAAAGGGAGAACAGAAAGAGAAAGCACATGGACACAATACACAGATTTATATTTACCTAGAATGGTGTGAAAATCATACCCCTCTGGCCAAGAGTTAAGGGCCCCGTAAAGAATTCAGGTGGCATGTTCTTCAGGACAGGATAGGTCAGGACAGATGACCTCTACTGGATTCAACGCCTGCGTCTCACCCCTCTCTGATGCTAACTTCCTCCTCGGTTCTTCCGCGACCTTCTTCTAAATCTATTACCTCCTCGATTCTTCCGCAATCTTCTTTTAATTCTATAACCTACTCGATTCTTCCACAATCTTCTTCTAATTCTAATTTGCTTGTAAAATTCTAAGTCAGCTTTATCAGGTATTCGATCAGCATTCGGACAGCATCTTTGTCTTTCAGTGTTCTGGCAGCGACAGCTCACTCTAATCTAACTACCCCAATTATACCTTCTAATGACAAGTACCACCCCAAAATGTTTCAACCTTATGAAACTCCTAATTCTGATTAGACAAGCTGAGGGGAAGATCATCACACCATGCTAAGTTTATTACTTTTCTAAACAGCTTTTTGTTTTAAGTTACCACCCATTAATTTGTTCTCCCAAGCTTTATTTCCCACCCATATTTGTAAATTTATTGACAACAATGTATACAATTTCACAGTTGTTCATTGAATATTCAGGATGTTCAGCTGGTTCCCAGGGTAAGTCTAGTAAATGCCCTTGGACGAGTCCCAAGACTTGAGCTCATCGCTCCGGAGTGGTCCCTCCTGCGCATGCCCCAACCTCACGTGGGCATCAGACCTTAGCGTTTCTAGGAGGCCCAAATACGAACTAATAGAGAGGTGGAAAAGACAAAGTATTATATTCAAATAATATGATTTCACTCTATACCACCTATCGCTACTCTAATCCATTTACTTATAAAGACTATTTATGCATTAGCATTTAGTATATAGCACAGTTTAGTTTCAGCAAAGCAGATGCTTAGCATGTGAGTTCTCAAGCGGCCATATTAGATGCTATTGCTCAGAAGCAGACTTTTCCCTCCAAGCGTTAAGACGTCATGCAGCTGACGCATGCGCAGTTTATTTTCTTGTGTTAGGAGCTATCTTTAATTGCACTCTGGTTACTTGTTAGTAAAACACATAGGCAAGCTACCCCCTTTTCTAGAAAATATGAAATGTCGTGTAAAATTAGTATTACAAACATTATTAATAATTCACTACGGGATTATATGGGAGGATTACATCTGAGCAAGTCTCTTATTCACGAGTCCTTCCACCATCAATCCCCTCTCTGATGGCATTATGCCATCAATAACTACCCATACCCAAATCATATGCCAACTTTAGCATATCTCGATTCCCTTCTCTGTCTTTTCAATTTCTACTTCATCTTTTTGTTTCATGTACTTCATTATCTTCTATAATTCTCCTTTTAATTCCTCAAGCTTAATCTCTTCATATTTTCTTTTCTTTTCCTGCTTATTCACCTCATACCTTCTTCTCTTTCTAGAACATTTGCACCAAATCATTATTATTAACCCTATCATAGTTAGTCCAAGTATAGGTAATATTACTTGAGCTACAACTCCTTTACCAAAATTAGCAAACCATGACCCTATTGATGTTAGACTATTTGTTAATTTCTTCCATACACTGTCAACCTCCAGTGGTTTTAAGTCCTCCTCCAATTTTGTAATATTTTTAATGTATTATCCAATTTCTACACTTTTATCAGGTATGTAAGTGCGACAATGTTGTACTTTCAGCATTTTACAGACTACACTCTCTTTTGCCAATAAAATATCAAGGGCAAGTCGATTCTGCAAAACCATTGATCTGATCGCAACCTTTTCAGTATTGATCATTAGAAAACCTCCAGCAGTATCAGTTGATAAACGATCAACTACTGTGGACAATTGACAAATTCTTCGTGAATTCAGAATTACTCTCACTGAAGGATATCAATGCACTAAATAAATCTCCTATTACTGCAAAATGAGCTCTTTTATTACGGATTAGTTCATTATTGTTTTCATTGCTTCCAGTGATTCTTTTCACATGATAGACTTTCGGAAATACTATTCCAAAATAGCAACTCCCATACCATCTTGTAGGTAGCTTAATGTAAGCTTTGTTTCCACATATATAATATATTCCAGGGAATACTGGATCTGTTCTCCCTTTTAGTCCCCCATCCTCCAATAACCAAGAAATTATGTTCACATTCACTGGAACGAATAAATATGTTATTATAGTCAGTCTTTAAATTATGAAGACAGATTTTCCCTTTCTTTTCTAAATCTAGGGCCATCGCAGCTTAAGTCTTGCCAGATGTATAAATTATTTCTTTCTCTGCCCATGGTGCAATGTGATTTTTCTGTTTGTTGCTTTCTTCTGGAAATCTTGTCTCCTTTCTTCTACTAAATTCACAAATATCTTTTCTTCTTCTTTTAGTGAACATGTTAAATTATGCTTGTGAGTTTCCACTATATCTATTGCATGTTGAGCTAGGAAGAATTCACCCATATACTGTGCTGCTAGGCTACTAAGTACTAGATTCATATTCCTTCAAACAGAAACTTCTGAAAATATCACGTCTAGGTTTGAATAATAATACTGCAATTTGCCTGTTTTATAGAATAGATTGGTTAGTACACTACATGAAATGCCATCTGTTAACGGTAAATGGTGATATGTGACACCTTCTGCTACTGAAGGTGGTAATTTCATACATACACAACAATCACTAATCTCCATAGTATCTACATATTCAAACAATAACTTTGTGAAAACATTTAAATCTGGGTTATTATCTGTATCTCCCTTTATGTTAGCTAACTTTCCATTTGTGTCAGTACTATTTCTCTTTTCTATACTCATCAAATAAGGTATTGCTATAATTAAACCTAACCATACAATAATCACTAATAAGATGCTACATATACATATTCTACAACATTTCTTTAGTTTCGTTTTGCTCTCGTAGCAACTCTATCTTTAGCCATTTTAAGAAGATTTCTCTTCTTTCTCTATTTTATTGTGGAAATTTAAAGTTTCTGGATTTGTTTCAAGGGGGTCTTACTTCTCCTTCGTCAATCGGATCTGCAATTATTTCCTCATCACTTTCTTCATTTAAATCTAAGTTCTCAAGTTCTTCAAGAATCACATAGGTCCATTCAGGGCCTTTGAATTTGTTATTCAATATTATTAATCTTTAACTCTTTCGCATGTGTCCTGACTGACTAGGGACTTTATTTACATGGTCAGGTTCTTCATTTATTGTTATTAGGTGATATCTTAATCTTTTGACAGATCTAGGCCAATTATTACCTTTTCTAACCCTTTTGGGTTGCACTGTACTTTCACCTTCTTTGTCACTCTCGAGTATTCTTTTATTTATGTCATGTTGTGGAACAATTTGATTTTCTTTGTCTTCTGAGTCCCTCTCTAACTGACCTAGTTCAGGGCTTCTTAAGGTGACGATATGTTGGAAAAGTCTGCGCACTCCCTATTAAATTAATAGAGCTCCTAATGTAGATGCTAATTACACAAAGACTGCGTGCAACCTGGTGGAAAGGCTGCCAACCTGAAAACTAGGTACTGATTCTGGTGGAGACCCACCTGTATGCCAAGTACACTGCAAATATTAATGTATGTACGTTTCACAATCTTGAGAAAAAAGAATCCGCACTTTTCAACAACATGCAAATTAAACTCAAATGTTGAATTGATTATTCATTGTATTAAGATACAACAAAACTTGACTTGAATACATTGTGTTCATTTCAAATAATTGAGAACATCTGGTCTCTTCACGATACAATATATGAACAAATGATAAAATAATAGTAGAATTATTTTTGACAATCAAAAGCTTTTTTTGGTCATGCTCTCATGCCCAATACATTTCGGGATAAAATCCCTTCTTCGGGGGCCACTGTAGAAAATGGAGAAAAGAAAGAAAAGCAAAAAAAACCAATATTCAATCTTTGTCAATAACAAATTTGCAATATGTAACAACGCCAATTGTGTCCAGGGGAGATATAGCACAAAAAGTGAAGGTCAATCTTATATACATTCATTTCATTTGACAGTCAATGTCTGGGGAAATAGAAAGCTAAACCGCCACCCATGATGGTTAATCTAAATAAAAGAAAAAACGGAAAAAAACTGAACATAAAAACGGATCGTTTGTTAGTCCGTACATATTACTCAAGTGTTCTGACTGTGGGAGCCAACATGATAAACACTAAACATAAACTTACGCAATGATCAAATTTAGACGAATAATATTCTGCCAGTTCACGTGAAGCGCAACAGAGTCAACTGTACAACAAAGAATACCATAATTTAGTGTATAAAGCTAACAAAGCAAAGATTATGTCTGCCTACTGTGTAACACTCCAATCTACTTACTAAGTGGAAATAAACAGCGGTGCCTTGAAAATACATTCTTCGTGATGAACTTCACTGTTGATCTAAGCTGTCGGTAAAAGGAAGCTAAATTATAACTGAGAACATCCTATGAAAAACGAAGTAATCTCTCTTACCAATATGTTTCATTACCTTTTGTGGGCGGAACGAAATATAGAGCCCGATTTAACTTTATTGGAACACTCTAACGCTGCTGACAAGCACTGCCGCTTTGCGCACACACCATGACCGGGAACTGCCTGTGAAAGGCATACACTCTGTTAGTACGAAAATGCCACAAACTGAAATCCCCATCATTGCTTCATACTGCCCCACTCTCAAACTTACCAACGAAAAGCAGCCAGACCGCTATAACCAAGTTACCGTCCTCTAACTGCTCCCTCCGAAATTCTCTCCTAATAACGTGCTACACCGCGCGTACAACGTGATGAGGTGTGATGGGTATGGAACTAGAAATGGGACTGAGGAACGGCGGAGAAAGAGCCATCTTGGAATGTGCTCACTGTGTATACTCTGAACATGGGTAGATATTCTGATAATGTGGTATCAAGTTTTGAAAATGGACTAACCACTGAAACAGACCAGATGGATTACTGAATAATGTACAACAGTTAACGTACTTGTGACGAGCTAAGAGACCCATTAAAAGTGAAAAAGAAAAAATTACCAAATGAAAAAACGAAAAGAAGAAAAAATTAATAAATGAAATTGGGTTAGACAACAATAGCCACGTGTTAAAAAAGGGAAATTGACTGCAAAAATGCATATGTACAATCTACATATAACTGGTACACCACAAAGATTCATTGTGATCACAACTAGATGATATAATAGATGGATCAGACATATGGAAAAAATGGCGAAATGGCAAACTGTAGAAAACATGTTGATTGCTTATAAAAAACATAATAGTTAAATTCTGTCATTTAGACCCCCAGGAATGAGGGTCTGCAAATACTTAATCCACCATGCTTCTCTTTGAGACAACACTCTACTGTTATCTTTACCAGGTTCACACACCATGACTTCTAGAATCATGAATTTTAACTGTGCATTTGAATGCTGATGTTCTGACCAATGTGTGGCGAAATAGGTTTTAGTGCTCTTAGTGCGACTAGTGCTTTTATGCTAGTTTTGATTTTGCGATAAGTTTTTCCTATATACAAAAGACCGCACGGGCATTTGATGGTGTTAATAACATTGGTAGTGTTGCAATCGCCATTGTACTTTAATGTGATAGGCTTACCAGAATGTGGATGGTGTATTGTGTTTCCTGTGATCACATTGTTGCAATTTACACAGTTAAAACATTTGCGCATTCCAGAAAGTTGTTACACCTCTGTTTGGCGGGTTGACAACATTTCTTTGATGTTTTTACTCCGAGTATACGCAAATGAAGGTACATCAGTAAATAAACCTTTGAAATCTGGTTCATATTTTAACAACTCCCATCTAGCCTTGATGATTTTTTTGATTGCAAGTGACCTGGTGGGAAATTTGGAAACAAACACATGTTTGTTCTTGTATTTAACAATTCCTTACAGTCAGTCAATGCTATTTTACTGGTAGCTTGTGTTAGAATGGATTGAGGATAACCACGTTGCTAATTTTTTTCATTGTGTTCCTTGAGGGTGGCCTGGAGTTTAATTTCATCAGATGTAATGCATTTAATCCTCAACATTTGGGAATACGGTACATTTTGGATCAGCTTAGGTGAATGGAAACTTGTATACAACAGTGACTTGTTTTTGTCTGTGGGTTTTGTAAACACTGTTGTTTCAAACTGGGGATCTTGTTTGGTTATAAGCACGTCCAAATAAGAAATGCTGTCTTCAGTGATACAATGTGTGAACTTGATCCTTTCATGTTTGGTGTTCAGTTTTGAAATAAGTTGCTCCAGTCATTCTCTTGAACTCCTCCATATCAGAAAACTATCATCAATAAATCTGACGTAAAACGCTAGCTGTGAACTCCAAGTGTCTTCCGTAAAAATATGTTCATTCTCAAACTGGGCCATGAATGTGTTCGCATACGAGGGGGCCCCCGAAAAGCCCATCGAGGTGCCACTCACTAGTAAATAAAAGTCTTCTTTCCACTGCAAGTAACTGTGTTGCAAACAAAATGTCAACAACTCAAGTAAAAAAACTTTATTTAGACTTGTTTCTGGTAGTTGTAACAAGGCCCATTCACTAGCTTCTATGCCATCTTTGAGAGGTATGGAGTTGTATAACGAGGTTACATCAATTGTACATAGTAACCAAGAGGAAGAATATTGTTGACTGATGTTCTGCAACAGATTAAGAAAATGAGTGGTGTCTTTCACGTAACTCCGCCAAGATTGAACACATTTTTGTAGAAAATGATCAACTAGCCTTCCAGCTGGTGAAAAAATCGAATCGCATCCAGAAACTATGGGACAAAACGGAGGATCAACAAGATCTTTTTGGACTTTCGGGAGCATATACAACCTGGGTCTCCTCGGGTGTGGAACTGTGAGGTAGCTGCGGATACTGTTGTTAATCCAGGACTTTTGTTCAGCATTTTCCAGAATCTGAACTAAAGTATCCATGATAGTTGATGTGGGATTGTTGTATATGAATTTAGGACCCTAGTGTAATTTTCCCGATTCATGCCCATATATAGGGTATAAATCACCCTATCCTTATATAGGCATAGAAATCATAACCATATTTAGACTTAGCCTATGCAGTCCAAATACGGCATGGCTACTTCCACTAGTTCTGAAAATCCACAACGATTTCTTGGAAAAACCCGCCTTCAGCAGTCAGAGACTTCCCGTTGCTTGAATATTGATTTATCCGAGAACTCATGGAGTTTTCAAAGAACTAAGTCTTTGATTACGTTAATATGTCCAACCTTACGTCAAACCAGACACCTTCAAGGTATAAATATGCCCACACTTGCCCAATCAAACACGCAGTGGTTTGGAGCAGTTCGACTATCTACTTGCCCGATGCCCTACTACAGCAAGTGCCAAAGGAAGCCGACCCTCCAGCAGACGCACTGAGAGAGACGCTGTCTTTTCTCTTGCTGAGAAATCCATCTCCAGTGTTTCCAACCTACCTTTGCTGGTTGTTGGGAACTCGAGTCCTGAGAGAGAGATACCAGACCTCCTTCATTCTAAACCACGGTAAGGAGCTGATTAGACCCATAGAGAATTCTTGGATTAGATTCTTGGCAAAGAATACTGAAACAAAGCTACACCTCACTTACTTCTTCCCTTGTATTGACCTAGGTTAGGTACACCAGGGAAGGCATATTTTAGAAGCACCAGTTGAGTACTTTTAGTCTTTATTTATTAATGTAGGTATTCTATGTATTTTATGGCTTAAAACCATATCATGCTTTTACAGTATTATTTTATAATACTCTTTGTACTGTACGCATTGTACTTTGCAACCAGTATTACGATTGTAGCAGTTCATTTCCCCTGCATGAGAAAGAAGACTGTTCAATAAATCCTGTTATTGAAAACGCCCGTCTCTCTATTTCTCTGTACCTCTGGTGAAACGAAGCATGCACGATTGACTGAGTGAAATAACTATCTATTGTTTCCGCGACTCTAGAGATACATTTCTTATTCTTGGGAAACAAAGTTGTCATGTTTATGCGGTTGTCAGAGACTAATCCCTTCTTGTTTATTCGAGAAGGTTTCTAGTGACCTCTACGCTAGCTGGCACTCACAATCAAGTCTAGTATATTCGATAGAGACCTAGTAGACCTCAGTCCTACGTCAAATCTATAGGATATATTATTCCAATGCGCAGAACCTATTGGGAATATAGGAACTACACTACTTGGCGCCCAACGTTTGGTAAGGGGATAATTTAACGCTAGATACTAGAGTAACTCAGTCATGCTTTTCACACAGACCCCTTTTTCCCATAAAATACTCCAAAAGACGTCTGGAGTGGGTAACAAGAATATAATATCCACCAAAACTGAGTAGGACAAAAATCATATGTATTAGTCTTTTGGTTTGTTCAACGTTGAAGGATACAGTGTTCCAAAATATTGTGCACCTAATCTTTGTTTCCTTGAAACTTGTTCTGCAAACTTTCGGTCAACAAAATGTCAGAGAGTGACGACGAAATGCAAAGAGCTGCACTAGCAGCTCAGGCAGTCTCCAACAAAATGACCAGGTTGCTATACTCATCGCGGTAAATATAAGGAAAACAATCACTATAAAACTTATAGAAAATGGAGTATCATCAAGAGGTGGCAAAGTAATCTTTGTAATAGAGGCACATGAGTATCGGCAGACAGAGGTATTCTATTCATGGATTCTGTTTCCTGCAGCAAATCCAGTAACACACGAGTACCACTACTACAAAATAGAGGAACCCCCAGCGTATTACGTTCCTTTCGAGGACGTTGAAATTCCACTAACTTACCAAGAGCATCAGCTCTGGTTTAATGGCGCCCTACAACATCAAAATCACATTACCAGGCTCGGTCCACTAGGTAGACCAGGAGCAAAATGGCCAGTATTAGCCAGCTATACACCACATCCGGACATTGAAAGAATGACAGGTCCAGAACTGTTAGCTCAACTAAAACAGCTAATTAACCCCTTCGCTGCTAGGCCTTTTCCCCCTCCTGTGCTAAGGCTTTTTTTGGTGTTTTGGGGTAGTGCGCGCTTAGGCCCTTGTAACTTTTTGACCACATAAGGGATCCGCGCCAAATTTGCGTCCTTTTCTTCCAAAATCATGGGGATTCTAAAGGCGCCCAGGGTTTGTGGATTCCCTTGGAGGGGTCCCAGAAATTAACCAAAATATAGTGTTTTTTTAGTTTTTTTCAGAAAAATGGGAAAAACGGGCTGCAAATGAAAGCCTCTGG
Source organism: Lissotriton helveticus (assembly GCF_964261635.1). Taxonomy (NCBI): domain Eukaryota; kingdom Metazoa; phylum Chordata; class Amphibia; order Caudata; family Salamandridae; genus Lissotriton; species Lissotriton helveticus. Next base: position 1,794,379,630 of record NC_136065.1, read on the forward strand.
CTTTTTCCCTGAATATGGTATCAAAAAAGGGTTTGTGGGGCTGAATTCTCCATTTTCTCAGCTTTTAGGGAATGACAGTGTTTTGTCAGAGAACCGAAATTTTTCACTCAGTTTTGGCATTTTTCTGGGACATAGCCTATTTTTGCTATTTTTAGAGCTTTCCACCTCCTTCCAGTTAATGGTAGAAATGAGTTTGAAAGCAATAATGGATCCTGGAAAGCTTTACATTTCCGAAAAATAGACAAAATTCTGAATTCAGAAAGGGGTCATTTGTCTAAATCCATGAAGGGTTCGTTATAGAAACTAACAGTTAGATATTGGAATATTTGAAAATTTGTTGAAAACAACGGCCTTTTGTCTCAACGTTTTCACCTATAACTTTCTCTAATTTTGACAGCTCTTGGAAAGCAATATACCGTTACATCCGTTAGACCTTCCTGGTTGTGGGGATATATGGGACTTGTAGTTTCACCAAGAACCCGACGAACCCAGATCCAAAAACTGAGCAGCAACTTGCAATGGTTTTTTTTCATTTACTGGGTATAGTGCACTTTGTCTTGGAAAATGTACACATGGAATAATCTGCATGAAAGACACCTATGTATGTATGAATTGGGTACAAATTATAGAGTTCAGAAACAGTATATAATTGCACATTTTCAAAGTTGGGAATACTCATACTAGCATGAGAATTATTGGTCATTTTTCATAAAGTTTTTTTTTCTACACAATATCTTTCATTCAAAGGGAGAAATGCAAGAAAGCTCAATTGGTAATAACAGTTGATTTACAAATCTGAATTACCCCAAGTGTCCCGATAAAAACGGTACCTCACTTGTGTGGGTCGGCCTTGTGCCTGCGACAGGAAACGGCGCAAAATGCAACGTGGTCACACCTAAATTTTGCAGTTACAAATTGACCCTTTTTTGGCAAAGTGCCTACCTGTAGTTTTTGCACCCTAGTTCTTCCGGCACCTAGGGAAACCTAGCAAACCTATACATTTTTGAAAAGTAGACACCCAGGGGAATTCAGGATGGGATGACTCGACTGCCTACCACCAGGTTTTGTTACCCAGAATCCCTTGCAAAGCTCAGATTTTGAAAAAAAAAACACATTTTCCTCACATTTCTGTGGTGGAAAGTTCTGGAATCTGCGTGGATCAACAAATTTCCACCCACCCAGCGTGCCCCCAGGTCTCCCGAAAAAAATGGTACCTCACTTGTGTGGGTCGGCCTTGTGCCTACCACGGGAAACGGCACAAAATGCAACGTGGTCGCTCCTCAATTTCCCAGTGAAATCTTAAGCTCTTTGGACAAAGAGACTACCTTTTGTTTTTGAGCCGTAGCTCAACCAGCACCTAGGGAAACCTAGCAAACCTATACATTTTTGAAAACTAGACACCCATGGCAATTCAGGATGGGGTGACTCGTCTGCCTACCCCCAGGTTTTGTTACCCAGAATCCCTTGCAAACATAAATATTTGACCAAAAAAACACATTTTCCTCACATTTCTGTGGTGGAAAGTTCTGGAATCTGCGTGGATCAACAAATTTGCACCCACCCAGCGTGCCCCTAGGTCTCCCGAAAAAAATGGTACCTCACTTGCGTGGGTAGGCATAGTGGCTGCGACATGAAACCGCGCAAAACGCAGCATGGTCGCATCTCAATTTCCCAGTGAAATTTAGCACGATTCGGACAAAAAGACTACCTTTTGTTTTTGCGCCGTAGCTCTGCCAGCACCTAGGGAAACCTAGCAACCCTATACATTTTTGAAAACTAGACAACCAGGGCAATTCAGGATGGGGTGACTCGTCTGCCTACCCCCAGGTTTTGTTACCCAGAATCCCTTTCAAACAAAAAAATTTGACCAAAAAAACACATTTTCCTCACATTTCTGTGGGGGAAAGTTCTGGAATCTGCGTGGATCAACAAATTTCTACCCACCCAGCGTGCCCCCAGGTCTCCCGAAAAAAATGGTATCCCACTTGCGGGGGTAGGCATAGTGGCTGCGACATGAAACAGCGCAAAACGCAGCATGGTCGCACCTCAATTTCCCAGTGAAATTTAGCACGATTCAGACAAAAAGACTACCTTTTGTTTTTGCGCCGTAGCTCTGCCAGCACCTAGGGAAACCTAGCAAACCTATACATTTCTGAAAACTAGACACCCAGGGCAATTCAGGATGGGGTGACTCGTCTGCCTACCCCCAGGTTTTGTCACCCAGAATCCCTTTCAAACAAAACAATTTAACCAAAAAAACACATTTTCCTCACATTTCTGTGGTGGAAAGTTCTGGAATCTGCGTGGATCAACAAATTTCCATCCACCCAGTGTGCCCCCAGGTCTCCCGAAAAAAATGGTACCTCACTTGCGTGGGTAGGCATAGTGGCTGCGACATGAAACAGCGCAAAACGCAGCATGGTCGCACCTCAATTTCCCAGTGAAATTTTGCACGATTCGGACAAAAAGACTACCTTTTGTTTTTGCGCCGTAGCTCTGCCAGCACCTAGGGAAACCTAGCAAACCTATACATTTCTGAAAACTAGACACCCAGGGCAATTCAGGATGGGGTGACTCGTCTGCCTACCCCCAGGTTTTGTTACCCAGAATCCCTTTCAAACAAAGAAATTTGACCAAAAAACCACATTTTCCTCACATTTCTGTGGGGGAAAGTTCTGGAATCTGCGTGGATCAACAAATTTCCATCCACCCAGTGTGCCCCCAGGTCTCCCGAAAAAAATGGTACCTCACTTGCGTGGGTAGGCATAGTGGCTGCAACATGAAACAGCGCAAAACGCAGCATGGTCGCACCTCAATTTCCCAGTGAAATTTTGCACGATTCGGACAAAAAGACTACCTTTTGTTTTTGCGCCGTAGCTCTGCCAGCACCTAGGGAAACCTAGCAAACCTATACATTTCTGAAAACTAGACACCCAGGGCAATTCAGGATGGGGTGACTCGTCTGCCTACCCCCAGGTTTTGTTACCCAGAATCCCTTTCAAACAAAAAAATTTGACCAAAAAACCACATTTTCCTCACATTTCTGTGGGGGAAAGTTCTGGAATCTGCGTGGATCAACAAATTTCCATCCACCCAGTGTGCCCCCAGGTCTCCCGAAAAAAATGGTACCTCACTTGCGTGGGTAGGCATAGTGGCTGCAACATGAAACAGCGCAAAACGCAGCATGGTCGCACCTCAATTTCCCAGTGAAATTTTGCACGATTCGGACAAAAAGACTACCTTTTGTTTTTGCGCCGTAGCTCTGCCAGCACCTAGGGAAACCTAGCAAACCTATACATTTCTGAAAACTAGACACCCAGGGCAATTCAGGATGGGGTGACTCGTCTGCCTACCCCCAGGTTTTGTTACCCAGAATCCCTTTCAAACAAAAAAATTTGACCAAAAAAACACATTTTCCTCACATTTCTGTGGTGGAAAGTTCTGGAATCTGCGTGGATCATCAAATTTCCATGCACCCAGTGTGCCCCCAGGTCTCCCGAAAAAAATGGTACCTCACTTGCGTGGGTAGGCATAGTGGCTGCGACATGAAACAGCGCAAAACGCAGCATGGTCGCACCTCAATTTCCCAGTGAAATTTAGCACGATTCGGACAAAAAGACTACCTTTTGTTTTTACGCCGTAGCTCTGCCAGCACCTAGGGAAACCTAGCAAACCTATACATTTCTGAAAACTAGACACCCAGGGCAATTCAGGATGGGGTGACTCGTCTGCCTACCCCCAGGTTTTGTTACCCAGAATCCCTTTCAAACAAAAAAATTTGACCAAAAAAACACATTTTCCTCACATTTCTGTGGTGGAAAGTTCTGGAATCTGCGTGGATCAACAAATTTCCACCCACCCAGCGTGCCCCCAGGTCTCCCGAAAAAAATGGTACCTCACTTGCGTGGGTAGGCATAGTGGCTGCGACATGAAACCGCGCAAAACGCAGCATGGTCGCACCTCAATTTCCCAGTGAAATTTAGCACGATTCGGACAAAAAGACTACCTTTTGTTTTTACGCCATAGCTCTGCCAGCACCTAGGGAAAACTAGCAAACCTATACATTTCTGAAAACTAGACACCCAGGGCAATTCAGGATGGGGTGACTCGTCTGCCTACCCCCAGGTTTTGTTACCCAGAATCCCTTACAAACATAAAAATTTGACCAAAAAAACACATTTTCCTCACATTTCTGTGGTGGAAAGTTCTGGAATCTGCGTGGATCAACAAATTTCCACCCACCCAGCGTGCCCCCAGGTCTCCCGAAAAAAATGATACCTCACTTGCGTGGGTAGGCATAGTGGCTGCGACATGAAACAGCGCAAAACGCAGCATGGTCGCACCTCAATTTCCCAGTGAAATTTTGCACAATTCTGACAAAAAGACTACCTTTTGTTTTTGCGCCGTAGCTCTGCCAGCACCTAGGGAAAACTAGCAAACCTATACATTTCTGAAAACTAGACACCCAGGGCAATTCAGGATGGGGTGACTCGTCTGCCTACCCCCAGGTTTTGTTACCCAGAATCCCTTACAAACATAAAAATGTGACCAAAAAAACACATTTTCCTCACATTTCTGTGGTGGAAAGTTCTGGAATCTGCGTGGATCAACAAATTTCCACCCACCCAGCGTGCCCCCAGGTCTCCCGAAAAAAATGGTACCTCACTTGCGTGGGTAGGCATAGTGGCTGCGACATGAAACAGCGCAAAACGCAGCATGGTCGCACCTCAATTTCCCAGTGAAATTTTGCACTATTCGGACAAAAAGACTACCTTTTGTTTTTGCGCCGTAGCTCTGCCAGCACCTAAGGAAACCTAGCAAACCTATACATTTTTGAAAACTAGACACCCAGGGCAATTCAGGATGGGGTGACTCGTCTGCCTACCCCCAGGTTTTGTTACCCAGAATCCCTTGAAAACATAAATATTTGTCCAAAAAAACACATTTTCCTCACATTTCTGTGGTGGAAAGTTCTGGAATCTGCGTGGATCAACAAATTTCCACCCACCCAGCGTGCCCCCAGGTCTCCCGAAAAAAATGGTACCTCACTTGCGTGGGTAGGCATAGTGGCTGCGACATGAAACAGCGCAAAACGCAGCATGGTCGCACCTCAATTTCCCAGTGAAATTTTGCACTATTCGGACAAAAAGACTACCTTTTGTTTTTGCGCCGTAGCTCTGCCAGCACCTAAGGAAACCTAGCAAACCTATACATTTTTGAAAACTAGACACCCAGGGCAATTCAGGATGGGGTGACTCGTCTGCCTACCCCCAGGTTTTGTTACCCAGAATCCCTTGAAAACATAAATATTTGTCCAAAAAAACACATTTTCCTCACATTTCTGTGGTGGAAAGTTCTGGAATCTGCGTGGATCAACAAATTTCCACTCACCCAGCGTGCCCCCAGGTCTCCCGAAAAAAATGGTACCTCACTTGCGTGGGTAGGCATAGTGGCTGCGACATAAAACAGCGCAAAACGCAGCATGGTCGCACCTCAATTTCCCAGTGAAATTTAGCACGATTCGGACAAAAAGACTACCTTTTGTTTTTGCGCCGTAGCTCTGCCAGCACCTAGGGAAAACTAGCAAACCTATACATTTCTGAAAACTAGACACCCAGGGCAATTCAGGATGGGGTGACTCGTCTGCCTATCCCCAGGTTTTGTTACCCAGAATCCCTTACAAACATAAAAATGTGACCAAAAAAACACATTTTCCTCACATTTCTGTGGTGGAAAGTTCTGGAATCTGCGTGGATCAACAAATTTCCACTCACCCAGCGTGCCCCCAGGTCTCCCGAAAAAAACGGTACCTCACTTGCGTGGGTAGACATAGTGGCTGAAACAGGAAACGGTTCAAATCGTACCGTGGTGAATTTACATTACCTTATTGCAAAACTACCTTGATTTTGGGGGGGGGGATCTGAATTTGTGGCCCGGGGCTCGGTGGTATTCTTTGCAAAGTAGCAAACCTAAACAGTTCTGAAAACTAGACACCCGGGGGAGTCCAGGGAGGTATGGCATGCATGGGTCCCCCAATGTTTTCCTACCCAGAACTCTCTGCAAACCTTAAAATTAGGTAAAAATTGCACTTTTCCAAACTTTTTGGCGTGGGATCGCCGTGCCGGCAAAAAAGTCGTACCACCCTGCGTTCCCCTTGTTCTCCCGAGTAAAAGGATACCTCACTTGTGTGGGTGCCCCAAAGCAGAACACCCCAAAAATGAATTTTGAAAAAAGTAGTTTTTACTCATATTTACGTTTTACAAATTAAGCACCCCAGCCTAAGTCACTTGCCTTTGGCCCACCCACACAAGTGAGGTATCATTTTACTCGGGAGAACAAGGGAAACGCTGGGTGGTAGGACATTTGTTCCGGCAGCGAGATCCCACCCAAAAAAGTATGGAAAAGTTGGTTTTTGGACCAAAATTTCAGGTTTGCAGGGGTTTCTGGGTAGGAAAACATTGGGGGACCCACGCATGCCATACCACCCTGGACTCCCCCGGGTGTCTAGTTCTCAGAACTGTTTGGGTTTGGTAGTTTCCAAAGATGCCTGCCAAGCCCCGGGCCAAAAGCTCAGGTGACCCCCTCAAAAAATAAGATTATTTGGCTAAAGGTAATGTTTTCGTCTCCACAGTATGAATTGGGCCTTTTCCTAAAGCAGCCGCTATGCCTACCCACGCAAGTGAGGTACCATTTTTATCGGGAGACCTTGGGGAACGCTGGGTGGGAGGTAATTTGTGTGAGCCCAGTGATGCCACGCTTTCCCACACTAAAACGTGTGAAAAAAAAAGATTTTTTCCAAGCAAAAAATGAGGTTTGCAAGGGATTCTGGGTAAAGGAACGTTGGAGGATCCACGCAAGCCATACCTCCTTGGAAGCCCCCGGGTGTCTACTTTTCAGAAATGTGTGGGTTTGGTAGGTTTCCCTAGATGGCTGTCTCGCACGGGGCCAAAAACCCGGGTAACCCCTCTTGCAAAAGCTGGTGGACATGAATTCTCCAGCTTTTGCAAGAGGGGTTACCTGGGTTTCTGGCCCCGTGCGAGACAGCCATCTAGGGAAACCTACCAAACCCACACATTTCTGAAAAGTAGACACCCGGGGGAGTCCAGGGAGGTATGGCATGCGTGGGTCCCCCAATGTTTTCCTACCCAGAACTCCTTGAAAACATAAAAATGTGACCAAAAAAACACATTTTCCTCACATTTCTGTGGTGGAAAGTTCTGGAATCTGCGTGGATCAACAAATTTCCACCCACCCAGCGTGCCCCCAGGTCTCCCGAAAAAAACGGTACCTCACTTGCGTGGGTAGACATAGTGGCTGCAACAGGAAACGGTTCAAATCGTACGGTGGTGAATTTACATTACCTTATTGCAAAACTACCTTGATTTTGGGGGGGGGGGGATCTGAATTTGTGGCCCGGGGCTCGGTGGTATTCTTTGCAAAGTAGCAAACCCAAACAGTTCTGAAAACTAGACACCCGGGGGAGTCCAGGGAGGTATGGCATGCATGGGTCCCCCAATGTTTTCGTACCCAGAACTCTCTGCAAACCTTAAAATTAGGTAAAAATTGCACTTTTGCCAAACTTTTTGGCGTGGGATCGCCGTGCCGGCAAAAAAGTCGTACCACCCTGCGTTCCCCTTGTTCTCCCGAGTAAAAGGATACCTCACTTGTGTGGGTGCCCCAAAGTAGAACACCCCAAAAATGAATTTTGAAAAAGGTAGTTTTTACTCATATTTACGTTTTACAAATTAAGCACCCCAGCCTAAGTCACTTGCCTTTGGCCCACCCACACAAGTGAGGTATCATTTTACTCGGGAGAACAAGGGAAACGCTGGGTGGTAGGACATTTGTTCCGGCAGCGAGATCCCACCCAAAAAAGTATGGAAAAGTTGGTTTTTGGACCAAAATTTCAGGTTTGCAGGGGTTTCTGGGTAGGAAAACATTGGGGGACCCACGCATGCCATACCACCCTGGACTCCCCCGGGTGTCTAGTTCTCAGAACTGTTTGGGTTTGGTAGTTTCCAAAGATGCCTGCCAAGCCCCGGGCCAAAAGCTCAGGTGACCCCCTCAAAAAATAAGATTATTTGGCTAAAGGTAATGTTTTTGTCTCCACAGTATGAATTGGGCCTTTTCCTAAAGCAGCCGCTATGCCTACCCACGCAAGTGAGGTACCATTTTTATCGGGAGACCTTGGGGAACGCTGGGTGGGAGGTAATTTGTGTGAGCCCAGTGATGCCACGCTTTCCCACACTAAAACGTGTGAAAAAAAATGATTATTTCCAAGCAAAAAATGAGGTTTGCAAGGGATTCTGGGTAAAGGAACGTTGGAGGATCCACGCAAGCCATACCTCCTTGGAAGCCCCCGGGTGTCTACTTTTCAGAAATGTGTGGGTTTGGTAGGTTTCCCTAGATGGCTGTCTCGCACGGGGCCAAAAACCCGGGTAACCCCTCTTGCAAAAGCTGGTGGACATGAATTCTCCAGCTTTTGCAAGAGGGGTTACCTGGGTTTCTGGCCCCGTGCGAGACAGCCATCTAGGGAAACCTACCAAACCCACACATTTCTGAAAAGTAGACACCCGGGGGAGTCCAGGGAGGTATGGCATGCGTGGGTCCCCCAATGTTTTCCTACCCAGAACTCCTTGCAAACCTTAATTAGGTAAAAATAGCACTTTTACAAAAATTTTGCCGTGGGATCGCCGTGCCGGCAAAAATGTCCTACCACCCAGCGTTCCCCTTGTTCTCCCGAGTAAAAGGGTACCTCACCTTAACAGAGTTACTCAAAAGACAAACAATCAAGCACGGCTATCTATTCCTCAAAGACACACACATACAGGTTGGATTTGGCACGAGGGCGAGTGATGGTTCAGTATATAAAATTTTATTAACAAGATATTTCAAAAAAATGAAATGCTCTGTCAATAAATAAATGCATAAAAACCGAACTAGTGACTCGCAACTCGTGAGCTGTAAAGCCACGACAAGGCACCAACCGTTTTACAGGCCATTCACGCACCTTTCATACCTGATACAAACAAGACCACTGACACCATCTGGAATAAAAGCAACACATTACAACAATCACAATAAGGGACAAGGTACACCCTAATGCAGAAAGAGAAAAAAACCAATTATTACTGCACACCCATCTAATCCGCAAGCACACACACATACTGGTTGGATTTGGCACGAGGGTGAGTGATGATTCAGTACATACAATTGTATACGCAAGTAATTTCACAAAAATGAAATACACTGTGTATAATTGCAAGTATGATAAACTGAACCACTGACTCACAGCTCGTGAGCTGTAAAGCCACGTCAAGGCACCAACCTCTTTACAGGCCATTCATACACCTTTCGTACGTGTGACACATTCAAAACATTCACACCGCCAGCCGCGGACCCATCACATTTCAACACTCACACCAGCAAACAGCGCCATTCAAGGGCCCATCACTTTCACACGCCCACATTTCTGACACTGGAACTACACAAATTGATGGACTGCGTGGAGTGTCACTCAACAAGCAGTGTGTGCAGTGACCAACAGAAAGTAACTACTCACACACCGCCAGCCGAGCGCCAGTCCACCCACACCACCAGCCAAGCACCAGACCATGCACACCGCCAGCCAAACACTCAGCGCACACCACCAGCCAAGCGCCTCTCCACGCACACCGCCAGCCAAGCACCACTCCGTGCACAGACAGCTAAACACCGCTCCACGCACACCCTCCAGCCAAGTACCACTCCGCAAACACCACCAGCCAAGCGCCACTCCACACACACCGCCAGCCAAGCACCACTCCACACACACCGCCAGCCAAGCACCACTCCACACACACCGCCAGCCAAGCACCACTCCACACACACCGCCAGCCAAGCACCAGTCCACACACACCGCCAGCCAAGCACCACTCCACGAACACCACCAGCCAAGCGCCACTCCACACACACCGCCAGCAAAGCACCACTCCGTGCACAGACAGCCAAGCACCACTCCACACACACCGCCAGCCAAGCACCACTCCACACACACCGCCAGCCAAGCACCACTCCACACACACCGCCAGCCAAGCGCAACTCCACACACACCGCCAGCCAAGCACCAGCCGGCACACACCACAAACACATTTAGAATTCTTTTTTTGAAAATGACACTAAACAAATGGAAATACCTACAAATCAGGTAACACAAATTCTTAAAATAAAAACTTTGCACTAATGCCAATCCTTGAAACAAACTAAAAATGTTTTACAGAATGCAGACCAAGCAATTCACTTTACAGCTCAATCAAACTCCCAATAGTTCTTTTGCGTGTGGTACGATTTAAAACAAGCTGTCATACACAATGCAGGCTTAGAAGGACAGTCAGGACAGTATATACGAGACTCCTTCCGCACGCCTCTTCGCCAACAGACTCTGCATCTTCTAGTCGGAAAGTCTCTAGCAGTAGTGGAAGGAATAGATTCAGGAAAGTGGCGATCTTGCAATCTAGCCACTTCCTCCACCACTCCAAATCTAGGAACACTTGCCTGCTGCACAAGTACAAGGCTGCCTATTATAGACTCCTGAAACTTAAGAAAAGTCATCTTCGTCCCAGAACAAGACTTCTGGTACACAACGAAAGCATTAAATGATGCCAAGTGGAACAGATGGATAGCCAACTTCTTGTACCAAACGTAAGCCTTTCGAAGAGCAGCATAAGGTTCCAACCTCTGATCTACTCTGTCAACACCACCCATGAACTTATTGTAAGCTAGAATGCACACAGGTTTGCGCACTTCAGCACCCTGACCCCAAACAGGCACAGGTACAGTACTTTCATCGTGGATAGTAGTCAGCATGTACACATCTCTCTTGTCTGAATACTTCACAGCTAAAAGCTCCCCACATCGCAATGCCGTAGACTGTCCCCGCACAAGCCTTTTGCAAACAAGTTCCTTTGGGAAACCTTTACGGTTACTGCGCATTGTGCCACAAGCAACAGTGCCCACTTTGGCCAACTCCTTGAACAACTGCACACCAGTGTAGAAGTTATCTACATATAAATGATGGCCTTTGTTAAATAATCCTCTACCTAGTTCCCACACAATTTTCTCAGTTACTCCAAAAGTAGAAGGACAACCGGGAGGGTTAATGCGGGACTCCTTACCAGTGTACACCCTGAAATTGTAGACATATCCAGTCTCACTGTCACACAGCATATACAGTTTGATTCCATAGCGTGACCTCTTACTAGGAATGTATTGCCTAAAAACCAAGCGGCCCTTGAACAACACCAAAGACTCATCCACTGCAATTTCTTTACCAGGGACAAAAATCTCAGAAAAACGATCAACAAAGTGATCAAGGACAGGCCGAATTTTAAACAAACGGTCACAATCAGGGTGATCGCGTGACAACGCTAAACTATTATCAGCAAAATGCATCATCCGAAGAAGAAGCGTATACCGATCACGACTTATGACTGCTGGAAATACAGCTGTTACCATCAAGGGACTAGTGGACCAATATGAAGTAATTGATGACTTCCTTATCAAGCCCATCAAAAAAGTTAATCCCAGAAACTTCTTCATCTCTTCAACATTGGTGGGAGTCCACCGGATTGCTCTACAATAGGGCTTAAGGCTGGCACTGTTGGCCCTCAAATATTGTTCTGCATATAAATTGGTTTGCTCAACAATCTTTTGCAAAAACACATCGTCAAAAAACAACTGAAAAAAATTAATTGGCAGAAAATTCTCTGTATTCACTCTACACCCAGGAACACCAGTGAACTCTGGCAATGCCGGCTGCACCAAGCCAGGGGGAACCCAGAGGCCATCCCTATCAACGGGGGGAGCAGCCACCCCAGCCTGCAGCACCGAAACATCTTGCTGCTGTTCTCCAACGGGAAGCCTAACAGCCACAGATACTTCTGGCTGCACAACACCAACAGAAGACGTAGCATCCCCAGAGGGCTCTTCCTGCACTACACCAACGGGAAGCCCAGCAGCCTGAGATGCTTCTTGCTGCACTACACCACCGGGAAACCCAGCAGGCCCAGATGCCTCTTGCCGCTCTACACCAATGGGAAGCCTAACAGCCCCAGATGCCTCTTGCTGCACTACACGAGCAGGAAGACGAAAAGCACCAGATGCCCCTTTGCGCACCACAGCAATGTGAAGCCTTTTGGGTGCAGGCTCCAGCCCACATGCCTCTTGCCGACGTAAAAAGAAAGGAAACCTTGCGGCCCTAGGCAGCAGCACAGGTGCCTCTTGGCCCACTACCGGCAACACAATGTCCTCCTGTACCATAGGCCCTTCATCAGCACTAGAAGAAGAGTCATCATCCGATGATGATGATTCCATGCAAAGAGAAAACTCACTGCCTGAATCTTCTGCCACTTCCTGGGAGTCCGAATCGGACTCAGACTCTGAACCATGGTCCGAGGAAGACTCAAAAAGCAAACCAAGAACCTGCTGAGCAGTAATCCTGCGACTAGCCATTATCCTTACAAAGCAAGAAGACTGCACACACAAGTGAACAACAACCTACACTGTGCAAAGTAAGAAGTAAACAAGGTAAGGCTTTCACTAAAAGATAAATACAATCCAAAACAATTTCACTCTTACAAAATATAGCTACACTCACCAGCACCTACTCTGTTGAGACACAGCGAAAAGAAATGAAATCCCACTAGAAAGAAAAAAAGAAATGACATTAGAAAACAAAGTGCACATCAAACACTAATCCTGAAAAAAAAAACACAGAGCCACACAAACTGCTAGAGGTACAACCTTTTTCAAAAAGACAAACATCAAGGAGAAGTAGTACAAAATACATTCACTTACCAAGCACAAGCAACTACACAAGCTGCAAACAGACACGCAACCTACAACAATCCAAACAGCAAAAGCCTGGAACAAGACAAAAATAGAGAAGAAAAAAAAATTACTACCACATTTCACAAACAATATAACAATTAAAAAAACAACACACAAATTTGCCCCCCAAATTAAAATTCGGCCAGATGGGCCATCAATTAGGGCTTAGACCAAATGAGATTAGATGAGTTTTAACATCAAGACACTGGATAATTTTTTGAATTTTTGTAAAGTGCCTGACCACTTTGGTGCCAGTCAGTCTTTTGCTACTACCAGTACCCATATCACACAGGGGCAGTAAGGACATTCATACACCTTTTGTACGTGTGACACATACAAAACATTCACACCGCCAGCCGCCCATCACTTTCACACGCCCACATATCTGACATAGCAACTACAGAAAATGATGGACTGCGTAGAGTGTCACTCAACTAGCAGTGTGTGTAGTGACCAACAGAAAGTAACTACTCACACACCGCCAGCAGAGTTCCAGTCCACCCACACCACCATCCAAGCACCAGACCATGCACACCGCCAGCCAAACCCCACTCAGCGCACACCGACAGCCAAGTACCACTCCACGCACACCATCCAGCCAAGTACCACTCCCCACACACCGCCAGCCAAACACCACTCCCCACACACCGCCAGCCAAACACCACTCCACACACACCGCCAGCCAAGCAGCACTCCGTGCACAGACAGCAAAGTAGCACTCCAGCACACCACCAGCCAAGCGCCACTCCACACACACCGCCAGCCAAGCAGCACTCCGTGCACAGACAGCAAAGTAGCACTCCACGCACACCACCAGCCAAGCGCCACTCCACACACACCGCCAGCCAAGCAGCACTCCGTGCACAGACAGCAAAGTAGCACTCCACGCACGCCACCAGCCAAGCGCCACTCAACACACACCTCCAGCCAAGCAGCACTCCACGCACACCACCAGCCAAGCGCCACTCAACACACACCTCCAGCCAAGCAGCACTCCGTGCACAGACAGCAAAGTAGCACTCCACGCACACCACCAGCCAAGCGCCACTCCACACACACCGCCAGCCAAGCAGCACTCCGTGCACAGACAGCAAAGTAGCACTCCACGCACACCACCAGCCAAGCGCCACTCCACACACACCGCCAGCCAAGCAGCACTCCACACACACCGCCAGCCAAGCAGCACTCCGTGCAGACAGCAAAGTAGCACTCCACGCACACCACCAGCCAAGCGCCACTCCACACACACCGCCAGCCAAGCAGCACTCCGTGCACAGACAGCAAAGTAGCACTCCACGCACACTAACAGCCAAGCGCCACTCCACACACACCGCCAGCAAAGCACCACTCCGTGCACAGACAGCAAAGTAGCACTCCACGCACACCACCTGCCAAGCGCCACTCCACAAGCACCACCAGCCAAGCACCACTCACCGCCAGCCAAGCACCATCCAGCCAAGCGCCACTCCACACACACCGCCAGCCAAGCGCCACTCCACACACACCGCCAGCCAAGCAGCACTCCGTGCACAGACAGCAAAGTAGCACTCCACGCACACCACCAGCCAAGCGCCACTCCACACACACCGCCAGCCAAGCAGCACTCCGTGCACAGACAGCAAAGTAGCACTCCACGCACACCACCAGCCAAGCGCCACTCCACACACACCGCCAGCCAAGCAGCACTCCGTGCACAGACAGCAAAGTAGCACTCCACGCACACTAACAGCCAAGCGCCACTCCACACACACCGCCAGCAAAGCACCACTCCGTGCACAGACAGCAAAGTAGCACTCCACGCACACCACCTGCCAAGCGCCACTCCACAAGCACCACCAGCCAAGCACCACTCACCGCCAGCCAAGCACCATCCAGCCAAGCGCCACTCCACACACACCGCCAGCCAAGCGCCACTCCACACACACCGCCAGCCAAGCAGCACTCCGTGCACAGACAGCAAAGTAGCACTCCACGCACACCACCAGCCAAGCGCCACTCCACACACACCGCCAGCCAAGCAGCACTCCGTGCACAGACAGCAAAGTAGCACTCCACGCACACCACCAGCCAAGCGCCACTCCACACACACCGCCAGCCAAGCAGCACTCCGTGCACAGACAGCAAAGTAGCACTCCACGCACAACACCAGCCAAGCGCCACTCCACACACACCACCAGCCAAGCAGCACTCCGTGCACAGACAGCAAAGTAGCACTCCACGCACACCACCAGCCAAGCGCCACTCCACACACACCACCAGCCAAGCAGCACTCCGTGCACAGACAGCAAAGTAGCACTCCACGCACACCACCAGCCAAGCGCCACTCCACACACACCGCCAGCCAAGCACCACTCCGTGCACAGACAGCCAAGTACCACTCTACACACACCACCAGCCAAGCGCCACTCCACAAACACCGCCAGCCAAGCACCACTCTGTGCATAGATAGCCAAGTACCCCTCCACGCACACCGCCAGCCAAACACCACTCAGCGCACACCGACAGCCAAGTACCACTCCACACACACCGCCAGCCAAGCACCGCTCCACGCACACCATCCAGCCAAGTACCACTCCCCACACACACCACCAGCAAACATGCCCAAGGGGTCGCTTCCTAAAAACTTTGTGTTAGTGGGCATTTTCCGCCCCCCCTGGGGGCAAAACGGCAAAAAAAACAGGCCGATTTGCCCCCAGGGTGGACAGAAAAACAAAAACACAATCATGTCCACCTGGAAGCGACCCTTACCCAAGGGGTCGCTTCCCAAAACAAACACATTGCCCCAACAAAAATCCCTGGTTCTAGTGGGTAATTTCTGCCCCCCCTGGGGGCAAAACGGCCGAAAAACGGGCCGATTTCCCTCCAGGGGGGGCAGAAAAACGAAAACATACTCAGACCCCACCTGGAAGCGACCCTTGCCCAAGGGGTCGCTTCCTAAAAACTAAAATTACATCCCTGGTGTCTAGTGGGCATTTTCTGTCCCCCCTGGGGGCAAAACGGCAAAAAAAAACGGGCCGATTTGCCCCCAGGGGGGACAGAAAAACGTAAACAAAATAAATGGCCGCCATCTTTGTACAAATCTATATCCCTGGTGCTAGTGGGGAATTTCTGCCCCCCCTGGGGGCAAAACGGCCGAAAAAACGGGCCGATTTCCCCCCAGGGGGGGCAGAAAAACGAAAACATATTGCCAGCCAGCCTGGAAGTGACCCTTGCCCAAGGGGTCACTTCCTAAAAACTAAAAGTATATCCCTGGTGTCTAGTGGGGGCATTTCCGCCGCACAATCGCGACGCTGTGCGCGATCGTGAGGCAGAAATGCCCTGCAAAGAGACATCAGGGGAAAGGAAAATCTCTTTCCTCTCCCCTGATGCCTCTTCGCTGCCCCAAACCCCCGCCGGAGTCCCAAAACCTACCTTCTTCTGAAGCGCGCAGGAAGCAAATGGCTTCCCGAGCGCTGGGAATCCCTGATGATGTCAGCGCGCGCTGTGCGCGCTGACGTCATCAGGGATTACCATGGGGGGGGGCGGGGGCGGCAGCGGAAGCTCTTCCACTGCCGCCCCCAGCAAAACAATGACGATCGGAGAGCCTCGGGGGGAGCGCCAGCGCTTCCCCCGAGGGTGGGGCTGATGACGAGCTGGCCTTGTCATCCGCGCAGGACAGGTAAGCGCGATGACGAGCCCAGCTCGTCATTAGCCCCGAAGGGGTTAAAATACATAGACAATTGGTTCAATATGTCATGCGGACTTTAACAGTACAACCTACTATAAGAATTCCACAGCACACCCCTCATCAGGGGAACACAAACAAAATTACACCACAGACTATACAGTCAGTAATCGGTAAATTGCCCGCAAAACGGGAGCAAATTCCGTTCTGGTTAGCTAAAAAAATTACTCAAATAGAGGGAGGATTTCCCGATAGTACACCTCATGAGAAACACAGGGTTCTGACAATCTGTTTACCAATGGGGATTGCACCACATGTGGTGGACTGTGATACTTGGGGTATAGTCTTTGCTTCAATCTACACAAAAACACTTGGTGTTCCGTCTATGGCGGTAATACCAGACGTTCTGAGACAGATTCAAAATGAATACGGTCCAGAACCGGCCTTAAATCTTGGTATGACATTACTGAAAGATTTCAAACAGGTCTTGGCTATACTATTAGCCAACATTAAAGGTGAAGCAGCATCTGTGGCAATCCGCCAAAAGCTAAAAGAAACCGATATTACTGAGCAACCATATGAACTTGCCAGAATTATTGAAAAATCATATGAAGAACTAGGTAGAGCTAGTTTGGGTGGGAAACCAGTAAAACCCCAACTAACTGAAAATCCTGAAAAAGTTTTTATTAAAAATAATCTCACTACTCCTAAGAAGAAGTGGGAAAACACGAAACCGACACTTCCTAAAGATAAGCGGTCCCAGTCCAGAGGAAGGTCTCCTCAACAGGGGCCCTCTGAAAAGAGATATAACCTTAGAAATAGGGATAATTTGAGAAAACCTGATAGATATTAAGAAATTGATACACGTTCTTCTCGTACCTTTCAGACTTCCTCGCAGAAATCCAAAAGAAGAGGATGATCAGAACAAAAAGAAGAATGTGTGAAGTCCAAAGACGAACAGCACGTTCCAAAAAATAAGAAAACTCAATTCACCAAGAAGAAGGTCACAAGTCTAAAGATCAGACATGCTGAGGATCTTTAGGACACAACTCAAGAACGGGGAGTGGGCACAGACAATGCTAGACAGCGCAGCAGAGGTCACCATAGCTCGCAAGATCCTGAAGGATCATCTAGAGACAGTGGACTTGAATGAATGCATTCAAGTTGAAACTGCCGACACCAGGGTTAGTGTACCCCTTAAGTTATATGAAGTAACACTCCGGATGGAGGGGGACATAACTAGGAAAATAAAGGCACTCTTTTGGGAGAAGCTATCTAAGGGTTATGACATTCTTCTAGCTGAACAAGTCTGGCCACCTGAGTGCCCACATGGCGAAGAGATAATTATGCCAGCCTTCTCTAATCACATTCCAATTCATAAAAAATACACCTACGACAGAAAATGGGCTGTAGCCCAGGCTCCAGCATTATACAAAAATCACGTTGGATGGGATGAGGACTTGCCTCATCATAAAATCCAGTTAAAAAATCAACCTACTGCACAAAGGCAGTATCCAGTTAAGCAAGAAGCTAAAAAACAAGTCAGGGAGATCTTAGATCAACTTGAATACCAAGGGGTGATTAAAACATGCACCTCATCTAAGAACAATCCTTTGTTTCCTGTCTCCAAGCCAGACAATAAATATCGTCTAGTTTTGGACTACAGACACTTAAACTCTCGTTGCAAAACATTTGCAGTACACAATGCACACAGTGCAGCACTTATAAATAACATTGTGCGTAAGAACTATAAAACCACAGTAGATATTTCTAATGGTTTCTTCTGTCAAAACATTGCACCAGAAAGTAGGTACTTGACCGCTTTCTCAATAATGGAGACACAGCGACAATTTTGCTGTCTCCCCCAGGGATTCAAGAATAGTCCAGGTTTATTCTCAGCCAGAGTAACAGTGTTACTACAAACGTATGATGATGGGGCATTATCTTATGTCGATGACATCTATCTTACAGACGGTGATTTGGATGTACACTTGAAAAGAGTAAACACCATAATACTTGGGTTCGCTTCTGAGGGGTACAAATTAAATTTTAAGAAATCACGAATTGCCTACCTCAACGTCCTATTCTTAGGCTAGGAGTTATCAAGTGAAGGCAAAAGCCTGGCAGACAACTTTCTAGAGAAATGTGCGCTGCTTCAACCTCCAAAAACGCTGAAAAACTTAGTCAATTCTAGGTTTCCTGAATTTTGGTAGAACATATGTTCTAAATTACGCAGAAAGGGTTAGACCTCTCTACGAACTAATCAAACCTGATTTCAAACCAACTAATTGGACTCAAGAACACACAGAAATTTTGCGTTCAGTACAAACAGACATGTTAGCTAAAACACAGTTACAGACACGCGACAACGTGCGTAATCTTGTAATCCGAATCATCCCAGGGAGCTGCGTATTCACATACCTGACCTTTAATGAAGGTGAAAAGGTACCAATAGCGCACAAATCACATTTGTGCACACAAGCTGAAATGAAATTCACTTCTACAGAAAAGATTCTGACAGCGGTTCAAACTGCAGTAGCAAAAGAGAGAGCTCTAGCGCAGGGTAAACTCATAATGATCGTTACACCTGTACCTGCTTTAGAGGCAGTGACAAAAGCGAGCATTCCAAATGCTAAAGCTTTACATCCGAGATGGATACAATGGGTTAACACTCATGCTGCAACAGACATTGAATACGTTTTTGACCCATACTTGAAGCCACAAGAATTTCTTCAATACGAACAAGAATGTCCTCTGCCGACCGAAATTCTGCCTCTAGAACATTACGGATGGATAATATATACAGACAGATCAGCACAGCCCGCAATTGGGGGTAAACAAGCCTATAGTGCTGCGTGCGCGATTGTAAAAGGTCGCTGGCGCGAAGGTAAATTTCAACCTATGGTCACTAGAACTCAATCACTCGGAGACTGTACAGCACAGCGAGCTGAACTACAGGCTTTCAAGATGGCCCTTGAAAATACCGATCGCGAATTCCCCATACTCATAGTGTGCGATTCGTATTACTGCGTTCAGTCTTACAATGAATATCTGCAGAACTGGGTTCAAAACGCTTTCAAAGATGCAAAAGGTGGCACAATTAAGCATAAAATGCTTTGCGAACAAGTAGTTCTATTACAAAAAGAACTACAAAAGACTCACGTGATTCATACACTGAGTCATCAGCGTGACCGCGAAGGCAGCTGTGCAAACGGCTTCCGTAGCTGCAATGACTCGTTCAAAACAAAAATAGACAGCGACATAATGCAAGCTGTCACTGCCTCAGTAAAAGACAGTGGTAAAACACTCCCAGAAGGCTTTCCAGTAAAGTACTCATATATAACTGATGCAAATAATGTTCCTTTTGCTTGAATCCCTGGAGTTGGGCATAGGACAATCCCAAACATGGAACATAGGCTAGGACTAATCTTAGCAGCACATGAAGGACTGGCCTCTGCACACGCAGGAGTTTCCGCCACAGTATTGTTACTGAAACAGAGATATTGGTGGCCGCGCATGAGGAAACAAGCTAGAAACTGTGGGGTCCATTAGGATGGCGGACGGATCGCCACCGCCATGCAGGCGTTGGCGATCCGTCCGCCATCCCTGCCCGTCCGCCACCTTTCTTCCCCCCGCCATATTTCGATGGCGGGGGGACCGTGGCGGAGGGTAAGACGGTCCGCCGCTTTTCCGCAGCGGTCGGCTTGCGACCGCGGCGGAAAAGGCCTGATATGGTGGCGGTGTCTATCAGACACCGCCAGCCATATTAGGATTTCGGGTGAGGAATGCCCGTCCGCCGCAATGTAAAAAATGCGGGATGCACCCGCCACTGTGGCGGATGCATCCTAATTGGGGGCACGGTTCCTCCGCCCTTGTGGCGGACGGTACCGGCCCCCGATAGGATGGCGGACGGACTTTGTCCGTCCGCCATTCTAATGTACCTCATTGTTCTAGAATGTGAAATCTGCCAAAAAATGAAAAATTAATGTTTCTACAGTGAAATGACCTGCGCAGACGCCCCTTCTAATTTCAGATAAACCATTAGCGTGTGTTTACCTGGACCACTGTGGTCCCTTACAAAGGGATGGCAACTATAAATATATCATGGTCTCAGTGGATTCCTGCAAAAGATTCATTTGGATGTGGCCTAAGCGCTCGGCTGACGCCCGAACTGTTATAAAAGCTTTGCGAGTCTTTATCGGCACATACGCAATCGGCATGCTACATTCTGACCAGGGTCCTGCGTTTAGCTCTTGAGCTTACAAATAGGCCATGGCTAGCTCGGGCGTTGCATTGTAGTACTCCAGTCCATTCCATCCTGAGAGAAATGCGGTAGTGGAAAGAAAAAAAGTGACATAAAGCAATCTATAACAGCTAGGGTATTAGGCTCGGGTGACGGGTGGGTCAAACATCTAATAAATTTCCAACGTAGTCTTAATAATCTGCCAAGAAATTCTCGGGGGGAGGGAATCACTCCATATGAATTACTATTTGGTACTAGAATGCTCATCCAGGATCTTGATTGTCGAACTTCAGTGGTGGAACAAAAACCCTTTGATATCAAAGACCGTTTGGCTGTTTTACAGGACTTAAATGAAACAAGAAGTCTGAGTAACACAACACAAAAGCGAACGACCTCTGAAAAAAAAACACCTGTCCCAGCAAGCCCTGTCTGGATTCCATAGATCGGGGATCTAGTCAGGGAAAAGATCGCGGCGAAGAAGGAATTTGGGCCTTCTTACAGAAAACCAGTACCCGTTTTAGCAATCCACGGAACAAGATCAGTGTTACTACCGCCCCTTGCTGGAAAAAGGGAGAACAGAATCCTGTCCATCGACCTGTCAAACCACATCATGTGGCCAATAATAAGTAGTAGGCCCAGTGGACTCCCAAGATGTAGCAGACAACCAAATCTTGCTACAATCCAAGAGGTTCAATCTGAAAGACTTATCACCTTTGATAAACCTGCAGTAAGAAAAGAAGGACTATGCAACAAAGCCATGGAACTTGTACCTCTTGAAACCCAAATACCAGTTCGTCAAGAAACACCTGTCTACAATGATATAGCCTCTGACTATACTAATATGACAAAGGAAGTAACAGCTCCAGCGATTCCGGAAAATCCGGATGCAATCCCAACAATTGACAGAACTGCCTCTGGATATTTCATCAACTTTGATACATTTTCTGAGGATCCCAGTGAACCTGAAACTACGCCAGTTAATAAAACTTTCAAAGAAAAAATAACAGAACTCTTTCATCAACTTGAAAATACATATCTGGTTTCACCATGGGTTGAATTTTGGATTTTTCTCCTACTTTGGCTCTTTCTTGTTTTAAGTTTGGGAGAGATGATAGATGGAAAATACAGTACCATGGACACAGCAAGTAAGAACATCAACTTGCTCCTGAAACCTCACAAATCATCTCATCGTGAACGAAGGGACCTGTCATCAGTGAACATCACATCAGTTCCTATACTTGGTGGTATAGCATAGGACACAACTGATTATGGCATTCATGGCCCGGTGGAGCTGTTGAGGATTCCACACCAGTTTAAGATTTCTTTGAGTGACTTTGTTTCACCCAGCACATTTTCTGATGATTGGGACTTTGAAACTGTTAATAATATGATGACAGATTTAGAAATGTCAGCTAAATTCACTAAACATGAATACTTAGAAGGTTCATCAGATTATGAACAAATGTATTGTTTTAATCATTATGGTCACCATTACTTGCACAAATCTGCAAACCATAGAAATGTTTTTACTTATAATCAATTAGAACATTGTCCAACGCCGCCAAAGGGCAGCTCAAAAACATTTTAGGAAAAGTTTCCATACTTCTCAGGTTTTAATGTCACAAATCCAGAAACAAAATTCTGGTAACCAGGCAAGGAAGGTGCGCTCAACACTGGTACAAGGGATAAAAGTGGTAAGTCAACATAAGTCAAAAGGGTGCTGCAAAGGGAGAAAAGGGGTGATTACCAGACAACCCACAGAGACCATACCAAGGTATGAGCCTTAATTCAAATAAATGAGGGATCCTCCCTTAGCTCCAAAATCAACTAGGGTCTAAGTATCACTAAAGAAACAGATTTTATCACATTCAGAACAAAGTCAAATATTCTATTATATTAATAAGATAGAGAATCGCAATCACGTGACCACCGGTAATAGTCACTAGCAATCAAAGTTCATTTCTCTAATCAAAAAGTAGTATAGTCCATTAGATGTCACAGTATGTTGTCTAAAGGTCAAGTATGATCCAAACGCTGTCAAGTCCAGAATAAAGGTCTTCTTTATTTCCTTGAATGATGCTTCAAATGCTTCATTACATCCAAACACAGCCAGCACGTGTTTCGTCAGGCACCAACATGTGCCATTGCCTTCCTCAGGGCTCAAAAACTCAAAATTAGGAGAATTCTTCCTGATGAACTGGCGCTGTCCTTCTCTCACTTATGAGTAGTAGCCAGAAGATATCCAATAGAATTCTTATAGTAACTCAGGCTGCACGTGAAAAACATAAACGTTATAAATATCTCAATATGGCTCAAATCAAAATTTGGAATCCAGTCCTCTATATCCAAGGCTATCGTAAATCACAAATTGTAAATACTGACGAATCCTTAATCCTGCAGTATCTCCAAGTAAACAAGCATATATTTCAACCCACTGCGTACGCTTGCTCGAAGAGACTATCCGTATCCACCAATCTGTCGTGCAGCATCCTCACCATGCTGGTGTTCCTATTTATAGTAAGAAAGAGTATGCACCATCTTGTAGTGGTGACTCTTATATACGGAAAGATACTAAATAAACCGTATGATCACAATCAACATATTTATAAATACTCATCCTCGTATATGTTATAAAGACTAATAAATAATATTCCCACAGTATATGGCTCCCAATCACCCAAATACGAACCGCCGATCAGTATCAACAAGTCTTTTCTTTATGTCCTCGACTGACTACTTGCTACTCATTCTTAGCGTGAGAAGTAAAATCTACTACGATCAAAACAGGCCAAATATAAAGCGACCATGGCAAAGTCCATTATATAAAGTGTAAATGAATTGCGCCCCTATTATTATAAATAAGAGACCGAAATATCAAAAACCCATCTACAAAAAGAAAACAGTCTGAGATATCGATCTAAGGCAGTCTCGAACCCCAGGTATTACCAATGTTAAACCAGTAATCTTCCGTAGAGCTAACGGTGATTACAATCCAAAGGAGGTTCCATTCGCCACTATCCTTACTTAGTGTCATCATGTTATATAGATTAAATCCAAGTAGGACGCTCCAAGGGAAAATAAGAGAGGTTCCAAAAGAGAATATCATATAGAGAAAAGGGATATATATAAGTAGAATTTACAAGTACCTAGGAGAGAATATAAAGTAAAAAGAGAATATAGAGTGAAAAGGTAACAAGTACTATATACAATCAAAGCTAAAACATTAATTATCTTTAAATTGTCCACATTTAGATATTCACTGATCACATGATTCAGGTACATGTCTCAGTTATGTTACAATAAAAAAAATTCTGAAATTACAGTATGTGGAGATATGTGTTCCAACAGAAACAGGTCATAGGGGAATAACTTACTTATATGAACGCAACATGGGTCATTGAGAAAGAAATACCTACAGAATCATGACCTATTAATTGCATAATCTAAACAGGCAAATTCAATGTCCCAAGAAGTACTGAAATTCAGAATCCAAATTCAGGCCGTCCTCCACAGCCCTCAATTTCATAATCCACATACACTGCCTACGTCGCAATTGTAGGGTTCTGTCTCCGCCTCTCTTATCAGCTTTCACAACATCTATGCCATGATAACTGAATTTGTGTTTCTGACGCTCATCCTGAGTTCTTATGAAATGAGACGCTATCGGATACCTCGTGTCCCCATTTTTGAGTGCTCGGAAATGCTCAATCATCCTGTCTCGTAGTCTGTTAGTTGTACTACCAACATAAATTTTAGTACAGGAACAGACAATTACATTGACTATGTGAGTAGTATCACAATTAATAAATGAATGGATTTTAAAAGCACCGATGTTGTTGTACTCAAATTCTCTAATTCTCCTAACAGCCCATCTGCAGGAACTACAATTCCCACAGCTAAAAAATCCATGTGGTTGACGACTAAGCCAATTCGTTCTGTCAGGTACTTTTGGGTAACTAGGACTCAACTTATTAGAGAGTGATGTGCCCTTTCTATAAGTAATACTGGTTGGTTGGTTGATTGCTTTATTTCGATATGCATATATCATAAAAGCATTACAAAAAATAAAACAGCATGTCGAAATTATGACTGTACATTTTAAATAAAAGGAATAAAAGCAGAAATATTTATAATAAATTATCTAAGACAGAATTAAATTGATATGGACAGTCTTTTTAGTCGAATCAACCAAGCCCATTTTAAAAACTTGGAAACAGCACAAACAATGGTGGGGGCTGTATTAGTTAATAAAATCCGGAGTGCGACCGTGTGCTGGCGGGTGCCCAAATCTCTGCAAATTGGTTTGAGCCATCGTGATCTGGGGCGCCTATAATCCGGGCATTCAAATAAAAGATGTGGCACAGTCTCTGGTTTGTCAGAGCAGAAGGCACAGTAGCGTGATGCTGGCTGGGACTTATTCCACCTGGAACAAAGATCAGCGAGGGGTAAAGTTCCTAGTCGGAATTTGATGTCCAAAGTCCGGTCCATGGCGATGGTGATTAAGTCCATGTATGGCTCAAAGGCAACAGCATCTTTTATTAACAAAAAAGCTGCGGTGGCATTACAGTGCTGCTGGTTGCTTGTGCGCTTCATGGATACCCATTCCCAATATAATTTTTTCAAAGCGACCTTTGGGGGGGCGGAGTGGCTGGACCAACAAAGTTCCAATCCTAGGTCCCCTAGGAGTTGCTTAATATCTCTGAGCCATTTGATCTTCTGCCAGCCAGCAGAGCGCATCACCTCTGCTAGTCCGTCAGCATAGGGTTTTAGCTCCGGAACCCTCCACAAACGGGCCCAAAGCAGGAGGGGGCGAAGGCGGGCCTGATCCCCAATTGCTTTGCAGCCTACATCCATTAGCACCGGAACTGTCGGGGTGCTCATCGGGATAGCAAGGAGATCTTTGATGAATTTGTTCTCAGCCTTGCTCAGAGGGGCCAGTTTGCCTTGACCCCATAGTTCAGCTCCGTAAAGAGACGCGGGAACAGCTCGGGCTTTATAGATGTCAATTAGTGGGGCAACACAATGTTTGGTTGAATTGCTGTACTCCTTAAGAAGAGCCCCCCCCACCCTTTTGTGGCCAATAATCATTTTATTGATGTGGGCAGACCAGTTCATCGAATCACATAAACGGATTCCCAGGTAGTCGAATTCTGCCACTCTTTCAAGGGGGATTGCATTGAGAACAGGGGGACGACCAAGTTTGCGAGGGGGGTGCATGACTAAATACTTGGTTTTGTCCACGTTGATGACGAGTCCTCTACTAGTACAAAAGTGCTGGAAGCGGTTCAGGAGTTTCTGGAGACCTTGGGGGGTTTTAGAGATGAGGAGAGTGTCATCGGCGAACAGCAGTGTTGGAATTTTTACGCCTCCCAGAGTGGGGGCGTCTGCTGGTTCGTCGAGCAGGTGCTCTACCACCCCATTGATGTAGAGGGAAAATAGGGTGGGAGCCAAAACACAGCCCTGCCGCACTCCCCTCTCGACCCTGATCTTTTCGGTCTTTTCCCCATTTAGGCCCCATCTAACCTGGGCATAGGTGGCATTATGCAGTTTAATAAGGAGGTTAAGAATGTACGGGGGCATCCCTAAGCCATGCAATACCCTCCAGAGTTCCTCCCTCGGAACCAGGTCAAAGGCAGTCTTTAGATCTATAAAAGCCAAATAAAGACTGCCTTTGCCTAGCTCGACTACCTTCCAGTACAATACCATGAGCCTGAACACTTGTTCTATAGTTCCGGTTCCAGAGCGGAACCCGGCTTGCATGTCAGACAAGATGTGATTGTCATCAACCCATTGTAGGATCCTCCCCAAAATAGCTTTCCCCGCCAGTTTCTGACTCGAATCAATTAAGCTAATGGGCCTATAATTCCCAGGTGAGTCCCTGCAACCCTTTTTAAAAATTGGTACAACCACGGCCCCTTTCCAGGAGTCTGGGACAGGACCTCCCTTGATGATTGCATTAAGAAGGGCCGAGATCAATGCCCCCCATTCTTCTGAGTAAGCTCGAAGAATATCACCTGGGAGGCCGTCCGGGCCAGCTGCTTTTAGTGGCACCAAGGTTTTGATCTGCTTTGTGACATCCTGTACAGTAAAAAGATCCAGGTCTCTGTCTAGGGTGTATGGCGGAAGAGTAAAGGGATCATTAAGCTGGCCTTCTATGGCGGAATAGAGTGTTTGAAAGTGGGTAAACCATGTCTGAGCATTAATGCTACAGGTCCTCAGCGTATCATCAGGGCGATTCCTGCTTCCCACCAAGTTCCAGAAGCCTTTAGCATCTCTCCCTTGGCTAGCTGCCAAAAGGTCCTGCCAGTAGTTATCCTCCCACTCCTTCTTAGCGATCTTTTGGCAAAGGGAATAGTGCCTTCTGGCCACCCTGGTTCTAGTAGGTATTTTAGACTTAACCGCTTCGATAAGAAGCAACTTCGCCTCCCTGCACTTCAGGTTAAACCAGCCCTGTCTGACCCTTGAACAGGGATTCCTCCTATTGGCACTTGCTGGCATTATGAAAAGGTCACTAATAGCCTGGGTCAGGGCGCAGAACCTGGTAGTTACATTTGACAGTCCGGCATCACAAGGGACCAGATTATCTAGAGCTGTGGTGAGAAGCTGCCTTATGGCATCGGTCTTCTCCTCAGAGAGTGCCAGCTTGGCCCACTTTAATCGTCGACCGCAGTTGGAGACTGCTGTCAGATCCGGGATGGAATTGCATGCAGGTCTGCTCACAGTGCCAGATAGCCACCCGTGGGACAAAGTGAGCGAGAGGAGATTGTGGTCACTCTCCACGGAAGGTAAAATCACCATGTCGTTAACCATACACCACAGATTCACGTCAAGAAGAAAATAATCAATTCTTGACGAATGACCAGGCCTGTTATAAGTGTGGGCTCCTGCTTTATCAGAGCTAGTCCTGCCGTTGGCGGCCCTCAGACCAAACTCCATAGTTATGGAGTTAATCTGAAGGGCCACCTCAGTCCACTTTTTAATAGGGCTAAGTTCTAAGGACGGTATCCCCCAGCTAATGTCAAGTGCCTCTTGATCTTGCAAAATTTCAGGGCCCAGGGGCTCAAAGGTGCAATTAAAGTCACCAGCCACCAAGGTGCAGTGTTTATACGGGGACGAACGAAGGAGCGCTTCCAGGCAAGCTATAACCGGAGATTTTCTGCCCCCCTTCGTACCTCGGGCATAGATATTAAAGATATTTAAAATAACTCGACCCTGTGGATTTTTCAAAGAAATATTGAGAAGATCCGGGCATTTAGTGTCCCGCTCCACCACCCTGCAGTTAAGTTCAGAGGCCACCCAGATGAGAAGGCCGCCAGAGGGGCGCCCCCTACCAGTTACTGAACAGACAGCTGGTAAGCAATCGGTAGAGTATCCTGCCTTATGTAGAGGCTCCTTGCTCCACGTTTCCTGAAACAAGCATATGGAGTATTGCTCCACAAGCGCGTTCCAGTTAGGCAGTGCCAACTTCCTCTCAAGGCCTGCTACGTTCCAGCTGAGAACCCTAATAATTGGGTCCGCCACAGCTGCAAGGCTACAGGCCTCGACCGGAGCCGAAGACTCCACGGCAACCACAGCTGGTAAGCCAACTGAAGGGTCAAGTGTCACCTTCACCTCCCCTGGTACCCCTAAAGATTCGCCAATAACCTGAACATCTGGAGTAGGCGGAGGGCTGTAGGTTTTAGCAGAAAGGGGGGACTCGACACCGGGACTATTAGTCGCCAAGGTCTCCATATTAGCGCCACGAAGTCAGCAACCCCCAAAGCCCCAATTCGATGGAAGGGGGCGTGTATGAGCCTGCGCTACAATGTTACCTGGGAAAGATTGGCCATGGGCATGGTTATTGTTGGGGGGGAGACCGGAATGGGTGAAAGGAGTAGTCGGAGTCGTCCGTGGGTAGAAGAATGTTAGATCTACTGCATCAACGCCCGTGCCAGCCGCGGATCGCCCTTGGCGACATATCAAGTGGGCGACTCTTGCATCTTGGAAATTAACCAGCACACAGTCCCCTTCAAAGAATTTTTTGCCTTGTCCGATCCAGCCCACCCTACGTACGCCAAGAATTAGTCCATCCACCCCCGAAGGGAGGGGTCTGTTGGCTTTCAGCCAGTGGATGACCTTGTTCTTTAGCGCCTGTTGAGTTTCCTGCTGGGTATCTTTTATGGGGGGAACTTTGATAAGAACAGTAACATACGGGTGGCACTCGGGGGGGAGATTAACCGGGGGACTCTTACGTGTTGGTTTTCGCGGGATAGCTACTGGAATGGGATTTGTGGGCGGAGGGGTAGTGGGCTTAGCCTTGTGAATTAAGGCTGTTCCGCCGGTTCTAGCGTGTGGAGCAGCTGGGGACTGAGAGTTTACGTCAGCCCCTCCCTTCTGTTGGTTCTTGTGGATGGGTTTGGACACAGGAATTGTCGCTCCTGGGGAGGGAGTGACATGCACTTGAGCAGTGTGAGTGGAAGTGCTCGGCCTTGCCAGCCTCGCGCCGGCCTGGGGAGCAGATGAAAAGGCGTTCCCAGTGGCTGATGTCGTAGCGAGCAGTGTCGACTGATCTCCCGGAGGTTGGCTCCCTACAGCCCCTTTGCCAACGTTCCTGTCAGTCTTGTCCTCGCTAGGCTTTGACTGCAATTTAAACAATGTTTTCAGGGAAAAGAAATTGTCCCTGGTAACCTGTTCAAATCGGTCAAGCCTGTCCCCCAGACATTTAACTTGGTCAACGAGAGGCACCAAAAGGAGCTTTACTAATTTCTCAAAGGTCTCAAGAGAAAAGCCCTCGTTAGCTGAAACAAGTATAGCTGGAACTAAGGGGGGAAGTTGCGGGGTGTCAACTGCAAGCTGTGGGGAATTGGGGTTCCCAGGTAATTCAGGCCCTAAGGAGTCTGGATGTGTAAGACCCCTTTGGGTTTGGGGCCTAGGGCGCTTGTAAAGCGTGGAATAGCAACCTTTCCGAGTGCTAGTTACCCTTTTCCTTTTCCTGTGCACCCGGATCGGTCGAGTCTGGGGCAGTGATTGTGGGACGGGTGTAGGAACAATGGAGCTAGATTGGGACATAATACCGGGAGAGCTAACTATGGAATGAACGGGGGGGACACTGCTACCACGGTACAGGTACTGGTGGAAAGTGAAACGGATGTCAAGCTTTCTATACTGCCTGTTCCAGCCTCTAGTGCTGCAGTATGTGGCTCCCCAGAAAGAACCCCAGGCGGAGATACAAAGGGGATGGAGAAGTTT
The DNA here is from genome assembly GCF_964261635.1 of Lissotriton helveticus. NCBI lineage: Eukaryota > Metazoa > Chordata > Amphibia > Caudata > Salamandridae > Lissotriton > Lissotriton helveticus. The sequence goes on from NC_136065.1 coordinate 1,794,409,632, forward strand.
AGGGATGTATCATGTGCCTCAGCTCCCAGCAGGGGGCGTTTAGAGGGGAGGAAGTCAAGTGAGAGGCGGCGTTCTGATATTGCTATCTCCTTGTCGATAACAGCCGCCACCCTGGTGATAAATTTGTCCATAGAGCCAATCAACTTAGCATCCCCTAAGGCACTTTCACCACCGCCCCTCAGAGCCTTACCAGAGCGGGTCGACATACTGGCTACGGGGCCCACAAGATGATTCCAGCATTTTAGACCAGTGGCGATAGATGTAAGGGGGGAGGCCCAGCCCAGCCTCTGTCTGCCCCTGACGGCCACAGACGGCCCGCCCTTTGCCCGGGCTTCGCCCCGGGCGTCCCGCTCGCGTCCCGCTCGGCGAGGCTAGCTCTGTAATGTGTAGGGTGATGGTGGGCGGGGCACGCAGGGGGGCGCTGACCGGATGTGTCGTGGTCAAGCAGGGACTCCTGGGATAGTGAGTCCCTGCCGCGCTACTCCCCTGCAGCCTCTCTCAGCCCCGCAGATGACACACAGAAAGCTCGGTCAGCCAGGCAGCAGAACGCGGTGGTGGGTCCTCCCACGAAGCGGCTCCCGCGGTGCGGGAGCGGCAAGCAGTTAAGGTAGGCAGGGGGGGACAAAGCAACAAGCAGTTACCCGCAGCGTCTCCAAGGGGCACAAAGGGTCACACCGGTTCGCGCTCCAACTCCCCTTTTAGCCGGCTTGATGATGAGGGCGGGGCACGCAGGGGGGCGCTGACCGGATGTGTCGTGGTCAAGCAGGGACTCCTGGGATAGTGAGTCCCTGCCGCGCTACTCCCCTGCAGCCTCTCTCAGCCCCGCAGATGACACACAGAAAGCTCGGTCAGCCAGGCAGCAGAACGCGGTAGTGGGTCCTCCCACGAAGCGGCTCCCGCGGAGCGGGAGCGGCAAGCAGTTAAGGTAGGCAGGGGGGGGCAAAGCAACAAGCAGTTACCCGCAGCGTCTCCAAGGGGCACAAAGGGTCACACCGGTTCGCGCTCCAACTCCCCTTTTAGCCGGCTTGCTGATGAGGGCGGGGCACGCAGGGGGGCGCTGACCGGATGTGTCGTGGTCAAGCAGGGACTCCTGGGATAGTGAGTCCCTGCCGCGCTACTCCCCTGCAGCCTCTCTCAGCCCCGCAGATGACACACAGAAAGCTCGGTCAGCCAGGCAGCAGAACGCGGTGGTGGGTCCTCCCACGAAGCGGCTCCCGCGGAGCGGGAGCGGCAAGCAGTTAAGGTAGGCAGGGGGTGGCAAAGCAACAAGCAGTTACCCGCAGCGTCTCCAAGGGGCACAAGTAATACTAGGCTTATCATTCAACAAATGAGTGATGTCTGTATCACTTTTCAGTAAGTGCCAATATTTGTTGAGAACCCCAAATAGTTGATGGCTGATTTCGCCAAAGTTTGTAACCAGTCTCACAATCTTATTAGTGTCGTCTTTCTGGGGAAGACTCGGTTTTGGTTTCAAAATATCAGGTCTATGTAGTCTCTTGGCCCGTATTTTAGCATCATTAATAACCTTCTCAGAATAACCACGGGCTTGAAGCCTCTCAGTCATATCTACCAAGTTATGCTCAAAATCTGCATCTTCTGAACAATTCCGACGTGCTCTTAGCATTTCCCCATAGGGGATAGAGTTAATCTGGCTCATCGGGTGGCAACTTTCAGCAAACAGTAGTGAGTTCTGTAGGAGAGTAGGGTCTGCAATCCTATGATCACCCAGATTTTTGCTTTTTGCTGCACTGGTTTACGACTTTCCCTGGCTGTGGGCCTGCTAATCAGACCCACAGCCTAGCTGTTCTCTCTATCCAAATTGTACTCAGGTACTGAATTGGCACTGGGCCCTCTCCAAGTCCCTGTACCCAGGGCTGAGGTGCACCCAGAAGTCTCCCAGGGGCTGAAGCATGTATTATGCCACCCCTGGATTGACTAACTAAAACTGACACAACTGGCTGCACGACAGCTGGGGCAAGGTGGTGTACTCACCCTTTGCTTTAGATATAGTATACCTATATCTAATCCTAAAATGGACACACAGATCTCCTATCAGTCACTCCTATGGCAGGCCTTAACAATCCTGAAGGCAGAGTGCTTGGAATCGTGTGAGATGGTGCTCTGGCATGAGCTGAGCCTGTCTGCGGCTTTCGGGATCTATCCCTTAGCCGTTTCCATGATATCGCATACCATATACTCTTAAGTGCATTATAATCCTCGCGGTTATGTGCCAACTCTGGTATCGCTTTATCAAAACATGTCGAGTAAGGTGTCATACGAATTGGAATACTAACCCCTCGCCAATTCTGGCGACGGGGTTAGCATTCCACCCTTCTAGAGGGACACGACATGCCTGTAACCTATAACCCGGTTAAAAGTCAGACAGAGCCTTAGCATCCACAAAATGGATGCTGCCACCGAGACACAAGTCTGCCCTCCTGCTGCTGGGAGTCCTCCCAGAGCAGGAGATAAGGACAAAGGGTTTCCTGCCAGGGGCGGTGCCAGCACCGTCCCAGACAGGGTTTTGTGTATTGTAGGTAGGCAGGGCTTTAGAGGAAGGTGACTGCACGTGGCACCCCGGTGCTCACTGTGCATAGGCTGGCTGGAACCAGTTCCAGGGTCACTCCAGACCCTGTGCTGGGGAAAAGCCCGCCAAGGAAGTGGGTGTAACCACCCCCCTCCTAGTCCCACCCATAGGGCAGGACTTAGTCGCGTGCCAGCCCCTTTTTACAGGATAAAGGTAGGAACTGGCCCCCTTCCAAATCAGATCATCTTTGGAATCAAGATACCACTTTCCACGAAAGGACTTCACGATTTCTTCCTCAAGATTCTCCCTTGTGGCTAAGGAGTAGTCACCCTGCATCCGCAGGCACCACCTAAGAACACTGCGGTCTGCTGCACGTCCTTCCTCCGGAATCCGACTGCCCAGCTCGACGAGACCCGGCTTCCCTGGCACCTCTGACCTCTACCCACCTCTACAGCACAGCTGAGAACCGTGGGTGCGACGAGACCTCGAGGGACCGGCCATCGCCAAGACTGCACGACTTCTGCACAGCAAGCCCACCGAGTAATTTCCTGGTGAGTGCTTTGGGGTCCGAGAAGCCCCCACCCTGAGCAGCTCCAGCACCGAAGAGCAGCCCCCCAGCATCTCCACGATCGGCGTGGGGCCCTTCTGCCTTCTGCTGCTCACCGCGTTGTTTGGCTACTAGCCCGTTGGCTTGTGGCCTTCCTGACGACGCCCGACGACATTTCTGCTGCTGGTCTGGTTGCTCCAGACTGGCCCTTGCTCCCTCCCAGAAGAGGAGCACCCTGGACCCTCCTGGTCCACTCAAGACGCCATTTTGAGTCCACCGCGTGGGCTTGAATTAGCCAAGGCTTGTTGCCCAATCCTGGGTAACTTCGACGCCAACGACTTCATCCTTTGTGGGACAGCTCGCACCTCCATCCTGGTCGCCGACAACGCCTCCTGGTCCTAGAGACTGCAGAGCCCAGCAGCGCCCACTCACCTGACTGCGGTGACTTCGCCCGGTGCCATCCTGGTGCCCACTTAATCACTGGCTAGTGATTCAAGAACTTGGTCCCCTCTGCTTTCAGGTTTTCTTCTTCCTTGATCCAGGCTTGGATCCATCGAACTTTCCTTCACTGGTCGCCTGCCAGCAACTTCTTCCTTCCAGGCTCCCGGTCCGGCAACGAGATTCCCGACGTCTTTTCAGACCTATGCAGCTGCAGCCCCTGGGCTAGGTAACTTCGGCACTTCGGTGTCCCAGCATAGCCTCACTATCCTAGGGTCAGGATCCACTGTCGTTTTCTTCCTACCAGGTCGGGTTCGCCCGTGAACACTAACTTTGCCTTTACTAGCCTCCATAGACTTTGTCCCGCATCCCGCGTGAGAGTGCACACTCTGCACCCGAGTCCCCTGGGCCTCCTAGTAGTAATCTAACGATTCCCTAGTCCAGTCCTAGCGATTCCAAAGCCTATTAGAACTGTTACTTACCTGCTAGTAATTCGCATTCCACTTTTAGTGTATATGGTTTTTCGTGCCCCTCGGGCATTTGTGTAACGTGCTAACTTAAAAGTATTTTCGTAAGAGTTTTGTTGTGTGCCTAGCACCCTGTCCTCATAAAGAGTACAGGGTTGTTGTGATTCTAATAAATACACTGTTTATTTTCATAACACTTGTGTGGTGTCCTTTCACTGGGTGTTCAAGGGGTAATGTGATGGTAAAACAGCTGGCTTAACACGCCCTCTAGAGTCTTAGCCTTAGACTGCTCGTATCCATGCTACTAGGATAGCTGGTCTATAAGGTTGACTTACAACCAATCATCAATAAGGGTTGTTTGGACTGATATATAGTGATCACTAGAATAGTGAACACTGCACATCAGGCCAACTTCTCACAAGTTCCAACTGGTAAATTTACGGGACAACCTACTACAGAGCTTGTTTCCTTTGATAAATAATTCAACGTCTTGAAAGACCAGTCTTTCCAGACTATATTCAGTAGTAAATTTCATATGTACTTGATTACTATTCAAATGTTCAAAAAATTCATGTAATTCCTCAATAGTACCCCTCCAAATCAGGAGGCAATCATCTATGAATCGACCCCAGTAGTAGAGGTGGTTGATCCACTTACTGCCTCTAGGGCCCCAGATCCACTCCTCCTCAAACCACCCCATAAAGAGGTTGGCAAAAGACGGAGCGAATCTGGAACCCATAGCTGTCCCACGTCTCTGTTTGTACCATTTATCGTTAAAGAGAAAATAATTATTCTCTAATACCAGTCTAGTCATTTCTAGTAACATGACTGTGTGATCATATTGTTCTGCTGGGCGTTTTTTCAGAAAGCTCTCCAAAGCCATTATTCCTAAGTCATGTTCAATGTTACTGTACAAAGAAACCACATCTAATGTTGCTAAGATCATACCAGTTTCCCAACAAATATCATTCATCTAATTTAAAACATGTCTGGTATCTTCAATGTGGGAGGGATTGAAATAAATATCAATGTATTGAGACGATTTCTCAGTTGGACCGTCAATACCAGAAATAATAGGTCTGCCAGGTGGTCTACATCTGTTTTTATGAACTTTCGGTAAGCAGTATAAGCATGGAGAACGTGGAGATATCACTTTTAAATACATGTACTCATCAAAGTCCAATAACGAATGGTCATACCAGTTCTTAAGCTTTTCATTAGTCTGAGTATTTATCTGTTGCATCGGATTCAAAGCCACCCTTTCATAGTAATGGACATCATTTAGTTGGGAAAAAACCTCTTGTTCATACTCCAATTTATTCAAAATAACTATATTACCCCCCTTATCTGCCATTTTAATGACAATATCAGGGTTGGTAGCAAGATCTTTCAAGGCTTTACGTTCTTTCATATTCAAGTTGTTACGTCTAGGATATCTGACATTGTCTCTAATATCCTTACATATAAATTTGTCATTATCCAAAATGACTGCTTTAAAAAAAGCATCAATAACACTGTCCGAAGATAATTGTGGAGTCCATCGTGACTTAGTTTTCAAGCCACTAGATTCAAAGATGGTTTGATTAATCTCTAGGTCCAAAAGTAATTTAGACATGGTCAACGGATCGTCTTCACTCTCGGTTAATGATAACAGTAATTTAGTTTCTTGTACTTCCTGAATAGAGAGGTTACTAAGTTTGAGTCTAATAACAGAACTAGATACTTTAGGATGATTTGCAAATTGTTTTTTTATTTTTAACATCCTAGTGAATCTGTACAGATCAATCTTAACTAGATTCCAGTCCATTTTTGTAGTGGGGCAAAAACTTAAACCTTTTTTAAGTAAAGAGACCATGTCTGAAGTCAAATCTAATGAGGAAAGATTAATAATTTCTATCTCATTCCCAGTAAGAGTTCTCCCAGTAAATTCTTCCAAGACCGAGTCCTCATTCCCTGTCTTATTTTTGCTTCCTCCTTTGCCTCTGGTTCCTCTCCTGGTCTTACGTTTCCTGCATCTCGAAATCTCACTCCTGCTTCCCGATTCCCAATCCTTATCCTGCGTACTTCCTCTAAAAAATTGTTCCCACCAGGTGTCGCACCTAGTGTATCCACAGAGCCTCATTTTCGCTAGTGGAGACATTACTAGAAGAGGAGTAGGGATCACTAACACTAGAAATTTCTCCCTTTGTCTTAGTAGGTTGACTCTTGTTCATAAGGTAATCAAAACGGCGTGCAAATGTAAATATGCGACCTGTACGATAGTCATTTTCATCCCGTTTTAATTTCCTGGCCTTCCTTCTCTTTATATCTGTTTGTAGGGCTACCAAAATTTCATCTAAGATTGCATAATTTTTCATTGTTGCCTCAGTTATATTGAGTAGTTTAATCTCATCCTCAATTGTTTCAATTTCAATTAGCAACTTCTTAATTTTTCTCGCCGCATTTTCAATTAAAATATTAATGAGATTCCTTGAGCTGTTAGTTAATTCCTTCTCCCACGTATCTAATAAATCAGGTTCTAAATCTTCGTAGGTAGGCATAATTTGTGACCTCAGACCTCTTGGTATCCTGTTGAGAACCAAATACTGTTTAAGCGTAGCGGAGTCCCACCATTTGTTAAGTTCGGCTTTCTTAAGTCGTTCTAATCTAACGAACTTAGCCTTTAAACCTTCTTGTTTTTGCTCCTTACTAGATGCCACAGCTGTGCCTATGGAGGAGCCTGCATTGAGGTTGCTGAATAAATCCTGAGCTTTTTTGTCTCTATTCATGTCTATCCCTGTGGCTGGCCAAGGCCTGTATACTCAAAGTACAAAACAAAATTCTAGTAACCAGGCAAGGAAGGGGCGCTCAACACTGGTACAAGGGATAAAAGGAGTAAGTCAACATAAGTCAAAAGGGTGCTGCAAAGGGAGAAAAGGGGTGATTACCAGACAACCCACAGAGACCATACCAAGGTATGATCCTTAATTCAAATAAATGAGGGATCCTCCCTGACGTCCAAAATCAACTAGGGTCTAAGTATCACTAAAGAAACAGATTTATCACATTCAGAACAAAGTCAAATATTCTATTATATTAATAAGATAGAGAATCTCAATCACGTGACCACCCGTAATTGTCACTAGCAATCAAAGTTCATTTCTCTAATCAAAAAGTAGTATAGTTCATTAGATGTCACAGTATGTTGTCTAAAGGTCAAGTATGATCCAAACGCTGTCAAGTCCAGAATAAAGGTCTTCTTTATTTCCGTGAATGATGCTTCAAATGCTTCATTACATTCAAACGCAGCCAACACGTGTTTTGTCAGGCACCAACATGTGCCATTGACTTCCTCAGGGCTAAAAAACTCAAAATTAGGAGAATTCTTCCTGATGAACTGGCGCTGTCCTTCTCTCACTTATGAGTAGTAGCCAGAAAATATCCAATAGAATTCTTATAGTAACTCAGGCTGCACGTGAAAACATAAACGTTATAAATATCTCAATATGGCTCAAATCAAAATTAGGAATCCAGTCCTCTATATCCAAGGCTATCGTAAATCACAAATTGTAAATACTGACGAATCCTTAATCCTGCAGCATCTCAAAGTAAACGAGCATATATTTCAACCCGCTGCGTACGCTTGTTTGAAGAGACTATCCGTATCCACCAATCTGGCGTGCAGCATCGTCGCCATGTTGGTGTTCCTATTTATAGTAGGAAAGAGTATGCGCCATCTTGTAGTGGTGACACTTATATACGGAAAGATACTAAATAAACCGTATGATCACAATCAACATATTTATAAATACTCATCCTTGTATATGTTATAAAGACTAATAAATAATATTCCCAAAGTATATGGCTCCCAATCACCCAAATACGAACCGCCGATCAGTATCAACAAGTCCCTTCTTTATGTCCTCGGCTGACTACTTGCTACTCATTCTTAGCGTGAGAAGTAAAATCTACTACGCTCAAAACAGGCCAAATATAAAGAGACCATGGCAAAGTCCATTATATAAAGTGTAAATGAATTGCGCCCCTATTATTATAAATAAGAGACCGAAATATCGAAAACCCATCTACAAAAAGAAAACAGTCTGAGATATCGATCTAAGGCAGTCTCGAACCCCAGGTATCACCAATGTTAAACCAGTAATCTTCCGTAGAGCTAACGGTGATTACAATCCAAAGGACGTTCCATTCGCCACTATTCTTACTTAGTGTCATCATGTTATATAGATTAAATCCAAGAAGGACGCTCCAAGGGAAAATAAGAGAGGTTCCAAAAGAGAATATCATATAGAGAAAAGGGATATATATAAGTAGAATTTACAAGAACCTAAGAGAGAATATAGAGTAAAGAGAATATAGGGTGAAAAGGTAACAAGTACTATATACAATCAAAGCTAAAACATTAATTATCTTTAAATTGTCCACATTTTGATATTCACTGATCACATGATTCAGGTACATGTCTCAGTTATGTTACAATAAACAACATTCTGAAATTACAGTATGTGGAGATATGTGTTCCAACAGAAACCGGTCATAGGGGAATAACTTACTTATATGAACGCAACATGGGTCATTGAGAAAGAAATACCTACAGAATCATGACCTATTAATTGCATAATATAAACAGGCAAATTCAATGTCCCAAGGAGTACTGAAATTCAGAATCCAAATTCAGGCCGTCCTCCACAGCCCTCAATTTCATAATCCACATACACTCCCTACGTCACAATTGTAGGGTTCTGTCTCCGCCTCTCTTATCAGCTTTCACAACATCTATGCCATGATAACTGAATTTGTGTTTCTGAGGCTCATCCTGAGTTCTTATGAAATGGGACGCTATCGGATACCTCGTGTCCCCATTTTTGAGTGCTCGGAAATGCTCAATCATCCTGTCTCGTAGTCTTCTAGTTGTACTACCAACATAAATTTTAGTACAGGAACAGACAATTACATAGACTACGTGAGTAGTATCACAATTGATAAATGAATGGATTTTAAAAGTACCCATGTTGTTGTACTCAAATTCTCTAATATCAGCCCATCTGCAGGAACTACAATTCCCACAGCTAAAAAATCCATGTGGTTGACAACTAAGCCAATTCGTTCTGTCAGGTACTTTTGGGTTACTAGGACTCAACTTATTAGAGAGTGATGTGCCCTTTCTGTAAGTAATACTAGGCTTATCAATCAACAAATGAGTGATGTCTGTATCACTTTTCAGTAAGTGCCAATATTTGTTGAGAACCCCAAATAGTTGATGGCTGCCTTCGCCAAAGTTTGTAACCAGTCTCACAATCTTATTAGTGTCGTCTTTCTGGGGAAGACTCGGTTTTGGTTTCAAAATATCAGGTCTATGTAGTCTCTTGGCCCGTATTTTAGCATCATTAATAACCTTCTCAGAATAACCACGGGCTTGAAACCTCTTAGTCATATCTACCAAGTTATGCTAAAAATCTGCATCTTCTGAACAATTCCGACGTGCTCTTAGCATTTCCCCATAGGGGATAGAGTTAATCTGGCTCATCGGGTGGCAACTTTCAGCAAACAGTAGTGAGTTACAACTGGTAGCTTTACGGTACATCCTACTACAGAGCTTGTTTCCTTTGATAAATAATTCAACGTCTAGAAAGACCAGTCTTTCCAGACTATATTCAGTAATAAATTTCATATGTACTTGATTACTATTCAAATGTTCAAAAAATTAATGTAATTCCTCAATAGTACCCCTCCAAATCAGGAGGCAATCATCTATGAATCGACCTCAGTAGTAGAGGTGGTCGATCCACTTACTGCCTCTAGGGCCCCAGATCCACAAGCAAATACCCACATGTAGGATATGCATGCAAAGGCAGGGTCTGTGGAGCTTATACCTATAGTGATGTTATAAATGTAACTCAAAGACAAAACTCAGAGTGAACAAGAAACACCACCTAGGTAGTCAGCTGAGCCCACGGATCCTGGCGATCAAACAGGATCGCGCAAGGCAGTAACAGGAAAGGGGTAGAACTAAACACAAGCACAATAGACAAGGAGCTAGCAAGGAGGCGTGCTTAACAGGAAAGGAGGGAAATGACAGGGCACACTTGGCAGAAAGCAGGTAACAAACATACAAGGTAACAGAAGTAAGTCAGCAGAATAGAAAGGCAGCAAACTAGAACTGGAACCAAGGAAATGGGAAGCAAGGCAGGGACTGGAAACGGATATACAGAAGGGTAGGCTACAAGGGTATACTAGAATAGTGCAGGTTAAGGAATCAAGAAAACAAAGTAGCATAGAAGGCAGTGCTGGGGCAGGAACAAGAAGTGAGCTAAGGCTCAGGAGTCAAGGCAGCACTGCAGACAATACTGGTTCAATGAAACAGGACATAGCTACAGTTCAGGAAACAAGGAGTCAAGAGAGCACTGCAAGCAGTGCAAATCAGGAACAAGAATTAGCTAAGCCCAGGAACAAAGAATAACTATAGCTCAAGAACTCAGGAAACAAGGTAGCACTGCAGGCAGTGCTAATTCAGGTACAGGGAATAGCTATAGCTCAGGAACTCAGGAAACAAGGTAGCAATGCAGGCAGTGCTAATTCAGGTACAGGGAATAGCTATAGCTCAGGAACTCAGGAAACAAGGTAGCACTGCAGGCAGTGCTAATTCAGGAGAAGGGAAACTGCTGCAGTTCAAGGAATACTAAGGCTATGGGGTCAGGGTAGCACTGCAAGCAGTGCTAATTCAGGAACAGGGAAAACAGCAGCAGGTCAGGAACAAGGCATAATTAAAGCTCAGGAAACACTGGAAACAAGAATAGCAAAAGCTCAGGGAACTCTGGAAACAAGGATTGGTCTCACCGGTAAACAGCTACAATGACCAACCTCTGCCTGAAGGGAGCTGGGGCTTAAAAGAGCTCAAAGTAATCACATGCAGCTGGTGTGAGAAGGCTAGCAGCAGCCAGCCACGAGTGAGCTGAATTCCACCACCCATCCTTGGCCTGCAGGGGTGGAGACAAAGCAGTGAGCAGGGAATTCTGGGTAATGGAGTTTCAGGCATGAGTAGGCTGGCTTTAAGTCTAAGCAGGCTGGCTTTCACAAAACCAGGCATGGATTGGGAATGGATGTCAATTCCCAAATAGTGTCCAAATGGCTGGAAGTCAAGATATGCATGCAGGGGAGTGTCAGGAAGCATATTAGAACGCTGGAGAGTCCCACAGTTCAGCCCCCTGGTGGTGGACACCAGAACACAGGGAGCTCATCGTGACAAATAAGTTGAGTCCTAGGGCCAGATGTAGGAGCCATTTACCGACCGGTAAATGGGTTTTTGGTATGTAGGGAGCATATTTTACCGATTCGGTAAATTTACCGAATCGGTAAATTTACCGAATCGGTAAAATACCGAATCAGTATTTTTACCGATTCGGAAACTTTCAGATGTAGGTGGGACTCTTCAGAGTCCCAAAGGCCCTACAAATTCGGTATTTTACCACACAATCCAATTGTGTGGTAAAATACCGAATCCAGGTGTGCATGCACATGTGTGCATGCACACCTAGCCATGTGACAGACAGACATGCCCTTAGGGCATGTCTGTGTGCCACATGGCTCACATGCCCGTCTTTGGGGTGCTAGAGGGTGTCAAAGTGACACCCCCTGCACCCTTGCTAAAATCGGTATTTACCGATTCTGTAATTACAGAATCGGTTTTTCCCATTGATTCCTATGGGCTTCAAAGCCCATAGGAATCAATGGGAAATACCGAATCTGTAATTACAGAATCGGTAAATACCGAATCTTAACGATTCGGTATTTACAGACTCTGTAATACCTACATCTCCCCCCTTCATATTTACCGACTCTTAAATACCGAATCGGTAAAATTCGGTTTTTAAGAGTCGGTAAATATAAATTACCTACATCTGGCCCCTAGTTACCCAAAAGTACCTGACAGAACGAATTGGCTTAGTCGTCAACCACATGAATTTTTAGCTGTGGGAATTGCAGTTCCTGCAGATGGGCTGTTAGGAGAATTAGAGAATTTGAGTACAACAACATGGGTACTTTTAAAATCCATTCATTTATTAATTGTGATACTACTCACGTAGTCTATGTAATTGTCTGTTCCTGTACTAAAATTTATGTTGGTAGTACAACTAGAAGACTACGAGACAGGATGATTGAGCATTTCCGAGCACTCAAAAATGGGGACACGAGGTATCCGATAGCGTCCCATTTTTATAAGAACTCAGGATGAGCGTCAGAAACACAAATTCAGTTATCATGGCATAGATGTTGTGAAAGCTGATAAGAGAGGCGGAGACAGAACCCTACAATTGCGACGTAGGGAGTGTATGTGGAATATGAAATTGAGGGCTGTGGAGGACGGCCTGAATTTGGATTCTGAATTTCAATACTTCTTGGCACACTGAATTTGCCTGTTTATATTATGCAATTAATAGGTCATGATTCTGTAGGTATTTCTTTCTCAATGACCCATGTTGCGTTCATATAAGTAAGTTATTCCCCTATGACCTGTTTCTGTTGGAACACATATCTCCACATACTGTAATATCAGAATGTTTTTTATTGTAACATAACTGAGACATGTACCTGAATCATGTGATCAGTGAATATCTAAATGTGGACAATTTAAAGATAATTAATGTTTTAGCTTTGATTGTATATAGTACTTGTTACCTTTTCACCCTATATTCTCTTTTTACTCTATATTCTCTCTTAGGTTCTTGTAAATTCTACTTATATATATATCCCTTTTCTCTATATTATATTCTCTTTTGGAACCTCTTATTTTCCCTTGGAGCGTCCTCCTTGGATTTAATCTATATAACATGATGACACTAAGTAAGGATAGTGGCGAATGGAACCTCCTTTGGATTGTAATCACCGTTAGCTCTACGGAAGATTACTGGTTTAACATTGGTGATACCTGGGGTTCGAGACTGCCTTAGAACGATATCTCAGACTGTTTTCTTTTTGTAGATGGGTTTTCGATATTTCGGTCTCTTATTTATAATAGGGGCGCAATTCATTTACACTTTATATAATGGACTTTGCCATGGTCGCTTTATATTTGGCCTGTTTTGATCGGTGTAGATTTTACTTCTCACGCTAAGAATGAGTAGCAAGTAGTCAGCCGAGGACATAAAGAAGGGACTTGTTGATACTGATCGGCGGTTCGTATTTGGGTGATTGGGAGCCGTATACTTTGGGAATATTATTTATTAGTCTTTATAACATATACGAGGATGAGTATTTATAAATATGTTGATTGTGATCATACGGTTTATTTAGTATCTTTCCGTATATAAGAGTCACCACTACAAGATGGCGCATACTCTTTCTTACTATAAATAGGAACACCAACATGGCGACGATGCTGCACGCCAGATTAGTGGACACGGATAGTCTCTTCGAGCAAGCATACGCAGTGGGTTGAAATATATGCTTGTTTACTTTGAGATACTGCAGGATTAAGGATTCGTCAGTATTTACAATTTGTGATTTACGATAGCCTTGGATATAGAGGACTGGATTCTTAATTTTTATTTGAGCCATATTGAGATATTTATAACGTTTATGTTTTCACGTGCAGCCTGAGTTACTATAAGAATTCTATTGGATATCTTCTGGCTACTACTCATAAGTGAGAGAAGGACAGCGCCAGTTCATCGGGAATAATTCTCCTACTTTTGAGTTTTTGAGCCCTGAGGAAGTCAATGGCACATGTTGGTGCCTGACGAAACACGTGTTGGCTGCGTTTGGATGTAATGAAGCATTTGAAGCATCATTCAATGAAATAAAGAAGACCTTTATTCTGGACTTGACAGCGTTTGGATCATACTTGAACTTTAGACAACATACTGTGACATCTAATGGACTATACTACTTTTTGATTAGAGAAATGAACTTTGATTGCTAGTGACCATTACGGGTGGTCACGTGATTGAGATTCTCTATCTTATTAATATAATAGAATATTTGACTTTGTTCTGAATGTGATAAATCTGTTTCTTTAGTGTTACTTAGACCCTAGGTGATTTTGGAGCTCAGGGAGGATCCCTCATTTATACAAATCCAGAAACGTTTTATTTCAAAAATGTGAATTAGGCAGGAATGAAAAACATGCTGACCAATACTAAACAAATTTATTCGGAAATCTTTTATGCTCAGCTGTCTACATTAGGTTTTAACTTTTGGAAAGACAACATTGAGACAAAAACTGTTTGGGGCACAAAAGACTGGCAGGTGCAAGGTTTAGAAGCCTTGTTCAGAGCCTGCATTATCCCAGAACAAATAATGTTTTTAAGTGACACTATTCAACAAACATCATGTCTTGGCTTAGCTAAGATAAAAGATTTAAACAAACTGTCCATACCTAAGCCCACAACTGACAGTAATAGCACTGCAGATGAGGAGGTAGACGTAAAACAGATTTTAGAACAGAACTAATCCTGATTGGAAAAAATAATTAATCTGGCCCACAGACACGAATACCTGTCAAAATAGATTCCTGAACAAAACACAAAGGTTCAAAGTAACCAGGCCAGATCCAAGATATTCCCAGAGACAACATCCAGGGATAGTTACAACATACAGTGTAGGAAAACTATGCCTTGAGTGGCTACAGAAATCCACACTTCCAGAAATTAAACAACACTTAACTTTACTTAAAGAAGGCGTTGATTTACGAAACTTCCTACTTGGACCTCATAAACCACATCAAAAACGTTTCATATATGCCGGTATAAACTCTGCTTACAATGAAGCATGGAAAGTCACGCAACTGGAAACTGCAGAAAGAATACGAGAAATTGATTGTATTAATTTAGAGAAAGCTCTCTCTGTAGTGGACAATGCGTTAACGACTCTGTCCTTCAGAATTTATTCTTTGGACAGCATTGTATCATCTGCCATTGACATACTAGAGCAGGACTTGCTAATGTTACAACATGGCCAGTCTCAATTACGTTCTATAATGCTGCTGGGCTGGACGTTACAAAATCTGCGTTCAGGCTACGTGCCATGGCGTCTAATCAACACCACGTCATTGTTTACTGTCTTTAACCTTACAGAAATCTCTTTGGCACAAAGAGGAGCAGACTATACGGTGCTGAGCATTGAAAAACTGGAAAGATTACCATTAACTGTTTCTGAAAAACCAGTCGTGAAATGGATAATATGGCACCATCACGATACCAGTGACGATTTTCCGGTTTCAGTATTGCTTTAAACACATACCAGCGGGCCTTTATGAAAGGTTGGGTAAAGGATACATTAAGTCAACCTGGAATCTACCATACACACACAAATGTTGGAGTGGGGGAAAGAAAGTGTTTCTTAGGAGTAAAAATTGTAAAACCTCACTAAGCGGTACACTTTTATGCAAAGGTATTAATATACACGGAGCCTGTGAGGGTTCTTCAAATAACCTCTCTTGCCACCTGCACGGTTCACCAGCAGCAGTGATAGATCCAATTTTCAGGCAGCTTTTCAATGGCAGCTACGTTATGCTCAATGATCACAGCTGTTGTGGCATGTTGCCAGGAAAAGCGAATCTAGTTAGTGTGTTAGCCAGGGTCACTTGTTGTATGCAAGTATTGTATCCAAAAAGCAAGACAGACTGGGAGTCGGCGTTATGGCCTTCACTGAATATGTCTTCTATATGAATTGATACTTTAAGCAGAATGAAAGCCATTCTTTTGCAAAAAACTGTGCCACTGACCTCGTCTAGAGAAACGTATGATCTGCAAGTTGCAAGGACTCCTGCAGAGATACATGCATTATTATCAACAAAACTGCCCAGTACATTTCGCAGAAATGTTAGGTCAAATTTTAAACATGCCTGATACCAGCAGTATTGCACATGTATTTAAGACAAGTTTTTCGGGGCTGTTAGCACCATTTGAAGCAGTCCTCTGCATTTTTCCAAATTTCTTGCACTCTGTGTTTGGTGGTTTGCCTCTCATTTTGGGACTCGTAGCAGGAATTCTATTTTTGTTTCTCCTGCTCCGATATGGCAAGTCAAGTCACCAACAAAGCCCAGACTACCATGGATGCCCTTCTGGCTATGCGGTACTGTGACAGAATTACACAGATTCTTGGCTTGGCTCGTTTAGGAGATCTGAATACCACATGGTTTCTTTCATTCAGACCAATCTGGCAAGATTGCATCTTACCTGTTCTACGATGTCTGCTTTGTGGAGAGGAATGCGTGTTAGATGTTTGTCTAACAATACCATCGGTTGCGCCAACTAATGCAGGCGCATTACTGGGTCTGGTAACGGCTCACGTGTTGTGTTGCCCCCAACGGCTACCAATCCTGATGACGGCATTCGTTAAGATCTCACCAGCGAACTCAACAGGAGGTGAGATATGCGGATCAACAGGCACGTAGGTACCATCTGATTTGAACATTGCTAAAGCGGCTGACGCTGACGGCGATGCTTCTCATCTGTGCAAAATTGATCTTCTTTATGAAGTAGTTCCACTTTCACCTACTGTGGTAGACGATTTCTTTGCCAACTTAGATGATTTGATGTTCTCTCCTGACACCGAGAATAACTTTTGAGATCTGCACACAGCGTTCCATGAACTCTGAATTTGGTCTTCATTTTTAATAACAATCCTTCCGAAAACCATTGGAACTCTATTTTTTCGATGGCAAATTTTGACTTTTCCCAAAGAACTTAAAATAATTTTTTTGTTTTGTTTGGCACAAAGTAATCTGCTTAAAGTAGAACTATTCTTAGAGAACAAGAAATTCCTTTTGAATACTTCCTAGAGACAATATTTGAACTTGTCCTCAAAACCAAAACAGTATATTATTCTGCTATGGGATGGTCTCGACTTTTTTTCTGTTATCAAGAGCCATTTCATGAATGTACATTTCATTATTGATTTAGTTAGCATTAATGCTTTCATGCTTTGTATGAAAACACTATTCTTAAATGCGTACAGTCAAATGCTCATTTTTTCGTGTGCAAACCTTTTCAAATGCATTTTTTGTATTTTGGGTGGGATTGTAAACACATGCTTTAGATATGTTTTAGTGCTTATAAATTAGTAATGTTAAACATAATAAAGTGGAGTTGATGTTGTATATGAATTTAGGACCTTTGTGTAATTTTTTCGATTCATGCTCATATATAGGTATAAATCACCCTATCCTTATATAGGCATAGAAATCATAACCATATTTAGACTTAGACTATGCAGTCCAAATACGGCATGGCTACTTCCACTAGTTCCGAAAATCCACAACGATTTCTTGGAAAAACCCGCCTTCAGCAGTCAGGGACTTCCTCTTGCTTGAATATTGATTTATCCAAGAACTCATGGAGTTTCAAAGAACTAAGCCTTTGATGACGTTATTATGTCCAACCTTACGTCAAACCAGGCGCCTTCAAGGCATAAATATGCCCACACTTGCCCAAGCAAACACACGGTGGTTTGGAGCAGTTCAACTATCTACTTGACGACGCCCTGCTACAGCAAGTGCCGAAGGAAGCCGACCCTCCAGCAGACGCACTGAGAGAGACGCTGTCTTTTCTTTTGCTGAGAAGTCCAGCTCCAGTGATTCCAACCTACCTTTGCTGGTTGTTGGGAAATCGAGTCCTGACAGAGAGATACCAGACCTCCTTCATTCTAAACCAAGGTAAGGAGCTGATTAGACCCTTAGAGAATTCTTGGATTAGATTCTTGGTAAAGAATACTGAAACTAAGCTACACCTCACTTACTTCTTCCCTTGTATTGACCTAGGTTAGGTACACCGGGGAAGGCATATTTTAGAAGCACCAGTTGAGTACTTTTAGTCTTTATTTATTAATGTAGGTATTCTATGTATTTTATGGCTTAGAAACCATATCATGCTTTTACAGTATTATCTTATAATACTCTTTGTACTGTACGCATTGTACTTTGCAACCAGTATTACGATTTTAGCAGTTCATTTCCTCTGCGTGAGAAAGAAGATTGTTCAATAAATCCTTTTATTGAAAACTCCCGTCTCTATTTCTCTGCACCTCTAGTGAAACGAAGCATGCACGATTGACTGATTGAAATAACTATCTATTGTTTCCGCGACTCTAGAGATACATTTCTTATTCTTGGGAAACAAAGTTGTCATGTTTATACGGTTGTCAGAGACTAATCCCTTCTTGTTTATTCGAGAAAGTTTCTAGTGACCTCTGAGCTAGCTGGCACTCAGAATTAAGTCTAGTATATTCGATAGAGACCTAGTAGACTTCAGTCCTACGTCAAATCTATAGGATATATTATTCCAATGCGCAGAGCCTATTGAAAATATAGGAACTACACTACAGGATCTTGGTCCAACATTATGTATGTCGTAGTGTCGAGGAGATGTTGCGACACTTTCTGTTGATAAAAGCCTGTGTTCATCATAACCAAGGCCCTGCCCTAATCAGCCGTCTGAAACGTGATTCTCTCATCATTCGCTAATTCCCGTAGGATGCCAATTTCATGTTTTTTCAAATTGGTGTGAACTTTAGGATGAAGATTAAGCTTAGCAAAATCATTCCGAACTTAGGCTTCGAAAGAATCCAATAACTTGTGCGAAGTAGGCGCCATGAATAAACTCTTGGGTTTGAAAAAACGCAACTTAGAATCTTGATCTTGAATGACAAGTGTCTGAGTTTCAAGTGTGGGAACCACATGGTAAAAAAATGCTTCAATCTCAGGTTTCTCATGAATTTAAAAGTTGAAACCTCCAATTCCAAAGGGTTGGTATGATATACCGGCACAAAAGATGTTCCATTATTAAGTACCTGTTGTTGTGTAGGTGTGAGTTGTATTGAGGAAATGTTTATGACAAGACTTTGCCTTTACTCCTCAAATTCTGCGCATCCACTTCTTTTTCTTTGTCTTTGACCCCTCCTGGCTTTTTTTGATCTGGCGGTCTTCCACCGATTGCGCCTCTCTCTAAAAAAGAAGTAGACTGTGTTTGAGTAGATGAAGCACCAGCTCCAGTTTTTTTGTACTTGAACAAGCTATTTCTGGTTGTGCTACCAATGGAGGTCGGGAGAGATCCAGCTAATGGTCGGATACTATGGACTCTTGAGATGATGTGTTGGGTTTCTGATAAGGTAGTCGACGGGCGTACACCTCTGCCCAGGTGTACACCTCGTTCAGTTTATAATCGATAGTATCGCGACGGAACTTTCTAAGTTTTCTCTCTTGGATTTCTTTGCCATAGATATCAAGTTTACTGTTGAGATCATCCAATGTTGCTTGCCAGAACTCCGCTTCGTACCTGACTGGTCATTGCATAAGTTTATGTTTAGTGTTTATCATGTTGGCTCCCACAGTCAGAACACTTGAGTAATATGTACGGACTAACAAACGATCAGTTTTTTTGTTCAGTTTTTTTCTGTTTTTTCTTTTATTTAGATTAACCATCAAGGGTGGCGTTTTAGCTTTCTATTTCCCCAGACATTGACTGTCAAATGACTGTATGTAAGATTGACCTTCACTTTTTGTGCTGTATCTCCCCTGGACACAATTGGCGTTGTTACATGTTGCAAATTTGTTATTGACAAAGATTGAATCTTGTTATTCTTTGCTTTTCTCCATTTTCTACAGTGGCCCCCTAAGAAGGGATTTTATCCCGAATTACATTGGGCATGAGGGCATGACCAAAAAAAGCTTTTGATTGTCAAAAAGAATTCTACTATTATTTTATCGTTTGTTCATACATTGTATCGTGAAGAGACCAGATGTTCTCAATTATTTGAAATGAACACAAAGTATTCAAGTCAAGTTTTGTTGTATCTTAATACAATGAATAATCAATTCAACATTTGAGTTTAATTTGCATGTTGTTAAAAAGTGCTGATTCTTTTTTCTCAAGATTGTGAAACGTACATACATTCATATTTGCAGTGCACCTGGCATACTGGTGGGTCTCCACCATAATCAGTACCTTCTTAAGGTGACACCATTTGCCTGAACGTGTTCTGCTTCTCCTATCTGGTCCTGTTCAGGTTTTACTCTAATTTGCTCTTCTTCCTGAACTTGTTCTTCTTTTCCTAACTGGTTCTACTCTGGTCATATTGCACTTTAATTGTTTGCAGCCTGAACGTGTTCTTCTACACCTATCTGTCCCTCCTCAGATTTGGAGGAGGGATTTGTGAAAATCTTGGTTCACCTTCGTCTGAGTGTATTTTTCTTTCCTTATCTGTTCCTGCTCAGGGACTCCAACAATCTCAAATTCTATCTCCTGAGCTCGTTCTTCTATACCTGTCTGATCCTCACTAGTTTCTTGCTTTTCGAATTTTGTTCTACTTCTTTTTTTATGTTTACATCAGGTATGTCAACCACTGGTATCCAATCCTCCTGACTAGTGCTTGGTTGTTCTTGATCAGCTACTTCATAGTCTGTTATTCTAGACTATTCAGCTGCACAACCTTCTGCACCCTCAACTTTAGTTTCCTGTTGAGGATTTTCCTCATCAGGGACTGGTACTCTTTTAGTATGATTGCCGTGAATCCAGTTAGGCAAGCCTGCACATTTCACTGTTATGTTATGTTATGTTAAGACTATATTTCTTGAGCGCACGGCTACCCGGAGCGGGTGACATTTTGGTTTTAGCACAGTACTGAGCAACTTGGTCAGCATAGCGATTACCAGCAGTCACATAGTCATTTCCAGACTGATGTGCAGCCCATTTGACCACAACCACTTCTTTTGGCAATTGTATTGCTTCTAAAAGCTCTTTTACATATTGTCCATTTTTGATAGGGTTTCCTGAAGAAGTCATGAAATCCCTTTGCATCCAGAGTTGGTCAAAATCATGCACAACCCTGTAACCATATTGGCTATTAGTGTAAATGGTTACTATCCAATTTTTCCCAATTTTGCAGACTTTAAATAAAGCAATCAATTCAGCTATTCGTGCAGACTTGACTCCTGGTAATTAGGATGCTTCGACTAGTCCTGCCAATGTACAGACCTCATAAGCAGTACTCAACCCTCCTTCCAAGTGCCTCAAGACCGAGCCGTCTACAAATAACTCATTTTCACAATCATTTAGAGGCTCCTCCTGTATGTCTGGGCGAGGTTTGGTACAATATTCAGTAACATCTAGGCAGTCATGTTTAACATCATCCCTCACTTCTTCTCCATACCCATCAGGTAATAAAGTAGCTGGGTTTAGGATAGTACAGTTTGGTGTGAAGGACAGACACAGTTGAAGTGAATTCTTTAAGTATTTATTCCAGGTAACTGCATTTGTTGTATTATTTTAATTCTTTCAGGTGTCACTTTCCACACTCCTCTTTCTAATTGATGTCCCAAATATTTAACTCTGGTTTGACAGAATTCCATTTTTTCTGGTGACACCTTGTGCCCTCCGTCAGCCAAATGATTCAACAAAGCAAAAGAATCAAGGACACAATCTTCTCGTGTCTTCGATGCAACAAGCAAGTCATCTATATATTGTATTAAAACTGAATTTCTGGGCATCACTAGTGTTTCTAGACACTTTTTCAAAATTTGATTAAAAATTGAAGGGCTTTCTGTGTACCCTTGAGGAACTCTATTGCACACATAGATACGGTTTTCAAATTTAAACAAAAAGAAATACTGGCTATCTGGATGCAACACACACTGGCACAAATCAATCACTGTGAACCATCTTGCATTCCATGGTATTTGATACAGAATTACTGCTGGATTCGGCACTACAGGACAACAAGGCACCACAAATTTATTTATTTTTCTCAGATCTTGCACTATCCGATATTTCCCGTTAGGTTTCTTAATGCCAACTATGGGTGAATTACAAGGACTGCTCATTATTTCTTTTAAAATACCTTGTTGAATCAGTCGTTCTATTTCTGCTATGACATCTGATTTGATTTCAGGGCTCATTTTATACTGTCTTGTGTTTGGATAGACGGCACCTTCTTTTACTGTCACTTTTACTGGATCTACATTTGCCATTAGTCCTACTTCTTTTCCTGTCAAATCCCACACTTCTGAGTTTACTGTTCATTTTAATTCATCAGGTAAGTCATCCTTTGTCATCATTGAATACGTCTCATCTACCTCTACCTTGCTTTGCTGCATTATTTTATAAATACCATCTTCATCAGGGGTCTGAATTACAACACCATCGGGTGTACAATAAATTGTACAGTTCATCTTGCATAGTAAATCTCTGCCTACAAATTTTCGGGACTGGAATCCCACACTACGAATGTGTGCATTTCTCTAAAATTGCCAATGCATACCTCCATGGGTTCTGTGACTGGAGTTCTGATCTGTCTGTTTGAAACACCAACTACTTGGATTGCCTCACCCGAGAGGGGTACGTTTGGGATGTCTGCTGTTCTCACAGTAGAACGGGTAGCGTCAGTGTCCAATAAAAAGGTAATATCTTTTCCTTCTTACCTTTCCGTCACTATATGGACCTGACTGATCTATCGGTAAGGATGCGCCAAGTACGTACTCTTCTCCCCTACCCCCCTCAGGCACCGTCATTGTTCATCTTCTGAAGAACTACTGTTCTGAAAAAGAAATTTGGAAGTTACTGAATCTAGCTCACCACTTTCTCCTTGAAATCCGGCACCACACTGTACTTTGCTATGTTCACAAAATTTTGCATAGGGGCAGGTGGTAACTGACTCTGTGGATTAACAACCAGTTGTGGTTTACTCAATATCACGTCATTCTGCGTCTGTGGATTTAAATTTTGATTTGGGCCATTATTAGTTTGAATATTTTAACACTCGTTTTTCCAATGCCCCAATTTTCCGTACCCATGACAAGGAAATTTATTCTTTGCCTCTTCTCTGCTCATTTTCCCTATTGGTTTCCCCCATTATTTTCATTCTGTCCTGATCCTCTACTTTGATCACTAGTCTGATTATTTAATTTAAGTTCTTGTTCTGGCAATTTTACTTGTGCCCACATTACTTTTTCTTCTAACTTTTTGCATCTGTTTTCCATCTCATCTCCACAGTATTTTGCATACTTTAAGACTTCCTCTATGGGTTTTCCTTGCCAACACAGCATATGGGTTTGGATCATCTGAGAAATCTCAGGTCTCAATCCAGATACAAACCGATACACATGTCCCATACCTTTGTCAGCAATATTATCAAATCCATTATACTGCTTGAACACCTGTAGCTGATGTTCATAGTCAGCATGTACATTCTGATTTATTGCCTGTGTAGTTCCATCTATTTTCTATCAAATCAAATATACTTTATTCGGTGTTAGAGTTAAAACCATAAAAGTTACATCAATCCATAAAACAGGTAAAACATACAATCAATAGCAATAAAAATTAAATAGAAATCCCATAAAAAAACAGCAATTAATACATCTGGTACAGCAGACTGATCGAACAGGGAAAGCACACAAGGGGAGTGCCTACCAATGATAGGGGTTTACTAGCTCTGTACAAATTCTGGATCGCAATGCCAATTTAAAAAAACCTAATATAAAAGATACACATTCTGGTTTCAGCAATTGTAGATAAAAAAGGGCTGGGCGTACCTGGATAAAATTAAACTTCTTTAAAAGAGGTATTAAAAAATATCTGCGAGGTACTTCATAAAAGTTACAAAAAAACATAAAGTGTAGCAAATCCTGAGGAGACACTCCGTAGCAGCCACAGGATGCTAACACCTGACCTCTGCAGCTCCCTTTAGGGACGGCAAGCAGCAAATGAAAATAGTGTAAACAAAACCTGATCAATAAAAACTGCTCATGTGTTGAAAGTGGCCACAAAAGATAGGGCTCAATGGATGGCGGTCTTTTGAGCATCATATGTTTGCGGACACTAGTTTTCCAAAGTTCTAAATCATCTCTATCAAGCTTTTTTAAGGTAGTGTAAGTTTTCTTTACAAATTTCACATCCTTCAGGGTAATTGAATCAGGCTTTAAAAACAGGTCTGGCCGTCCCAGCTCTTCACAGCATCCCTTAATATAGTTTAACCATGGGATGCGTGTCATGTGATCAAGGCTCATGTTCTCTCTTAAAATCTGATGCTTAAGAGCTAGATCTTTGTTTAACCAGCAATTCAGCCAGAACAACAAGAGACACATTGCCAAAGTATCCCCTATATACAGCAACCCCAGTTCCTCATGAACTACCAGGTTTGATGTTCCGCTAGGCACTCCTAAAATGCGTTTTAAAAAAACATTCTCCGCCACTTGCAAAGTATCAGTTGCTACATAGCCCCAAATTTCACTTCCATAACTTGCAATGGCAACACTTTTGACCTGGTATATATTCAACATTGCCGCGATTGGGCGCTTACCCATTTTCACGGCAAAGTTGAAGATTGCGGCATTTGCCCTTATAACCTCACCTTTTTTCCTCTTAATCAGGCCCCCCCCCCCAGTTTAGCCGGTCATCTACCAAGACACCCAGGTGAGAAAATATTGTGGTCACCGGAATATTCGCATTACCCACTTTAAAAGGTTACTGTTTCTTCGGGCGAATCCCGACCTGCATAATATAAGATTTTGAGTTGTTAATTGCAAGGTCACGGCCTTCCATGAAACTTTGGAATGTGTCAAGCAGGGTCTGAAGTCCCCTTGCCGTCCTAGCGACGCGGACCGCGTCGTCCGC
The DNA here is from genome assembly GCF_964261635.1 of Lissotriton helveticus. NCBI lineage: Eukaryota > Metazoa > Chordata > Amphibia > Caudata > Salamandridae > Lissotriton > Lissotriton helveticus. The sequence goes on from NC_136065.1 coordinate 1,794,434,214, forward strand.
ATATAGCAGGACGGGCAGACGCTGTCGTCCCACGTAGGGGAAATCGACCCCTGTTTTTACCAGGGTATTTTCCAGATTGTTGCTATAACGATTGAATAGGAAGGGGGCCAGGATACATCCCTGCCTAAACCCCCTCTCTATTTTGAAATCCCTGGATGCACGAATATCCTTGGCAAATCTAATATTGGCCTTGGTGTCCCTATGTAGATCTACCAGGAAGTCAACCAAATTGTCCTCCACCCACATGGTCCTCATGGGTTGCCACAGTTTCCCCCCGATTGACACAGTCAAAAGCGGAGGAAAGAGCCATGAAGGCCATGTAGATTGTACCTTGGCCGGCGATTGTGTACTTCCCGAGGATCATACACATGTTAAGGCACTGTGCCAGGGTAGACCGCACTGGGCGGAAACCGTATTGGATGGCGGAGATTATATTATTCTCTGCCGCCCATGAGGATAATCTTCCCAATAAAACTCCACCACAACCTTAATCACGGAGTCAAGAAGGGAAATCGGGCGATAACACAAGGTGCTATCGCGATCACCCTTCTTGAAGACCGGCACAATGGTCGAGGTGCCCCAGGACGCCGGGTAAGAGATACTGGCCGCCGCATTAACCCCTTCGACGCTCATGACTAGCCCAGCTCGTCATGGAGTTTCCATTGATTTCAATGGAAATTACATGGAAGATCATCGGTACCTTAGCATCCAAGTGGTTAAGAACTGCCATCAGGACTGGAACCTATAGGAGTGGATTTGATTTGAAAAGATCTGGGGGAATACCATCTGGGCCTGTGGCCTTGTTGCATGTCAGCCCTAAAATACCCTTCTCCACCTCTTTCTGTTCAAACGTTACTGGGTTGTTGAGGTTTGAACTACCAAGGAGTTGGTGGTGAGCCATAGGGCAGACGAAGATGGATTGAACGTAAGACACCCATTCGTCCTCAGGTATATTAGTGCCTCCTTCTCCGTCCCCCGCCCTTTCAAATAAAGGTCGGTTAATAATGCCCCAAAACCTAGCACCTTTCCCCAGGCTGCTTGCTTCCAGAAGGTCTCTCCACCTTTCCTCCTTCAATTCACCCTTACTGGTGGCCAATGCTCGTTTGTATTCGAGACGACGGGCACAAATCAATGGACGCTTTCTCGGAGTGGCTTTTAGGGCATCTTTTAATTGTCTCGCTGTCTTTGAGCATAGTGGGTTGAACCATCTGGGGTCCAATGACACCGTCCTATTTGAAGGAATGCATAGAAGAGACCCAACCTTGGTAATAATGCCATCAAAAGCCTTGAGGACTTCCCCTTGCTAAGAATCAGATGACGCACAATAGGCTAGTTCTGATGCACAAGACCTTGAACTTTGCTGTAAAATGAGTCTGGAGATATCTGCTACCACTTTAACCGGCGACTTCCCTCCACGGGTCTCAGTGTGCCTGGGGCTGTCACCCTAGCTGCTGTTGTCAGCAGTCTTACTTCCAGGTGCATACAGACAGGGTTATGATAGCTAAAAATACTGTCCATAATAGTAAACCTCCGGAGGCTGGAATGAAGACCAGTGGAGATCAGTATATGATCTATAAAAGAACCGCTACCACATCCTTTAAACGAGGGGACGGGCTGTTTGCTAAGGAGGGTGGATAAAGACATTGATGAAAGCAGATCAAATTTATTAAGCAAGTTGTTCAATACATCCCCCTGGACGTAATGCTCAAAATGGAAACCCCGCATCCTGGCACATCCCGACTCAGCCATGCTTCTGGATTTAGGATTTCCACACGGGTGAATATTAAAATCCCCCGCCACCATAAGCTTATGTGCAACAAAGCCACAGGACTGTCTTATAAGACAACCCAGCTGGGTGATCTTGCACTCCCCTGCATGCTTTGTGCATTATAAAAATAAATGATGACCATACTGTCGTCTCCTCTCCTTAGGATAATTACGTGAAAATCCCTATTATCAGTAGAGAGTTGCTGTATCCTACAGGGCATAGCTAGCGAGATATAGATCACCAGCCCACCCCTAGCTCTACCGCATGGAGACGGGGACACGGGAACAAAGAAGGCTTTGTAGCCCTCCAAGAACAGATTACAGTTCACGAACCAGGTCTCCAGGAGACAAATCACAGGGAATTGTCTGATGAACTGCATCCAAATAGGATCCTGAATTTTTCCATCAGTCCTGCTATGTTCCATGACAGAACATTATATAGATCTGCACTTGCAATCTTCCCTTGATCAAAAACTGGTAAAAGCAGCTGCTGCTGAGTGCTGAAATTCCCAGAACTCTCTGTAGCAGTGGGCACAACATCTCCCATGAGAAGGCACGGGGACCCTGTTGATGTGGTAACTCACCAGCGGGCTCTGAATTCGCAGTTAGTCAGTTGCACTCCTCCAACCTCAATAGGGCTGAAAATCTGTTAGATAGCTCTAACCGGGTGACCGGCTGGTACCCAGTCGAATGGGGATAACCCCACTAAGCTAATAAGTGACTCCCACCCATAACCTCACGGGGTTTTTTAAACCACCTAACACGAGGAGTCCTCGTGTTTGAGCGGCTTGTATAATCAACCTTAAATAAAAACAGTGAGAGAACCTGAATACCAGAAGCACTTTGTGTGTGGGTATGGTGAACCTCCTGAAAAATTCTATCCACAAGGGAAGGGCTGTTAAAGTTCACAAGGATAAAGTCTCCCCCTCCGGATTTCCTTGAGGCCCCTATACACGCCACACAACGCACCATAATGATATTGCGTTCCACCATTGGGCCCACAGATGTGTCACCCCACACGCCGCACGGCCCCCCCTGTGCGCTCGTGATTCGCTGCCGCTGCCTGGAGCCCTCCGCTGTTGTGCCTGTGCCCCTGGTAACCCCTGTATTGCTTCCTTCTTTTTTTGCTATTTTCTTCTTCTTTCCTGGTGCCATCCACTGTGCCCCTTGCCCCCTGTGCCCCCCCGCTCCTCGCTTCCCACCGCTGCCCCCCTCCCGCCTGCTCCTCCCTCCCACTTCGCCTCTTATGGAGGTCGCCGCGCGGAAGCACGCAGCGCCGAAGGCGCGCCCGTCTGCGTCCGTCCGCGCCTGGACCGCGCCCAGCGCCAGAACCCCTGGACCCCGTAACCGTCATAAGACCAGACTGCACTACGACTCCAGCACCCCCCACGCACTCAACATCAGACGTGACCACTCCTGCTACCGGGCCACCCCGAAGCACACCCAAGGGCCATTCACCTGCCGGAACTGCAGCTTCACCAGCATCCGGCCCGCAAAACCATCAACCAAAGAACCCTCCACCTCCGTTGCATCCTCCTCAATACCCGATCCGCCCGCAAGCACGCCATCGAACTCTGGGACCTCCTAGACTCGACCAACCCGGACGTCGCCTTCCTGATGGAGACCTGGCTGAACACCAACTCGGCACCAGACGTCGCCATAGCCATCCCAGAAGGCTACAAGATCTCCCGCAGAGACCGCGCCAATGGAGTGGGAGGAGGAATCGCCATCATCCCCAAAGACACCCTCAGAGTCTCGACCAACACTGAGGACACCCTCACCACCGCCGAGCACATGCACTTCCAGATCCACACCGACCCCAACACCACCCTCAGAGGAACACTCGTCTACAGACCACCCGGACCCCGACCACACTTCGGCGACACCATCGCCGACCTCATCAGCACCCACGTTATCACCTCCACAGACTACATCCTCCTCGGGGACCTGAACTTCCACCTCGAGAACAACAACGACGCCAACTTCCCCGCCCTCATGGACAACCTCGCCAACCTCGGACTCAAACAGCTCGTGACGTCTCCCACCCACGCCGCCGGACACACACTTGACCCCATCTTCTCAGCAAGTCCCCACGTCTCCTTCAGCCACACCACTGAACCCCACTGGACCACAGATGCGCCCACTTCACGTTCAGGAAACCCACCACACACCACCGCACTCAACAGCTGCCACGCCGCTGCTGGGGCAAACCACCCTCGCCCTGAGACCACCCGCCGACCCCACTGACCCCGACACCGCCGCTACCAACCTGAATCAGTGGATCAACAACTGCGCCGACTCCCTCGCCCTACTCAAGACCTCCACAACCAATCACACCAACAAGAAAGCTGTGTGGTTCACAGAAGGCCTCAGGACCTCCAAACACACCTGTCGGAAGCTGGAGAAGAAATGGCTCCACGACCGTGCACCAGACAGCTACACAGCCCACAAGAACGCCACCCACAAACACCACCAACTCATCAGGACCGCCAAGGGGACCGCCTTCAAGGACCGCCTAGACAACAACGCACACAATTCCAAAGAGCTCTTCAGCATCATGACAGAACTCTCTAACCCCAGATCCAACACCAACGACATCCCACCTTCACAGGACCTATGCGACTCACTGGCCACCTTCTTTCACTACATGATCATCGACATCCACAACAGCTTCAACTCCGACACCTCCACACCCACCGCCGAGACAAATAGCCCTGCGACCTCAACCCGCACCAGCCGCCTGACCGCCTGGACCAACGTCAGCGTCGAAGACACCATCAAGACCATGAACTCCATACACTCCGGATCCCCAGCTGACCCATGCCCCCACCACGTCTTCAACAAAGCCAGCACAACCATCGCACCCCAGCTCCGGAAAATAATCAACTCCTCCTTCGAGACAGCAACCTTCCCGGAGAGCTGGAAGCATGGTGAGATCAACGCCCTACTAAAGAAACCCAAGGCAGACCCCAGGGACCTCAAGAACTTCCGGCCCATCTCCCTGCTCCCCTTCCCGGCGAAAGTCACGGAGAAGATCGTCAACAGACAGCTCACCCGCTACCTCGAAGACAACAACATCCTGGACCCATCTCAGTCAGGCTTCCGCAGCAACCACAGCACCGAGACCGCCCTCATCGCCGCCACCGACGACATCAGGAGCCTGATAGACAAAGGAGAAACAGCCGCCCTCATCCTTCTAGACCTATCAGCAGCCTTCGACACCGTCTGCCACCGTACTCTAGCAGCACGCCTCCATGATGCCGGAATTCAAGCCTGGACCGCATCCTTCCTCACCGGCAGAACCCAGAGGATCTGCCTCCCTCCCTTTCGCTCCAAGACCACCGAGATCATCTGCGGCGTCCCACAGGGATCCTCCCTCAGCCCGACGCTGTTCAACATCTACATGGCTCCACTCGCCCACGTTGCACGACAACACAGCCTCAACATCATCTCCTACGCCTACGACACCCAGCTGATCATATCCATCACCGGAGACTCCCACCGCCAAAGCCAACCTTCACAGAGGAATGAAGGCCGTCGCCGAATGGATGAAGCACAGCAGACTGAAGCTGAACTCAGACAAAACGGAGGTCCTCATCATCGGCTCCACCCCCTCCGCCTAGGACGACTCCTGGTGGCCTACTTCACTAGGAGCAGCCCCAAAACCCACCAACAACGCACGCAACCTGGGGATCATCCTAGACTCCACCCTCTCCATGACCAAGCAAGTCAACGCAGTTTCCGCATCCTGCTTCAACACCCTCCGTATGCTCCGCAGAATCTTCAAATAGATCCCCCCCGTCACCAGAAAGACCGTCACTCATGCCCTCATCACCAGCAGACTGGACTACGGTAACACCCTCTATGCAGGAACAACAACCAAGCTCCTGAAGCGGCTGCAACGCATCTAGAACGCCTCGGCACGACTGATCCTCGACATCCCGCGACGCAACCACATCACAACACACCTGAGAGACCTGCACTGGCTCCCCGTCAACAAGATGATCACCTTCAAACTCCTCATCCACGCACACAAGGCCCTCCACAACGCCGGACCAGTCTACCTCAACCACCGACTCAACTTCCACAACCCAACCCGCAGCCTCCGCTCCGCCAACCTCGCCCTCGCCACAGTACCTCGCACACGAAAAACCACAGCCGGCGGCAGATCCTTCTCCTTCCTCGCCGCCAAGACCTGGAACACTATCCCCACCAACCTACGACAGACCCGGGACCTGTCGGCCTTCAGAAGACTCCTCAAGACCTGGCTATTTGATCAGTAGCAGCCCCCCCAGCGCCTTGAGACCCTCACGGGTAGGTAGCATCTGTATTGTATTGTATTGTATTGTATTGTTATACGACAACCAGTGGGTAACCTTGTTTTTGAGTTGAGTGAAAACCTCATTGGAGCCTGGTGAAAGTTGAGGAACATTACCCAGAATTATCACAAGGGGAGTAGATTAGGGTGGGAGATTAATAACCTATAGGTTCTGTGTGACGTTTGTTAGATGACCCTGTCCCTCTTCTAGTGGGATTCCTGAACTTTGGGAAGGCAGACTCTGGGGGTGAATTGATGTAGGCACAATAGAGACCCGGCCTTCTCTTAAAACATCAACCAGCCCCCCTGGGGCTTTAGAAGCCGCGTGTATGCTACAGGGCTGGACTCCATTGGCCGGCCAGGGTGATAGAGCAGGCCCAGGCATACGCGCGGCTCCAGGGGCCGTGTTATCACTAGACATCTCTGGAACTAAGGATTGAGGAATTTGAGGTGGGTGGTGCAGACCTTTTATGTTCGGCTAGAGCTTTCTCTATAGAGTTTAGCCTATCCAACTTGGGACTCAACTTTGTATTCAACATGCAACTCATAGTTGCTATAAAATCTTCCTTCATGGCCGGATGGACTGTATTTAGAACTGGAGAAGCAGATACCAAGATCTTAGGGACTAGCTTGGAGGATAAGTTTTTTTTTTCTTTTAGCTTGATTTCCCAAGGGCTTTGATTTTCTTTTTGTGCACCAAATGACCTTTGGGCCACCCTAGATTGTTGTGTGGGGCCGACATTAGTATGAAACTTCCTAGGACTTATGATTATTAATTCCACCAATCCCTATCGTATGTATAGCACCATTCTCCTTATCAGCAATAGTGATAACAGGGAAAAGTGGCCTATGTGAAATCACCCCAGAGGTTCCTTGCAAGGAAGATGAAGCTTCATTGGGCTGTGAGTCCGCACCCAACACAAAAGATAAGGGTAAACTAGGAGTTTCAGTAACAGCTTCCCTGAGGGGGCTGATAGAACCAACCATACGGGAAGTTAGGCCACGTAAAGGAGATATAGAAAGACGCATGTTCACTAATACGATCTCTTTATCTATAACTGAGGCAGCTCTCGTTAAGAAAGCACCCATAGTTGTGACATTAGCCACAGGTTTTAGCCCTTATTGACTAACTTCAGTCTTCCGCCTCCCCATTTTGCAATACCCAGATAAACCCCCAAGAATAGCGGCAGAAGTATCAACACAGCGCCTCGGTCACTAGTTAAAAGGATAGAAACAATAACAGCCCAAAACAATTGTTACAAAGCCATACCATGCAACAGAGAAAGCGTATAGAAGCCCATTTAAATAATACTGCCCCCGTAATGAAATACTACACCTTTAAGCTTCTTAAAAAGGGCCATCACGAGGAGGTCAAAGACCCAGGCCAATACTACAATTATGTCCACAGCTGCAAAAAAAAAAAAAAGAAACCAAAGGGGTAGCCAGCCCGCCTCTTCCGGCCTCTGACGGCCCAGACGGGCCCGCCCATAGTCCGGGCTACGTCCCGCGCGCGTTCTGCATCACGGTGGGAGAGGCTGCGCTATGAGCACGTTGGCCCCGCCTCTCCCTCACTTGCGGCAGCTGCTGAGTCCTGCGGTGCACTCTGGGGGTTGGAGATCACCCCAGAGTGTGAAGATGGCGTGGAAGTATCGGTGTTTGCTTCTGGGACCCTCGTCCCATCAGGGGTTCTTGTAAAGGCAGATGCGGGCGGATAGAAAACACCACAGGCAGGCGGGCAGGCAGGCAGGCAGGCAGGCAGAAAAGCTCCCTCGCTACGGGGGGGCGAGGCTGCGCTATGAGCGCGTTGAACCTGCCTCTCCCTCACTCACGGCAGCTGCAGAGTCCTGCGGTGCACTCTGGGGGTGGAGTCCACCCCAGAGTGTGAAGATGGCATGGAAGTAGTGGCGTTTGCCCCTGGAATCCTCGTCCCACCAGGGGTTCTTGTAAAGGCAGATGCAGGCGGATAGGAAACACCACGGGCAGGCGGGCAGGCAGGCAGAAAAGCTCCCCAATCGGTCTCTTTTGGGGGTATTTTCCCTTTCAAGAAAGTAATCACCTGGTGATATTTCTTCATTACTTCTTCTGAAGGTGCACCTGTTTTCTTATCTTTATGGTACTCATCACTGGGCCAATCAACTGTTATTTTACATTCTGTCCATAAATCTGCAGGTACCACTATTTCAAACAGACCATCCAAATCTTTCTACAAAACTTTAGAAACGTTCACAAACCTTTCAACTTGTCTATACCATTCAACTGGCTTCTACCTTAATTTTGGAAAATCATTAGTAAATGATAAAATATCTTGCCTGGTCCATGGAACATGTACATATCCTCCTCCTAGTACATCTTTCATGGGACACAACCTTTCTGCCTTTTTATGTTCTCCTAATAAATATTCTGATGTGATCCTGTTTGCCTGGGCTTCCTCCGTTTTCTTTGTCCACCTTGTTTTCCACCTGTCCAATTCTCCCCATTTCTGTAAAATTGTCATTAATTCCTTAATCCGTAATCTTTTTCCTGACACATTCATATTTTCTAAATCTTTGTCAGTAAATTCTGCTCCGTAGGGTTTCTGCAGTACATTTGATCTCCCTAGTTCAATTCCCATTTCAGAAGCAAGCTCTGTCAATGTCTCATGAAATATTTTTACATTTCTAGTTATTCTCCTACATATGAACAATAATTCTTCTTCACTGTACGTATTTAGGCTGTCTATTCCCACATTTCCAGCTATCATTTCTCCCAATTCTACCTTTAATTTATATATATCCAAAATCTTTGGCTGTGTGACTGGTTTGTCTACTCCCTGTACCCACCTTTCTAATTCTTCTGGTGACACTATTGTGGTACTCTTAGTTGCTGTGGAGGTTTCCATTCGTATTTCTTTTGAACAGCTAGGGTTAACTCTTTTTGGGGTTTCATTTATCTGTTCTCTTATTGGCAAATCCATTAGTGATATAACTGATTCAAATTCACTAGCTTGATCTTCAAATATTATGTTCTCTTTTCTAGGTTCTATTAAAGGAGTGGCCATAACTGGAGGGTTTGGACAACTTCCTTTATCCCCATACAGTGGTACAACCGGTCCCATGGGCACTGGTATAGTTAATGCTTCAGAGTGTACACTCAATTGGGTTATTTTCTGTATTAGTTCATCTCTATTTCTATTTATCGCTTCTCTTTCCTTTTCCTGTAGTATTCTTTCATTTAATGAATCATGCCAAGTTTGAGAAACTTACAGTGTTTCTAGAGCAGGAGCACTCAGCATAGTTCTATTGGGTCCCTCCTGATATGGGAGAGGAATCTTTGTTGAGGTATCTTCCATAAACTCATCTTCTGATTTTCCACAACCTGTCATATGTTTGGTTTTTCTTGTGCACTTGCCTCCAGACTGCTCCTCTAACGTTAATACAGGATACAGTCCTTCTGTGACCATCGCCTTTCTCCATTGTTTCATCTGATCTTCAAGTGATACATGCATTGTTTTAGGATAAAATCCTCTATGACCCCTGGTACTTCTAGATCTATCTCGATCAAAGGCCTCCACTTCCCATTCTTCCAAAGCTTCATACTGGGTTAATCTAGGTCTGTGCTCTAACTCATTCATTCTATTTCTTAAATTCTGAAGAACTCTTCCATTAAATGTACCATTTTCTGGGAAAGCCAATATTCCATCACCTTTTGTATGATCAATCCAATTTTCTAACCATACACATGTATGATAACCCTTTTCCATCATCATAAATGAGGCAGGAGCCTTTGGTGGTGGGATAAGAATTCCTTCTCTAGTCTTAATGGGTTTATCTTTCTTGAAATAATTCTTGATTCTCTTCAAAAATGACATTTTTTTTTATTTCTCTCCGTACATCTTATGATTTGGTCTTCTTATGTATTCTTGTCTAGCACAACCTAAATATCTTCTATCTGGGGGATTCCCTATTAAAGTTGGAACATATTTCCACATACAAACTCCATTATCTATTACTATCTATTACATCTTTTGGTGGTCCCCTCCTTTAAACTCTGTAGATCTGGGGGTCGAAGATTCGCCTTCCTCGGCCCCAAACTTTGGAACTCTCTCCCTCTCCCAGTTAGGACCTCCGGCACTCTCATCCAATTTCGCAAATCACTAAAAACCTGGCTCTTCCCACAATCCTGTTAAATCCCCTCTGTTTCCTCAGCACCCTTTTAGCGCCATGATACCTCCGGTGACAGTGCGCTATACAAAATCCCCTTAACATAACATATACAAAATCCCCTTAACATATTACCGCTTCTATTTTGTCAAATAATTTGTCCTTTGTTTACACTTAGTTTCTCCAATCTTATTGCGGCTTTTACTCTTCCATCCAATCAGGCTTAAATTTACAAAATTATTTTATCCAATACTAGCACAGCTCTATTGTGACATCAGTATTCACTCCTCACTACTGATCCCTCCTTTACAATCCTTCGTAAATCACACTCCTGCTGTTTCAATCAATCCCTGCGCAACACTCTGTGACATCAGTGCAACAACTGACCCTCCCTTTACAATTCCTTGTCTTTGTCACACACCCGCTGCTTCAACCAATCCCAGCGCGGAACTCTGTGATGTCAGCACAACCCCGGCAGCTGACCCTCCCTTTGTAGTGTAGTTCCTATCTTCCCAATAGGCTCTGCGCATTGGAATAATACCTACAGCAGTAAAGGCCTAGGCCAGACGTTAACTAGGTCTACTACTGTCGATACTAGACTTAAAGTTTTGGGTTTGCCAGCTTAGCTCAGAGTTCACTAGAAACTTTCTCGAATGTTCAAGGAGGACTTAACTTCCCTGATTAGACAAGAAGGGATTTAGTTTCTGACAACCATAGAACATGACAACTTTGCTCTCCCCTAATCAAGAGTCAATCTCGAGAGTCGTGTGAACAAAAGGCAAATTATTTTACTCAGTCAGTACGTGCATTCTTAGTCTCATCAGAATGTAGAGAAAAGGAAGAGACGGGCGTGTTCAATAAAAAGGTGTTATTTATTGATCAGTCTCTTTTCTCATACAAGAGAAATGGATCGATATTATTGCAATACTTATAGTTAAGTAAAGTGCATACATTAAAAGCAATAGTATAAAATAATACTGTAAAAACATTGATATGGTTTCTAAGCCATAAGATGTTTTAAAATGAATAAAATATATTACATACACATATACATTTGACTAAACGTACTCAACTGGTGTTTCTAGATACGCCTACCCCGTGTACCTGACCTAAGTCTAATACGAGGGCGGGAATAGATAGTTACAGTTTAAGTTAAGTTTGTTTTTGCCAAGTGAATAACTAAAGAATTCTCTGTGAGGGGTTATTCAGTTCTGTACCTGGAAGTTAGGATGAATGAGGAATGGTATCTCTCTCTCTGGTCTCGATATTCCAGGCTGCCTGCGAGGGCTGCCCAGAAACGCCGGTGCTGGATTCTCGGCAGGAGAAAGCAGCGCGTCTCTCAGCGCGTCAGAAAGGCGGGCATGCTGCCAGCGGGGTCTGCTCTGCTCTTGGCTTCGGCAAGTATGGCTGCTCCGTCTCGTCACCACGCGTGTGTTTGCATATGGCAAGATCGGTAATATTTATACCTTTAAGGTGCCGAGATTGACGTAAGGATGGACATAGATACGTCAATAAGGATGTCATACGACTTGCTCGTTAGCACATTCTTTTACTAAAGTTCTCGGTGAAATCAAAACAATGGCCGCAGGGTTTTGCCCAGGTTGTCATAGGTTTGATTTGTTAGGAGAACTCCGTATGCCTTATCAGGGGCTGGAGGAATATCGCTTGTCTAATTAGATCGCAAGTGTTATGACCTAATCAGATAACACGTTCCTGTGCCGTAGTGTGACTGCGTCAGATAACGGTATCTGCATCATGGGGGTTTTCTGCCTCATGGGCTGACTGCTAGTTAACTTGTTGGTTTGTTTAACTAGAATAGGGTCAGGAATAGGGGGATCGATTCAGAACCTATAGGAATACATGACACCCACTCCACGCTAACTATGGACATATTTATTAATCTAGGCATAGTATAACATAGTACAACATACTATAGAGTAGTGTGTATACCTTACCACCCCAAAATACATAAATGCATTTTGAAATTTTCAAATATACTGAAAAATTGCAGACATATATATATGGTATGCACTCAAGCTGTAGAAAAATGCCAAAGTAATCGCATTTGTATACATTATTGCTTATTTGGTATATGAGAATTACACATGAAATGGTTTCTTAAATACAGAAAAAAGTTTCGAGACCATTCCATCACAGAATAAAATATCTATGAACATGCCAGCGGGCAGCTAATGTCTATAAGTTATCTAAAATTTAGAAACCTTAGTTCTCTAAGAATAGTTCTTACTTTAAGCAGAAGATAGTGTCCCGAAAAATATGCAAAAATATTTGGGGCTGCTGGAAAAACTGCTGTCCGTGAACTGGAGCGAAAATGTTCATGTGACTTTATTTTTAAAGTTGAAGGCCGAATTCAGGGAACGCCGTGTGCGAGCTTGCTCAAAAGTCTCTATTTCTGTTCGGGTGAGAACATCATATCATTTAGGCTTTCGAAGAAACTGTCAACAGCTTCCTGGGAAAGTTCCACTAACTCGGAAATAGGTGTAATCATGCATTCTTGTGCATGATTGTCTCCATTGACATTCTGATTTGCATTACTGACAGAAGGTCGTACCTGTTCGATGCTGCTTTCATCTTGAACTTCACTACCCATCAATCGTAGTGGTGAAGCTTCCACGAATGCCGTCATCAGGATTGGTAGCCTTTGAGGGCAGCACAAAGCATGAACCTTGATCGGGCTCAACAATGTTTCTGCATCCATCGGCGCCTCCGATTGTAGCGTCAGACAGGTGTCTAACACGCATTCTTCTCCGCATAGCAGACACCTCAATACAGGTAAAACACATCTTTGCCACATTGGTCGAAATGATAGAAACCAAGTCATGTTCAGGTCTCTAAGCCGGGAGAGTCCCAGGATTTTTGATATCCGGTCCCGGTATCCAATGGCTAGGATTGTTTCTTCCCTTGTCGCAAGAGTTTTGTCTGTGACATGGGTTGCCATAACGAAAAATAAGGACTAAGAATAGGATTCCTGCAATTAGTCCCAAGATCAGGGGAAGTCCGCCAAAAATCGAATGGACGAAATCTGGAAAAATACCCAGTATGGCTTTGAATGGTGTTAATGCCATCGAAAATACTGTCTTAAATACCTTTGAGACCCCATTGGTATCAGAAATATTTAAGATTTCATTCAGGATTTCCGCGAAATGTACGGGGGAATTAGTTGATAATAATGTATGTATCTCTGCAGTCGTCCTTGCGACTTGTAGATCATACGTTTCTTTTGATGACGAGAGCCTGGTAGGCGTCTGAAGAAGGACTGTTTTCATTCTGCTTAAAGTATCTATTCGAATAGAAGTAATTTTCAAATCGGGCCATGCCCTTGCCTCCCTGTCTGGGAAGGAGCTGGGGAACAATGAGCGTCCACAGCACTTGACCTTCGCAGTAGTAGTTACTAGATAAGGAGTCCCGGGCATAAGACTACAACATTTGCGGTCTACAATAAGAATGTAACTCCCATTATAGAGTCTTTGAAAGAATGGTTCTATTTCTGTTGCAGGTGCGCCTTGCTGGTGACATGAAAGGTTGTATGAATTCCCTTCACAGGCTCCATGCAAACTAATTCCGTTACACAGAAGTGTGCCACTTAGTGACATCGCACAATTGTTGCCACTAAGAAACACTTTCTGTCCTTTATTACTGACACATGCATGTGAATAGGGCAGGTTCCATGTTGTTTTAAGGTACCCCTTTCCTAATTTCTCGTACATGCCAGCCTGTATATATTTTTGGCAGTATTGAAACCTGAAGGTTGAGATTGGAATATTTATTATCCCATGTATTATCCATTCACTGACAGGTCGTTCTGACATTGTCATTGGTAATCTTTCTAGTTTTTCAATGCTCAAGATTGTATAATCAGCACCCTTTTGCGCCATACTGATTTGCCTATCAGTAAGGTTAAAGATTTGGAATAGTGACGTTGTGTTGATTAGACGCCAAGGCACATAGCCTGAACGCAGATTTTGTAACGTCCAGCCAAGCTGTACAATAGAACGCAATTGTGACTGACCGTGTTGTAATAACAGTAAGTCTTGCGATAATATATCGATTGCTGACGACACAATGCTGTCCAAAGAAAAAATTCTGGAGGACAGAGTCATTAACCCATTGTCCACTACAGAAAGTGATTTTTCCAAATTAATACGGTCAATTTCCCGTATTCTCTCTGCTGTTTCAATTTGAGTAACCTTCCAGGCCTCATTGTATGCTGCATATACAGAGGCTGCTATGAAACGCTTTTGACGCTGTTTGCGTGGTCCCAAAGTGAAATCACGCAAGTCAGCACCATCAGTAAGTAAAGTTAGGTGTTGCTTAATTTCTGCCAGTGTGGAAGTTTGTAGCCATTGAAGGCATAATTTGCCCACACTGTAGGTTGTTATTATCCCTGGGTGATGTCTTTGAGGATATCTAGGGTCTGGCCTGGTCATTTTGAACCCCTGTGTTTTGTTCAGGAATCTGTCTTGACAGTTATTAGTATCTGTGGGCCAGATCAACCACTGTTTCCAATCAGGATGTGTTCTGTTTTGGTTTAATATATGGTTTACGTCTATCTCTTCATCTGTATCAGAGTTATTGCTAAACATTGTTGGCTTTGGAATAGACGGTTTATTTAAATCTTTGATTTTGGCTAAGCCAAGACAGGTGGTCTGTTGAACGGTGTCTTTTAAAAATATCATTTGTTCTGGGATCATGCAGGCTCTAAACAAAGCTTCTATACCCTGTAATTGCCATTCTTTTGTACCCCAAACACTTTTCAATTCAACATTTTTGTCCCAATAATCAAATCCAAAAGTATTCATTTGTTCAAAAAATGAGTCTGAATATAACAATTTTGTGTTGGTTATCATGGTTTTGGTTCCTGTCTTGTTCGACAATTTAAAATAAAATGCTTCAGCATTACTTGTGTTAAAACCTGAAAAATATGAATATTTGTCGTAAACGGTTCTTGAGCTCCCTTTTGGAGGTGTTGCACAATGTTCCCATTGATTATAATTTAAAACATTTCTAGGTTGTGCAGATCTATGTAAAAAGTGGTTACCATAGTGGTTATAGCAATACATACTGTCATAATTTGTAGAACCCTGCAAATAATCATGTTTGGTAAATTTAGCAGACATTACTAAGTCAGACATCATATTATTAATGCTTTCGAAGTCCCAATCATCAGCAAATGAGTTTGGTTTTGCAAAGTCACTCAATGAGATCTTAATTTGGTGTGGATATTTCCGGATCTCGACCGGACCATAAATTTCATAGTCAGTGTTGTCCCAGGCTACCCCACCCGGTATCGGATTGGCTGTGAAGTTGGCTGAAGAAAGTTCTATTTTCTCGACGTGTGAAGATGTGTGTGGTTTGAGGATCAAGTTGATTTTCTGACTTGCTGTGTCCATTTTAGCATATTTTCCCTCAATGAAGCGTCCCAAAGTAAGTACCATGATGAGCCAAAGTATGAGAATAAATGCACCAAAACCCACCCAAAATTCAATCCATGGGGAAATCAGATATGTTTCTTTCAGTTGTTTCAAAAGTTCTTTAGCTTTATCTTTAAAGGTTTTTGATGATGTCTGTGTTTTTGATTCGCTGAAGCCCTCAGAGGAATCATCGAAGTTTATGAAGTAGCCGGATGCAGTTCTGTCAATTGTTCCAATTGGTTCAGGATTTCAGTTTCTTGCATTTTCACTTGGTACTTCATTATAGATTGGTGTGTCTCTGCTAAATGTTTTTATTTGGGTTTTCAGAGGTCTTAGTTCTATTGCATTGTTGCATAGTCCTTGTTGTTCTTCTGTAGGCGTTTCGAATGTGATGAGCCTCTTCGTTAGGACCTCTGTACTGGTAGCAAACCTTGGTGTTCTGCTACTTATTGGGAGTCCACTTGGCCTACTGTTTGTTATCGGCCACATGTTGTGGTTTTACCAGGTCGATTGATACAACTCGGTTCTCCTTTTTTCCAGCAAGTGGCGGTAGTACAACTGATCTTGTCCCGTTGACAGATAAGACAGGAACTGCTTTTCTGTAAGAAGGCCCAAATTCCTTCTTTACCGCGATCTTTTCCCTGACTAGATCCCCGACTTTTGGAATCCAGACAGGTCTTGCTGGGACAGGTGGTGGTTCTTCAGTGGTTGTTGACTGTTGTTTCAACTTTATGTTGCTCAGGTCTTTTCTTGTTTTGTTTAAGTCCTGCAAAATAGCCAAACGGTCTTTGATATCAAAGCTTTTTTCTTTCACCACTGAAGTCTGACTATCAATGTCAGAGATCATCATCCTAGTTCCAAATAATAATTCGTACGCACTGAATCCCTTCAGAGAATTTCTTGGCAAGTTATTGAGACTACGTTGGACACTTATTAGATGTTTGACCCACCCAGCTCCCGAACCTAATATCCTTTCCGTTATAGATTGCTTTATGCCTTGGTTTTTTCTTTACACCGTCCCGTACCCTCAGGAAGGAAGTGAGAAGATTCCCGCTGGACTATGCTCATTTGGCCATGTTTCCCCCCAGGCTTGAGGGCTAGAGTGGAGACAATGGTCAAACATAGCATGCTCTTAGCGTATATGCCATTTAGACCCGCAAATCTTTGTATAACAGTCCGAACGTCAGCCGAGTGCTGGTGATCTACATTGTAAGTGGAACTAGCCTGTATAAGTTAATCGCAACCCTTCCTTTTTACTCCTGATTTTTTCTGGAGTAGAACGACGAGGTATTAAACTGTTTCTCTCCCCACTGCGATCTCTGTTGCAGTTTGGGCAGTTTTTTACAAACATGGTGTGACGCAGGCTCATGCCTGGCCACCAGTACCGTGATTGTAATTCTTCCAGAGAATCTTTTAGTTTAAGGTGTCTGAGACCCTCGCCCATATGTGCGTCTGCGATTAACAAGTTTCTCCTGTCCATGTTTGGAATCACCCTATCCCCCACTCCAGGGATTCGAGCAAAAGGGACGGAGTTTGCATCGATTATGTATGTATAATTGAGTGGATAGTTGATCGGTAACGCTGAGCAGTCGCCTTTTGATGACGTTTTCACTGCCAGCACTGTTTCACCGTCAATGTATTTTAATGTACGCTTTTTTCGAACTACGGGAGCCGATTTAGTGGCTGCCGCTGTGGCTGTTTCGGCCAATGAATTCCCTGCAACGTGAACGCCATCACGCTGATGACTCAGTGAGTGTGTCACGTGAGTCTTTGGTAGCTCTTTCTGTAAAAGAGCTATTTGTTCCCAGAGCAGTTTTTGCTTTATTGGTGCATCTGTGTCATCTTTGTAACCATTTTGAATCCATGTCTGCAAATCGCTGTTATATGATTTGACGCAGTAATATGAATCTGACACTATAAGTGTCGGGAATTCGCGATCCGCATTATCTAGCGCCATTTTCAAAGCTAATATTTCAGTTTGTTTTTCTGAATTAGTTTCTACTGAGTGTGATTTTGTTAATAGAGGTTTTAGTTTACCTCCGCGCCACACTTCTTTTGTAATCTCACATGTGGGGTTGTATGCTTGTTCTCCCCAAACGGACGGTTGAGCATGTCCGTCTGTATAGATTACACAGGCGTAATGTCGTAAAGGCAGAATGTCGATTGGCAGAGGATATGTTTCATCATATTCTAGATTTTTTAATTCTTCTAGTTCTGGATCAAAGTAGTAGTATACTTTGTCCGTTGTGATTGAATTCACCCATTGTAACCATTCTGGATCCAATGTTGTTGTTGGTAAATTACACGGTGTTGTTAATGCCTCAAAGGCTGTTTCAGCTGTTCTGACTGTGATATGTCTACCGTCTGCTTGATCTTTTTCTCTAGCTATTGCGGTTTGAACTGCATGAACAATTTTTTCTTTGTTGCTGAATTTCTGTTCAGCTTCTGTGTACAAGTGTGATTTGAATGCAATTGGTACCTTTTCTCCCTCATTAGAGGTCAGGTATGTGAATCCACATCTCCCTGGGATGACTTGAATCACAAGATTGCGTGTGTTATCACGTGTTTCTAATTTTGTTTTAATTAGCATGTCTGTTTGTAAGGATCTCAAAATTTCTGTGTGTATTTGAGTCCAATTGGATCTTTTAAAATCTGGTTTAATTAGATCATAAAGGGGTTTGACCCTTTCTGCGTAATTTGCAATGTATGTTCTTCCGAAATTTAGGAAGCCTAGAATCGACTGTAAGTTTTTTAGTGTTCTAGGTGCTTGGAGTACGGCACATTTCTCTGGGAAATTGTCAGCCAGGCTTTTGCCTTCACTTGATAACTCATATTCTAAGAATAGGACTGTCAGATGGGCAATTCTGGATTTTTTAAAGTTGAATTTGTAACCCTCTGCAGCGAACCCAAGTATTATGGTGTTCACTCTTTTCAAGTGAGTCTCCAAGTCATCATCTGTTAAGTAAATGTCATCGACATAAGATAATGCTTCATCATCATATAGATGAAGTAATTCTGTTACTCTCGCTGAGAATACCCCCGGGCTGTTCTTGTACCCCTGGGCTAACCGACAGAATTGTTTTTGAGTGCCATTTACTGAGAATGCAGTTAAATATCTGCTCTCTGGTGCTATGTTTTGACAAAAGAATCCATTGGAGATGTCTAAGGTTGTTTTGTATTTTTGCGCACTATGTTATTCATTAGTGCAGCACTGTGTGAGTTTTGCACTGCAAAAGTTTTGCAACATGTGTTAAGGTGTCGGTAATCCAAAACTAGACGATATGAATTGTCTGGTTTGGAGACCGGAAACAAAGGATTGTTCATTTGTGAGGTGCAAGTTTCAATCACCCCCTGGTATTCTAGCTGATCTAGTATTTCATTTACCTGTTTTTTAGCTTCTTGCTTAATTGGGTACTGCCTTTGTGCAGTAGGTTGTGATTTTAACTGGATTTTGTGAGGAGGGGAGTCCTCATCCCATCCTACATGATTTTTATATAAAGCAGGTGCTAGAGCCACTGCCCACTTTCTGGCAAGTGTGTATTTTTTATGAATTGGAATTTGATTTGAGAAGGCAGGCATAATTACTTCTTCGCCATGAGGGCACTCCCTGACAAACTCTGGTGGCCAGTCTTTTTCAGCTAGAAGGATGTCATAACCCTTGGAGAGGTTATCCCAAAATAGTCCCCTTATTTTCCTAGTCTTATCTCCCTCTATACGTAATGTTATCTCGTATATCTTGTGAGGTTTGCTAACCCTGGTGTCTGCAGTTTCCACTTGAAGATATTCATTCGTGTCCACTGTCTCCAGATGATTCATAAGGACTTTGCGAGCTATGCTCACTTCTGCTGCGCTGTCTAGCATTGTCTGAGCCCACTCTCCGTTTTTCAGTTGTGTCCTCAGTATTCTCGGCATTGTTAACTACCTTGATACTGGCTACCTTCTTTTTTGGAAATTGTAATTTCTTTTTTAGTTGAGCAGGTTCCTTGTCTTTGGACTTGGCGTGCTCTTCTCTTTGTTCTGATCGTCCTCTTCTTTCCGATTTCTGCGAGGAAGTCTGAAAAGATTTAGAGGGACGCGTATCAATGTCTTGATATCTATCAGGCTTTTTTATATTATCCCTATTTCTAAGGTTATATCTTTTCCCAGAGGGGTCACTCTGAGGTGACCTGTGTCTTTGGTTCGGAGATTTTTCTCTTCGCCTAGGAGACCTTCCTCGGGACTGGAATTTCTTTTCTTTAGGATTGGATTGTTTGTTTCCATCCCAGTTCTTTTTTGGTGAATTATTATTAAAAAATATTTTTTCTGGACTTTCAGTCAGTTGTGGTTTTACTGGTATTCCACCTAAACTGTCTCTACCTAGTTCCTCATAGGATTTTTCTATGATTCTGGCAATTTCAGCTGGTTGGTCTGCTATATCTGTCTCTTTTAACCTCTGGCGGATCGCCACGTTTGCTGCTTCACCTTTTATGTTGGCTAATAATATAGCCGAGACCTGCTTGAAGTCTTTCAGTAATTTCATACCAAGAGTTAAAGCAGGTTCTGGACCGTATTCGTCTTGAATTTGTTTTAGCACATCTGGTATCACCGAAATGGATGGAACACCGTGCGTTTTTGTGTAGATGGAAGCAAAGACTGTACCCCAAGTGTCACAGTCCTCTATGTGTGGTGCGATTCCCATTGGGAGACATATAGTCAGAATCCTGTGTTTTTCTAGCGGGGTGGTGTCAGGAAACACCGCCTCTATTTGGGTAATTTTCTGTGCCAACCAGAATGGTATTTGTTCCCGTTTAGCCGGTACTTTACCTAGGCAGGATTGGATGTTCTGTGGTGTAATTTTATTTGTGTTCCCCTGGTGAGGGGTCAGCTGTGGAAGTTTAATCGCTGGCTGAATTGTTGAAGTCCGCATCACATACTGAACTAATTGTCTATGAATTTTTATTAATTGTTTTAGCTGTGTTAAAAGGTTTGGTGCAGACATCCCATCGATGTCTGGATGTGGTGTGTATCCGGCCAGGACCGGCCACGTTGCGCCTGGTCTACCTAAAGGACCGAGCCTGGTGATGTGATTGTTATGTTTTAGGGCGCCATCAAATAAGAGCAAATGCTCTTGAAATTTGAGTGGTACTTCCACCTCCTCGAAAGGAGTGTACTCATTAGGAGGTTCCTCTATTTTGTAATAGTGGAAGTACTTTGTTACAGCATTTGCTGCTGGAAAATGTATCCATGAATAGTATACCTCTGTCTGCCGATATTCGTGTGCCTCAATTACGAATATGACTGTACCACCTCTAGGTGTCAGTCCATTTTCTATAAGTTTTAAGGTTATAGATTTTCTTTTAATGACCGGGATGAGTATTATCTCCGGGTCTGCATTTTGTAGTGCAGTATCAGCTTCTGCTATGTCAGCTGCTAATCTAACTGCCTCCCTTTCTTCATCACTGTCTGTCATTTTACCGACAGGATGGTTATTTTGTTTGCAGATCAGGTTTCTTATGGAAACCAAGATTAGATGCACAATATTTTGGAACTGTTTATCCTTCAACGTTGACTATACCAAGAACCATACATAGGAGTTCCCTCCTGCGAGGTCTGGCGGATATAACCTTTCACCCACTCCAGACGTCTTTGGAGTATTTGGGAAAAGGGGTCTGAGTGAGAAAGCACGACTGAGTTACTCTAAATGTCTTACGTTAGTTTTATCGCCCTTTCCAAACGCGTTGGGCGCCATGTAGTGTAGTTCCTATCTTCCCAATAGGCTCTGCGCATTGGAATAATACCTACAGCAGTAAAGGCCTAGGCCAGACGTTAACTAGGTCTACTACTGTCGATACTAGACTTAAAGTTTTGGGTTTGCCAGCTTAGCTCAGAGTTCACTAGAAACTTTCTCGAATGTTCAAGGAGGACTTAACTTCCCTGATTAGACAAGAAGGGATTTAGTTTCTGACAACCATAGAACATGACAACTTTGCTCTCCCCTAATCAAGAGTCAATCTCGAGAGTCGTGTGAACAAAAGGCAAATTATTTTACTCAGTCAGTACGTGCATTCTTAGTCTCATCAGAATGTAGAGAAAAGGAAGAGACGGGCGTGTTCAATAAAAAGGTGTTATTTATTGATCAGTCTCTTTTCTCATACAAGAGAAATGGATCGATAATATTGCAATACTTATAGTTAAGTAAAGTGCATACATTAAAAGCAATAGTATAAAATAATACTGTAAAAACATTGATATGGTTTCTAAGCCATAAGATGTTTTAAAATGAATAAAATATATTACATACACATATACATTTGACTAAACGTACTCAACTGGTGTTTCTAGATACGCCTACCCTGTGTACCTGACCTAAGTCTAATACGAGGGCGGGAATAGATAGTTACAGTTTAAGTTAAGTTTGTTTTTGCCAAGTGAATAACTAAAGAATTCTCTGTGAGGGGTTATTCAGTTCTGTACCTGGAAGTTAGGATGAATGAGGAATGGTATCTCTCTCTCTGGTCTCGATATTCCAGGCTGCCTGCGAGGGCTGCCCAGAAACGCCGGTGCTGGATTCTCGGCAGGAGAAAGCAGCGCGTCTCTCAGCGCGTCAGAAAGGCGGGGCTGCTGCCAGCGGGGTCTGCTCTGCTCTTGGCTTCGGCAAGTATGGCTGCTCCGTCTCGTCACCACGCGTGTGTTTGCATATGGCAAGATCGGTAATATTTATACCTTTAAGGTGCCGAGATTGACGTAAGGATGGACATAGATACGTCAATAAGGATGTCATACGACTTGCTCGTTAGCACATTCTTTTACTAAAGTTCTCAGTGAAATCAAAACAATGGCCGCAGGGTTTTGCCCAGGTTGTCATAGGTTTGATTTGTTATGAGAACTCCGTATGCCTTATCAGGGGCTGGAGGAATATCGCTTGTCTAATTAGATCGCAAGTGTTATGACCTAATCAGATAACACGTTCCTGTGCCGTAGTGTGACTGCGTCAGATAACGGTATCTGCATCATGGGGGTTTTCTGCCTCATGGGCTGACTGCTTGTTAACTTGTTGGTTTGTTTAACTAGAATAGGGTCAGGAATAGGGGGATCGATTCAGAACCTATAGGAATACATGACACCTTCACACGGTAATACAAAACTTTCTTATAACTTTTTACCAAAAATGTCATTAATAACAACATAAAAACATTTACTACTCTGTCGATTTTCATAAACCAAAAGAATAATTGATTTCTTTTACTACGAGTAAAACCTTCCGCTTACCCCTCATACACTGTGAGTAAAACCTTTCCGTTTACCCTTCACTCTAGCTCAGTAGAACCGGTTACTCTTCCAGTGTTACCCTTTCTAGGTGATATAACACCAACATTTCACCAGCGAACTCTTTGCTAACAATCACTCTCACTTATTCACAATTTAATTTCTAAAACCGATGAGTAAAATCACTGCAGTGTGATTTCCATTCATCACCCACTATACACTTCCCGGGAATTTCCAAACAACATAAAACAATATACTGACAAGTTTGTTAAAACATAAATCCATAACCAATAATCACCAAGCTAATCAATAAAAACCATACCTCTGCTACCAGCATACTGATCCAGCGGGCTACCAACCTGAGGACATCTATCACTAAATACTCATTTGGGCCCATAATCACACTCACACAATACAGGCCAGTGAACACCGCTGGGGATCAATTTATAGGGCTAAATTCATACATCCTTTTGCTTATCAGTCTTAAAATCTTTATTTATTACTACGCCCTTTCTTTACAAATGGATCTATTGTAGTTGAGTAGAGTTGATAATCATGAAGTAGGTCTCATTTACCTGATTTCTTATTGAATAACCACAGACTCGAAATGTTTTTTAAATGTTTATCTAAATTAATCATAAATAGCAAAACAATTTACAGTGTTAACTCCATCTTTCAGAGGAAGTAGAATCTGTCTATCCAATTAATTGATATTTCACAATAACAAGTGCCTCATGAAAGAGAGGACAGAGAGAGAAAGCACATGGACACAATACACAGATTTTTTATATTTACATGGGATGGTGTGAAAATCAGACCCCTCTGGCCAAGAGTTAAGGGCCCCTTAAAGAATTCAGGTGACAGGTTCTTCAGGACAGGATAGGATAGGACAGATGATCTCTACTGGATTAGACGCCTGCATCTCACCCCTCTCTGATGCTAACTTCCTCATCGGTTCTTCCACAATCTTATTCTAATTCTATTACCTCCTCGATTCTTCTGCAATCTTCTTCTAATTCTAATTTGCTTGTAAAATTCTAAGTCTGCTTCATCAGGTATTCCATCAGCATTCAGACAGCATCTCTGTCTTTCAGCGTTCTGGCAGCGACAGCTCTCTCTAATTTAACTACCTACCTCAATTATACCTTCTAATGGCAAGTACCACCCCTAAATGTTTCAACCTTATGAAACTCCTTATTCTGATTGGACAAGCTGAGGGGCTGATCATCTCACCATGCTAAGTTTAATACTTTTCTAAACAGCTTATTTTTTTAAGTTTCCGCCCATTCATTTGTTCTCCCAAGCTTTATTTCCCACCCATATTTGTAAACTTATTGACAACAATTTATACAATTTCACAGTTGTTCATTGAATCTTCATGATGTTCAGTTGGTTATAGTAAATGTCCTTGGACGAGTCTCAAGACTTGAGCTCATTGCTCCGGAGTGGTCTCTCCTGCGCATGTCCCAACCTCATGTGGGCATCAGACCTTAGCGTTTCTAGGCGGCCCAAATATGAACTAATAGAGAGGTCAAAAAGACAAAGTATTAGATTCAAATAATATGATTTCACTCTATACCACCTATCTCTAATCTAATCCCATTTACTTATAAAGACTATTTATGCATTAGCATTTAGTATATAACACAGTTTATTTTCAGCAAAGCAGATGCTTAGCACGTGAGTTACCAAGCGGCCATATTAGATGCTATTGCGCAGAAGCAGAGTTTTCCCTCCAAGCATTTAGTCGTCATGCAGCTGACGCATGCAGTTTATTTTCCCGCATTAGCTATCTTTAATTACACTCGGGTTACTTGTTAGTAAAACACATAGGCAAGCTTCCCCATTTTCTAGAAAATATGAAATGTCGTGTAAAATTAGTATTACAAACATTATAATTACTTCATTATGGAATTATATGGGAGGATTACTTCCGAGCAAGTCTCTTACCTGCTCGCAGGCAGGTCGCTCCCCACGCTGCTGCATGGCCCTGCCTGCATTGTTTTTGCCTAATCTTGTATTTTTCCCCTGTGCTTGTACTTGCTTTCTTGCCCAGACTTGTTTTTTCCCCTGTGCCTAACTTGCTTTCTTGCCCAGACTTGTTTTTATTCCCCCTGTGCCTGTACTTGCTTTCTTGCCCAGACTTGTTTTTATTCCCAGATTTGTTTTTATTCCCCTGTGCCTGTACTTGCTTTCTTGCCCAGGCTTGTTTTTATTCCCCTGTGCCTGAACTTGCTTTCTTGCCCAGACGTGTTTTTATTCCCCTGTGCCTGTACTTGTTTTCTTGCCTAAACTTGTTTTCCTTCCTGTGCCCAGTTCTCCCGCGGCCCCCACCCGTTTTCCCGCTGCTGCGTCCCTGTGGCCCCACCCCCTGCAATCCCATTCGCCGCCCCGCTCACACCTCCCAGCTGCTCCTCACGCACTCATCCCCTAATATGGAGGCCGAGCAGCGTGTGCACCGCTGGCGCGCCGAAGACAAGCCCGTCTACGCCCGTCCGCGCCTGGACCACGCCCACTGCCAGGACCCCTGGACCCCGCAAACACCACGACGCCCGACACGATGCCAGAACCCTCCACGCACTAAACACCGGACTATCACACACCTGCTTCCTGGCCGCCCCGAAGCGCACCCATGGAACTTTCACCTGCCGTAACTGCAGCTTCACAAGCAACCGCCCCACCATGCTGCCGACCAGGAAAGAACCCAACCACCTCAGATGCATCCTTCTCAACACTCGCTCCGCCCGCAAACACGGCATTGAACTCTGGGACCTACTCAACTCAACCTCCCCAGACATCGCCTTCCTGACGGAGACCTGGCTGAACCCCTCCTCGGCACCCGACATAGCCATAGCCATCCCGGAAGGCTACAAGATCACCCACAGGGACCGCACCAACGGAGCAGGAGGAGGAATCGCCATCGTCCACAGGAACACTCAGAGTCTCGACCAACACCGACGACACCCTCAGCACCGCCGAACACCTGTACTTTCAGATCCACACCGACCCCAACACCACCCTCAGAGGAACCCTCATCTACAGACCCCAGGACCCTGACCACAGTTCAGCGACTCCATCGCCGACTTCGTCAGCACACACGCCCTCGCCTCCACGGACTACATTCTCCTCTGGGACCTGAACTTCCACCTCGAGAACAACAAGGACACCAACTCCACCACCCTGACCGACAACCTAGCCAACCTCAGACTCAGACACCTCGTCACAACACCCACCCACTCTGCCAGTCACACGCTTGACCCAATCTTCTCCGCAAGCCCCCACGTCTCCTTAAACCACATCACCGAACTCCATTGGACCGACCATCGCTGCATCCACTTCACCTTCAAGAAACCCACCACGCACCACCGCACCCAATAGATGCCTCGCCGCTGCTGGAGCAAAGTCACCGAAGACCAGCTAACCACCAACCTCGCCCAGAGCCCACCCCCCAACCTCGTCTCCCACAACCTCAGAGAGTGGATCAACGACTGCGCCAACACCCTCGCCCCGATCAAGAAACCCTCCAACAGTCACACCAACAAGAAAGCCAGTTGGTTCACTGAAGACCTCCGGGCCTCCAAGCAAACCTGCCGAAAGCTGAAGAAGATCTGGCTTCGTGTACTAACACCGGACAGCCACGCAGCCCACAGGTTCGCCACCCGCAGACACCATCACCTCATCAGATCCGCCAAAAGGGCCTCCTTCAAAAACCACCTAGACAACAACGCGTACAACAGCAAAGAGCTCTTCAACATCGTGAAGGAACTCTCCAACCCCAGCTCCAACACCAATGACGTCCCACCCTCGCAAGACCTGTGCGACTCGCTGCCTACCTTCTTCCACCTCAAGATCGCAGACATCCATGAAGGCTTCAACGCCACAACCGCCCCGACAACCACTGAGACCTCCGCCACCGCGACCACCATCAGCGCCAACTGCCTGCTCTCCTGGACCAACATCAACGACGACAACACCATCAAGATCATGAACACCATCTTCTCTGGATCTCCGTCAGACCCATGCCCACACCACATCTTCAACAAAACCAGCACATCCATCGCACACCATCTCCGGAAAGTCATCAACACCTCCTTCGAGACAGCAACCTTCCCGGAGAGCTGGAAGCACGCCGAGATCAACGCCTTACTCAAGAAACCCAAGGTGGACCCCTATGACCTCAAGAACTTCTGGCCCATCTCCCTGCTCCCGTTCCCGGCAAAGGTCATCGAGAAGACCGTCAACGAACAACTGACCCGCTATCTCGAGGAGAACAACTTCCCAGTCCAGGTTCCGCAGCAACCACAGCACTGAGACTGCCCTCATCGCCGCCACCGATGAGATCAAGTCCCTGCTGGAAAACGGAGAAACGGCGGCCCTCATACTCCTGGACCTATCAGCTCCCTTCGACACGGTCTGCCACCACACACTACGAACACGCCTCCACAACTCCGGGATCCAAGAGAAGGCCCTGGACTGGACCACCTCCTTCCTCTCCGGCAGAACACAGAGCGTCCGCCTTCCCCCCCCTTTCCGCTCCGAAGCCACCAAGATCATCTGCGGGGTACCCCAGGGCTCATCCCTCAGCCCAACTCTGTTTAACATCTACATGGCACCGCTCGCCGACGTCGTCCATCGGCACGACCTCAACATCATCTCCTACGCCAATGACACCCAGCTGATCCTCTCCCTCACCAAAGACCGCCAAAACCAACCTTCACGAAGGAATGAAGGCCGTCGCTGAATGGATGAGGAACAGCCGACTGAAGCTGAACTCTGACAAGACGGAGGTCCTCATCCTCGGATCCACCCCTTTGGCCTGGGACGACTCCTGGTGGCCGACCGCACTGGGAACCGCTCTAATACCCACCGACCACGCACGCAACCTAGGGGTCATCCTTGTACTCCACCCTCTCCATGACTAAACAGGGCAACAACGTCTCCTCCTCCAGCTTCAACACCCTCCGCATGCTCCGCAGGATCTACAAGTGGATCCCCACTGAAACCAGAAGAATGGTCACCCAGGCCCTCGTCAGCAGCAGGTTGGACTAGGAAAACGCCCTCTTCGCAGGGGCCTTGGACAAACTCCTGAGACAGCTCCAATGCATCCAGAACGCCTCTGCACGCCTCATCCTTGACATCCCTCGCCGCAGCCACATCACACCCCACCTGAGAGACCTGCACTGGCTCCGGGTCAACAAGATGATAACCTTCAAGCTCCTCACCCACGTTGTGTGATGCGGCAGAAGTGACCCACGCACGCTGCCGTAGTGTTCCCTGGTTGCCCCACCCACCCTTGAGAGGAGCTGCTCGCTAATGGCCTCTGGCTCTGTTTCTACCAGCAGTTAGGTTGTGTGAAGCCTGCACCGACCTGCGCCAATGTGAACGACCTGCATTGCCTCCCCCCGCCCACCTACTGACTGCTCATTGTTGTCCGGGCGTTGCCTGTGCGCCGCCGATGACTGCTGTCGGTGCCGTCTCGGAGCCCCTTAGACGGGCGGTGTGACGCGCTGGGATGCGATTTTGTTGGAAGAGGCTCCAGGGAGGCTGAGAAACGCAATGAGACGCCGGATACCAGTAAGGAACAAGCGAGGGACCTGGTGGTAGGCGCGGGACGGTGGGGGCTGAGAAAGAAATAGAAAGAAATAGAAATTGAACTCTGCACCTTGTCCTAGGGGGGAAAATCAGGCAAGAAAAAGGAAAAGAAACGTACAATAAGAGGGTACAAGGGGGTTAAGAGAGGGTCTCTGCACTGGAGTCAGGACTGGGTTAGGACTGCATCCCCCCAAACAAAATATATATGTATAAAAGAAAAACGGCAAAAGTTAGGAGGCTGACCTAATGTCAGGGAACTACGAGGGAGCTGGAATCTGATTGGAATAGATTTTGGAATTCTCAGTAAGTGAGTGGCACGAGGAGACAAGAGGCTTGGTGTCTGTACAATGCCCGTATACACCTGCAACGCATTGTCTGGAAAGTTATAAGATCACTGCAGCAGGCTCCCTGCGCACCTCCCTGCACATTTTAAGTGTCCATCCATTGGTGAGAGAATAATAAAATGTCAGTCTCGAAGACAGCAAAGATGCGTAGTAAACAGTCCAAAGTTGGAGTAAGAAAAGAGTTCCTCAAATCTGGCCATTCACCTCCAACGCCCGCACTCAGGTCTAAGGGCGTCAGAAGAGGAAAAAGAAATGCCCAGCTGAGAATGGATTTAAAAGCAAAAGCTTTAGTACTTGCGGAAAAAAGTAACCAGTTGATCAAAATATCTCAGATAAGTTCCTTGAGGAGGAAGAGGAGACTCTATCTGATCTCTCAGTTGATTTGAATGCGTCGGATGTGGGCGGTGAACAGGCCCGGACTGGCCGTTGCGGGCACCGGGCAATGCCCCGGTCGGCCGCATGGGTGGGGGCCGGTTTTGGGCCCCAGGGGGCCGGTTTTGTAGAAGAAGGAGACGGAGTAAAGGATGTGCCAAACCCAATCAGGGGGGATGAGATTTTATTGAACTCTTAGCAGTATCCTCTTTTCAGTAGGCCCCTTCCAACACTGGGTAAATCCACGGGAGGCCAGGGAACACCATCCACCTCTGATCATCCCCTCTCTGATCTGGTAACACATCCTCAGCCACAAGAGACATGTATAGGGTCCCTTGGCCAGTCAGTCCCCAACTCCAGAGGTCCAAATACCCCATCAGATGCTGCGAAAGGAAGACGGGAAGGGGGGGCTTGATTCTATATCTCAATCAGTGCTAATCTCAGATCCAGAAAAAAGAAAAGGAAGCAGACCCCATTGCGGCGGGAGCTGATGGCAATCTTGGTAAAAGAGGAGTAGAGCATTAGCAACTAGACACTAAGACTCTAAGAAAAAAGAAAAAAAAAGACATATGAAGGCATCACAAGCACATGAAATATCACACCTACACGACAGACACACAAAGGCTGAGGAAAATTTAGGCAGTCTACCTAGAAGAGTCGCTGAGGTGGAGGCACGTGTTTCTGCCTTGGAGGATAACATCACCTCCACCCAAAGAGATCTTCAGGCGTTGAATAAAAACAAGTGGCAGATGGAATCAAAGCTACAAGACTTAGAGAACTACAACAGAAGATCTAATCTACGCCTGGTGGGCATACCGGAGGGTATGGAAATGGCGGGAATGGTAAAATGGACGGAATCATTATTGAGAAAGGCAATACCTGAATTGCAAGGGGATCTTACAATCACCAGAGCCAATAGGCTACCTGCACACAGGCCTGCCAATCTCAAATACCCTCGAACAATTTTAATAAACTTCTCAGATTATAGAGTAAAAGAGCAAATCCTAAGTACAGCCATATCAAAGAGATCATTTACTGTCTCCGAAATTAAAAACTTTAAAATCTTTTCCGATATGTCAGCAGCCTCTACCTACAGACGTAAGGACTTTGTTAAAATGATTGACTCTTTTGAGGCCAAAGGGGAGCAGGCAATGATTGTGCAACAACCAAAGCTAAAAGTTCTAGCTAAAGGAAAAATGTTTATCTTTACGGACACATCAGAAGCCCAAAACCTCTTGGAAGGCCTTACTGTTATATAAGGGAAAAGAGTCTCTGTGGCTATACATATATCGGGAAAAAAATATATACATAAGTAAAATTTTGAGAAGCAGATGAAAAGAGCTCCTAGGGAAGGGTGAAAGGGGCGAACCAGGGAACGCAACAGGATGCAATAAGATGGCATCCAGTAAGAAGAGGAAGAAGAAGAAGGAGGGAAGGACTGGTGGACAATTTGGGGTTTCCCTTCTACGGGGGGGGCTGGTGGTGGGGGTGAAGCAGTTAGAAAAAGAGAGTTTATAGACGAAGAGAAAAGTTTTTACTTTCTTTGTGTGTTTCTAAGAGGACGAATAATGCTGCTAAGGAAAGTTGTTTTTTTGCACTATGTTTCTTTGATTTAGGCATGGTATATTGCACATTGAACATCGTACTCTCATGCACTTTATAGCACAGTTTCTATGTTTAGTATGCTGCTCTAATATTTGCGCGACTTGCACTTTAAGTATTTCTTGTTTGTCTGATATGACAACTGCGCGATTTGCACTTTACGCTATTTCCGCACAATTGCTATAATGTTTAGGCCGGTTGTATCGGTTCAAAGTTTGAGTGATTTGCACTTTAAATATTCCTTGCATAACTGATGTGACAACTGCGAAATTTGCACATTATTGCTACTTTGCACAATTGCTATAATATCTAGGCCAATATTTAGTCCAGCTGTATCGTTTTTTTTATCGGCTATTTTGCACAATTCCTATAATATTTAGGCCAATATTTAGGACAGTTGAATTGGCTTTTGTATTGGGTTAATATTTGCGCAGTTTGTACAATTGAAGATAACTTGTCTTGTTGAAAATATCTTATCTATTCATCGTAGTTTTAGGGTGGTTGTAATATTAGTAGGAGAAAGACCTTGCATATTTTGCACAAGTCGCACTTTAGAAGCATTTCTCTTTGCACATAGAGCGCAAAACTGCACTTTAGTGGATTGTGGTTGTAACCTGTGGATAAAAACAAGCACCAACTTCCTGTTTTTTAATACACTATGAATAGGAGTAAGGTGACATTCTTGTCTCTGAATGCTAATGGGTTGAACAACAGACGTAAAAGGTGTGCAATAGTGAGCTGGTTAAAAGGTCATCACCCCGATGTGATCTTTATACAAGAGACACATCACCGAGCCCTATCAGAGTCTAGTAAAATGTTTAAAAATTGGGCGGGCTATTATTGCTCATCTGTATCAGAGACCGCGCAGAGGGGTGTGAGTATCTTTATAGGTAAGCACTTTAAATTTCATGTGGAAGGATCGCATTCAGATATGAGTGGTAGATGGACATTCCTGCATGGGAAAATAAATCAGATAAATATAATACTTGCTACAATTTAGGCGCCAGTCATAGATGATCCACTCCCTATCCTGCAATTAAAGCAAGCATTGACAGGCATACCTGGTCAAATAATATGGGGAGGCGATTTTAATTTTTTATAAAACCCCACGGTTGACTCAACTAAAAAAAATAGAAGACAAAGCAAACCACAAGTTGCTATCGCCTTGCGGGGTTGTAAGACGGATTTAGATATATTTGATAATTGGCGTTTTAAAAACCCGCTTAAACGGGAATACTCTTGTCACTCTGCAAAATATGATTCATCATCCAGGCTGGACTTCTTTTTAACTTCACATAGCTTCGGAATTAGTAAATATGAGCATTTAGTAAACGCATTCTCAGACCACACACTCATTAAGATGGAAATAATCATAGGAAAGATAGATAAAGAAGGACAAAGAAGATGGTACTTCAATAAACTTAACCTAGCGGATCAGCAATGCTGTGCAGAAATTGAGAAGGAGATAAGGGTCTTTTTTAATATAAACAAAGATTCTGCCCCAATCAACATAATGTGGGATGCTTTTAAGGCAACATTGAGAGGCATAATTACCTTCAAAGAGATACCAAAACAGAAGGCCAAAAGGGAGGAGAGAATGGCGTTAGAAACTACATTGGCCAATGTAAATCAAGAGTATTATAGAAATAGGACCCCAGCCACCAGGCAAGAAGTATTCAATGCTAAAACAAAAATGAGGGAATTCTATTATGACTTAGTGGATATGGCAAGTAGGTTGTAGCTGCAGAAAAACTATGAAGAAAGCGAATATACGGGGAGATTACTAGCCTGGCAAGCAAAAGAGAACCAAGTCTGTAATAGAGTTGATTGCATACAAGACAAGGTATCTAAAGCTCGTATGAAGACTACATCATCACTAGGATAGGTATTGCTTAAACATTATAAAGATATTTATCAGACTTCTCAACAGGTTACATTAGAAACAATCAACGACTTTTTACAGGAATTGCATATTCCAAAGTTATGAAGTAATTTTAAAGAGTGGTTGCTAGCTGAATTCACGAAAGAAGAGCTAGATGTGGTTATCAGCTCCCTGCCTAATTGTAAAGCCACTGGGGAAGATGGTATTCCAGTGGAATTTTTTAAAGCGTTCTCCACAACACTCGCCCTGAATTTTTAACACTTGCCAACTACCTATTAAAAGGGGGGGATCCTCCAGCATCTTTTCGTACTGCAGTAGTAGTCCGTATTTTGAAAAAAGATAAAGATAGTGAAAACGTGAACTCTTATAGGCCAATAAGCCTTTTAAATACTGACTACAAAATGTTTACCAAACTGCTTGCAAATAGATTAAATAAGATGGTAGGATCACTTATTGGGGCAGACCAGTGCGGCTTTGTAGCAGGGAGACAGCTCTATACTAATACACATTTTTTACTGGAAGCTTTGGATTTTTTTAATGTTAATAAGGTGGAGGCACAGATCTGGTTTTTAGATGCCGGAAAGACATTTGATCCTGTCTCTTGGAATTGTCTCTTTGCGATCCTGGAAAGGTTCGGTTTTCCAAACAAATTTGTATTTTTATTAAAGCAACTTTATAGGAACTCCCAGACGCAAATTTTAATCAACTCACTAAATGTAAGGACATGCCAAATAAACAGAGGCACTCGGCAAGGCTGTCCCCTCTCCCCGATTTTATTTGCTCTATTTATTGAACCATTGGCAATTGAAATTCGGGAAAAAAGACCTCATACGGCTCCGGTTAGAGGAATGACCAATATAAAACTCTATGCCGATGATATTGTGCTTTTCCTGGATTCAAAGAAAGCCACTCAGTCAGAGGTTATGAGAGTGTTTGCAGATTTCCAAAAAATAGGCGGATACAAAATAAACAAAACCAAAACAGAAATTATATCATGCAATTGTAGTGTAAACACTCTCCTATTAGGATTTTGAAAGATATATAATACCCGCCCAAAGAGATATCTAGGAATTTATGTAACGGAGAAAGTAGAAGATCTCTATTCCCTAAATCATATTCCTTTACTCAAAAAGGTGAGCTCTCAGTTAGCACGATGGAACCAGCTCCCGCTATCAATAATGGGACGGTTTGCGTTAATTCGAATGTCTATCCTGCCACTTTTTAATTTTCTTTTTAGTGCAGCTCCCTGTGCAAATACAGACTTCCTTTTTTAAGCAAATAGACAGTATGTTCTCTTCTTTCCTATGGGCAAATAAGGTACCAAGATTGGCACTTAGCACTTTAAATTATCCGGTCGCAGAAGGAGGATTATCTCTTCCGAATGTTAGAGACTATTATTATACAACAGTTGCACATCACAGTTTTAGATTTTTCTTTTTAGACACTCAAGAAGTAGATCATTTCTTTATGAAAATGATAGTAAGGGAACATAATATCATTGACCCTACAAGAGTGACCAAGTATCCTAAAAAAGTACGCTATAAGACCTTACAATGGCTACTTAAACAAAAATCGCAGCTTCTGGCATATTACGATATTTTAAGAATTAATAACTCAACCAGACTTGGGAATACATTCACAGGGGGAATTTTGGAGAGAAATACATTGAGATTGTGGAAAGAAAATGGGTATGATAAGATCCAGGATTTTATTAAGGGGAATTGCTGGAAAACATGGGAAGAGATCGAAATAGGGCTTCAACATCCTAATATAATTTTTAAATGATCTTTCATCAGATTAAATTCTATACTGGAAAAGTTAGATATGGAACAACTGCACTACAAATCTAGCATCAGTGAAGCCCTGATTTACCCCTACAATGGAAGGTCAGTAACTGGATTAAAATGTTTGACAAGAACAAGCCTCTTCCATTATATGAAAAGATCAGGGATAGATGGAGGAAAAGGGAAGACATACAGATTAGTAAATCAACCTGAAATAAGCTAAATAAATGTAATGCAATTATATTTTGTCGGGTAAATTTTAAACGTATGCAATATTATTCAAAATGGTTGATTTATAGAACACCCTCTTTCCTCCCTAATATATACCCGCAAATAGAAGATCAATGTTTTTGTTGTGAAGAGTAAGGCACCTAGACGCATATTATGTGGGAATGACCAAAAATGCGGAATCTGTGGGAGAAGATTGAGAATTACCTCAGATTTACAATAGACCCACAAATCTCACTTAACAAATCTATAGCAGTTTTGGGCTCCTCTTCTGCCATCTCTTCGCATGAGGAAAGCCTATTTATTGCAGCTTTAATAGCAAGATCTTTAATCCTGCAACTTTGGAAAACAGAGAAAGTACCTACCTTTAATGCATGGAGAGTAAAATTGTCTAACATACAAGTGCTGGAAAATAAATATGCACTAAGATCAGGAGCAGTGAGAAAATGTGAGAAGTATTGGAGCGTGTTTGAACCTTAGGATCCTTGGTATCACTTTGCACTTTATTCTAATATGTTTATTGTCAAAACTCTTGGAGTGTCTGGCGATATTGAAAAAGGAAAAAGGGGAAAAAGATAAAAGAATATTTATGTATGTATTTCTCAGCACTTTGCACTTAAAATGAATATGATCTTCCTTTTAATTATAGAAACTGTGATTGCATTGTCGAATACATTTAAACTCTTAATTAAATTGTGTTTTGATAACTTTTGCACTTTATAGTTATGCCAATCGTTCTGTCCTCAAATGTTCAGGAATTTTACATGAGATTATTATGTGTGTAATATTCGTGTCTATGAACGCTCAATAAAAAGGAAAAAACTGAAAAAAAGTCCCTGCTGGACAACGGAGAAACGGCGGCCCTCATACTCCTGGACCTGTCAGCCACCATCAACACGGTCTGCCACCACACACTACGAACACGCCTCCACAACGCCGGGATCCAAGAGAAGGCCCTGTACTGGACCACCTCCTTCCTCTCTGGCAGAACACAGAGCGTCCGCCTTCCCCCCTTTCCCGCTCCGAAGTCACCAAGATCATCTGCGGCGTACCCCAGGGCTCATCCCTCAGCCCAACTCTGTTTAACATCTACATGGCACCGCTCACCCACGTCACCGGTCGGCACGACCTCCACATCATCTCCTACGCCGATGACACCATGCTGATCCTCTCCCTCACCAAGGACCGCCAAAACCAACCTTCACAAAGGAATGAAGTCCGTCGCTGAATGGACGAGGAACAGCCGACTGAAGCTGAACTCGGACAAGACGGAGGTCCTCCTCCTCGGATCCACCCCTTTGGCCTGGGACGACTCTTGGTGGCCGACCGCACTGGGAACCGTTCCAACACCCACCGACCACTCATGCAACCTAGGTGTCATCCTCGACTCCTCCCTCTCCATGACTAAACAGGTCAACACCGTCTCCTCCTTCTGCTTCAACACCCTCTGCATGCTCCGCAGAATCTACAAGTGGATCCCCACTGAAACCAGAAGAATGGTCACCCAGGCCCTCGTCAGCAGCAGGTTGGACTACGGAAACGCCCTCTAGGCAGGAGCCTCAGCCAAACTCCTGAGATGGCATTCAGAACGACTCTGCACGCCTGTTCCTCAACATCCCTCGCTGCAGCCACATCACACCCCACCTGAGAGACCTGCACCGGCTCCCGGTCAACAAGAGGATAACCTTCAAGCTATTTACCCACGCACACAAGGCACTCCACAGCACAGGCCCAACGTACCTCAACAGACGACTCAGCTTCTACACCCCCAGCCGCCAGCTCTGCTCCGCCGACCTCGCCCTCGCCACAGTCCCCTGCTTCTGAATAGCGACCTCCGGCGGCAGATCGTTCTCCCACCTCGCCGCCTTGACCTGGAACACCCTCCCCATCTACCTTCGGCAGACCCAAGACCTGCTGACCTTCAGAAAACTCCTCAAGTCCTGGCTTTTCGAGCAGTAGCCGAATTCCCCACCCCAGCGCCTTGAGACCCTTACGGGTGAGTAGTGAGCTTTACAAATGATATGATTGATTTACAAATGATATGATTGATTATTAACGAGTCCTTGCTCAATCATCGTAGGGTAGATGGGTTGGAGGGTGAATAGATGTGTTCACTGATATGGATGTGTGAGCAGTTAAGGTGGATAGAAAGGCATTTGTTCATGGGTGCATGGGTTGTTGATGGCTCAACGGAGGGTGCCATGCATTCATGGATGGGAGGGTTATTAGATAGATTGAAGATGACATAGTTTGCGTGTGTATGTATGGATTAGTGGTTCAATGGATGGTTGGATAGAGGACAGTGTGTGTTCATGGATGTGTGTTTGGATTGATGCAGGATTGCATTGCTAGATAGGTAGCTGTATTGAAAGGGAAGACTCTGTCTACATGTTTTGAACGAATGCATTGTTGGATGAATGGTGGGACAGTGGGTAGAGAATAAGAAGGGTGGATGAATGTGCTAGGAGAGGGCGGGGCCAGTGAGCTTCCATCTACAAGGGTTAGGAGCTGTGTGACACGTGACTTGAAGCCTAGAAACGGAAGTGATTGTGGTGAGATGATGTCCACACGTCATTTTTGGTTAGAACTGAACAGAGTAGCACAGAAGTCACGAGAGTTCTTTACTCCACCGGGCCCGTCGAGGCGCCTCGTCCGGCCGTCATGTGAAGCAGGAGTATTTTCTCACCCCCCTGCTGTCCACCCCTGCCCCCGCCGCCCCAGCGTCCGAGCCTCCCCCCATTAACCTTTTCAATAATCCAAGCGGAATCCAATAAGAGCGCCTCGGGAATTTTCAGATCCACATTCCGGTCCTTGCCAACAAAATCATCCCCGCCCGTCCCTCACTTATGCAACTATTCTGAGCACGAAACCGCAAGTATTTTAAGCTGAGATGAAGGGGGCTGCAGGGTTTAATCCGAATTGACAGCCGCCACATTATGACCAGGGGCAAAACATGGGCAGAGGTGCAAGGGTGATTCCCATAAGCTTGGGGGTGCTATGAACCCGCCCCACATCTGGCAGGCACCAGCTTGTGAAGAGGAGGGAGATTTGAGAAGACAGCGGTGTCTGGCAAGTCAAACAAGGACTCACTTGGTGTGACTGGTGTAAATATATATATTCCGGGGGTTTCATACTCTGCTTCACTGTCTAATGCCCACCTCTGCCCTGCCTGTCATTCCTTGCTCGCAGTTCTCTTTTTCGACTTTCTCCTGGTTGGTGGGGATTGGTTTTCAAGCTCACAGTGTACCTGCCCTGTGTGTGACTAGCTACATTGTGTAGTCATTTCTCATTTCCATAACTTGCGATTTTTAATTACTGGTGTATTTTGTGGGTGTCTGTGGTGCAACCAATAACCCCTTTAGAGTGTGCTGGGTTCAATGTATATCTTACACCCCTTCATCAAGCAAGCTGTTGTTTTTTCCTTCAAAGAGCACTATTATCTAAGTAAAACGCACACTTGTTCATGCGTATGAAGCTCTATATAACTGCATCTTCCATACAACACTTTGTTACCAGAACATATTTGTTTTTTCTTTAAAGCACTATTAGTGTCTCTGGTTTTCGAGCTCCTTCTCTTGTCAGAGTGGTTGCCTCCTATGGAAAGTGCATGTCAGAGATCCATATACATCTTCTTTGCTCGTGAAGTTGCTTGAATAAGGAAACTTCACTTTGGCAAAGCCAGGCAAAGTTTTCGGACTTTGCCGATATAAAATTTGGTCTTCCATAGCTCACACAACTGGGTGTTTTCTCAGCCGCAGGATGTTGGGTTCATGAAGGGTGGGACATCCTGCCATCAGAAACAGCCAGGTGCTGAGAGTTGGGGCATGCCGGTGGGTGGGGAACAGGGGATGACGGGGCTGTAATGTTGTGGGCCCTAGTCGTGCATTGACTGAAAGAATGACAGACACACAGCCATGTCTGCTGTGGATATCTTGAGGTAGGGCACATGTGCCTTTTTTTTTTAGAAGGATCACGTGACTGGTGATGTATGTTATGGGTGGGTGTGTGTGAGATTTGGGGCAGCCCTCTGGGATGGTGATGTACTGACCTGTACTCAAGACGCTACATTTCTCCCAAAAATCAAAGAAATGTCCAAAAGTGCAAAATAAAACAAACAAAAAAGAACAGACTCCATTTCAAGTCTATCGTTTTTATTCGAATCAGTCAGAAGGCCCAGTGGGGGACAACCTAACAAGGGCAGACAGCTGCAACAGGACATCGCTGTTAGAGCTCCTTTTTAGGTCTCGCCTGCGTTGCAGCACATGCGCTGCTTCGCCTTGGCGAGATCTATTGTTGTTGCTTTTGTGTCTGGCTTTTCTGGAAGCGGGGTTGGTGTCTGCCCTGTCTCCCCCGCCAACCCGGACTGGAGATTTTGCTTCCACAAGTTCGCGCATGGCTTCTCTTCCAGACACGCGGACCGGAGGCTGCTTCTCCATGTTCATTTCTCGCTACAGCTGCCTGCTACGTAAAACAGGTAACCAGTGGCTCCTTCTCCGTGTTTCCTAATTGCTGGAGCACATCGCGCCTCATGTGCCTGCCTGTGCCCTGATCCATTACCTCATGCAGAGTAGCGTGTCTGGTTTTATAATAGGAAGAGCGCATCTCTAATATTTTTATGGGAAGGGACTTGCCATATAAGTTTCCTCTGTTTTATGTCCCGTGCACTGGTTTCATAGCTTTCTCTAATGCATTTCCTACAGCTTGTTTCTAATGCCAATAGAGTCCCTTTGTTTATGTAGTATTTCTTCTCTTCCTCTGCACTGTCTCAGTTTCTATGTACTTTCATCGTTCCTACCTCCGTTGACAGGGTAGCGTCACTCCGGTTATGCTGAGTTTGCCGGCGCCATTTTATGTGAGAAGCAGTGGTGCTGTAGAGTCCTCCCGGAGGCTTTAGGTCATCGAGGCCCCAGGCTCTGGACAGTAGAATGCCTGCCTCACCCCACCGAGAGACCGTGGTTTGCTCCAGTAACCAGAATAGGAGCATGGAGGCCCACAACATCCTAAGGTAAAGGAGAAAGGCAAAACCACCCTTTGGAGCATTAGAACATTGGAGATATGGACTGGACAGGCTGATGGGTGGGGACTCAAAACTTAATCAGCCACTGTCGGTGAAGTTTGGAGAACCGGGCCTTATGGGCCTAGCGGCGCAGGGCACGCCTAATATCTCCGGGTTCACCTGCCTTGTCAGACAGAGACATGAGACACTCTGTTAGGCGTAGAAAATCAGGTTTATTAGCTGCAGCTAAGCACAGTTATCCAAGAAGTACAGTTGTATATTCTTAGGAGACTGCCACTTAACTCCATGGCGCACAATCTTTTATTGCAAAAAACACAGTTGATGGACAGAATGTAGAACAATGTCATACATTCACCCCAGTACAAGGATCTGGGCCTAAATCCATCGTTTTTTTGCACTCCACACCACCCTGGGTTAGACACTGGCTATATGCAAATCAGCTCTGACCCTGTGCCTCATGGGAACAGTCCCGTCCGAACTACCAAGCCATGTCTTTCCCAGACCGGAATAAAGCATCCAAGGACCGGTTTCTGGCTATCAGCCTTCATCAGCCTGGATAGCTTGACTCCAGTGGTGTGGAGAGCCTGGGACTCACGTCTGAGCACACCCAGCCCACTCGGGGTGAAAATTGCAAAAAACACAGTTGATGGACAGAATGTAGAACAATGTCATACATTCACCCCAGTACAAGGATCTGGGCCTAAATCCATCGTTTTTTTGCAGCACTCCACACCACCCTGGGTTAGACACTGGCTATATGCAAATCAGCTCTGACCCTGTGCCTCATGGGAACAGTCCAGTCCGAACTACCAAGCCATGTCTTTCCAGACCGGAATCAAGCATCCAAGGACCGGTTTCTGGCTATCAGCCTTCATCAGCCTGGATAGCTTAACTCCAGTGGTGTGGACAGTCTGGGACTCACGTCTGAGCATACCCAGCCCACTCGGGGTGAATATTGCAAAAAACACAGTTGATGGACAGAATGTAGAACAATGTCATACATTCACCCCAGTACAAGGATCTGGGCCTAAATCCATCGTTTTTTTGCACTCCACACCACCCTGGGTTAGACACTGGCTATATGCAAATCAGCTCTGACCCTGTGCCTCATGGGAACAGTCTAGTCAGAACTACCAAGCCATGTCTTTCCCAGACCGGAATCAAGCATCCAAGGACCGGTTTCTGGCTATCAGCCTTCATCAGCCTGGATAGCTTGACTCCAGTGGTGTGGAGTGCAAAAAATATGTACCTTGAGATGGTACCAGCGGTAAAGAAATCAAGGGTGAATAGATGTATGTATGGGAACAAACACTCTTTTCCTGTTTATTCTTTTTATTCTGATCATTTATCTGAGACATAAGTTACCTTTATGAGGTATGGTCCAAATTGG
This sequence comes from Lissotriton helveticus, assembly GCF_964261635.1. Lineage (NCBI taxonomy): Eukaryota > Metazoa > Chordata > Amphibia > Caudata > Salamandridae > Lissotriton > Lissotriton helveticus. Next base: position 1,794,475,326 of record NC_136065.1, read on the forward strand.
CAAAGATCTCCTTTGTCTAGCCTTATCAGTAAGGCTAGTAATGTAACGAGTCACGTTCCAACCATCATATGCTCGTTTGTCATCAACGGGAATCTTACCAATATCGGCAATTCTAGCCATAGTCACTATTCCCTTTATCAAAGAACTATGACTAAAATCTGCTCCACCAGTATATGGACCACCAAGAGGATGTCGAAGTTGATTCTGGTATGCATTAGAAAACCTTAGCAAATAAGCCCAAGCGGAACCTTCATAAGAAAACGGAAGGACTAAATATGGCATCCCTTTCTCAGCGTTATGGGGCATAAGCCCACAAACCCAACAATCAGTAGTGTTGACTACCAGTTGATGCTGATGGAACAACTGGATGAATGAATTGTTGAAATATTCTGTTCTCCTAATTTGCTCATGATCTGGGAGTGTATAGAACTTATGCGGAGAGGTAGTAGTAGAAAAAGGCAAAGAAACAGAAGTTGGAGAAGGTGCTTGCTGCATAGTGTGGACAATCCAACCCACACAGGCTAATAAAATACATAAACATACTAAAATACATAATGCTACACCACATCGACTAAACAATAATTTCTTATACTTAATTTTCATTGCAACATTCTTATCATTCCCTTCCACTTTATTATCCATTCTCTAAAGCGTTGCTCACGGTAATCTTCCTGGATCACTTAGTTAAGGTTATTAGGCGTCCTATGACACTGCAAGTCCTGCAGACCTATGCCACTACTCAGGTCACAGCCTAAGACTCATACCGTGACCCTGCAACTTGATGGATAGCGAAAAGGAAATGTCTTTAAAAAAAAAAGGTATAACCAAAAGAAAAAAAAAGTTCAATTGTCTTTTGTCAACCTAGGTTTTAGGTTGTACCGTGTCTTGCCAGGTATTGTTTGGTCTCGAAACAAAGTCTCTGGGTTCGTTGTATTCAATCGCAAATGTGTTGGTACAGCTTCTTGCAACACGTCGTCATTTTCTTTCTCAGAACTTGTCCAGTCCAGGCGTGCACTACTGAAAGATACAATTTGGGGTACTTTTTCACTCTCACTGTCACCTACGCCTTCTCGGACCCACTAGTCGTAAGGTAAAGGCAAGGGTACCCTCTTACAGTGCACGCCGTGGACCCAATTTTTCTTCCCGACGACCTTCACTGCTGTACGTGTCACGAGAAGCACCTGTCACGGCGGTCCCCAACGAGGTTCCAGGTTCTTTTTCCTCTGGAAATTCTTCAAACAAACAAAGTCTCCAGGTTGAATGGAATGACCAGGATCTGAGAAAGCCTCCGGCAAAGCGTTTTGAACCTGTTGATGAATAACACGTAATTTAGTGGTGAGGACATGCAAGTAATCTCAAAAAATCAGGAATGGGGGGGGGGGGATAGAGTTTTGATCCTTTCAGTCTCAGCATAGCGGGTCTTTATGTGAGCACTTTCGAGAGGACTTTTGTACAGACCCTGGACAGCCCTTTTCATCGATATATACTCTTTTGGAAGAGATATATCGATGATATTTTGATGATATGGAATGGAGACGAAAACTCTCTCAAAGAATTCCACTACTGGATCAATTCCCATGACGACTGTCTAAAGTTCACCTATACAACAAACAACCGATCTTTAGACTTTCTAGATATCACAATTTTTGCAGAAGAGAATACCTTGCACAAAAGAACTTATTTCAAACCCACTGCCAAAAATAGTTTGTTATCCTACAACAGCTTTCATCCGCGTCCCCTGAGAGACAATCTTCCGTATAGTCAGTTCCTCCGGTTGAGACGGAACTGCAGTGAGGTAACTGACTATAAATCACAAGCGGACGATCTATGCCAAAAATTAACAGCACGTGACTACCCGCCTGCGAGACAACAAAACCCACAAAAGAACTCCAATTGCTGCCTAACTTTAAGTGGAGATTGAAACGCCACACCAACTGTAACATCAGTCACATCATCTATATGATAACGTGCCCCTGTGCACTGAAATATATTGGAATGACGTGTCGCAAAGCAAAAATAAGAATGGGCAAACACCGCAGCAACATAAACTGCAAAAAGATGACGACAAAAAATGTCAACCCACTATATTGAATCCGGACACACAGCATCTGACCTCAACTGGGTTATCCTTGAAACTTTAGAGACAGTGGACACCAATGCTGCCACTATCCTCTTTGAAAAAGAACAGCGTTGGGTACACAGATTAAAAACAGATACCCAAGGTCTGAACGATAACGTCCCTTGGCTGAGTTTCAACAAATAAATGGTCATTCTACCATACTCTCTATTTCCTCAACCGTGCCCAGAACATACCAGCATGAGTAACACTTAATACAGACATTTGAAGATGACTGTCGATTCATTGATGATACCGACATCTCTACAGACTAGCTGTCACTTAGCATACCTTACAATACAGTCTTTATTTCACCCACGAAGTCGCCATGAAGGATTACTGTGCTCACAATGCCCATATCCATTTTTACGGGACAATTCACAATTGACAAATCACTTGGTTAAACATAAACAATTGCACTCCGAAAAACTACGCCAAGTCTGTTTTCATACACCAAAAAAACTACTATAACATAGTCTGTCTTCAACTCTATTGAATACACGGCACAAGATCCTCTTAAAAAAAGCACCCGGAAGCCAAAAAGAATGACTTCCGGTTGGCTGAAGGCAGCGACAGCACCAGCTGTTAGCTACGGTAGCGAGGCAAATTGGTATGGAATCACGCCGAACTCGAAACCGGCAAACAGCAAGTATTCTTTGACCTGGTATTTAAACCTACCTATTTTCCAACAGCCATCCGCACCCCAGCGCCTCCCAACTGATGCCGCAACGCGCTATTTAACATGAGGTATGTTCCTATACGAAGCAAGCCACTTTAGCTCGAATCACCTAAGGCAAAGCCCTAAACATGTTAACACTACGAGCGCCAGTTAATCCGCCTCCCCAACGCCCCCCCCCCCCCCGGGCCAACAACCCCCCCTCTTGTAATATAAGTGGCCATCATTATTCCATATAGGACAACCGGACCATAGCTTAATCTATATAGGCTATAAGAGAGGTGGCCTCACGCATGCTCACACTGCATATTTATATTAAAACACTTATAGTCATTTCGCCCTATCCTCGAAGTGAGAATATAGAACCACTAACATTATCAATGAATTAAACATGAGAGATGACACCATGCTTGCTCACCTTGCATGTCTATGTTTCAATACCATTATATAGACAAACAATCTCATATCCACATATAAAGTGCGAGAAACTCCTGGCACGTTGAGAGAGAGACACCACACGGTAGTGCATTAAGTACACACTTTGACTAGTCCATTTTGACTCACCCGAGAATGTGGAGGCATGAGGATGAAAGGTGCGTAGCCTTAGCAACAGTGTATATAAGAAAGTATTTTTTAGTTGTTTTACCAGAAAAAGTATTTCTGGCTTAGTACAATTGTACATATTTGTTTCCCATTCGTGTTCCCCCTTCCCCCTTGTTTATGTGTTAGTTTTGTGCGTATTTTTATCTTTACAGGTACCAAGTGACCTCGCACCAAGGAACAGGTTAATAATATTCCTTTCCTTCACACACTTTCACTCACCGGTCCTGATGAATGCTCACAGACCGCCTCACGGCTACTAGGGCAGAAACATGTCGACCTCTCCCCCCACTTTTTGCACTGAATAAATGCGTTTGGACTTCCTGAAAATCAATCCAATAAACGCGCTCATTGAAGCTAGCCGAATCCAGACCAATTAAAATAAACAATCTGGCTGTACGGGTATTTTAACTATATACCTCACCTTTCCCACTCACCAATCACTTCCACGATCACTACTGTCACAACCCAAGAAAGAACCTCCTGGTGGAGGGTGCATTTTACAAAAAATAACCCAATGATTATGCACTTACGTGTACTTTAAAAGCGGGTACCCAGTATATACCGCCACGAGATCAGAATAGAACAACGAAAAGACACGTGCATGAGGGTTAATATTTGGGAGGCACCCTGTACATCCTGCACACTTGGGCTCTGCAGGACTAGTGATCCTTTCACTTTTGATTGTTAGCATGCAAGTAATCTACCAACAATGGGTATGGAATATCGGAATACTTTTTAGGTCGAGGGACTCCCCAGACATTGGCTGGGCGCCCAAAAACGACCTCATAAGGACTAAGTCCTAAACGAGAATGTACAGTTGTTCTCGTAGAGAGAAGTGCCAAAGGTAAAGCATCGGCCCAAGCAAGACCCGTGCTGGCCTGGATCTTTGCTAATTTGAGCTTGAGAGTGCCATTATAGCACTCTACCAAACCCGCTGACTGAGGGTGGTTTGCCGCTTGGAATTTCTGCCTAATGCCAAGACCCGCACACACCTTCTGCATAATTTGACCTACAAATTCACTTCCATTGTCACTCCAGACAATGCACGGCAAACCAAACCTCGGAAAGAATTCCTTCAAGAGGACTTTGGCAGTGGACAAAGCAGTGTTATCCTTTAGGGGGTAGGCCTCTATCCATCTGGGAAAGGCACAGACCACCACCAGAACATACTTGAGGTTATTGGAACGTTCCATATGAATGTAATCAATTTGTAAGACCTCAAAAGGATACATAGGGGGAGCAAAATGACCTGCCGGAGTTGGGGTTCCCTTTCCTGGATTATGCATCAAACAATACAATGCTTTACCACATTTTCCGCACATCTGGGGATACTTTCATTCTGCCATACTGGAGCCAAAAGCTTACATATTCCTTTTGCACTGATATGAGCTGGACCATGTGCCATAGTAACTACAGGCAGTACATAGGCATCTGGTAACAGCCAAAGTTGGTGTTCAGACAATTCCGTCCAATACCCTGTCGCGTCCAACATTCCCGTACTCTCTCTCCACTTACTCAATTCCTTTTCTGTAGCCTCTCCTTGAATCATTCTCACACTTTCTGTTGTGTTCTCACGCATTCCTGCTTCTCCGACCCATTTGCAGGACCTGCAACATACATGCGACTTGTAGCATCTTTCGCTGTTTCTTTTGCTACCTCATCTGCAAAAGCATTCCCACAACCCACATCATCAGTGATCCTTTTAAGTGCACTGCATTTCACAATCTCTATCTGAATAGGCAAGGCAAGTGATTCAAGAAGGTCAGTTACCAACTGACCATGCTGTATTTTAGTCCCATGGGAAGTAAAGAATCTTCTTTCCTTCCACAAATGACCGAAGCTATGAGCCTCGCCAAAGGCGTATTGGCTATCGGTATAAACAGTCACTCTCTTTCCTTTTGCCAACACACACGCTCTCGTCAGTGCAATCAACTCAGCTGCTTGTGCTGAAGTCTGTGTAATGCGTGCAGTCTTTACTACTGTATGCAAAGTGGTAACAGCATAAGCTGCAGTTGTCTCGCCAATAGGAAGCTTGAAACACGACCCATCTACCCATAGGATCCCATCCGGATCCACGAGTGGTGTGTCTTTTAAATCTATCCTGCCTTTAGTTTCCTCCTCTGTACGAAGAAAACAATCATGCTGTTCTTGTGTATCTTTCTCTTCTGGAATAGGTAACAATTTTGCTGGATTTAAAACATTACATCGCTTGATATGTATGTGACTAGCTAAAAGCGTCAACTCATACCCAGACAAGCGAGCACTCGTGAGATGTTGCGTTTTCGTTCTATTCAAGAGAGTATCCACTGCATGTGGTACCATAACAACAAGAGTGTGATCCAATACCAATCCAGCAGATAGACGAATGGAGATCGCTGCTGCTGCTGTTGCTCTGAGACAACTAGGCAATGCCTTGGCTACTGGATCCAATGTAGCCGAAAAATAGGCACATGGCCTTTATTTGTCTCCAAATTGTTGCGTTAAAACTGACAATGCACAACCTTCTCTTTCATGCACGTAGAGTGTGAAAGGCTTACTATAATCTGGAGTACCCAACACAGGAGCAGAACACAAAGCAGTATGTAAATCAGAAAAACTCCTCTAACATTCATCAGTCCAAGGAAGAGGTTGGGGTGTATCTTTCAGAGTAAGTGCCAACAAAGGTTTAGCCAACAAGGAAAAATTCAGAATCCACTGTCTACAATAAGAGGTAATGCCCAGAAAGGCACGCACCTCCCTTTGTGTGGATGGTACAGACATTCGTGCAATTGCATGGATACGTTCTGGGGTCAATCGCCTTCCCTCCTTCGACAAGAGATGACCTAAATAGGTAACCTCTTGTCGGCAATATTGTAATTTAGAAGGTGACACCTTATGATATAAATCGGACAAATGACGCAAAAGCGAAACAGTCGCATTTTTACAAACATCCTCTGAATCGGCAGCCACTAACAGATCATCCACATACTGAATAAGGGTAGCACCTGGGGGCAAAGAAAAAGCGTCAAGCTGGGATTTTAAAGCCTGACTATAAATGGAGGGGCTTTCACAATAGCCTTGAGGTGCACGTTTAAATTGAAAACTTCGGCCTCCGAGAGAGAAACCAAAGAGATCCCTACTCTCCTCAGCAATAGGAATGCTAAAGAAAGCATTTTTAAGATCAATAACTGAGAACCAAACAGCTGAAGCAGGTATAATTGTAAGCAAAGCAGTAATATCCGGGACAACAGGAAACTGAGGGACAACAATTTTGTTGACCTGTCGAAGATCAATCACAAAACGGTATACAGGAGGCTTAGAAGGATCAGTACATTTAAGAACAGGCAGAACAGGACTATTGCAAACATTTCCTCTAGTTTCTTCAACAACACCCTTCTGAACTAAATCATAAACAATAGCCAACAAAGCTCTTTCGCCATCGTTAGAAATCTTATACTGAGGAATGCGTGGCAATTTAACATCAGGCTTGACAGTAATCACGTAAGGTGGAATCTTGAGCAAACCAACATCATTCGGGCCCGTGGCCCAAAGCGTAGCAGGAAGTGAATGCAATTCAAGTGGCAGTTGATCCTTAGACAAATACATAGGAGAAACCAATTTATCACCCAAAGTAAGATGTACACCAGAGGGGGAACAATACTACGTTGCATGTAAACGTTTCAATAAATCCAAACCCAACAAATTCTCACCGCAACCAGTCGTTAAAATGAGCGGGGCTTCCAAATCATATGGACCAATGGATATAGGCAAAGGACAAGAAACCGGGTTGCGAACTGGGGCGCCAGAGAATCCTACAGAAACATTTGTTAAGCCAGACAAAGGTGCCCGAGGGAGTTTGGAGTGAATGATAGAACTTCTCATTGCACCAGTATCCAAAAGAAATGGCTCTGAAACACCCAATGCAACAACGTCAACATAAGGCCCATTCTGATCCACTGGAACTGATACCACTCCCTTGCTTTGTCCATGGCTGTCCTAGCTAGTATGAAAATCCTGATTTTCGCTTTCAGTACAATAATCGTCATTGTAATATTGTGCAGACTGAGAATTCTGCTGATCAAAATAATTCATAGTATTCTAAGGGGGAAAAGAACGCAGTCCCTGAGACAACGCACCTCGCCCTCTACCCCTAGGTGCTGACTGAAAACCACCACGGCCTCATGGCCCTGATAGTCCACCATTACGCTGCAATAAAACCGGACAACTACTCTTAGAATGACCTTCCTCTTTACAGTAGGCACATTGATTAGGACCCAACAAAGGTCGCGGAACAAAAGGTGCAGGTTTCTGTAACAATCTTTGAAACTGTGGAGGCTGTTGCAATTGACGTTGAGCAGAACGAGGGGGATAAGCTTGTTGCAAAAGAACCTTCGTTTTCAACTCTTTAGTCTTTTTCTCCATTTTATCTTTTTCTTCCTTATCCCTATTCTCGTAGTACTGAGGAGTAGCTAATATCTGGACAGACGATGAAACGGCCCACACACTCTCGGAGTCTTTCAATTTATGCGATAATTCTGGAAGTAAATTGAATACAAATTTATCCACAAATAATCGCTGTCCACCCTCAGTACTCATATCTTGACCACTATGGTCAATGAACGTCTCCTCGAAACGAGTAAAGAAATCGGAGACAATCTCATCTTTCTTCTGTTTACACGCAGCTAACATATCCCAATTAACACGTAGGGCTGGCATCATCGTTTTCATTAGAGCTATTATTCTACCAGGCAATTCTGTGATCAAATCATCGGGTTTAGCACCACCTATTTGTGCCGCATCTGCGGCAGTTGAAGCAGCCCAATTACCACCTAAAGCTTGATCGTGGTCTTCCCTACGAATCCGAGCCCACAATGCTTGAGGGACTACATTTCCCATCAGCAAATCAATATCTGCCAAATTCATAACACACGCATCAACAGTCTGGGACAGCTCTTTATAATACCCAGCAGGATTCTTGCAAGGGTCCGGTAAAGACTGTTTAAGCGCCAAAACTTCAGATCGTTTCCAGGGGACATGTACCCATATACGCTGAACATTGCCTGCCAGTGGAACCGCATCTCTCCATATTGGAGGGATTTCTCGCATAGGATAGTGTTTCACTTTATGCACCACCACAGGATCAGGCTCAAGAGAAGCTTGAGAGAAAAAGGAAGACCTAAAAGTGACAAGTGTTTGGACGGCATCCTCAACGTCGGGACCCACAATAAGTCCTTTATCAAATTTTGCCTGTATGTCAAACAAACCCTGAGGAGGTAAATCCAAATCCATATCACCCCATCCTTTAACAAGAGTATTACACATAACATTAAAAACATATCTCTGCGTAGGCGCATTCCACTGAAGAAAAGTATCCAGGATATCGCGCACACTATACTGTGGACCACTCATGATCCAATTGTGAGCGAGAGAGTCTAACTTAATTTGCTCGTCAGAATCTGGAATTTGACTACGGGATTGCCTTCGGGACAAAACAGGAGTCAAAATTAATAGACCCGAAGAAAGGTGATAAAAGACCAGAAACAGTATCGACTAATCGTTTACGAGCCGTAGGTGAATCTGACAGTAAAACGGGAGACAATGTATTAAGCACAGCAGGAGAAGAACTAACAGTTGTAAGAGGAACTGACGGTAAAGGAGACTGAGGTACAGAAGTCGGTGGCAAAGGAGGTGGAGGTGGAATTACTGGAAGAGGCAATTGTGGAAGAACCGGAACAACTGGTTGAACAACAGGTTGCTGAACAACAGGTTGTAATGGGGGTGCATTAGCACCTTGTACATAAGGCGGAGGTAATCTCAACAAATGAGACATTAGGGATCTTCGTCAAGATCTTTATTCTGTGGGGGAGTAGGCAACACAGGATAACATCTATCTATTGCCATAAGATGCTGTCTTTCTGAGACTTCAATCATCTGATCAGTCTCGTTATTCCTGAGCTGTTGAGCAGCCTGTAAAATCATCATATCTTGCGCTTTCTTATCTCTTTTCGCCTGTTTAATTTCTTTCTGTTTGGCTTCCTTACGCCATAGGCGGAAAGAGTCAAACATTGCCGGCCGGGCTTTTCTCTTAAACAAAATTGCTTCTAGGTTATCTAACATGTCAGGCTCAAAGCTACCATTTTGTGGCCACTGCAGAACACCATCTTTCTTCGTATATCAGATCCATGTTTCATTAAAGATAATAGGGCCAAGACCATGTTTCGAATAGAGCTCATAAGTGGGAGTTCCAACCGGAGGAATTGGACAAGAGTCCTCTAGCCAGGAATCCCTATTACAGTCAAAACAGCAAAACTTCCTAAACTTACTAAGCCCAGGCATTTCATAACGAACTGGACTGTTCACAAACTTCAAGGGGGTTATGGCAATGATCACAGCACAAATGTACTTACCCCTTGGCTTCGACTAGTGCAAAAGTCGAATAACGAAAACAAGACAAAAGAGTTGGCGCTACCCACGAATACTTAACTAAGTGTTTTCTCACGCCAACAGATGTCCGTCTAACATCTCGCAATACCAATCACCACCAGAGGGCCAAGGCAGGGCGGCAGTCAGGGCAGCAGTCGTCAGCAGCCGTCGGAAAGGAGTAGCCGCGCTGCAAAAGACTTTCGGTCCACTTCGATATACAGGGGTCGCTTGACGTGGTTCGCGAATCCTCCAGAATTTTCTAGCGAGGCTCATCACGGCCCTCGGGCTGAACCGCTACCACTGAAGCCGCTCCACGTTGGGTGCCAGTTGGAGAACGGGCCTTATGGGCCGAGCGTCGCAGGGCACGCCTAATATCTCCTGGTTCACCTGCCTTGTCAGACAGAGACACGAGACACTCTGTTAGGCGTAGAAAATCAGGTTTATTAGCTGCAGCTAAGCACAGTTATCCAAGAAGTACAGTTGTATATTCTTAGGAAACTGCCACTTAATTCCGTGGCGCACAATCTTTTATAGCACACATATTTACAATGTCTACTCCCAAAACATACAAAACTGACAAATAGGAAAAGTTTGAAAACAAGCTATCAAGTATCTTGAATACGCCCTTCTTTCAGACCCCGTGTTCTCTCCTCCCCTCAAGTTAATCAATGCTAGTGCATGTAATTCAATTTGCAGGTGGCAGGACGTATTGCGTGCCTCAAAGGATAGTTGTGTAATAGGAGAATTCAAGCAGAGAATAGCGAAGGCCAGTCAAATAAGATAAAATAAAGAAAGAATGGTGGGACCCAAACAGTCAACTAAGACAAGGATCAATCAGTCTAGACATGGATTAACCAACTCGGCCAGACCCTGACATCAGTTTCGTAAACAAGGACAAGGGGTTATTTTTAAACAGAAGAGACGCATAATAGCTGGAAAAGCAAAAAACACTACGTTCGCCGTGTGGCCTGAGTAAAGGCAACACAAAATGGCGATGGTCACAAAATGGCGGCTAAATACGAAGCGAAGTCGAAAACCACAGAACCTCAAGTTGTGTCTTTTTCTAGGCGTGGAATCATCAAGTACTGGCATTTTCTGCACCATATTGTTCTTTTATGGGGTACTGTGACGTTGAGCTTACCTTAGTATTTATCTTTCTTCCGAAGTAGGACACGTAGCATTATCGGTTACGGGTATCTTAAACATCCAGCATTTTTTAACAGGGTTACACGTCTTATCTCTTAAGGAAGGAACATCGTTGGGTACGGGTATCTAAAGGGGACAAGGGCTTGCCCCCGCAGATGACGAAAACTATAGAGGATATTTGGAGAATGCGTTCACCGTTCTTCCAGGGCGCCTCAACAACTTATTGTATTGGCGAGGCGGGCATAATATCTTTTAGTATGGACCCAGGAACAATGTTTCGTGATTACAAAGGTGTGGCCCCTGTGTACTGTGATGGAATATGCAACTTTTCGGGTATGGTGAGAGGAAAACATTCCTTACAGTGAAAGGGGACACTGCAAGAGGAAGGGACCACAACCCATTCGAGTACCATTAGATAATGGGCAATAGCATTCTGCTCTCTAGCACCCTGTGCGATGCTGTTTGAGTTCCTTTGTAGGGACTGCAGGTTTCAAACGGCTGTTGTAGATTACTTGTGCATTTTTCTCCACATTCTCTCTAGTTTACCTGTTGCTGTATCCACTTGGTCTCATATCGTAACACTGCAGAGTTTTAAAGTTATAAATACATGTTATTCCTATTGATTGGTATAGCCCCCCCCCCCTCAAAGCGTGGGGTACGGGGCATGTAGACCGAGGAGGTTTGTGTACGTATAATGCACTTTATGACTTAGATTGCCATGTCTCTGCACTTGAGTCTTAGTTCATGTGAGTAGCGACGTGCGTTAATTGTAAGCTTTGGTCTTCCCTGCGCTTAGAAGTTTCTACGTGAAGTTGAATCAAGCACAATAACGCTTTACACGTTGAGCTCGCTGAACGACAAAGCATGAACTATTGCTTTAGTTTTTTCATGTTTTGGTACCCATTTTATGGCTTTGTCTTTGGTTCTTCCGTTGATGAATAGTAATACATAATCCGGTTCTAGTCTGAAACCTTTGAGTCCTCAGCAGTGCCTGACAGGAGAGTGCGTCGCATGCTCTTCCTGCACGTTTTTGCCGAGGTTTTCTACTGAGAGGAAATCTGGTGCCCTTTACTTAGCAGCAAGCGAGGTAAATGTACAAACTACCTGTGAAGCTTGTTACTCTAGGTTTGGGAAACGTACAGCCTGTAGTGTCTATTGTCAGCTGCAGGGGTTCGAATACCTCACAGGTGGCTAGTCCAGGAAAGGTCCAGGGGAGCGGAGCGTCTTGTATTGTGATCTTGAGTTACCTATAGTCTTTTCAATACAGCAGCAGCTCTCCTACTTACACTAGGCCCCTTATATCGTATTTCTTATTCTGCCCACTCTCTTCTCTAAAATAATGAGGAAATCTGAAAATGTATACTCCTGTTTTCAATGTAGATTTTAAATGTAACTATTTTAAAAGTCCCATGTTGAGTAAGTTGTATCTTTCCCGGCGTGATACTGGGAATGGTCGCTTTTATTTTTTTCCACATGGGGGATGTTTTCTCCCTGTGAACACTCCTTTACCTCTACCAGTTCGGGGACCGAAGGGCAATCTATGAGCCAAACACTGGTGGGCCATCTGTATCTTGATGCCTTCCATCTAGTAAATGCCAGGAGCACACAGAGACTCTTCTTCCCAATGCTAGTTAGCAAACTCTGTGTAGATATATCCCGGACAGGGTGGAAGTACTGAAGCTCCTGGTCTCCACAACTATGAATCTATGAGAAGAACTTTGAGAGACTGCACACTGAACCTGCTGTCGTATCTTACTCCCCAAACCGAACTATGCACACGTGCTCAGCGTTCATTTTCGGGGATCTGCATTAGCAGCACACCACAGTGCTCAAAGTCTGTACTCCCTGCAAACCGCTGCCGGAGGTCTTTAAGTATAAACCATCCACAAAATCGCACCCCATCTGCAGTTCTTGACGTCGCACCCATGGTTCTGCAATGTGGCTGAAGCAATAACAGTACCCAACCCCTAAATCCGCACGAGATGGAAGGCATCATCCCATCTAGGGGTCTGCCTTTGATTGGTACCTCCTGCACCATATATTGTACGGCGAGGACAGCAGTCCTCTCCTGCTAAATTGCAATGCTGTGATGACAGGCAGGGCATCGAGATCATGTTCTCTAACTCCTTCGAAGCTGGGGGGGTTCCCCCGCTGTGCTAGGGGGCGGGGGGCACGTACAGTGCCCCCGTGCTCATGACGAGGTCAGCTCGTCATGAGCTACGGCGCTCTGGTGCTCATGACGAGCTGAGCTCGTCATGACCGTGCCCGTTGCAATGGAACGTTCAACACAGCAGGGTAATCAGCCTAGCGTGCGAGCGTTCCACGGAACGGGTGCGGTCAGCACCGGAGCGCCGTCGCTCATGACGAGCTCAGCTCGTCATGAGCATCGAAGAGGCTAAAGTCAACTTAGATGTACTCTTTCATAGTTAGCAAGATTTCTCCTCTATTGGATTTCTGCCACCCAATCGTGCATTTTTAGCCAGCAACACTTTGTTTAGTGATCTTAAATCCCGGCACGTCGTGTTAAAAGTGAAAGTGCTCGCCTCAAAATGCTGGTGCGGCCTACTTAGTTTTGTGAAAGACGCTTGCCAAGTAGCTGACCCTGCCTGTGAAGGTATAGTTACCAAGTTTTGAGATGACTTATGTCTGACATTTCCATGGGTTCAGTGTGCTTCTATGTAACATTCCAAATTCCTTGTGTGTTGATTTCTTTCGAAAACAGGACACACATATTTTACAAATTAATTACTGCAGTGTCAATAGTATAAAAACTGCCTAAAATAGTGCAACAATCCTGGGGTACATATGCAAGGGCAGTGTAGTGCCATAATAACCAATATACAGGAGGTGTCAGGCCAGTTCTATAGTTTCTGGAGCTTGTATGTTATACCAGATATATATTTTGGCTACACCATCTGAGTCAAGTGGGGAAATCTGTGTCACTTTTTCAAGGTGCTGACATTAGAGACTAGTTGCACAGGGTAACTCTGCCACACACATTAAAAACAAGCATTGGCATAGACAATAGGTCTCGCCTTTGGGACCTTTTAAGTGTTTAGCAATGCAACAGTTGTTGTTGCACCAAGAATATTGTGCTGCATAACTAAATATCACAATGGACCTGGAATTTGCGCGCTTAATTAACATTTTACTTACTTACATCCGCATGATCCTGGACAGAGGAGACCCAGCACCTCTCACTCTCCTGGACCTCTTTGCAGCATTTGACATTGTCTCGCACCCCATCCTCATTAGGCTTTTGCATGATTTTGGCATCCAAGGACCTGCTCTCCAATGAATCTGCTCCTACCTAGCACACAGAACACAAGCCTCAGTCTACCACCTTACTGCTTGGAAGCCCGCAAACTCACCTGCAAAGTGCCTCAAGGTTCATCGCTCAGCCCCACCCTCTACCACGCATACATGAGCCCTCTGGCCAAAATCTATCACCTTCACACATAGGTCCTGAAGAAATCCAGTTTTTAATACGAGGCCTGACTGAAACTAGTTGACCACACTGGACATGGGAGACCATAAGTCCCTCCAACCACGTCCACAAGCCTTGTTTTAACACTGCCAAGGGCCCATTAATAAATTATCCTTTTGATTCTGGGACCATTAGGACAGTTTTTAAACCCCACTCTTTACACCATCACTGCACACTCACCTAACACTTTCCGCTCCGCTGTAAACAGACGTCGCAGCACACCTGAGGCACACTCGGTGCCTCGGGTGAGGCCCGATGATGAAGCAGGCCACCAATTAGGTTGGTGGGTGGGGGCCTTCATAAAAACTAATGTTTTTCTGAGACACATACGACATTAGCGTCACAAATATAGCTAGCTCTTATTGATTATTACTTACATTCCATGGGGAAGTGAACTAGCTACCTCAGTTCCTCACTCTCCATTTTGATACATATCAAAGTCATTTGCACACATGACATCAACATTCTCTCCTACACAGACAACAGCCAACTCATACTGTCCCTTTTGGACAAGACCCCCAACACAAAAAACACGTTCACTGCCTGCATGACAGGAGTCGCTAACTGGAATGAAAGCCAGCTGTCTCAAGATCAACACAGACAAGACAGTACTAGTGATCTTCGGCAAGAACACCCTACCATGGGACTCCAACTGGTGGCACGCCAAACTCTGCCCCACACCCAGCACTCAACTCCCACACCAGGAAACTTAGAATAATCATCGACAGCAAACTGAACAAGATCGCACATGTCAAGGCAGTCACTACCTCCTGCTTCCACACCCTGAAGATGCCGAGGAAGAACTTCAAATGCCTTCCAAGCGACACAAGAAAAACTTTCACTCACACCCTTGTCACCATCAAGTTGGGCTACTGGAACACCCTCTACCCCGGGATTACCAAGCAACTCACCCAAAAACTACAAACCATCCAGGACTCATCAACCATACTCGTCCTCAACTTCCCAAAATAAAACTCACATCATATCACATCTCTGGGAAGTTCACAGGCTTCTGCTACACAGACTAACTCATTTCAAACTTCTGGCACACACATTCAACGTACTACATAACATACAGCTAGATTCATCATAGTCCCGTTTTGCGAGTCCTTAATAGCGATTATTAAGGAATCGCTATTAAGGACTTGCAAAACGGGATTCATGTAGGAATTACAAAAAATATTGCGATTCCTACATCTTCCTTATTTGCGATTAGCAAATTGCTAATCGCAAATAAGGAATAACTCCCCATTCATTCATATGGGCCTAAAGGCTCATAGGAATGAATGGGGAGTTATTCCTTATTTGCGATTAGCAATTTGCTAATCGCAAATAAGGATGCGATTTCAAGGGTGCCAGGGGTGTCCAAAGGACACCCTGTAGCACCCCTGGAAAGCAAATGTAGCCAGATGTTGCGCACATGTGTGTGTGTAACATACCACTCAGAAAAATGCATTTTTCTGAGTTTTCGCTATTCACCACGAAGTCTGACTTCGTGGTAAATAGCGGCCAGAAATAGCGAATTCGTAAATAGAAAATGGTTAATAAATTGCATTTAAGGAATCTCAAATAGAGATTCCTTAAATGCAATTCCTCGCAAATATGTGATTTCGAAATTAGCGATTTTTGCATTTGGGATGATGAATCCCAAATGCAAAAATTGCACTCGCAAAGGGCCAGATTCTCGGAATCTGGCCCTTTGCGAGCCGTTTTCGGCTTCATGAATCTAGCTGTTAGGCCCCACCAATCTGAACAGTCAAATCTCCTTCCTCCACCCACCCAGACACCTCCTCTCTGCAGGACTCCTACTCTCACACATTCCACGCATACACTGAACCAGATCAGGAGGAAGGGTACTCTCGTATATCGCTCCTAAAGCATGGAATGGATCCCCCCTCTACATCAGAGCTTCTTTCTCTGTTCTTGAATTCTACTAGAAGCTGGAGACTGGATTTTCAATTAGCGAAATTACCACAGGAATAGCTAAACACACACACCTGCTCAGCTCCAGAATACCCTTGAAAGGGAAAGTCTGCTTTACAGATAAACAAAACATGACATAGTCTCTAGTGGCTATTCTTCAGAGTGTCATTTATGCTTCTTGGAAATACTACAAGATTAGATGGGTTACGTTAACCAATACTTACTGCCCTGCACTACTTGTGCACACTGTGCCAGTAACCCTACTGTTTCTATATTAAATCTCCAAACATGGTTTGTTGTGAGCAACCACTAAATATGTTAAATAATCATAATATTAAACACTTTGTTCCCTTTCTTTTTTATGCAGAAATATTCTTCTTGGCCGTTAGTCTAATGCGAGGGGCATAACACTGAGAAATTAAAAAAGTGATTTGTGGCCTGCTTGAATTAATCTCAGCTACTGGTAATGATGTGGGCCGTAGCGGCACCGGGTGTTTCCCAGGTGGGCCTGAGAGATGGAGGTCGGTTTTGTACCCATGGGGGCCGGTTTTGCAACAGTGCTGCAGTATCGGTCCCCTGTAACAAAAGCGTAGCTGTGCTTCTCACTTGCCTTACATACACACCAAAACTTTTAAAAAGCATTAAACAAGGCACTACAAAAAGAGTCTTTTGAACAGGATTGCTGGAACCTCATGGTCAGAAAGCACACATACCTTATACTAAGAAGCTACAACAGAGGTCCTAAAATATCTTACAGACACCTTTCCGGTGCATTACAAAATCAAGTATTGCCTCATCAGGATGGGAAATTTCATATCTCTAGATCTCTTACCGCCTTGTCGTTGCGCTCAGTGACCTACAAGTGTAGGTTATGCGGACAATCTCAGGAGAGCGTATCTCATCTTTGCATCTGCCCAGCACTAATTGACAACCGCAGAAAATTCCTTCGTCAATCATGGATCAAACAAGGGTCCAGAACAATTCAAGCAGCCGTGGACTTTCTGCTCAATGACTCTTACCCTCAAGCTATCTATGGCCTGGTCAAATTTTTTAACGAAGCCGACAAAATGCCAAGAGCCTCTACCTTGCTAGTAACTTCTGGACATAACCTGTTACACACTACGCTCCTTTGCATACGCTCCCCATTTCAAGAATCAGTGCATGCAAATTATCATCCCCTTGACTGCAACTCTGATTAAGCATAAATTCATGAAGCACTGACCCACTGGTACTTAAGCACGCGCGCTCACCAAAGCGCACATTACCATCAGAACGTTAGGAGCCAGCCATCAGCACTAATACTAGCATCTCAAAGTAGACTCAGGCAAAATCTTGTTATGTTCTGGGCAAATCTTTTTTTTTTTTTTATGATGTACTGACATTTTAAATGACACCACAATTGGTGCTATGACAGTGTCCGACACTTTAACTAAACACACAGTTTTTACTAAGACGCACATTAGCACCTGAATGTCTGAAACCAGCAACCAGCACCTCATGTTAATATCACAAAAAGATTCAGGCAATACTCTGTTGTCTTGTGGAATTCATTCCTTATTAATAATGATGTACTGACATTTTAGATCACACCACAATTGGTGCTATGGTAGTGTCAGATGTTTTATTGCAGTTACGCCACTCTATATGTATTATTTATTTGTAATAATTATATTTTATTAATCACACTGAAATCCATGAGATGACAGAGTCTGGCACCACATCTGGCTGCTATGTTTTATATGTTTTATAGGTTTGCAATGGCTTCAGTCAGCCATGCAGTAATAAATAAACTTGAAAACTTGAAACACTAAGAAACTATCAGGCCAGGTCATCAAAAGAGCAAAGCAAGCCCAGAGAGCATATTTGGGTCTGTACAGTAGGATGCAGGGGTAACACTTACTGCAGCCATCTGACCAGCTCAATGTTCATCATTGTATCAGGTCAGCCTGCAACTACAGCGTTAATATGGTATTTTGAGGGTTGGCCTTTCAGCAGTGACTTCACTTCAATGCAGCTGTTTCTTCTTCTCTGTCTGGTCTATTGTGGGAAGGGACAGTGACTGGTCTGCCTCACGAGGCTAGGGTTGGAAGCCTCAGTCAGTCTCCTGATCATTTGCGGCCTCCTTCATTGCTGTGGGGAAATGCGGAGGAAGGACCTTGAAAGTATTTCATTATAAAGTACAAAGAAATCCATCAAGCACGGCCTTTATCTTGGTAAAGTCCCATACTGTGGTACATTTTTATAGGGGCCTGCTATGTAATGGTAGTGGCCTGGAACATGATGCTAGGATTTCCTTCAGGAATTCTCAGATGATTAGTTGATACAGGAAATGTAGTGTTGTTGGGGGGTTGACTGTTTGTTCTTGTGAATATGCCACTTTTTAGGTCTCGCCTGTCGATGCGCATGCGCATCGAGCAAGCGAGACTATAGGGGCTCATCGACTCTTTATCTAACTTGCAAGGAATCGTGGCGATTCCTTGCAGTGCCCGTGACTTTTAAGCTCAATGCGCATGTGCATTGAGCTTAAAAGCGCGTGCACAGCCGCCCGCATTCCTCCGACACCTTTGAAGTGAAGCTTAGCTTCACTTCAAAGGCCCGGCTTCTTCACACCCACATGCCGCTCTGCCCCGCTCCGCCCCCTCCCCTGAGTCATCCTGCCTGCCCTCGACGTTCCCCCCGTCCCCTCCCGCCACGCAATGCCGAGAGCTTTTTTTTTAAGAACTTTAAAATCTTTAGCGCGCCAGCCGGGTCGGTTTTCTTACGTCATGTCTCCCTTCATACTCTGTGTGTTTACACTCGTCATGTCTCCCTATTTTTAATTTTATTTTGCAGGGCGAGGCTCACGCACTTCCATTTAATAAAAAAATTACTTTAAACTCCTTAACGCGGCGGTTGGCCCTGGCGTCATGTCTCAGTAAGTGTTGAATCAGTAAGTGTCTGAATCTAGTGAGAATGTGTCCGCCCCCTCCCCTGAGTCATCCTGCCTGCCCTCGACGTTCCCCCCGCCCCCTCCCGCCACGCAATGCCGAGAGCTTGTTTTTTAAGAACTTTAAAATCTTTAGCGCGCCAGCCGGGTCGGTTTTCTTACGTCATGTCTCCCTTCATACTCTGTGTGTTTACACTCGTCATGTCTCCCTATTTTTAATTTTATTTTGCAGGGCGAGGCTCACGCACTTCCATTTAATAAAAAAATTACTTTAAACTCCTTAACGCGGCGGTTGGCCCTGGCGTCATGTCTCAGTAAGTGTTGAATCAGTAAGTGTCTGAATCTAGTGAGAATGTGTCAGATTTTCCAAGTGATTCCGAATCCAGCAAAACAAATGGTAAAACAATGAGGGGTTGCGCCCTGTTAAAAGAATGGTTGCGCATCCATGTAACCCCCGAATTGTGAAGTGCAGCCAAGACCAATAACACTTGCATGTGGCGTGTTAATCCAAACGTATAACAAGTAGACATGCTGTTTTCAGTTGAAACGGCTTCCCAACTACCAATTGCATATTAATCCAACTACGTTCGAAACATTACAGTCCAATATTATTAGTGAAGAGTGCATGTTTGCGGTTTATGACATTTATGTGTGCCATGTGGATCTAAACAAACATTTTATCTTACTTGTTCCAAAGTGTTCACGTTAGTCAAATTACCATGCAGTTCAAAAATTGTCATGTTGCTTAAAGGCAATGCCCATCTTGAACTGTGATAAGCACGAGAAATGCATACACAGATTGTCGTAGCCCACTGCAAACATGTGTGTGTACCCGGTGGCTATGTCTGAAAAGACGTGGTCTCTTGCCGGTTTTGGATCATGCTTTTTATCATATTGTGCAAAATATCAAACTAGCTATGTGGAAATGATGAAGTACCTTTCGGTGGTTGAAGGGTCCCCAGTGAATCTAACTTGTCCATAAACCGTACCTAGTGTGCAGAAAAATACAATGTAACGTGGGTGGGGAGCTCTGACTGTGCCATATTGTATTCTCAACCTATTCAAGACTGCATGACGTGACATAACAAGCATTTGCAATTTGATAGGTTTCGCAATTGTGAGATTTTGAGCTATTGGCATTGTAAATGACAATCCCATTTATTTATGTGTTTAAAAAACAACACATAAATAAAAAGCATTGTCATTTACAATACCAATAGGTCAATGTTTCTAAAATGCGAGACCTGTTGCATTGCATAAATCATATTACAAACTCACCTCCTCTGCGTTCACAGGGTGCCCTCCTCCGTCCTCCTTTACATGTGTACAAGTACTGATTTCCTGTACAGATGCATGTTTGCATTTCCTATATATACTAATGTACTCTAATCGTAATGATCCACCAGCCTCGCTCGTCACCCTCTATACTTTCATGTGCTTACCACCTCTTCTATACATTCACACGCTTCTCCTCTACTTTTGCAGGCTATGCCCTCTTCTGTATACTTACAGTCAACCCTCCTAATATACCTTGGCACGAGTCTCTTTTCTACTGTACATTTGCAGGCTTTCCTTCTCCCCTGTACACTCACATTCATCCCCACTTATTCCCTCCAGTACGTTCCCAGGCCTCTCTGCTATAAATGTATGTATTTCCCGTCCTCTCAAGAACCCTCTTATGCTTCCGTCTTTGCTGTTACATTAACACGCCTTCCCCCACTGTCTGTACATTATCGTGCTACTCTTCTGTACATTAACGTTTCCCTTCTCTTCGGTACATACACATGTTGTTCTCATCTCTCCTCCTGTACATTTACATGCGTTGGCCCTTTCCTCTAAATGTAATTCTTCTCTGTGCATATGTGTATGGATTGGCATTTTAAAGCGCAAAGTTAACTAGGAAACAATAGAGTGCTATACATCACTTCAGGGAATAGGTAAAGGGTCTTGTATATCAAATTGGGATTAAAAAATACAATGCACATATTGCATTTCTGTTTTTTGGGAGGTACAGGGAGATTAAGTAATTTGTCCTGAATTGCACAATGTTAAATCAAGCGCCGGGGCCGGAATTCAAACCTGGGTCCCCAAATCCCAAAGTTGGCAGCTGTAACAGCTAAGTCACATCTCCTACCTTTATTCATTTACAAACCCTCACTCACCCTCACCCTCACTCACCCTCAACCCCTCAGCATCACACTCACTCACCCTCACCCTCACTCACCCTCAACCCCTCACCTACCCTCACCCTCAACCACTCACCCTCACCCTCACTCACCCTCAACACCTCACTCGCCCTCACCCTCACTAACCCTCGAAACCTCAACCTCAACCCCTCACCCTCACTCACCCTCACCCACCCTCACTCACCCTCACTCTCACTCACCCTCACTCACCCTCACTCACCCTCAACCCCTCACCCTCACCCACCCTCAACCCCTCACCCTAACTCACACTCACCCTCACTCACCCTCACCCTCACTCACCCTCACTCACCCTCACTCACCCTCACCCTCACTCACCCTCACTCACCCTCACTCACCCTCACCCTCACTCACCCTCACTCACCCTCACCCTCACTCACCCTCACTCTCACTCACCCTCAACCCCTCACTCACCCTCACTCACTCACCCTCACCCACCCTCACCCACCCTCACTCTCACTCTCACTCACCCTCACCCTCACTCACCCTCAACCCCTCACCCTCACACAGTGCAATAGGTCTCGGAGCATTTGAGTTAGAGCTTTTACATTTGTTTATGGCTTTTTTTCTTTGTAATTCTTTAGCATTGCCTACAGGAAACAAAAATGCTAAAGATTTACAAAAAAAACCCATAAACAATTCTAAAAGCACTAACTCTAATGCTGCGAGACCTATTGCATTTCCAATGCTTGTTATTCTTTACTCTCTGTAGTGCCTTCTGTTGGAATAATTGTGATGCCAGGATGTGTCCACCTGTATCCTGAATAGGAGACCCCTCTTCTCTGGGTTGATATGTTCTTTTGCAAGGGGTAGTTATTCTGCTGATATGCAGAAAAGACTTCTGGTGAATTTTGTACTGCGCTACATAGAGTCTTGGCAGGCGGAGATCAGCTAACTCCATGTGCATGGTTACAGGTGCATTGGCATTAATCCACCAGTGTGTCTTTGGCAATGCACTATCGTAAAAACATCCTCATACTTTCATCATTGCCAGTGGGCCTTTAAACCTTCTTCAAGTAAACTGACATCTGGAGTATGTCCCGCCTTGGGATAGGGCGTACTTGGTCAAGCTGTTCCCAAAAGCCCCAGCAGAGAAAATGAATATGCCCATACCAACAAGATAAGATAACGAGGAACTGAAAGTTCCTGTGACCTCGATGTAACTGCATTACTGTCCAGGACTACGACAGGATGGCAGCACAACTAACACATAACTTAATACAACGAGACTACCCTGCACACAATATCTACACAGCCAGGTAATGGGCCTGCAATAATAATAGGGAAGCCCTACTCGAACAGATCCCCAAGAACAAAGAGGATGTCCTGACTTATGTGACTACATTTACTCCACATTCAAATAGAATCAAGAAGACAAGCAAGAAACAGTGGGGCATCATACAGATTGACATTTCCCCCTCCCAGGTTTTCGCTTAAACGCACGAGCAATCTCAAAGACCTTCTTGTCCACACGTGACCGCTACCTGACACTCGCAATAATAATTTTTCCTTGTGGTGTCTGCCCTCAGTCACATGCCACTTCCCTTGTGGGTCATGCTCACAGAGACAACAAAGGAAATACAGTTTTCACCCACCTTCAAATGGGTTCAAAAGAAACACACTAACTGCAATACCAGCAACTGCAGTTACACCATTACTTGCTCCTGTAACCTACGTTCTGTTGGCATGACCACAAGAGCAGCAAAGGTTAGAATCATGGAAGACCATAGCAACATCCGCTGCCATAAACTACAGACTAAACTCTGCCAGCACTTTGCAGGACAAGCATTTACAATGCAATGGTCTCGTCTTTGTTAAAGTTAGAGCTATTGGCATTGCTCATGACATTATTTTTGTTTGTTTTTGTTTTTAAAACATATAAATAAATGGCATTGTCATTTACAATGCCAATAGCTTAATCTCTCGCAATTGCGAGACCTATTGCATTTGCACTCACACACACAGCCACACACACAGAGCCACCCATACAAACACAGAGCCACCCACACAGAGCCACACACCCATACCGGGCCCTTTGCAAGTTCACACCTCTCAATAGTTCTTTTCACCCCATCCTTACCTGCCGTGCTCCACCCAGCTTTCAGAGCAGTGTCCGCGTGCGCTAATAAGTGACTTCAGGACCAGGGCGTGCCAAGTGTGGATCGAATTATGGAAACGTGTTTAATGTACTAAGGCATGGAATGTTAGCACATTGGAGCGAGATACACAGGCGGAATCAGCAGGCGCGAGAGAGTTGTAAAGTAGTCCCACCTGCAGTTCAATGTAAGCATTCAAGGAGAGGCGGAAAGATATACTCAAATAGCCAACAATATTAGGTGAGAGGTCTGTACCGCTAAATCTGATTTGGTAAATCTCAAGCCAATGACTGAAAAAGATTGGTTGCAAGAAAGCCAATCGCTGAAAGGGGTGGACCTGAAGCCACCTGTATGTATATTGTTAACAAAAGGCCACTTGACAAATGCGCTGTCAAAACCCAGATGTATAAAAGTCCTAAAAACAGAAGGAACCTGCCCAGAGTTTCCCCAGGCGTCTCTGCGTCCAGTGAGTCCCAGCAGCATGGCAGATCTCAGACAGGAGGCATCTTCAAAATACATGAGGTGGGGTGACTGTATTGGTCCCTCAAGATTTATTTACCCACAATGCACCCAGGGATGCACCAATGTTTACAATACAGCACCTTCAGGAGTTAAAGAGTTACTCAAACTTAATGAGGAGAACGGATGGCGTGTCTGAATCCATGGGGCAGATAGAGGGGCAGTTAGAGGGAACTTTGAGGAATAGATGGGGCAGCCATATAAAAGGTGTCGAAGTTTACAGCAGAGGAAAGAAGGAACGGAGAAAGAATGAAAGAAGGTAGAAAATAGATGGAAGGAAAGAGCTGAGGGGAGACTACAGGGAGAGAACGTGACAGGAAGAAAGAAAAGAGATAGGAAGTAGTGAACGAGAAAGTGATAGAAAAAGAAGGGTGTAAATAAATATTTTAAAAGGAAACAATGGAGCTGAGGCAGGTGCAAGGGGAAATAGAGAGGAAGGAAGGGGAGAAGGAAGGAAAAATGAAAGACCGGATAATGGTGGAAAAGACAACAGAATTGAATAAAGAGGAAAGGAAAAGAACAAAGATAGAAGGAAATGGAGAGAAGAAAAAGAATGGTGTAAATGGAGACGACAATAAAGAAGGGAACTTGGGAGAAGGAAGAAAAGGGCAAATAAAAAATAAATAAACTGTAAGAAAGTGGAAGGACAAGAGATGAAATGATGGAGAAGAGAGGAAGTGAAGAGAAAAGAAACGAGATGGGTTACACAGAAGAAGATATAATGAGGAGGGTATGAACAGTGAAGAATAAGAGTGAGAAAGTAAAAATCAAGCGAGATAAGGATGAAGAGCAACAAGGACAGGAACCACGGGTGCAGACAGAAAAAAAGAAATCGAGGGGAAAAAGTAAGAATGAAAAATAAACACTCGAAAGATAGATTGAAGAGGGGTGGGTCATGTTTTTTTACATTTTTAAGTCGTGATCAGGGTGATGAGGAGCTGAGAGGCAGCAGGGAGGATTAGGGAAGGGAGCTGGGGCATCTGGAGAGTAAACTAGGCAGGAGCAAGTATGTCAGAGACTAAGAAACCATTGGAGGGACGAGAAAGGATCAGAAAAGGGGCAGATAAAGGAAGTATTCGAGAGTCAGAGGGAAGCAGGATAGGGGCGTAAATATGTCAGATTGATGGTACGTGTGAGGGCAGATGGAGAGGCAAGAGAAGGGCAGTTAGAGGAACAGATGTGGGGCAGTGGGGACAGAGTGTAAAAAAATGACGCTTAATGGAGCGGATGAGGGTTGGCATTGGCGAGGTCAAGGGCGGGCTGGGGCAGGTGCAGATGTACGAGAAGGGGCAGTTAGAGGAACAAATGGGACAGAGAGTGGAGAGACTGACACTGGGGTACATGAGGGCAGGCACTGGCGAGACAAGGGCAGACAGTAGGGTTGGGGCAGGTACGATGCAAGAGAAGGGGCGCAGATGGGGCAGAAAGTGATGGAGCACAGAGTGGAGAGAACTGACACTCATTGGGGTAGATGAGGGCAGGCACTGGCGGGGTCCAGGGCAGAGCGGTGGTTGGGGCAGGTACGGATAGAAGCGAAGGGGCAGTTAGGGGGAACTTAAGGAACAGATGGGGCAGAAAGTGATCGTGCACAGAATAGAGAAAACTGACACTCTCTGGGGTAGATGAGGACAAGCAATGGCGGGGTCCAGGGCAGAGCGGGAGTTGGGGCAGGTACGGATGTAGGGGCAGTTAGAGGGAACTTAAGGGAGAGACGGGGCAGAGAGTCGCGGGAGCTAGCACTCGGGGTATATGAGGGCAGACCCCGGCGGGGTGCAGGGCAAGCTGGGGGTTGGGGCAGGTATGGATGCGAGAAGTGGCAGTTAGAGTGAACTTTGGGGAGCAGATGGGGCAGACAGGGGGGGAACGGAAACTGGGGTAGATGCGGGCCGGCACTGGCGGGGTCCAGGGCAGAGAGGGGGTTGGGGCTGGTATGGATGCAAGAGAAGGGGCAGTTAGAGGGAACTTTGGGGAGCAGATGGGGAGGGAACTTTGGGGAGCAGATGGGACAGAGAGTGATGGAGCACAGAGTGGAGAGAGCTAACACTCACTGGAGTAGATGAGGGCAGTCACTGGCGGGGTCGGGGCAGACCGTACGGTTGGGGCAGCTACGGATGCAAGTGAGGGGGCAGTTAGAGGGAACTTTGGGGAGCAGATGGGACAGAGAGTGGAGGGAGCCGACACTGGGGTAGATTCGGGCAGGCACCGGCGAGGTCCAGGGCAGTGAGGGGATGCACCGAGGGGGGTAGTTAAAGGGACGCTGGGTGCAGGGGGCGGCCCAGGGATGCACTGCCTCCTCCCTGCTCACCGGGGGGGCCGGAGGCTGGGGTGCACCCAGGGGGGGGGCAGGACTGCCTCCGCCCTGCCGGGGGGGGGGCCTAGCGGGTGGTCTGGGCCCCAGCCATGGCGTGGATCCTGCAGCACAGGCTCTTCATTGGGCTCCACGGGGAGGGGAGGAGGGGGAGCCTGGCCTTGTACGGTGGCCCCGCTGGCCCAAGCCGAGGCAGCATGGCCGCCAGAGAGGGAGAGAGGGAAGGGTATCTGGAGTACCGGAGGCCGTGAAGTCATCACCGCATCCCGGAGCCGGAGTGCGCCGTGCCGTGGGAGCACTGTGGTTGGGAAGTGCTGGTGGCACAGTGATCACCGCCGCAAGCCGGGCCCTCCAACTGCATGGTAAAGCGGAGTTCTCTTGGAAGTGGTGACCGCCTCAGCCCCGACGGGGGGGCCTAGCGGGGGCTCCGGGCGGCTGTTGGGCTGCACCCCGGGCTCCAGGTTACTTCCCGGTGGAGCCCTCGAGGCTCCGGACGGTCTTGCCTGGGCGGGGATCCCCTTCCTTACATGGGAGCCCCTACGGGAGGCGGGCTGCTGTTTCTCCTTGTCTCGCTCTTCCTCCTCACACTGGACACCACGCGGCTCTCCCTTGCTCTCGGGGGCCCCGGGTGCATAAACGCCGCCCTTGTGCTCATGGGGCAAACCTCCTCCAGGTCACAGGAGCGCGGGGTGGGCTACCGTCCGCTTCCTGTTTTCCCTGGCTCCTCCAATCGCAGCGCGGCGCTGGGTCCAATCCCAGCGCGGCGCTGATGATGATGTCGCGGGGGTGTCCCGTGCCGGGGGTGATCTCTTCGCGGCCAAAAACGAGGGACAGGCTCCCTCGTGAGCAATAATAAACAGCAGGGCCGCAGTCGCAGGGTAGGCACCTGCGCAAATTAAATATTTAAAACACGGATAAAAGTCGTGGGGTAGGCAACCGCGCAAATTAAATAATTAAAGGAGCGGGGTGGCACCCGTATCCATAACAAGATAAGCAGGGAGGGCACCTGCTAGTAACAACCATGCAGAGATGCACAGAATCACTCTCCTGCCCCCCTCCCTCCCCGCCCAGTACAAACACGCTTCTGAGAAGTGCTGCTATCGCCTGTTGTCTGCTCACGCTGCTTGCACGCGCCAGTTGGCCCTCTAATTGGTTAATAAGGAACAGTAGTGTTTATTTGGTAGTTGGCAACCAATCAGAGAGCCGACTTGGACGTGCAGGCAGCGTGATGGGGGCGTGTTTTGGAATGAGGACGTCACGGAGAGAAATAAGCTAAAAATCACACCCCCGAATCCAAAAAAGACGGAGCTTAAATGGAAAGACAAACCTCTTCTCCAATGGCTGGCCAGCATTTAGGAGGTCAGCCAATGGAGAAGAGGGGCGGGTTCAAGCCCCATACTAAGAAACATAAAATCTCGCCAGCGAGACTGCGCAAGCGCAGCCTTCGCTAGCCGAGACCTAAAAAGGTCACCCTCCAGAGAGTCTGAGATGGACCATTGTAGAGGCAGATCCTAACCTGAACCAGCAAGCACTCTTTAGGAGGGAGCAGCGTTGGATCTTCCGCCTGTCCTGTGACAGGAATGGACTCAACAAGGATATTCCCTGGAGAGAAGTCAATGGATAGTTTCACCTCTCCCACAGTCACTTTGACATCTTTAGATCACGCTACCTACCGCAGAGTGATCCCTATGACATGCAGCAGCCCAGGCCTAATACTGGACCTTGCAGCTGCACTTCACTCTGTCAATCAATTGATCTTGGTGCACAATGTCTGTGTAACATACTTGTGTCAATCTATTTCCATACCCTCACTATGGACATCGCTCCTATAGTCGGTCACCAGGACGATTATCACAACGAGCGAGCCCTCCTTTTTAGAGCACGACATATACTCCACTCTCTGGTATTGGGGCAGTTACTTATTCTTAAACCCCTAGACCCGCTCTGTGGGGGCAACCTACCTATGTTGGCACTTCTACATGAGGTTGCTCCTATTCAGGAATGCCACCTGTTCTTATTGGTTTTTAATCATCTTCTATGGTGTGTATTGCCATTCAAATAATCTTTATTAACACTGGGCTGGAGACCTCCTTGTTATGCCCGCTGGTAGTAGTTCCTCGATAGATACAATATGCTTACCACCACCTGACCTCTTTACTAAACCGCCAATGAAACTAATATCTTTGCTGGTCCTGAGTATCTATCCACCTCCCCAAATGGTGAAAGTTTGGGCAACATACTGCTGCTAACATGACATGCATCATTGGTGTGTCGTCCACGGCCGGCTGACTTAATCTTCACTTACCTCAGTGATACGGACCATAGATCTCCGTATCCCCCTCACACAAGATGGCCACCGCCCTGCCCCTTGACAAGACGGATACATTCTAATGCGTACGCGCCTCCCCGCACACATGCCGGGACTGCTTCTGGCATTCACGTTGAGCTGAGCCGGCCTCGGGTTAATTTGGCCCATACACCAGTAACGGCTCCTGGAGGGAGTGCTGCGGGGCAGTGAGGCGGGCAGGAGAGGGGCAGCATGGGGGTAGTAATCTATGGCATGTGGCCGAATGGTGGTAAGTACATAACTAAATAAAACTAATTCCATTGTGCGTGCTGCAACGCCAAATAGAGATGCAGTGCGCGCAATGTAATTTGTTTTATTTATTTATTTATTTATGTACTTACCTCTGGCATACGGCCAAACGGAGGTAAGTAAATAAATAAATAAATAAAACGAATTACATTGCGCGCGCTGCAATGCCAAATAGCGATGCAGCGAGCGCAATGTAATTTGTATTTATTTATTTTATGTACTTGCCTCTGTTCGGCTGTATGCCGCAGTTTACTACCCCCACGCAGCCACTCCCCCGCCCCGCAGCACTCCTTCCAGGAGCCGCTACTGCCATACACACACACCTCACTCTTCCGACCAGACGGAGCGAGGGGTAGGTTCCTGACACCAGTCCCTGGATGAACTGTGAGTAAGATTGCCCCCCTTGGGGGGGCTTGGCTCTACGCTTGCTCGGTGTACGCCCTACTTTGGCTTCAACAAACTTCTTTTTCTAAAACTCGCAAATATCTCTTCTTCTGATTCCTAGCTAGCAGGACGTTAACTTTTTTGTAACGTTCATTTCTCTGCCTGCAAGTCAATGAAGCGTGACCATAACCCTAATCGGGTGAGTCCTTGGATGCCGGCACTTGATGATGGTTGGTTGCCGCCAGCCGCACCTGAGTGCCATATGTATATCACGTTTGTCACATTTTTGCTTCTTGTGAGTCCAGCCAAACGCCATTTATGGTGCACTAACCACCTGTGCATGTGAGTGTGGCATGCTTTTACTTTGGAGGCTGCTTTGTCCATTGTGTATGTTTTACTTATGATTTCTGTTCTTTTGTTTTCTTACCTTTACTTATATAGTTTGGTCTAATTTTTATACATTAATAGGTACCTCATTGCTACAAATTGCCACAAGATTTTCTACACTTTAGGTGAGAAACATGTTTCCCATTCACATTTAGCCACCTCTGACCATTACATCAGCGGTGACACTCTCAATTATTCTAATTAACACTAGTGGGCTTGCAAATTAAACTTATTTTGGAGCATCACTTCACCTCATTTTATCCTTCCACACACGACCTCACTATACACTTTGTCAACATCTACACCACAAGGACCCGCACTTTACCTAATGGCTTGGGAAAAAGATCTCCGCCAAAGAGCCCCTCTTAGGGTGCCCGTCGGGCATTGCAGCGTCGGCCTGACGAGGAGCAAGTCCTATGATGAAGCATTACACCCAACTGGGTGTGTGAGGGCCCCACTTCCCAAATTGGGAGACACCCTGCCTCCACTTCAGGGTGGGGATGTTGACCAGCCTTCTCCTCCCCTTCCTCCCCCATAGGAACTGCATACTCCTTCTCTTATTCATACCATCAAGATGTCAGTCTTGGCACTTGCATCTGTGGGCATCTGGAGCCCATTGTATGTGTGCCAAAGGAGAGGCTTTGTAGGGGTGCACAAGTAGGGCATGCACATGCATATCCGTACATGAGAGAGACATAGTTTGCCTCTACCAGTGACAGTGTGGTGCTGCGGAGACCATGTGGGTGTGAATCAACATCCCATTGAATCTGTGTGTGCTCTAGAATGACTCTAATGTTGTTTATTACCTTAAATTGGCACAGACCCTGCGCTCCTATTGAAATAAGGAAATGTACATTTTATGATACCATAGGCCCCCTAGTCTTACACATTATATATAGTGCAGGGCTAGACAAATATATGCATCAAATTAGCTACAGGGACCAGATATTGGCCTGTACCTGCAGACTTCTATGGCTGATTACAGGGATCTTATTAACCCTAGACGAAGACTAAAGGCCTGATCTATACGTTGGTGGATGGTACTCCGTCCGTCCCTGTGGTGAAGAACATTACATCTGCAAACCTTAAGGACTGCTGTTCGTCAAATTTAGAGAGCTCTGCTATTCCAACAGTGATCTATTTACCGCGACAGGAACGGCCATCATGGCGGTTCCCCTCAAGGTACAAAAAGTTTGGTGGATGGCTCCCATCGGCTTTGATGGCTGTCCACCAAACTTCAAACAAGTTTTTGTTTTCCAATAACAAACTCCCAAAGTGGGAGTGTGTTATTGTAAAACAAAAAACGAATGACCCTCAAACCCCAGAAGATTTTCTTTCCGTGGGTTTGGAGGGGGCAAACCTTTTTTTTCTTCCTCTGTTTTACTTGGTGGTTGCGGACATAAACAAGCATTGGCATAGCCAATAGGTCTCGCCTTTTGGACCTAATAAGTGTTTAACCATGCAACAGTTAATGTTGTTGCACCAAGAATATTGTGCTGCATAACTAAATACTTATAAGGTCCCAAAAGCGAGACCTATTGGCTATGCCAATGCTTGTTTCACAGGTATCACAGGATGGTGCAGTGGAGACGCTGTCCCTGCTTGTTTCAGAAGAAATCTGTGTTTTAAATGTATTCGATTAACAGGCAGTGATGTGGTCTGTGGAACATGGCTTCTCCACATGTGCGGCACTGAAATGCTGAGGTGAAGAAGGGGTGGGGGCGCTTTTGTCCCCTGCATAGATTGTGACTTAAGCAAATGGAATGGTGCTCCATTTAAAGCGCCGAGAGTGAGAGTGCAGGCTGCAGGGTTTACTTTCATGTTTAGGAGCGTGCTGTTCTTGTTGCTGCTAGTTTTTGTAGTGACGTGTAAGCTGCCTATATGTGCTGAGGAGGGTACTGGAAGCGAGTAAATGGACAGTCTCTCCTCAATGATAATGTTAAAATCACTTTCCTCTGTAACACTTGCTGCCTCACAGAAGCATATTAGGCGCCTTCATTAGTGGCCCGTTGAATGGAGGTCGAATGGTATCGACCTTGGAGGGATGAAAGGTCGCGCCAGTCCCTCCCTTTTGAGATCTCTCTAGATGGCTGATTGGCTGTACAGACAATCTTTGCAGTGAATGCATTAGGTGATAAAACGTGGTGATCACAACGTTTCAAATGTGGAAGCTGTGTCAAGGAGCTGGATATAAGAATAATATGTTGTCAAATTAATAATAATGTTGTTGTTATCGGTCTAACAGAAAACATTAAAACAATTATTTGTATTTTCTCTTCAGACACGTTCCACAGAAAACCTATGAGCAGCTATTCTTACTGCTGCCATATTTGAGCCAGTCTGCTGCCCTCCGTGTTTTTGCTATGCTTAACATGTCGACTATTTTTAATCAAAACCAACACTGACTAAGTCGCACCCTTATCACCTCCCACACCTGGCAGTCAGCAGCCCTCATTCCAGTGCCCCTGAAGCCAGGCAGTTTTCTTGGTTCTTGTCTTACTCAAAGGGACAATTGCTTTCCGTTGTTTGCCCATCTTCTATTTGCATTTTTGCCAGTCTGTGTGTGCAGATGAGGCAAGTGGCGTTGGTCCTGCTCTGCAGAGGTCAGGGGGGAGCCCTATAGCTCTCTTGTGCAGCCATTTAATTCATCTGTAGAAACTAGCTGTGGGTGGAAAGGGTTTCAAGAAAAGGAGGAGACTGGTGTAATGCCTCGCATTAAAGAAGGCGGCATCTGGGACCCGGGTTACAGACCTAAAGAGCAACAAACTTATGGCTTCTTAAAAATAAATGGCCGACCATGAACTCGGGATGCAGAGAGATTGGGGGTGTACGTACAGTTACAGTAATCCTCCAATTACATGTTTAGTTGTCATCAATTAAATATTAACGCCATGAAAGATTAATGTCCCTCCTCTAACTGGGTGCAAATTTTTCAAGAGCTTGGCGGCAGGCCAGAGCAGTAGCGTGGATATGTAGGAAATAATGGTTCAATTAAGGGCTAAGATGACGATGGAGACAGAAAACGAAATTCGGAAGGGAGTGTAAAATGTCAGGACAGCCATTCCATTTGCTATTCTTGCATGGTCTCTTAGTTAAAGTGGCCGGGAAGCAGATTGTTGGCTGGACAACTCAGGCATGCTAAGAAGCGCCTGCGTTCTCACAGTAGCAATTTTTATGTTTTTTTTTATTTACCGCTCCGGCGTGGGCATCAGCCATCTTTGAACAGTAAATTAAAACATGAAATCGGCACCACATCATTATACACGAACATGCATGCGCGGTGAATCTTGAGCCATCATAGTTTCAAGACGCACAGAAGTGCATGTGTTATAGCCCATACTCGCATGTGCATCTTAGCATTTAAAAAACAACTTTTGCTGGGGCTGTTCAGCATCGGCGATAAGGCAATAACCATTTTATTTTGTTTTGGCTGCACGCCTGCACGCTCGCGTGAATGCAAGCGCTAGGCCACCAGGCAGCACTTTGAAAACCCCGATACTAAGTATCTCAGAGCAGCGCATGCGCTGGCTCGCGAGACCTAAAAAGGAACATTCCACCATCCACCTAATCAAGGCGTATGGTTCAATTCAGTTCATAAATCTTTATGCGAACTCCACGAATTCATACAAGCACATACACAATTTACACAGTTATTATAAAATCCAAATAAAATCAATTAAGCCATAAAAACATCAAACGGATTTTACAAATTAATATTCAGAGAGAAACTCAGGCATTGTCCATCATTTTGCGAGCTCGGACGGCAATTCTCAAAAAAGTGCTAGTGCGACAAATTAATTCTTCATTATACAAGGAAAGCAGCAGTTGATAGGATTCCCCCAAAGTAATTGGTCTGTGTTTTTTAAAAAAGGGAGTTAAAAACCATTTGACATATTTTAGATAAAATTTACAAACAAAGAAAAAGTGCAGATCGCTTTGTGTTCTAACCCGGTCGCAAGGACATCTTATGTTATCGGAAATTGGCCAATAGCCCAGAGTAAAATTTAGCAAGAATCTTACAGTTCCAGCCCTCAGTCGAAAAAGAAGACATCTTTCCCAATTTATCATTGGCAGGGTTAGATATAATTACAGAGGGTATCTATATGATTCCCTGCCCATATAGGTAAGGACTGTACTTTTCTTGGATTCTTCCCTGACTCTGTCTGTGTTATAAAGTGCATAGAGTGCTTTCTTCAAGTCGTTCTTATGTATCAAGTTAACTTTGCTTGGATCAATGAAGATGCTACCTTTGTCAATACTACACAAACTTTTATAAACACCCGAGAGCCAAGGAATCTTCATTCCTCTATCACATTTTAGACAGTCAGTTATAATTTCTTGGATCAGGGTAGCTGATTTATTCCTCCAGACAGAATGCCAAAATAACTTGGGTCGAGCACTGATAAAATCAGATATAAAATGTAGATTTAGTTCCTTGTGGCAGATGTATTGGGAGGTGGAAATCGGCGCTCCCAGCAGCTTTCTACAAAACCGATTTTCTTCCTGCTGGATGCACTGGTTCTTCGCCAGACCCCATACCTCTGCCACATAGGTAGCTACGGGAACACATTGTAGTTTAAAAATCTTTACAGTTGCTTCAATGGGGCCTGTTTTCTTAGGTCGGGGGAAACTTAAAATGGAGTTGATGGCCTTTGAGAATTTGCTCGTGGAGTGGGCCAAATGCCCAGTACACGAGCCATTCGCAGCAAAGACCATCCTCAGGTATGGAAAATTGTGAGTGGAAGTAAGTCTGTCGTTCCCGACCAATATAAAGTTGAGCTGACGTTTCCCTGGTCCACATGACATGATAAATGACTTTTTAAAGTTCACCCGCAAATCCAGTTCGTCCATGTATTCTGTAAAATTTTTGACTAGGGTACACAGGGAATTTGGGGTGCGGCCCATTAGGACCGCATCGTCAGCGTAAAGAAGTATAGGCAACAGTTTGCCATTAATTATAGGGACATCTGTGGTAGACTGTTCCAGATGGTTACTCAATCCGTTAATATAAATATAACACCCCTGTCTTACTCCCCTTCCTACCTTAATTGGTCCTGATAATTCCGCTCCCATTCCTATCCTTACTCGCGCCTTAAGGTCAGTGTGTAGGAATGCTAAAAAATGGACCAATAAATGGTCCTAACCATAAATCAATAAAATAGACCAAAGTTTGGACCTGTTAACTAAATCAAAAGCAGATGACAGGTCCATGAACGCTAAATAAATGGGGGCGGAGCGAGCAATGTTATATTTATTAATAACCAAATTAAGATTTAAACATTGTTCAACTGTCCCAACCCTACTTCTAAAACCCAGTTGATACGGGGATAAAATGCCACTTTCCTTTGTCCAGTCTAAAATCCTGTTGTAAATAACACTGCCCAGAATCTTTAGGGTGTTATCGAGTAAAGAGATCGGTCTGTAATTAACAGGATCCGATCTATCACCCTTTTTGTATATTGGGACGATTACACTCGTTGCCCATGTATCAGGCATGGGTGCTTGGGGTAAACTATTAAACACATTCACAAGGACTGGGGCCCATAGTTTCGGTTTCCATTTTATAATATCTATAGGTAACCCATCAGGTCCTGGAGCCATGTTTCCAAGGCTCTGTGTAATCGCCTCTTCTACCTCCACCAATGTTATCTGTAAGTTGCCACGGTGGCCCTGCACATAATGATCCGAGCTGTGTGATGGCAAGGCATACATTTTAGAAAAGTGGTTTTCCCAAGAACTGCTAGTAATAGTGCAGCTGACAGGTGTTAACTGTTGGCCCATATTACGCAATTCTCTTACTGCGGGCCAAAACAAGTTACCAGTCTTCCCCCCTGCTGTTTCTGCGAGGGCTTCCCATCGCCTACTCAGGAGAATACCTTTCCGCTCATTTATTGTAGTTTTATAGACTTTCTTAGCTGCACTAACATCAGCCCTACATCTTGGTTTAGCTGTTAAGGCCATACGCAGTTTCTTATTGGCCACAGAGCAGTTGTGGTCAAACCATCTTGGGTCTTTTGGGCCCTGGGAGAGTGGCACTGATAGAAGGGATCTAATCACAGAGCATATTTTAATGAAATCTTGAATTACATTAGGACATGGGGCTGTCGTCGATAGGCAAGAATTAATTAGAGTCTGATGTCCTAGTAGTAGGGACTCAGTTATTTCCCCGCTGTCTATCCCCTTCCACTTTAGTCTTAGTTTGTCTGTTGAGGGGGTTATATCCCTCGCCCCTTGAGCAGTAGCATACACGGGCCTTGGAGCTGATCTTAAGGCCACGGTCAAAGGGTTATGATCCCCGAAATCTGTTACAAGAACCTGAAATGGCCGATAGGCAGTCCGCCAGGCAGGGAGAGACAAAAATTAAATCAATAGTTGAAACACTATCCCTGCCTCTATATGTCGGCACCAGCTCGGTTGTAGGGGGCGAACATAAGTCCATTGCGTTACTAAGAATATGTTCACTAAGAAAAGAATTTAGTTCTAATCCCCTGCGCACGGCTGGGTCCGCCTGTCGTATGCCTGTGTTACAAGTATCTGTTGGGAGCTTGGCGTTAAACCCCCTCCCCCCCAAAAGGATCCCCATGCCCTCACCTAAGCCCTGAGTTTCCTCTAATTTAGAAATAAATTTAAAAAGCGCAATGAAATTCTTATTTGGGATAGAATAAAAATCATTATTATAAAAATGTATTAAATAGAATGGGACTTGACGCTTGTATTCTATTGCTTGTATATTAGGGTTGTTTGTATTTATTATCTTGAAACTCCCAACAGCTGCTATACTGATCCCGATAAATAAGCCCCCTGCTGCGCGGCCGAAATTTGGCTTGGGCGCCACTACACTAAAACAGTGAAATCCTTCTATGTGCAAATCGTTAGTGGCCCATGTTTCTTGAAACATTATTATATCCTGAGAGGATAATATATGTCGCCATTCTGTATCGGCGAGTCTTGGCTCGAGACCGGCTACGTTCCAGCTTAAAATTCTAAGGTCAGAGTCATTATTACTTCTATTATTATTCCTAGGAACCTTAACTATTGACCCACCACTGGTTTTGACATGGCTAATACCATCCTCTACCTGCCCCTGATAATCAGTGAAAATTAATGACTGCGTGTTACATATTTCCAGGGGTTCCTGTTCCTTGCTAATGGCAGGTGAATCAATACATAAAAGGTCCCTTGGTATGTTGTAATTTGCCATCCTATCTAGCTGTCAGTCTTGTGCATCTAGGTTGGAGAAGGCTAAATCAAACCGGTAAAATGTTGGCACATTGTACTCATACCTCCCCCAGTTGTGAGCACTAATTAGTGATTGGCATCTGTACGTAGGTAGAGGAGGGGGGGGTCCAGTAAAAGAAACCTAGGGGTAGAATATGTATCCCTTCCCTACCCATATTCCTTGTCCCTGCTCTCTCCAAGATGTTTTGTACTAACTTTACTGAACCAAAATTCAGTATTATGCAGTCAGCTCTGCTAGATTTGGTCGATCTACCTATCCAAGGGACCCTTCTGGCCATTTTAAAGTCCTGAAACAAATAGCTGCCCAGTCCCGTCTTGGTGTCCAATAGGTGGAGTGCCCTATTTCTTAAATAACTCCAATGTTCCACTGTGTTGGGAGCTAAAGGTGGTGCTTTGGAGAGGACAATAACATAGGGTGAACATTCGGGGGTAGATTAAAATGATCCTTGCTATAAGCAATTGGTGCAATAATTGAGCTGTCCCCATTCAAGCCCCTATTGTTCCCCTCACTTGATGTTCCCCCCCTCTGTTTAGGATTGCATGACGTCAAATTTGCCCCAATAGTACATGATGTGGGGGAGTGTGTGCCCGCTCAAATAGGGTCGTTATTTACAATAGATGGCTGATTGAGGACGGGTGCCAGGCATGCACTAGACCCCCCTGATGCTACCAAAGTTCCATTTAATAACTGGCTAGGCTGGGTCGATAGTTTTTGCTCGATAATGTTTAGTCTTATGTTAATATCGGCAAGTTTATTTAGCAGTGGATTTAACAATACCACAAATGTATCTACTAGCTTGGATAATAACACATCTCCTACATCTCCTAAATCAATTTGGGGATGCTTGCAGGGGCAGTGACATCCAGAAGTGCTTAAATCAGAGGGACTGATGACGGTTACCTCATCAAGGGGGCCCGTCTTCCCACGGGCAAAGCCTTTTGTTTTAGCTGCTTTGTTAGTTTGCTGGGTTGTAGCAGGTAAATCCCTCGCCTTCCTTTTCCATGTTGTATTTAAAGCTGTGTTTCCCTCACCCTGTAGGTGACGTGTAGCTCGTGTAACGATTTGAGGAGGGGGTGAGAGGGGCGAAGGGGACGTACCTAAGGTAGTAATAGATAGTTCTATGGCTGCCGTCTTGGGCTCAGAAGGCCCAGTAGTTGGATGGTGAATACTAATTAGGCTGAATTCAGCTTGTATTGGTGGGTTAGAAGAGGGACCACCCATGGATGTTTCAATGGGAGCACACCGTGTCTCCATTGATAATCTTTTTTGCGTGGACTCAATCTCTTTGTTTAAAAATGATTCTGCCCGAATAAAAAAGTCATCAAGGGTACCCACAGCCCCCTTACCCCCAGCCCCATTACGAGTGCTCATTATTCGGCAATGAAGTAATAGGCAAAAATAGTAAGCAATGAAATATAAAATTCACTGACCACATATACAAAGTCCATGCACAGTAAGTCCAATGTTCCGATGAAAGGGAGGAGGCCCTGCCCTGCCTTATCCTGCCTCTGACTGCCTCAGACAGCCCGCCCTTTGCCCGGGCTTAGCCCGGCGCCGCCGCGCGCGTCCCGCGACGCGGGGGCTCTCCTTGATTTTTATGCGCCTCTGGGCGCGTGACAGGCGTGTGCGGCTTCCTGCTGCTGGGGACACTGGGTGATGT
The DNA here is from genome assembly GCF_964261635.1 of Lissotriton helveticus. Classification (NCBI taxonomy): domain Eukaryota; kingdom Metazoa; phylum Chordata; class Amphibia; order Caudata; family Salamandridae; genus Lissotriton; species Lissotriton helveticus. The sequence continues at coordinate 1,794,513,999 of NC_136065.1, forward strand.
AGTCTCCCCCTCACTGCCGCCACGCCGAGATTTCCAGAGGCTGCGGCGGCGGGGGGAGACCAGCGTCAGGAGCAGGGAGCATGGTGCTGTCAGCAGGGAGCAGGGAGCCAGGAACTGCCAGGAGCTGTAAATCCAAAGGTAACAATAGAGCCCCCCCCAAGGCGTATGGTGTAGCGCTACTCTGTCGGGGTACTCTGTCATTGGACATAGGGCTAGCAAACCATTAGTTTGGTGGACATGGGTACTCCATCGTAACCCTGTCCAGCAGACTATAAATCAGCCCCTAAGGTGAGAGAGAGGACACAGTGTCACATCTTGGGTTTAGATATTTATTGGGCATACAGTGCTTTCAATAGCAAAGTTCAGATGTCATATTGTTTACTTTTAAGCATGGGGATATTTTCTCTAATCGTGTTATGGCTTGATCAATTCATGTAATGGGTACTTAAATACACAAAGATTAAACAACAAAAAAGAAAGAAATGTTAAGTGTATAATTAAATGTGTACTACTCTATGTATTTATTGCAACATAGGACACTTTATTAAATAATGCTGCTGGTTTATATGTAGAAAACGATATTTTGATATGTGATAATTTGTAACAATTAAAAAACCTTCTTCAAGTAAACTGACATCTGGAGTAGGTGCCGCCTTGGGTAGGGTGTCAGTGGGCCCCCTTTCCCTTCTTTGTGAATTTCAGCCCCGGGAGTGGGCTCCCCAGGGCCTATAATTGCTCTGTTTGGGGGGCTGCGCAGCCCCGCTTCCCTTTTTAAATTAAGTAGTGGCCCTGAGGAATGGGCCCTCCGGGCCTTTTCAAGGCTCAGGCAGGGGGTCTGCGTGACCCCCCTCCCCTTAAGAAATACTTTGGACCCCAGAGGATGGAGTTCCCGAGCCATATATATCTCCGGGAGGTGGGTCGCGCACCTTCCTCCTACAATATTTAAATTGGATCCCGGAGATGGTGTTGACAGTGCAGACAACATCTCAGGGAGGGAGAACATGCACCCCACACCTAAATAAGTAAATTAGACCCCAGACGATGGGGTCCCCACGGCCGAAAAGGGCTCAGGGTGGTGTTGCGCTACTTCCTCCCCTTTTATTAAAATTTTGGCCCAGGGAATTGGGTCACTCAGGCCTAATAAGGCTCTGTGTTGGGGGGGCCGAGGGGCTCCCCCTTTTTGCATAAAATGCGGCCCGAGGAATGGGGTCCCCGGGTGACTTATAAGGATCAGGGTGAGGGCCACATTGCCCCACATCCCCTTTATAAAGTGACGATGCCTAGGTAATAAGATCCACGGTGCCTAAAAAGCAAGACCTTCCTCCGGCTTTTAAAAAATGGAAGACCCCAACGGATGGGTTACCCGGGGCTAAAAGAGGCTCGGGGAGGGGTTTGTAGTTCAAAACGTTAATGTTCTCACTGACATTTCCCCCGAAATATAATGTTACTTTAATCTTTGTTTTTTTCCGGTGAAAAAAATAAAATAAATATATATTTATTAGGGATGGGCGGTTAACTCTGTTCTGCCAGCAGAGTTGCCAGAGTTTTGGCCACTCCGCGTTATTCATGTTACGCAGAGTTAGGGTCAAATTCCACCAACTGCTGCGTTGGCGGTTGTGAGCGCGAATTACCATCCCCTAGCACAATCTTTGGGCATTAGGAGCGCACCGGGCAAGATTTTGCAACGCATGTGGTCGTAACCGTTTGTGGTGAGGAAGCTGCAGCTGGAGTAGAAAATCTACTGGAGCAGTAACAAAGAAACCGCACCCTCTGGCACACCACATAATGCAATTCACTCTGATTTTGCAGTGCTAAACAAGCTCCCAGTGCTAAAAATCAGAGTGAGCAGCATGACATGCTGATTTATGCCCGTTCCCAGAACTCCACAGAATCTGGCTGAGTTTTCATGAAACTTCACAAAATTCCTTGGAGTGAAACTCCGCTAGTTCTGCCCACCCCTATTATATATATTCAGGGTACATAGATGTGGAAGTTAGGAACTGTAAATCTATACTTCCCTATTTGCACTTAACTTTCAATATTTTGTTTCATCGATATTCTGTCTACGATATTCTATTTGGCAGAATTCTTGGGCTCAAAATTCAGAAGAAATCTGCTGGAATGCATATGCTTTCGATTTGAGGGGAAAGTTACTGTCAGGCAGTAAGTAGAGAGGTGTATGATACGTTCTGGTGCAAGAACTCCAAGATAAAGTCTTGCAAAACCTCAAGGAGTATACTGACACTGCCAGAGTCCTTCTTCAGATGGAAAAATGTGGGTCCATTTCTAAGTTCTACTGTGTTTTGTAGAAAATACAATAAGAGTAGGGAGCACTTTTAAATATCCCAAAAACAAGCAATAGATCTTAATAACTCATATCCAGATAACACGGAGTTGTCCATGAAATTGTTGATTCTTTTTTAAGTTCGTCATTAAACACAAGCCACTATGAACGTTGATGGCCTATATTCCAATGATAATAGTGGATAATATATTGCTTTACTGTGAAAGTCGATCGTCTCTATTTGAAGAAAGTGGATCAGCCATTTGTATTATTATCAATAACACAATGATAAGTATATAGGACATTGTATTTCATTGAGTCATGAGAGTGGAGGGCCATTCCTTTGTAATGAAAGTTGGTGGCCTCCATTTTCTTTGAGTCAGTGGTCGACATTCCATTGATGAAAATGGATGGGAAGTGGTTGTCATTGAAAGCCAATGATCTGTATCCGAATAGTGAGAATAAATAGACCATTATTTGATTATGAAATTCGATAGTCTTCACGCCAATAATGGACCGATCTGTGCGTGTTAGTCTCTTGTCCCGAGTGCTGACATGAGTGTATTGCTGACTTTAACCATGCGCTAAGCACTATACGATTAAAACAACAGATTTATTGTGGTTTCAGTATAACATGATGAGCGTTGTGTGATTTTTAATTACACATTATGCCCGATTATGAGGTGGGCATCGTTTTTAATAACTAGATTTTGAATGTAGTGGGTCATTTTATGATTTCAGTAAATTATGTGGCACTTTAAAATGACAGGTGTCAACACTCATTAATTCAAGGGACCCAGATTGAAACCATTTCTATTATTGCCTGCTTATTACAATTAGTTGTACATTCACCTATCACGACGAGTTGGCCCTTAATAATGATGAAAAGAATTTGAGGTTGGTGCATGTATGGATGGTCCAGCCCTACAGACTGACAGTGAGTAGCATACAGTCCGGAGGTGTAAATGTAAATGTAAATGTATTGCGACTTATATAGCGCACGTATCACCCGAAGGCATCAAGGCGCTTGCCTTGGGAACCCGTCCTGGCTTTTTCCCTGTGAGATAACCCCTACTGGGTATCCCCAGGGTGAAAGCCAGGCATCCCGCAGCGGGGTGGGCCGCCGTAGTGGAGATTAAGCAACTATTGCCCAGAGTTGCAGCGTGGGACCCCATGATTAGAATAGGCACCGAGGCGAGAATTATCGAGTCCGTGGACATTTTGGGCTCAGGACTCAGGTGAGGGTCCATTCTTTGGTGTCTCGTCATTGTGAGCCTACTGTCACATTAAACGGCCTGTGAAAATTATAGTAACAAAGTCAATGTCACAAAATCCTCTCCTGCCTTATTATGAATGGTCGACCTAACACAATGAGCGTGGAACAAGTTATAGACTCAGCTATTGTTTGGAATACACGGTTTTGAAATATGCTTAAATAAAAACAAAATGTGAGCTTGCCTTAATTTTGGCTCCTGAGGAAATTTTTATTACACAACCATAATCTTGTGTCAGACCATGATTATTTGGTTTTGCATATTTTGCATATTTTTTTTCTCCTCCTTAAACTTTTACGTATCATTTTAACCTTCAGTTGATTGGTTGAAGCAGAAAATGTCTTGAGGGAATCGTAGAACTGGAGATGGGCACGAGCAGCGCCCCCCCATGTTATTAGAAGCTGTAATGAAAATACATAGAGCAGGTATCTCGCATTACTTTTGTACAGTTTGTATGTGGTCAACCACCTAAGCCTATTTCGCCTGGTACCTGTTATTTTTTTGCAAAGTTTACATGCATTAAACATGGAAACAAATGTTGCACAAGGCTCCATGAAGCCTTAATCATCTGCTTTGACCTAGTATTACATACCAAAATCCAAAAGTAGCGCCCACTCAGCCCAGTAAAATGGGCATATGTTATATGCTAAGCGTTTTTTATGTACTTCCTATTTACCAATTACTTGGTGCTTTTCAATCCAGATGCAGAGCTTGCAATATTGTTTTTACCCTTAGGCGGCCTTCAGCAGGGGGTGCCCATAGAGAAACTCAAGTGAGTGGGCCTGGTGTGGAGTTATGTGTTTTCTTTATGGTGGCGTTCCTTGTGGTGGTGGTTCTTGCAGCCAACACATTTATTTATTTATTTATTTAAAAGGTTTTATATAGCGCTGGCTAGACTCGGAGGTATCATGTGGAGTTGATGTTATACCGTACTGCCAGTGGCGTAGGCAGTGTTGATGCAGTAGCACTAGTGTACTGAACCCTGAGGGAGGGGGTGCTAAACCCTTGTAATTGCTGTATTTGCTACACCAGCAGCAGTCAAAAGAGTAATTTTCTTTGCTTTTACCAAGGCTGATGGCATCCTTAATGCACTATTATGATTCTAGCGCTACGACTGAATGCGTATTAATTAGGCCCAATTTTATGTGGGTGGATATAAATATTTTGCCCAAGATCACACTGCGTGTCATTGGTTTAAGTGGAATGGAACTCTGTCAAGTCAGAAATCACAATTGTTGGTCTAGACATTATGCCACGCTTCCTTCTAAAACATAATTCCGACCACGGCTGCAGGATGAAGTCACAAATCCTTAATAATGGCTGTGCAAGAGGATTGTGAAATAAGTACATCTGGATACATCTTTTGCCTCAAGCAGTTTATTTCTCAGCAGCTGCAAAGTGCTTAAAAACACAACAGAGTACCAAGATTGTGGGAGCATTTTTCGATCCAACTATCAATATAGTTTTGCTTTTGTAATATTTCAGAATGCTAACTATTATCTGAAAGTTGGTGTGATTAAATGAACCAAGAAACAACTAGAATGGCAAAAAAAAAAAGAGGGCGGAAAAAGGAAAATGAAGAAAACGAAATTAAGGATAAATAAAAAGAAAATTAGGCAATGGAATTTAGTTGGAAAGAAAGATATAAAAGAAAGGGAAAGAAGGCGAATACGAAGGGTAAATAGATAGCAACAAGAAACAAAGGAAAAAGAGAAATACAGAAAAAAATGGAATGTATCTTAGAATTGAACATTTTTAATTTACAGAAGGCAATGTGAAAAAGAAATAGAAGTGAAAACGAAGAAACACATTAGAATAGATAATTAGAAACATTAAGAAAGGAAGGCGTGGATAAAACCGAAAGGGAAGAAGGGAGACAGAAGGAAGTAAGAATAAATACAAACAAGGTAGGAACATGGACATAAACACAGACGTGAGAATGATAGCTTCTGAACCAGAGGGGCGGCCAGCGCGGCCTGAACTTGCAGGATTCTAGCCCCCAGGTTGTTAACTTGGGAGTTTGTCAGAGGATGCGCATACCCTGCGTACTTAGCCGCCCTAATCCACCGTGAGTCACATTCCATCCGACAGACGGACTCCGGCGAGGTCTCGCCTTTCCGTTTAATGAAGGGCTCTGGGGCGCTAGTGGCCTGGGAGGGCGTGTGAGACGAGGCCGGGGAGCGGCCTGTGTGCGTATGTGGAGGCACGGAGATGAGCCCCCGCGCTGCCTCCTTGAGCCGGGGCCCAGATTAACTTGTCATGAGAAAGAGCTTCTGGCAAATGAGGCGGACGGTGTGTCCGTCTGTCTGCTCATCGGCCGCTCAGGCCGCTAATCCCCCTGCCACAGCCTCTTACCGCTTCCCATGGCAGGGATGATACCGTCTGTTCCCTCAAGGCCCACTTGTTGATCCAGAAGACATTGCTTTCTTTCAAGGGCGCCCATCACTTCCTCTCTTGACTGGCAACCGACCAATCACTTGCGTCCTGAAAGGGCAGCTCAGTCAGTTGACCTGTGTCAGGCCACATTAAAGCTCCTGGTGGTCACCCTGGGAGGCAGGCAAACCCATGAACTTGTGAGTGTTCCATCAAACTCCAAAGCACCATCAAGCCCTTCTGCAGAAGAACGTCAGCCCTTCAATCCTTTGAGCAATGATCAGAGATCTAGTGGGCTATCGGAGTACCTTACTATTGACCTACTAAATAAATTGATTGACAGACCTGTGTGAATTCCATTTGCCAAATTCCACATCCCACTTTCCAATGGCTGCCTGTAATAGCATGTAATTGGTTCAAGAAAGCCGATAACGTACAGAGGCCTACGGTCTGGTCCCATAGCAGCCACAAAAGTACTGTCCAGTTTTACATATGTGTAAATCGCAGCGAGGCTGTAAAATAATTTACAGTATTCTCATGGAGACTTAAGACCCCATGTCCTTTGGCAGACAGAGGCTACTGGGCAGAGATTATGATAGTAAGAGCTGTTTGGTCCTTCTGTACCAGGAATTAACATTACTGGTGTACCCAAAGTGAGCACCTTTAGCACTTGACCCTCAGGGTAGCAAAGTCAAGCAATCCAAGGCTTATTCAGGGACGTGGCGTGAGATAGAATCTAAAAGAAATAATGATGCCCACCTGGGGCTTTGTCTTAAAAGAGAAAGTATTTTACTATTCATGCACAACACCAAAGTGTACGTATATATCAAAGAGAATCAGTTATCGCTTGGTACTCTTTCTTCCTGTAGAACAGTCTCAATGATACTCCTGGTATAAGGAAAACACTATCCTTGGGGCTTTCTATGGGATTTTAAGATGGCTGGTGTCCTTTGGTTGACTGACCTTTGGCTGGCCAATGCTGACAAATTCTTCATCCTCACAGATTTGGTCCCCTGTCCCCCTTCCTAGGTACCTTTCCCTTTGCACAATACCTTTTCTCCAATTTAGTCGTGACAGACCAGGCAGCCCCTGTGGTATCTGTTGATCATTGGTAGCAGTGCCGCTCTGAAAGAGGGAGATCTTATATAGCATGTCGAGTGGGAATTACAGTGTCTCTCCCCCAAACCAGCCGAAGGAAGATAAATCTTGCCTTGTGTACATTCCTCCCACACTGGTATAGGCAGAGTCTTTGTGTTGAAAGGCCAGCAGGATGGTGGTGTGGAATTGAGATTCTCCTCTCAGGGAGACCCAAAACAAAGCCACAAAAAAGGGAGCTTTTTTTCTTAACCACCATTTAACCTGGTGTGGGCAGCACGTCTGGCAAAGAATGACGCTGAAAGGAGGAAGAGGTGTTCCCTACACTACAGAAGTACCCTCTAACCTCCAAACCCTCATATCTGGTCCATTTTGAAAGACCTCAAATGTACAGGTGAGAAGCCCTGCAATTCACATTTCTGCTGGAGCTCTTTCTAACCCTTCGATCCAGGGAAGAAATCAATATGGATTCCTGTGTAGTCACAACCCCATGTAATAGACACACTCCCCACCTAGACTAATATATACATATCCACTATCCATGTACTACATGGATAGAGAGAAAGACCTGGTTGCAAGGAGATGGCAGATCAATTTAAAAACATCTAAGAGGCGTAACACATCGTAGCTGGTGGCAGGTAAAAAGGCCTTTCTTGCTACTATAATATGTTACTGTCAATACTCTACAGCCACGGGAGCTCACGGTTATGAGATTCCATGAAAAATGATTTGATATGGATGACAAGAGTGGGAGGAGAATCTCAATTCCACACCACCATCCTGCTGGCATTGATAACGATGTAAATATAAATCCCCATACAATTATCAATCTCTCATATATTCACATAGTTTGGGATAAGCTATAATGTACGTCTGATTCCCTTGTAGGTGAAGTCCCAGGAAGAAGAGAATGTGCTACTAATATTGGAACCAAAGAGTATTGGAATATACCCACTTGGGAGTGATAGAACATGGGATGAGCACTCGAGAGTATACGAACAGCGTTAAACACTGAGGAATGAACCTCGTTTTGAATTATGACCACTTGGGAATAGTCAGTACGTGAATATATGTTATGAGATTGATAATTGTATGCTGAGCCTCAATGTAAAGATTTATTGATAGGCTGTGAAATATAAGCTATAATCAGGGGCTATGAATGTTATGATTTTGGATGTAGTAATCATTTGCCCTTATATACAATTACCCACTTGGGATTTATATTTACATCGTTATTTTTTCTCGAATTTGCCCAAATAGGATTGATGAACTGTTTGTGGGTTGCGAATAATAGCATTAATGACAATAAATATATAGGTAATTTGCACATTGGACAGACTCATTGGTATTGTAAATAAGTAATTGAATGAAAATTTCTTGAAACTCACTGTAGCAAGTAAATGGTGTAAAATATGACGTACTTATTATAATTTGGAAAATGTATATCACGGAATGTCTCAGGTTAACAAGACATTGGAAATTGTATATAGAAGATCGAATGGAAGAATAATAGATTGCGATATAGAGTACAATTATATCCGAGATTCACCATTCAAAGATGGCCGACACCACTGAAGTCCTGTTTTGATTTTGATTACCACGCACTGTATGTTTTTTGAGCACGTTATTTATCTTTATTTAAATGTCGGTTTGACAACATTGAATTATCCGTGATCAAGGCGAGTGTTTCGCTGAAACGCGTTGTTTTTTTTTCGTTGGCTGGATGTTAAAATAAAGTCTTCCAAGCTACTCTGACTGGCGAAAATTATTGCAAAGAGTGCACCACGTACTCGTTGGTACGATGTGGAACTGATATATATATTTATTTGTGGCAGCATTAAACTCAAAACTCTTTTGCACTCAACCAAAGTGTCCGTTTCTCTGTCCTGATTTGGAAAGAGGTACGTGTGGGAATATTGAGGGGTACCGGTACCCCGCAAACGGACCGCTCCGTTGGACAGCCTCTCGTCTTTACCGGGATCGGTGTGGCATATATATATATATATATATATATATATATATATATATATATATATATATATAATTTGACCAAACCAAACTTTCAATCAAAAGAAGGCGCTGACTCCGTGAATCAAAATCCAGACGATATTTAATTGCTCAGTTGCTGCTTAGACGCGTTTCGGCGGCTTGCTCCCGCCTTGTTCACTACATCTGCATGAAAATTTAGTTAAGCTATATATAGATACATACACAAGATCACATGGGTATGCGAGTGCCTTACAAGTTTCAATTGGCTACAGGTTGTTATGGTTACCGGTTCATGACCCTCATGGACGGACATAGAAGAGTTCATGACTTGCACATTATACATTCATGGCAGTCTTTTTACACTCTTGCCTGAAACTTAAAAACACACAATAATTACAGTTTTACAAATTCGTCCCTAATATGCTTGATGTTAAAATTCACACATGCATATTTAGAAAGAGCAAACACCCTCTGTTGGATATAAAGTGCAATACCACTATTTTTACAAGTCAACCTACATACGTGCTACATTGCTCGTGACACTCTAAAGTGCTCTGGAATTTGGTGTGGCATGTTGTAACATTGCGGTCGAATTCCTGTCATTGTGACTGTCGGAAAGTGAATGTACGCGACTAAATATCAATTGCGTATTAAATCAGCACTGCCGAAGTACAAGCCCACATTAACAACTAGACAAAAATGATGCTACTCGTAGTCAATACTACCCAGATAAATCAGCACAATCCGGCATAGTTTACAAATGTAACTTCATATCATCAGTTTGGGGCATGTACATTTAGAGTGTTACCATTCATACTGATGATGCTACGCACAACGTTATTCCCTAATGGTTACATCAAACGGTGCTGCTCGTGTAGGACACAACCCGTTTTTGTGTCCCGATGGCATCTCTCGCTTGTGTTCTCAGCACCATAGTCACTATGCAGTGGACAATCTCGTCTCCAAGTGGAGTAAAATGGCTAAGGACTTGTATAGTGAATGTTAGAAGTGAGTGGTGAATAAGGTGAACATAAAGTGAAGTGAAATTGTGAAATTAAGGAGAAGTGATTGTGGTGTCTTTATGTACATGTACATGTGATCTAAAATTACATGGTTTGTAGTAGATGAACTGCAGATGTTGAGGAATGGTACATAGGGAAGAGACAGTACAGACTCATTACAGATGTACATTAAGGGCTTCATCCGCGTTCAAATCGAACGGGATTTTAGAGTTCAGAAGGATTATATATCTGGACTCTAGGCGACGTAAAGCTAGTTTGCGATTGCCTCCTCTTGTATTTCTGGGTACGCTGTGAATGACGTAGTATGATAGTTTCTGGGCATTCCCTTCATGTAGCTGATTGATGTGCCTAGCTACTGGGTATGTTGGGTCTTTGTTTGCTATTGCCCATAAATGTTGCAAAATTCTGACATGTACAGGGTGAATGGTGGACCCCACGTACCTTTTACCACAAACGCACACCAACACGTACACCGCGTATTCCGTTTTGCACGAGTATTGTGCTCTGATGGTGTACGGTTTTTGTCTGAAGGGTACACTGACATCAGTTGTATTAATGCCATGGTTACACACTTTGCATTTGCTGCCTTTTTTTAAACCTTTCTGGTTTTGTAACCAATTGTTGGGCTTCTTAATGGCAGGGGCGTTGCAAACCAAATGACTGCGCATCGATTTTGCTTTCCTGTAGGTTACAAGTGGTGTTTTACCCACCGCCTGGCCGATGGTTGGATCATTACGTACCAACGGCCAGTGTCTCCTAAGGATCTTACGGAGGTTCGTGTGGTATCTGTTGAACCCTGTGATCTAGGTGGTTGCCGTTCACTATTTTCAGTGCTTTTGCTTTTTTTTGGGAGAAAAAAGGAGTTCCTGCCTAATTTTGGCGCTGCATTGTTAAGTTCTGCTCTCCTGCAGGTTTTATCAGTGTATCCCCTGTTATTGAGTCTAGCAAATAGGTTCTTTTTTGCCATTGTCAGTCCTTCTGTGGTACTGCAATTCCAGGTCATCCTTAGACATTCAGCATAAGGGATGGATTGCTTTAAAGGTGTGGGGTGAAAGCTTTGCGCGTGCAGGAGGGCATTGCCTGCTGTTGGTTTACGGTACGCGCGTGTCTGTATTGTGTTGTTATGGACAAAAAGCTCTAAGTCAAGAAACTGAATGGTGGTGGGGCTGATGTTACATGTGAATTTTAAGTTTAAAGCATTTTCATTCAACTCACAAGCAAAAAGTTCTGCACTCTCAGGGCTGCCCTGCCATAGATTAAAAATATCATCTATAAACCGTTTGTACACAATAACGTTGTTGGTCATGGTTTCTGAATGAATTACTTGCAACACCTGCTCCTCCCACCAGCCCATATGCAGATTCGCATAGCTGGGGGAGAAGCAAGTTCCCTTGGCTGATCCCTGCATTTGTTTATAATGTAATCTATCGAATATAAAGGTGTTGTTGGTTAAGCACCACTCAGACATTTCAAGCAGCATGCAGGTGTGTTTGTACAAGTTGATTGGCCTTTTTCCAAGATAGTATTTGAGGGCATGGAGGCCATCCTTGTGCCTGATGCTTGTGTACAATGATTGTACATCCAAAGTCATGAAAATATAGTTCTCTTTCCATCCCACATCGTAGATTTTGGCTAGGAAATCCCCAGTGTCTCTAATGTATGCTGGTAATTCCTTCAATTCGGACTGTAAGAAGTGGTCTATGAAGACACTGGTATTTTCTAAAAGGCTCCCTATTGCTGATATGATTGGCCTGCCAGGGCGTATTTTGTCATTCTTGTGGATTTTGGGGATTAAGTAAAGTTGGGGAGTTACCGGGTAGTCATTCTTCAGGAACTCAAACTCGTGTTTACTTAACAATCCCATTCCCTTCCACTTGTATAGTTTGTTATGGTGTTTTTCTTGTATACCAATGATGTGTGTCGGACTTATTCTCATGTAGCATTCACGGTCTTGGAGCTGTGTGAGTGCTTCCTGATTATACAATTCAAGCGGTCATAGGACAATGTTGCCCCCCTTGTCTGACCACCTCACCACAATGTCAGATCTTGCTTTAATTTTTTCCATCAAGATGTTATACTTCCTCATTTGATCGCCATTTTGTGTCATACCCTCCTTCGTACTTCGGATAGACAATTCTTTAAGGTCTTTTATCACACAATCCGAGAAGAGGTCTAGCCCATCTTTTGGCATCATTGGCATGAAACCCGATTTGGGTCTGAATCCGGTTTTGACTGTTTGGTAAATATTTATCTCCGAGTTCTCAGCCGCCCCACTCGGTGTAATCAGGACAGTTTCATTTTGTTGTTCAAGGTCTATCAAATCCTGTAGTGCCTCCATGGTCGCCACGCTAAGCATCTGGTCCTTTTCACACGGTACTGGTATCTCTATTGCGTGCAGGCTGTGATTAAAAAAAATACTTTTGTAATTTCAGTTTTCGGACATAAAAGAATAAATCTATGCATGTTTGGGCGTAGTCAAAGTTAGTGCTGCTACAGTACGTGAGGCCCAATGATAACATTTCAAGTTCTTGTGGTGATAACTCTAAATTGGTCAGGTTAATTACTGTGTTGTCACCTTCCATCATCGTCGTTTGTTGCGTCTGTATTGAGCTTTTGTTTGCTTTTGCGCCTGCTTTTCCCCACCGTCTGTCTTTTCTCCGCCGGCTTTTTGTCGTTGCTTTTGGTTTAGTTGGCCTCCTCCTCCATCCTGTCTCGACGGGAGTCGTGGTCGTAGTGTCCTGAGGCGCTGTATCCGTAAAAAATCCAGTTCTTGTACTGGGGTAGGTGCGGGGCCTGTAGCTCCTACGCTGTGGTTACTTTCTGCATCAGTGTCAAATTCGGAGCTGACTTCATTTTCGCTCTGCTCAGTTCCAGCATGTTGATCACCAGTAGCTGTTGTCTGTGGTTGGCGCCTTATTTGATCATATTTTCATGCAAACGTGTATATTCTCCCATTCATGTAGTCATTTCGGTCCCTCTGAAATTTTATAGCCTTTCTTTCTTTAATATCATTTTCATGTTTTAGTACTCTCGCCTTTATTTCTTTCATGCCATTCGCAATTTCATGTTTATTTTCTTTTGTGTCAAGTTCTTTTAATATTTCCTCAATCCGTGTTATCATTTTGTTCCTGTCGCTTGCCGCAAACTGCACCAGGATTTGAAGCATATTTTGGGACGACTGTGCACTGTTATCCGCCCACATCTGTAGCATTTCAGGGTCGGGTCTTCGTTTGTTGGGGCCACTAGAATTCTAAGTCCTCTGGGTTCTCGCCCAACATCGAGATATCTGGTTAGCGATTTTACTTCCCTTCATTTCGCTACCTCTTTCTTTCGGAGTTTTTCCTATTCTGTTAGTAGTTTCTTTGTATCGTCTTTCTCAGTTACTTGTAGTTGGGCTGTCGCTTTGTTTTTGCCGCCTTTGCCCGTGTCTGTGTCTGTGAACACATCCAGAGCTGCCTCTTCTCTTTCCTTTTCCCATTCCGCGGCCATACTGAGCGCTTTCCTTAATTATTTATTATTTGCAAAGATTCACTTCCCGTGTGTCTCTCACTTTTCACAATCGGGCTACCTCTCCCATGAACCACGTTAATAGCCCGCTCCCTGCTATTCCCAGCACGCGCCGTTTTACCTGACAGTCTCTGATTACTCTCCAGCGATCGCAGAATCCCAGACAGTCAGCTCCATGCCGGTTTCACAGGTTACTCGGGTCCTTTAGTGACGGTTACGGGGGGCGCTGTGTGTCTTTTTCAAAAAGTTAGACCACACAATTGTCCTTGTAGACACAGCGCATCCAGATCGAGGAGGGTCAGCGTTGGGTTTCCAGGACAGCGAACCATTCGTATTGTGACCAAACCAAACTTTCAATCAAAAGAAGGCGCTGACTCCGTGAATCAAAATCCAAACGATATGTAATTGCTCAGTTGCTGCTTAGACGCGTTTCGGCGGCTTGCTCCCGCCTCGTTCACTACATCTGCATGAACATTTAGTTAAGCTATATATACATACATACACAAGATCACATGGGTATGCGAGTGCCTTACAAGTTTCAATTGACTACAGGTTGTTATGGTTACCGGTTCATGACCCTCATGGACGGACATAGAAGAGTTCATGACTTGCACATTATACATTCATGGCAGTCTTTTTACACTCTTGCCTGAAACTTAAAAACACACAATAATTACAGTTTTACAAATTTGTCCCTAATATGCTTGATGTTAAAATTCACACATGCATATTTAGAAAGAGCGAACACCCTCTGTTGGATATAAAGTGCAATACCACTATTTTTACAAGTCAACCTACATACGTGCTACTTTGCTTGTGACACTTTCAAGTGCACTGGAATTTGGTGTGGCAGGTTGTAACATTGCGGTCGAATTCCTGACATTGTGACTGTCGGAAAGTGAATGTACGCGACTAAATGTCAATCGTGTATTAAATCAGCTCTGCCGAAGTACAAGCCCACATTAACAACTAGACAAAAATGATGCTACTCGTAGTCAATACTACCCAAATAAATCAGCACAATCCGGCATACTTTACAAATGTAACTTCATATCATCGGTTTGGGGCATGTACATTTAGAGTGTTACCATTCATACTGATGATGCTACGCACAACGTTATTCCCTAATGGTTACATCAAACGGTGCTGCTCGTGTGGGACACAACCCGTTTTTGTGTCCCGATGGCTTCTCTCGCTTGTGTTCTCAGCACCATTAGTCACTATGCAGTGGACAATCTTGTCTCCAAGTGGAGTAAAATGGCTAAGGACTTGTATAGTGAATGTTACAAGTGAGTGGTGAATAAGGTGAACATAAAGTGAAGTGAAATTGTGAAATTAAGGAGAAGTGATTGTGGTGTCTTTATGTACATGTGATCTAAAATTACATGGTTTGTAGTAGATGAACTGCAGATGTTGAGGAATGGTACACATGAAAGAGACAGTACAGACTCATTACAGATGTACATTAAGGGCTTCATCCGCGTTCAAACCGAATGGGATTTTAGAGTTCAGAAGGATCATATATCTGGACTCTAGGCGACGTAAAGCGAGTTTGCGATTGCCTCCTCTTGTATTTCTGGGTACACTGTTA
Organism: Lissotriton helveticus; assembly: GCF_964261635.1. Classification (NCBI taxonomy): domain Eukaryota; kingdom Metazoa; phylum Chordata; class Amphibia; order Caudata; family Salamandridae; genus Lissotriton; species Lissotriton helveticus. The sequence continues at coordinate 1,794,529,134 of NC_136065.1, forward strand.
ATGACATAGTATGATAGGTTCTGGGCATTCCCTTCATGTGATTGATGTGCCTAGCTACTGGGTATGTTGGGTCTTTGTTTGCTATTGCCCTTAAATGTTGCAAAATTCTGACATGCGCAGGGTGAATGGTGGACCCCACGTACCTTTTACCACAAACGCACACCAACACGTACACAGCGTATTCCGTTTTGCACGAGTATTGTGCTCTGATGGTGTACGGTTTTTGTCTGAAGGGTACACTGACATCAGTTGTATTAATGCCATGGTTACACGCTTTGCATTTGCTGCATTTTTTAAAACCTTTCTGGTTTTGTAACCAATTGTTGGGCTTCTTAATGGCAGGGGCGTTGCAAACCAAATGACTGCGCATCGATTTTGCTTTCCTGTAGGTTACAAGTGGTGTTTTACCCACCGCCTGGCCGATGGTTGGATCATTACGTACCAACGGCCAGTGTCTCCTAAGGATCTTACGGAGGTTTGTGTGGTATCTGTTGAACCCCGTGATCAATCTAGGTGGTTGTCGTTCACTATTTTCAGTGCTTTTGCTTTTTTTGGGAGAAAAAAGGAGTTCCTGCCTAGTTTTAGCGCTGCATTTAAGTTCTGCTCTCCTGCAGGTTTTATCAGTGTATCCCCTGTTCTTGAGTCTAGCAAATAGGTTCTTTTTGGCCATTGTCAGTCCTTCTGTGGTACTGCAATTCCGGGTCATCCATAGACATTCAGCATAAGGGATGGATTGCTTTAAAGGTGGGGGGTGAAAGCTTTGCGCGTGCAGGAGGGCATTGCCTGCTGTTGGTTTACGGTACGCGCGTGTCTGTATTGGGTTGTTATGGACAAAAACCTCTAAGTCAAGAAACTGAATGGTGGTGGGGCTGATGTTACATGTGAATTTTAAGTTTAAGGCATTTTCATTCAACTCACAAGCAAAAAGTTCTGCACTCTCAGGGCTGCCCTGCCATAGGATAAAAATATCATCAATAAACCGTTTGTACACAATAACGTTGTTGGTCATGGTTTCTGAATGAATTACTTGCAACACCTGCTCCTCCCACCAGCCCATATGCAGATTCGCACAGCTGGGGGAGAAGCAAGTATATATATATATATCCAAGGAACTCCGATTTCCTGATGAAAAATTATTTCCAGGCAAAGAAGCGGATACGGACCACTGAATCGGTGCAAATAGATTTATTCGGTGCAGTAAGTCGCCAGGACGCGTTTCGCGCTACAGAGAGCACTTGATCACATGACACAGTGAATCGTTCAGGCATTGGTTAAAAATACTGTCAGTTATTGGCGTTAGTAGATCACATGGTACAGCATACAAGTCGAACTGATGTAGAAGAAATACTACATGTTTGAAAACTACAGAATATCGTAGTATACATTACATTCAATTTAGCTTAGTTGCAACAATTGAAATAAACGCAAGCTAAATCACAGTTCACTCGAAATAAATACAGTCACACTATAATTCGACGCCTGTATAAAAAACCAATGACTCTAATAGTTGATGTGCAAAAAGTACTATGTAGTGCAAAATCTAAATTATATGAACATGAAGAATAACAGCAGTGAGTTTTTAATTCATGTATTTCTTTGTTCATGAATAACAATTTAAGTGTATTGCACAGTTGTTTGGGGCCAAAAAGTGAGACCAATATCATAATGACAATATCAGAGCCCCGATGTTGTCCAATTTAAAGGGACAAGTTCCTTATTTCACAGATAAAGTGCAAGTGCTAAGAGCAGTTGAGGACTCTTGGTTGGTGTACCGGTATAAATACTGTAATTAAATATGAAGGAGAATCATAGTATTTACTAAAATTATATACAATTGATTTTTTATGGATGACAATAAAAGGGTCCCCTATCTGTCCAAGGTATATCTAAAAAAGACCATTATATATATAATCCACTATACATAATTGTTACACAAGAAATATAAATAAGCTATATAAAAAATAAAATCCTATAATGGATGTAATATTAGCAAAAAATATTTTCGTGTAAAAATCAATGTCGGTATTATCTTATCGTATAAAATGGTACATAAAAAGGTTTTCTTAATATATTATAAATAGTCCAAAAATATAAATATAAATAGTATATAAATCCTCCAAATATCAAACAGTCCTTTAAAATCTCTTATTTATTTTATACTCAAATATTAGAGATCCCGATAGAGTCACAGAATACACTTGATTGTTGTTTACTTAGGCAAATTGTTAGAGACAAGTAAACATATCTTCTGTAATATTGAGACCTGATGGCTGTTTGGTATTTAGTTCTAAAATGTATTTGGTCTCAAGGCGGCATAATTTCTCTTCTCTATTTCCGCCTCTTCTGCTTGCAGGGACACAGTCAATGACAAAGTATTTTAAGTCGTGGCTTTTAGAGTCATGTTTGGCTTTAAAGTGTCTCGTAACTGGATATGTGTTGTCCTGGTTATTTATTGCCCTTAGGTGTTGTAAAATTCTTTTGTGGACTTGGAGCTTAGTGCTCCCTACATTTAACAGATTACACGGGCAAAACAGGACGTAAATTGCATGTTCTGTTTTACATGTAAGCAATCTGCCAATCTTATGTTCTTTCTGATCAAAATGTGAAAAGTAAGTAGTTCTGTTTTCACCTTGTTGGCAGGCTTTACATGACTTGCAGTTAAAAAAAGCCTGTGTGGGTTTGTGACCAGCTGGATTACTCAATAACTTCTGGGCTGGTTTTGACTAATCATCTTTCATTGACTGTCCTCTGCTATAAGTTATTGATGATGGTCTCTTAGGTAATTCTGCACCTATTACGGGATCACTTAGGACTAGGGGCCGGTTCTTTTTAATGATAGACTCAATTTACTTGTGTTGTTTACTATATTGGACAATAATCCTAAATTCCTCTTTGTTTGTTTTTTCTATAATGTTGTTCTTGGTATCATCTCCTATGTCTAATAGGTCTAACCTATTTTTTTGCATGGATTTGGAAATAACAGCATTAATTATTTTGTCTGAATACCCCCTTTCTCTGAACCTCTTTTTGCTTTCTTCTTGGGATGTTATTAAATCGCACTCCTTGCTGTGAATGCGTTTTAACCTTAACATTTCCCCGTAAGGAATGCTGCTAACCAAATGTTTTACATGTGAACTATTAGCATGGAGTGTTGAATTTCCTGATTTTGGTGGAGCCGTATCTCAATTTTGTTGTCTTCAATAAAAGCTTCTGTATCTAAGAAGGTCACTATTGTATATATATATATATATATATATATATATATATATATATATATATATATATATATATATATATATATATATATATATATATATATATATATATATATATACATATATAAAATCACGTTTCTCACTGAGGCCGACAAACTCGCGGCGGGTGCCTCCAAAAAGCAGGGGTGAGACCGTTGGTTCCACTACCATCAAAACACCTGGGGATATCTATATTTTTAGCCTACTTGTGGTCACCATTAGGTATTTATAGTTACGACCATGTTTCCCTAAAAAAGTGTTTTTTGACTTGCCTATATCTTTGCCGCCGTTTGACAGATCTTCATTAATTTTTTTTAAAAAGTGCCCCAGTGATTCTTGTTGTGCATGAAAAGTTTTGGGGTGATCCCTGAAGCGGAGGCCGAAAAAAGGGAGTAAAAGAAATTCTGTTTCCCTTGTTAATTCCCATAGAAATTTTAGACACAACTGCAGTCTGAACCTATGAACGTAATTACACCAAATTTAGCAAAAAGGTAGCTGTTTGTCCAGAATTGTGAATTAGTGTAGATCTGTTCAGTAGTTGTGGAGGTATTACCAGGTGGGTCAGATTACAGGGGCATACTATAAAAACAGGAGAGGGGGCGCACGGTCCCCCTGTGCTTCTGACAACCTCGGGGACATCCACTTCCCCAGAGCAAATATGTATAAATGAATGCAGGGGTGCTGCGCGGTCACCCCTGTAACCCCGGGGACTGCCACCTACCCGGGGCACTTGAAAATATGAATGCAGGCAGGCCCACTGGGTCACCCGCATCCTGGGGACCACCATCTCGCCGGGCCAAATACGGTAGAAGAATGCTGGGGGGCAGTGTGACCCCCAGCGGCCCAGGTACCGCCACCTCCCTGGGGCAGATATTGAAAATAAGGGGGTGTGTGTGGCCCACCTGCAGCCTGGGGCTGAAATTATTAATGTAGTTGGGTAATCGTTGATCCTCAGCCCCGGGGACCACCACCTCCCCGGGCTAAATACTACAATTGAAAGGAGCCGCGCGGCCCCCCTCGTGGAACCATGGATGGCTCTGGGGACCGTCACCCCTTCCCCCCAGGGCCTGCTCCTGCTACCTGCCGAGGTGCCCACCCTTGGGTGGGAGGTGTTTGCTTTGGCTTGGTGGGAGCTGATAGCTCCCACCAAGCCAAAGCAAACATAACTCCTCGTTCTACAAGCGCGAGCTGTCAAACAGCATCTGCTTGCTGAACGTGGAATTTTCATCAGTTTCCTTGCAAGCAAGTATGCTTACAGGGAAACAGATGAAAACATTGTTCCTGCAATCAGACAGCTGCTATTTAACGCAGCTCCCTGCTTGCGGCAGCAATGTCGGCTCCCGCCATAGGTGGGGAGCCGGCTGGGACCGCGGGGGCCTTGAGGCTCCCCCTTCAGTCCAATTGCACACTAGGTATCCCAGGGGCACCCAGACATGGCTGGGCCCTGGGGGAGTGGGTCCCTGGGCCGAAATCAGCCCAGGAGGGGGTAGCATGACTCCCATTCCCATTGTGTTATGGCCGCCCCTGGAGCCGTATGTGGCCAGGGACGAGCTGCACGGCCCCCATCTCACTTTAAGGAATGTATTTGGCCACAAGGAGGTGGTTGTCCCCAGGAACCAGGGAACCACCCAGCCCCCTCACAATTTTTTAAATAAAAGCCTTGGGGAGGTAGTGGTCCCTGGGAACCGAGGGGGGTACCTGTGCCCCCTCACAATTTTTTTAATAAATGCCCTGGGGATGTGGTGGTCCCCGGGGACCAGGGGGTCCACGTAGCCCACCCTAATTCCTATAAATATAAACCCCAGGGAGGTGGTGGTCGCCTGGAATACAAATTACCAAGGAGGAGGGCCTTGTGTATCCTGCTCTTTTAACTTTAAAATAAATGGATATGCCCTTGTGATCTGGCCACCTCTGGGCTGTTTCCTAAACGAGCGCAGGAGCCCGCACTTGTTTTTTTTTCTTTCTCATTTTCGCCTTGACACTGACAGACCCACTGAGACACTCCCACACCGACTCACAGACCCACTCAGAGATTTACAAACCCACTCAGAGCCTAAGGCTACTAACTCACAGACCTGGTGAGACATTTATGCAGCCACTCCCAGGTCCATTCAGATACTCACACACCCACTTACACACATTGAAGCACTCACACAAACACTCACACACCCTCTGAGACACTCATGCACTTAGTCACAGACTCACATTAAATGGTTACAGTTAGGAAATAAAATGTAAAAACTTTGGAAATTCACTTGAAAAGCTAAAGGTTACAGGGACATTATAGTTAGGAAATAAAAAATTTAAAAACCTTAAAAAGTCACTGAAAAAACAAAGGTTACAGGGATGCTATACTTAGCCTCAGATTTCACTCGTACAAAACCAGTGAAATTCAGCAGTATACCTACGCTAACTATAGCTTATGCCCCTGCAATGCACTGCTTATGATCTCACATATTACATCACTTATGGTCAAGGCCATCACTGCTGACATCACTAATGACATCATCCGCAGGACCACTTAGACACCCACTCACATCTCCATAGAGTCTCTCATACACCCACTCCCACTGCTATACAAGCACTTGCATACCCATTCACAGACCCAAAATAGTATTCACACAACCAATCATTCATCCATAGAGCCACTCACACATCCACTCACTCATACAGCCTTCCATACACCTAGCTCACCCATACAGCCACTCATGCACCCACTCAATTACCAATAGAGCCACTTACACATCCAGTCATACAGACACTTACACACCCACTCCTACTTCATTACAGCCACTCACACACTCACTCAATCACCCATACAGAAACCCACATAGCTACTCACCCATACAGGTGCTCACACACCCACACAGGTACTCATACACCCACACACTCATCCATACAGATACTCACACTGCCACTCACTCACCTATACAACCACACACACACACACAGAAAAACGTAAATACATATTCGCATAGCCATACAACCACTCACACACCCCTTCCCTTACAGCCACTCACACAGACATTTATTCTACAAGAGTCACTCACATCGACTCACTGACCGATATACACACTCAAACAGCTACTCACTCACCCATACAGCCACTCACACCCAATCCTTCGCTCATACAGTCACTCAGTCAACCATATAGCCACTTGCACGCTTATGTAGCCACTCACACAGCCACTAACTCACACATACAGCCACTCACACACCCACTCACTCTCCAATACAGCCGCTCACACAGCCACTCACTCACGCACAAGGCAACTCACATATCCACTATCACATCCATACAGCCATTCACACACCCAATCACACACTCATACCTCATACTCATACAGCAATTCAGACATCCACTCACACACCGCTCCAGTCACACAACCACTGAGATGAGATGTGTTCGAAATAGTATGACTAATTACTAGTACAGAAAAAATTGTACTTTAACTTATGCTGTAGCTTAGTATATATCTTTGTGTTTTGAGTAATGGATGTGCATTTGGTACTATGCTCCTCAATTACTGTTATAAACAAGGATACATATTCTTTAGAATATAAATGTTTGTCTCTCCATCCCCTATGAAATTTTGGAGGTTATTGTGACTCTATTTGTGCCCAAATAAAATATAGTCCAGAAATATGCATATTATTTTGTTAAAACTACTGCACAACAAAAGGTGTCTTTATTTCCTCTCTTTCACTTTTCACCTGCGTTTTATTTACTAATCCAAGATGGCCGCGAGCTTTGTCCAAATGAATCGATGGTTTGTTCGCTCACTACGCACAATCACACGTAAGTTAACTGTGGGCTGCAGTTTCCTACAGGTATCTATTGTCACAGATTACTGCTTGGATGTTTGTTTATCCGCATTTCTCTCTTGTATATTTTCTTTTTTACTTACTTTCTCACAGGGACTTGGGATGGTCGACACAATTATAAGAAATAGATATTTCATCCGTGTGGACTTTACTTAATGCGGTTAGTTCTCATTTCAAACACTTTACGTCTTTCTTTGATTATGAGCCAGACTACGCTCTCACCATATTAAATTAAGTTTAGTATTAAACTCGTAGACTTCCTAGTTCTTAAGGTAACCTAACTGCTCCCTTCCCTCCCTACAACACGCCTCAGAATTATTCTTATAAATGAAGTAGTCTGTTCTTTCTTTTTGTTCATCACCTATACATAGTGGGGCTGACACGCTCCCAATTTTATTGAGTGCAGATACCATTACTGCTTAAAATCATGTAAGTTTACTATTTTGAAGGCAATTTACATTATTTTGACCTTCAAATATTAAGATGATTAGCTTTGACCCGGTATTTGGAATTTCTCTGTTTTCAACAGTTGAATAGCTTTTATCAAGAAGTGTTTTGGACGGCTCTAATCTTCCTGCTACGTTACTAGCCACGTTGGCAATAGTTTTTTACACCGAAACCACTGTTTTGAAGGTAGATCGATTTTTGGGAACTTATTTTTTACGGTTGGTGAAATATCTTTTTTCACATTTCATTTACTATTCGTAGCACATATGCACCTGTACTTCTTTAAACACTTCTTCTCCATGGGGCGAGACTTGCGCGCCGCGGCGTGATGGCGGTGGTTGCTTGAGCTCCGGGGCAACAGCGGCTGTCGGGACGATTTTGGGATCCCTGTAGACGTCGCTTGCATTCCGGAATCGGCACACGAGTGGCGGAATGTGCCGTGAACACTTTGTCAGCTGAATTTCTCAACGGAGATGACACAAACTCGTTTTTCCTCCGTGTGACAGTCCAGTGCATTGGATTTCGTGAGCGGCCGCCATTTTGGTTTTCTGGTGGCGCCGCTCACGTTTCTCTCCTCAGAACTGGTGGCAGTTCAACGGAACCTGCGCATTATGCTACTCTGAGGTGACATTTTACCTATTTTCACTTCTATGGGCTCAAAGGTGCCTCTTCTTGCTACCAGGTACCTATATGTGGCACTGTGGTCTTTGTGATGCTGTGACTGGTGCTCATTGCACCATCAGGATTCAAGCAAGCCGGGCCGACGACGCCTGAAATGGCAGAAACCGGTCCCCGGAAGCTTGTTTCCTTCCCAGTACAAGAATTGGCTTGGTAGTTTGGTTTGCCCTGTTCCCATCATGCACTGGGACAGGAACACACTAATTTGCATATAGCCAAGTTCTGAGCTGGGATGGTGCAGTGAGCTAAAAAACGGTGATGGATCAAGCCCTGATCTTTGGACTGGGTAAGAGTGGTCTGCTTAATTCAGGCACTCTGTTCATCACCACCCCCTTTTCTGAATCGTGACTGATATTTTTGGCCTCTTATTGCTACCTTACTTTGGACTTCTGACCAAATAAACGCTTGAGCTGCTTCATTTGTTATATCTCTCCTTGGGGGAGGGGCAAGTTTATTTTATTTCAAGGCTCCTGCGAACTTCTACATGGCTTCATTGTCCTCATTGATATCTATTCGCCTACGTGTGTTTTATTGCCACGCTTTTGGTCAGTGCCTGCTTTTCTTAAATTATTTCACGAATTTATTGTGTCCTTGTGAGCCCTCACTTACTTTTTTGATATTTGTTGGCCCTCTTTTGTTCTATATTTCTTTACAAATTGTGATATTGGGCTTTTATTGCGGTGTCAACTTATGGCTGATAACATGGGTCCTCCTCCCACTATTAAAGACTCTAAAGGTGCTCTGAAGAGGTCCAAGCAAACCTCTCCTACCCCAGAGTCATCTCAGAAGGACCCTGCTACTACGTTGGACACTATTTTATCTCGGCTCAATACTGTGCATGATATTGCACAATCTACCAAAACTAACACGGATTTATTGCAAGTTGAGGTGACAGCTATCAGAAATGATTTTAAAGCTTTATCTATTCGTGTCACCACTGCAGAGACTCGTATTAGTGGTGTTGAAGACACTGCACATCAGCATTCTAAATCTCTTCAGCAAATGGAACGCTCTTTGACGGGTTTGCGGAGAGACCTTACGGAGCAGGAAGATCGCAACCGTAGGAGCAATCTGCAAATTTTTGGTCTACCTGAAGACGCGGAGAAGACGGCCTCCTCAATGATTGACTTTTTATATCAATGGATTCCCTCTACCTTACAAATTTCATTTCAGAAAGATTTTGAAATTGAGAGAGCTTATCGAGTGCCTACTTTTCGACCTAAGTCTTCAGCTCATCCAAGGGCGGTCATTTTCAAACCGCTGCGTCATCAACATTCAGAACAAATATTGGCCCATATGAGGAAGATCAAGGCGGTTCAGTGGGAAGGTCATCTTATTGTTATCTTGCAGGACTATGCCAGAGACACTGTTATTCGAAGAAAAGGCTTTCTCAACTTGCGAAAACGTCTGGTTGACATGAATATTCCTTTTTTCTTTGCTGGACCCTCGAAATTTCGTATAACTTTTAGGGTCGTTCTTGCATTTTTGATGAACCTTCTGATCTTTCTACTTTTTTAGATAATCACTCTGAGTCTCATATGGATTCCTCCCCTGTTCCTGGTTCTTGAGCTCTGATGTGATTTTCTTCATGAAATTTTACTTCCTCTGCATAGTTGGTGGAATAGTTGTCCGATATACCTGTTAGTTCTTCTCTGCTATTTACAGGTTTTAAGATGTTTTCTTTAAATTGATATGCTGTTTGACATATGTCTAGCGATTTTTAATGTGTTTTCCACTCTTTCAATTGTCTGTTTGTGTAGGTATTTCTACTTTCCTTTCTTTTCGCTTCTTCTTCTTTATTTGTCTTTGTATGTATCTGATCTTTTTGTTTGCAATCACTTTGCTTATGCTTTGTTACCTGTATTTATTCCTTCTATTGTGTGGTTCTATATTTTGTTGTATTTCTGCTAGCTCAATGTCGTCAGCGTTGTTTAATTGGTGGCTTTTCTCTTTTGCACTTCGGAGTGCTTTACAGGTCGGTAGTTTTTTCTTTCTTTTCAGATCACGTGTTCTTTTGTTTTACTTTGTTTATATTCCTCTTGTTCATATATTTAATTCTGTCTCCTTTTCTTTTCCCCTGTGATTACCATATATGTTATATTTATTCTCTTTACTCATAATTGAATGTTTTCTTCTTTTTTGTTACGAGTTTATTTATTGCTATTTATTGCTCGTGTTTATTTATGGTGTTTCTAATACACTTCTGACACATTAATAAGCATAATTAGTTTACAGATTTATTCATATTGTACATATTGCAGTATTTATTGTGTATTAATTCTGTCTATTTCTTCTGGGGTGCCGCTCGAGTGTCAAACTCTGCCTTAACTCTGTCCCTGGTGCCTGTAGCTCGCTACTGGAGTGGCTGGGAGCCAACGTACCATCTGGGGGCTTTTTGCTGTTGAATCCGGCCGCAGTGGAGGTGAGAGGCGCGGCGAGCGGGACTGCGAGGTCCAGCACTCCTTGCAACACCGCCAGCTGGTTCCTCTTCCCGCCGCGCCGCGCCCCCTCCCAGTGCCACGCCCCTCTGCCTGGAGTCCATATCACCTCTCGCGGCCCCCGCTCCGCGGGAGCCGCTCGAGTGTCAAACTCTGCCTTAACTCTGTCCCTGGTGCCTGTAGCTCGCTACTGGAGTGGCTGGGAGCCAACGTACCATCTGGGGGCTTTTTGCTGTTGAATCCGGCCGCAGTGGAGGTGAGAGGCGCGGCGAGCGGGACTGCGAGGTCCAGCACTCCTTGCAACACCGCCAGCTGGTTCCTCTTCCCGCCGCGCCGCGCCCCCTCCCAGTGCCACGCCCCTCTGCCTGGAGTCCATATCACCTCTCGCGGCCCCCGCTCCGCGGGAGCCGCTCGAGTGTCAAACTCTGCCTTAACTCTGTCCCTGGTGCCTGTAGCTCGCTACTGGAGTGGCTGGGAGCCAACGTACCATCTGGGGGCTTTTTGCTGTTGAATCCGGCCGCAGTGGAGGTGAGAGGCGCGGCGAGCGGGACTGCGAGGTCCAGCACTCCTTGCAACACCGCCAGCTGGTTCCTCTTCCCGCCGCGCCGCGCCCCCTCCCAGTGCCACGTCCCTCTGCCTGGAGTCCATATCACCTCTCGCGGCCCCCGCTCCGCGGGAGCTGCTCGAGTGTCAAACTCTGCCTTAACTCTGTCCCTGGTGCCTGTAGCTCGCTACTGGAGTGGCTGGGAGCCAACGTACCATCTGGGGGCTTTTTGCTGTTGAATCCGGCCGCAGTGGAGGTGAGAGGCGCGGCGAGCGGGACTGCGAGGTCCAGCACTCCTTGCAACACCGCCAGCTGGTTCCTCTTCCCGCCGCGCCGCGCCCCCTCCCAGTGCCACGCCCCCCAGCTATACCTAGGAGCACCTGGGCACGCGCATCGCGGGACGCGCGCGGGGCGATCACCGGGGCGAAGACCGGGCAAAGAGCGGGCCGTTCTAGGCCGTTAGAGGCCGGAAGAGACCGGACCGGCCCACCCCTCTAACGTTCCCCGCTCTTGTCCCCTTTTTACTTACCCCACAATGGCGACTAGATCTTTACGGAGCAAGTCTGCCCAACAAGGCTTAAGTACTCTGGAATTTTTTTTCCCAAAAGCGAGCTCTCAAATTAGCACTTGTCACTCATCTACAGACTCTCACCTTCTGATGGGCCCCGAAAGCGTGTTTCTGGACCATGGGGAAACCCTCTCAACAGATGCTAGTACACCGATTCCCCCGGACGCTACCCATATGTCATTACTGGACAGTATAGACCAGACTATTGAGTCGGTCCTCCAGCAATTAAGAACTCCCCTAACACAGAGGGATAGGAATTCCCCCCGTCCACCTGGGATTTCCGACCATTCCCCCATGTCGGATAATATGGGAATAGACATGCTTGAAGCGGGACAGGTCGTGCTGCCTCTAGAGCCTGCAGACAGTGGGGTGGAACATCCTCCAAAAAGGAAAAGGTCCAGGGAATCAAAGGGGGCAAAAAGGGCAAAAGTTGACATAGTTGAATCAACCCATGAAGATAGCACAGACATTTCGCTTTCCCCTGACCTCATCGTAGCAGGGTCTAGGTCAGATCTCGGGGGCTCTTCAGCTCCTGTGTCACTACCATTGCCGTCGGGCCCATTTATTTTTGGTGGGGCAATCTCTAACAGCGCAGATACAATAATTAATTCACTTACAGCCATCATCAAAAATCTGCTAACCCCCATCGCAGCTAGATTGGATGCCATAGAGAATCGACTTCAGTCCCTGGGAAACAACCACATTGGGAAAAGTCCTGGGTCAGTTACAAATGTTCCTATAGCCACCGGGGATCCACATGGGAATAGACCACTGTCTCCTGTATCGCCCAAGGCCCCTAATAGGGCATCGCTGAGCACAATCGGTGCGTCTGCTTCTCAGGCGCGCCCTTTGTTACCTTCAGCGCCTAGGCCCCCTGTTCCGGCTCCTGGGAGATCCAAGCCGCCTCCTGCGCCGCAACCGGGGGGGGTAGCGGGTGCCACCAATGCCCCGACTGGTGGTATCGCCCCCCCGCCCGATAGGCGCAGGGTGGTTAACTTGCCCCCAGAAGCGGTTCCTTATACGGCAATTATGGTAGGAGTTCCTGAGCTAACTGGTGGTATAAGGGAGACCCAAGATTCTCTACGTAATAAGGTTATCAGTTGGCTTAGCATCAATAGGCCGCTGCCTCCGAACCTGAAAGGCGAGGTCTTGATGGTAAGGAGGATTCCATGGATTGGCCCCACCCCAAAGAATAGGGTAGGGGACTGTATCATTCTAAGCTTCAAAAGCCCACACGTCGCAAACTACATCTGCAACTGGCTTGTAAGGCCTGACAAGTCCAATATTGAGTTAGTACCCCTTTCATATTTCTACCCTAGTGACAGCAACACGGTGACAGGGAGTAAGAAGGGGTGGACTAGAGTAGGCTTTGCTGTAGATGGCTCGCGCTATAGACCTAGGCATTATTTACCACCTGCCCAGACCAATTTTATACACCCTAATAGATTTTCCTGCTTGGATCAGGTCGATTGACCACAAGCCAGGGAAATTTCTTCTGGTCCTGGGAAGACGATGGATGAGGTGGTGCAAAGTCTCGTGGGTCCGGGTACAGCCCCTGTGACTGATCCTAACCGGCATGATAACGCCAAAGAGCGAATGGCTGATATGGCTGATACGGCTGATAGTCTGGGACAACTGGGACCCTCACCTAATACCAGCTCTGCCCACATTCTGCAACCTGGGGTGGTGGACTTGGTCGGGCCTTCCGCCAGCGAGGTTTGTAGCACTGGCCCCCTAGATATTAATTCACCCATGGCCTCCGTGCAACCACCTTCTGGAGGCCAAGGTAGCCTGCCACCTGACCAGGGGTTGAGAATTCTCTCCTGGAATGTGGCAGGAATTGCAAATAAGGAGGGTTTACCGGAGTGGGATCAGCTAGTAGCTGGCAGTGATATCCTCCTCTTTCAAGAAACATGGGCGAGGGATACCCAGTCTAGGAGAGGGTTCGAAATATTTGAAATCCCCGCCAAATGGAGTGGGAGGCCATCGGGTGGCTTGGCAATCTGGATTGCGAGTCACACTGGGTGCCAGGCGGAGCAGGTTCATACGTTCTCGCAGGACATTCAGTGTGTTCAGCTCACATGGCCCGGCAAATCATCGTGGGCCATTGTTAACGTCTACTCGCGACCAGTAGCCTCGCTAAATGAATCACCAACCATAAACGATCTGTCCTCCTTTTTGGGCCAACTTCCGGGAGACCTCAAGGTGGTGCTTGGAGGAGACTTCAATTGCCACTTTGAACCTCTGGAGGGGTTACTGGATGGTGCCCTTACGGCCGAGGATGACTACTGGGGGGTGCCACCCTCGTCTTCGCCCCACCCCAAAGCCTGGTCCCCCCTAGCACTTCAACTCATGTCCCTTACCTTGAATTGCGCACTGAGGGCCTGTAATGGTCGTACTCCTTCCGATACCCCCTCAGTGTGCACTTTCAACAGAAGGGGCCATGAGTCGAGGCTAGATTACATCATGGTGGACATTACACTCTGGCCAAAAGTACTTGACTTTGGGGTGATAAATAGGGCAGATAGTGATCATAATGCCCTTTGTCTAAACATCCAGTGCCCTTTGCCCTCGGCGGCTGTATCCCCAGTAGATCGAGGGGAAGATGTGGGGGAATTGCTCCTCACAACAAATAGGCGCCGGGTCAAGTGGGGGAAGCTGGTGAGCTCAGAAGTGGCCATTAATAAGCTATATGAGCTGGCACTCCCAAGGTTCATGGAGGTGGACGCGCTTCTGGATGAGCCAAGGATCCCAGAATATAATGAGAAACTGGGTAATATACACCAGGACCTAGTGAGGGATTTGGCTGAGGTATTCTACCCGGTGGTGCCAACTCGAAAGAAAAAGACCCATGTTCCCACTTGGTATACCTCCTCCTGTAGGGCAGCAAAATCTGAGCTTATTGCTGCAATAAAAGAGGGGTCCAATAAGGCCAAGGTATGTGACCTCAGGAAATACTATAAATCAGTGATGGTGACTGCCAGGTCCGAGTGGGACTGGAACCACTGGCAGGATCTCCATGATGCCCTAAAAGCCAGGGATTCCCGGAAATTCTGGGCCCTTGTAAACAATGGGACAGGGGAGCTCAATAAAGCAATCGAACCTAATATTGCCCCCGCGGTTTGGGAGGCCTATTTTGGGGTGCTTTATCAAGACACTGACTCCTGCCCTGACATAGTTCTGCAAGTGCCCCTCGGCTCCCAGGTTTCTGGCATGGAATTATCCTTGGGGGAAGTGGAAGTTGCCCTGGAGCATTTACCATTGGGGAAGGCGCCAGGCCTGGATAGGTTACCCGGGGATCTCTTTAGGCTTCACCCGGACATCTGGGGTCCATACCTTCTCATTCTTTTTAATGCCATCTTAGGAGGTATGGCAATCCCCGGGTCATGGCTGGGGGCAGAGATTGTACCAATCCACAAGAAGGGATCTACTCTGCTCCCCGCCAACTACAGGCCCATTAGCCTAATTGATGTGCCCCAAAAGCTTTTTGCGCGCCTCATTCTAAACCATCTCACAGACTGGGCGGAGGACAATGACATCATGAGCCCCCTTCAGGCTGGCTTCAGGAAGAACACGTCGACCATGGACCAAATTTTCCGCCTCCTTCTCCTATATTGGAAGACGGTTACGCTAGAGGGAGGACGGTTGTACATGGTCTTCGTGGACCTGAGGTCAGCCTTTGACCTCGTCCCCAGAGGCAAGCTATGGGAGGTTCTGCACAAGCTAGGAGTACCCCCCCACCTTCTTAGTATCATCATCAGGTTGCACGAGAACAACTTTGCACAAGTAAGGTGTGGGAGGGATGGAAAGCTCTCGGGCAAATTCCCGGTCCGCCGAGGCGTCAGACAGGGCTGTGTCCTGGCCCCGACCCTGTTCTGTCTGTACATCAACAGCGTCATTCAACATCTTGACGCTGTTAAAGACAATGACGCCCCGCTTCTGGCAGGCAGGAGGGTCCCGGCAATAATGTTTGCCGACGACACCCTCCTGCTTTCCAAATCCCCCATGGGGATCCAGAGGATTGTGGACGGTTTTGGCATTTTTTGTCGCCAGCATGGGTTGGAGGTGAACACGGGAAAAACTAAGTTCATGATCTTCAACCCCCCCACCAAAACCAGACCCAACCCTACACTGGGGGATACCACTCTTGAGAGGGTCTCGACCTTTATATATCTGGGGGTATCACTGCAAGAAAATTTATCATGGGACTCCCAGGTAGCGAGATCTAGGTTGAAACTCTCCCAGCTATCGGGCGCACTCTTGAAGGTGGCCAATAAGTCCACCTTTAAGCCTGTAAGCCCGGCCCTGGAAACTTACAGGTCCCAAGCGAAGGCAGCAGCCTCGTATGGCAGTGAGCTGTGGGGACACAAAGCAGGGAAGGTCATGGCAGGGGTGGAAAATTGTTTTCTGAGGCGCCTACTTGCTCTTCCGCAAGGTACGCCACTCCTCCCCTTAAGATTCGACCTGGGCCTTCCCTCTATTGCTGAGGATCTTCTGTCGAAGCCTGTGAAGTTCTGGCATCGGATTTGGACCACCGAGGAACTGCATCACTATAGACAGGATCTTATTCACGTCATGAGGTTGAATGCCAACTGCAAAATTCCCTGGCTGGCATTTATCAAGTCGGAACTGTTTAGCTTGAATTTGCCAGACCTATGGGATGACCCAGCTCAGGGCTGCCAAAGGATCTCGCGAAAAACCCTTGCCCAGCTGTATAAGAATAAATACCTTGCTGACATGGTTAATGCTCATGATAGTGGCACCTTGACGGGACGTTTTTTAGAATCGAAAAATTCTTACGCGTTTGAACCTTTTATGGATTTTATTTTTCCTCTCTTGGCGAGGAAATTGTTCCTGCAATGGAGGTTTGGTACACTCCCTACTAAAGTATTTACCTACAAATGGTCTGCAGGGGGCGACAAACTCTGTCCATGCTGTAAAGCCCACGACGAAGATGATCTGCACATAATGTTTTGTTGTCATGCTTACCGGAGCCCGAGGAGGCGCTGGATAGCACCCTTGTGTCGGAACCTGGGCTTTAGGAAGTACCCACAGGCTTACAGGGTTATGAAGACCAACACTCTGGGCCATATTGTGTTTGCTGTTTCAAAATTTTTAATGGCAGCATGGATAATAAGGAAGAAAAGGTCCCCCTGACTTACATTACTTCGTATCTTGTACCTTATGCAGGCCTAGCAGGACTTTTTATTGTAAATACTGTGTTTTAAAATTATGTACTGTTTTTTATTGCATCTTTTATGGCCCTTGTGGCCGAAATAAAGAATTTTTGGAATTGGAATTGGAATTTCTTCTGTATGATTAGTTTACTCAATCTGTTTCTATTCTATGTATATAGCTCATTGTTTTTTTCTTCTCCATTGATGAATTCTTTATATTGTTAGTTTCTGGCTCATATTTCTTCATGATTTTTTTGTTACAGTATGTATTGAACATTAATTCTACATATTTAATACATAGGTCCCATTTACATGATATATGCTTACTCTTTACACATAGCTGTCTGCTTGCTCTTTAGATTGTCTTATATTTATTATCATTGCTTGTTCATATATATTCATAATGTTTGTATTTCATTAGGTTTTGCGCCTTTGTATTCCCGTTCCTATTTAGTTCAGAGGTTTTTTTAGGTTCTTCCCTTCTATCTGGTTCTAAATTTTACATTACACTGCTTCTTTTATTACCTTTTGTGCCTATCATCTACTTTCTTGTCTATTATGGGGCTGTTAATTGTATTATTGTCTGGTCCCTGACGGTCCCCTTTCTTGCCCCATCCATGTCCCCCCTGGTATGAATTTGGTCCTCCATAGACCTCCCCTGGTGGGTCTTTTTCTTTTGCTCTTTCCATTCTATTTTCTTGCTTCTCTTTCTCTTTTTCTTTTCCTCTTCTCTTCCTTCCCCTTCTTTCTCTTTTTCTTCTTGGATCCTTGGGTAGTGCTTTTTTGTTGTGTTGTTGGCTGTTGGTCTTTTGTGAGAGCTTTGCTTGATATCCTACTCCCTCTACCATGTTTCTTGCTCGGGTTTTATTTTTGTGATAGACTGTGTCTGGTTTGAATGTAGTTTCCCCTAATGTTAAGGGATTAAATCATCCGATTAAGAGGGCTAAAGTTCTTGACTATTGTAAATCTTTATCTTCGGATTTAATACTCTTACAAGAAATGAACGTTTCCTGTAAAGAAGCGTTGTTATTACGGAAAGAGTGGGTTCTTGATGTAATGTGTTCGGACGCCCTTGGCAAAAAGAATGGGGTCATAACACTTATCTCTAAAAAAATCTGGACTATCTGTGATTTCTGCTGAGCATGATTCTGATGGACATTGGTTGTTATCCAGATTGTCTGATTGTACTGCTGATCTTTATGTTATGAACATCTATGCTCCAAATAATGATGATCCTTCTTTTTGGCAAAAGATCATTAAACAATTAGCTCTTACGCCTCATAATGGCAATTTGATCGCGGGGGTGATTTTAACTTACCACTAGATCCAGTACTTGATAGGAATTCGGCGTTCTCTTTCCGTCCTCCTAGGGCTCATAAACAAATAATGTTAAATATGTGCTCTTCTGCGAATCTTTAAGATATTTGGCGTCTCCATAGTCCTACGGGTAGTGATTTTTCCTTCTTTTCCTCCCCTCATTCTAGCTTTTCTCGTATTGATTATCTATTAGTTCATTCGTCTTTAGTGCAACACTCATCTTCTCCGTACATTCATCCTATTCTTATCTCAGATCACGCGGCTGTTTCTTTTTTTCTCTTAAATCTAGCTCCTAAGAGAAAACCTTCCTCATGGAGACTCAATACGGAAATTCTCCATGACGATGTTCAAGTTCAAATTATACATGATGAGATTGAACATTTCTTTTCTGATAATGATGGCTCAGTTACTTCTCCGGTGGTTTTATGGGACGCTTTTAAGTGTACACTCCGGGGTCACATTATTAAAGTTATGGCGAAAAGAAATGCTGACATCAAAAAAGAACTCGCTGATTTAGCAGATAGTATTAAACAACAGGAGCTTCTTTTTCGGCATACTAATGATAAACAATTGTTGCAATCCATTAAAACCTTGAAATATTCCTACAACACTATCGTCACCAAGAGAGCTCATATTGGGGTTCAGGCCCAGAAATCCAAACGGTTACTTTTGAAGAATCGTGCTGGTAAAATTCTGGCAGCGACTTTGAAATTTCAGGAGTCTAACTTTAAATCCTCTCAGATCCCTTCTATTAATGATAAATCTGGTACTAAAAAATGTCAGACTAAGGAGATTCTTGAGGTGTTTCGAGATTTTTATAGTTCTCTATATACCCCCACTAATCAGTCGTCGTTTGAAGATTGCAAAGAATTAAAAAAAATTATTCCTCTTCAGTCTGTTTCTACGGCGGATGGGGAGAAATTGGGTGGCCCGATTACATCTGATGAAATTATACATGCAATCAAGTCTACTCGGTCTGGTAAAGCCCCTGGGCCGGATGGATTTCCCATCATGTTCTATAAAACCTTTCTCCCTTCTATGGTTCCTCGCCTTAAAGCTGTTTTTGATGTGTTTATTCAGGAGAGTGCGGTTCCAGGTACTGCGGCGGATGCTACTATTGCAGTAATTCCAAAAGAAGGAAAAGATGTCTCAGACCCTAAACATTTTCGCCCTATTTCCCTTCTTAATATGGAGGCTAAAATCTTTGCTAAGATTCTTGCTAAAAGGTTAGAATCTTATATTCCTTCTTTGGTACACTCATCTCAGACGGGGTTTGTGAAGGGTAGACTTGCTAGAGATAATATCGTACCTTCTGCCATATTCTAGGTACAGCTAAACGGTCTACCTTTCCAGCTGCTGCTCTAGCCTTAGATGCCGAGAAGGCTTTTGATAAGGTGTCTTGGCCTTTTCTTCATGCAGTTCTTCGTGCACAAAATTTTGGTGACTCTTTTGTTAACATGGTTATGTCCTTATACGCCCAACCTAGAGCGAATATCCGAGTCAATGGGACTACCTCTGAGTTTTTCAGTCTTCGTCAAGGTACTCGTCAAGGCTGTCCCTTATCCCCGCTTTTGTTTTTATTAACTATTGATCCCCTTCTCAGGTTAATTGATGTAAATGTAGTAAATGTTAATTGATCTTCATCCAGATATCAAGGGGTTTACTTTTGGTTCGCATTGCATAAAAACAGCGGCTTATGCGGATGATGTTCTTATTTTTTCGGATAATATTGTATCAGCTATTCCCGCGCTTACAGATATTATTGCTCTTTTTTCTAAGGTCTCTGGTTATACTCTTAATAGGGACAAGACTGAGATGTTCCCCCTGAATGCCTATTGTTTCCCAGCGCATATGGGTGACGCTGGTTTTAGTGGCAATCTAAACATCTTAAATACTTAGGGATTAGGTTCTGTGCTACTCTCTATGATATGGTGGCATATAATGAGGCGCAAACTTTACTCAAAGTTCGTCAACTTTTAGTTACTTGGGGCCAGATGTAGGTGTCCAAATACAGGTGGGAAACGGCCGAAAATACCGATTTTCTGCCGTTTCCGACCGGTATTTGGACATTGGTATGTAGGGCTTTGAAAAACATACAGATTCTGTAATTTTACCGAATCAGTAATTTTACCAACTCGGTAAAATTACCGATTCTGTAAAATTACAGAATCGGTAAATTTTACCGATTCGGTAAAATTACCGATTCTGTATTTTCCTATGTAGGTAGCACTTTTTACATTGTAACATGGCCTTTAGGATTCGTTATTTACCATGCAATACAATTGCATGGTAAATTACGAATTCTTGGGTACATGCACATCTGTGCATGTACACCTGTGCCATGTGGAACACAGACATGCCCTAAGGGCATGTCTGTGTGCCACTTGGCACACAAGCTAGTTACAGGGGTGCAACAGGGTGTCAAAGTGACACCCTGTCCCCCTTTGCAATTCGGTATTTTTACCGATTCGGTAAATACCGAATCGGTATTTGCTATTAAATCCTATGGGCTTCAAGGCCCACAGGATTCAATAGCAAATACTGATTCGGTATTTACCGAATCG
This sequence comes from Lissotriton helveticus, assembly GCF_964261635.1. NCBI lineage: Eukaryota > Metazoa > Chordata > Amphibia > Caudata > Salamandridae > Lissotriton > Lissotriton helveticus. The sequence continues at coordinate 1,794,549,946 of NC_136065.1, forward strand.
GTAAATACCGAATCTTACCGAATCGGTACAAATTACTGATTTTTTATCTACATCTGAGTTACCGATTCATAAATACCGAATCGGTAAAATTCGGTATTTATGAATCGGTAATTTAGATTTGCCTACATCTAGCCCTTGGTCTTCTAAACATATTTCTTGGTGGGGTCGTATCCAAACTCTAAAAATGATGATTACTCCTATCATTAACTTTGTTTCTTCTATGCTCCCGGTGAAATTGTCCTCTTCCTTTTTTCGTGAGATAGACTCCATTACTTCTAAGTTTCTTTAGAGTGACAAAAGGGCTAGAATTGCATATAAGTCCTTGAGAAAACCTTATGAGATGGATGGTTGTAATTTTCCTGATTGGGAGAGATATCAGGTGACTTTTTTAGCTTCCCAAGGTGCTTTATGGTTTTCCTCGACTCCTGTTCACATTCCTTCCTGGATATTTATTGAGCAACATCTCTCATTTCCCTTATCAACTTCTTCCTTTTTAACAACATCCACATTATCTATTCCGTTTTCCCGCTCAATTATCTTGGATACTATTGCAGCAGTTAGGTCTGTGGATAAGAAAGTAGCTACCCCGATTCATAAATCGAGGTGGTCTTCTTTGTGGCATAATCCTAGATTAAAATTTGTGATTGATCCCGCGTTGATCTCCCATTGGACTTCTAAAGGAGTGTCCTTAGTTCGTCATCTATATGACTCTAATAATGACCCGTTGCCCTTCTCCTCATTAGCTCAACAGTGCTCGCTCTCCAATTTTGATTTCTATACTTTTCTAAAAATTAGAGTAGCTCTTGCTAAATTACACCTAGAGCCCAATTCCCCCACTATTATGTTATTTTCCTTGTGGCTTAGATCTGGTCATGTTGCTTCCAAAATCTATACATTTTTGTCTTCTACTTCTTCTGCCGTACATACTGTTACCCAACAAAAATGTTTACATCATTTGATAAAGATCTTACTGTGCATATATCTCCGGAAACCTGGCAGTTGATTGGAAAGTTTTCTCTTCGTGATAAGATTGCCCCTTCTTTAACGCAATCCAGATTTTTTTCTATTAACCTTCTCCATTGGACTCCTGTGCGTTTGCATTTGCTAAACTTGAAAGATGATGATCTCTGTTGGAGCTGTGGTCTGGCTACTGGTGATTATCCCCATATGTTTTTTACCTGTTCCCTTTTGCAACCCTTCTGGGATCTCATAAATAAACATCTTATATTAATTTTTAATACTGATTTCCAGCCTTCCTTTCCCATGGTCCTGTTGGGCCCATTAGCTTCCCGAGTGCCTTTACCATTGGATACCTTAGACTTGCAATTATTGGATCTTTTATTGACAGTTGCTGTTAAGGTAATTCTTATGGATTGGAAGTCTTTTTCTTCTGTATCATATCATACTTGGTGGGCATGGGTTTCTTTTTTACGGAGTGCACACATTTCAGTTGATGTGGCTCATCTTACCCCTACTATCTCTAGTAATGTGTGGAAAGCTCTGGACACCTATATGGATTTGGCTTCAAAGGGAATGGTTGACCAGTATCCTTTTGTGTCTTCTAATTGATTGCTGTTTATTACTTGTGTGGTATGTTTTTTTGTGGTTCTGCAGTGGATCCTTCCCTTCCTTTTCTTCATGTCCACCTCTTTCATTTCCCCCTTGTAATTCTTTTATTCTTCTCTTTTTCCTTCTTTTTGCGGTCTTCCTTTCTACTCTCTTACTTCTATTTTACTTTCCTTTTTCTCCCTTTCTATTTTCTTCCATTCTTAATAGTGATTCCATTCACAGATATTTTGGTTCACTGACATATCCCTTATGGGTTTCTTATATTTCTCTTATGTATTATTTCCGGGAATTCTTTGTCATTGGATCAAACATAGTACTGTACCTATGAATTCTTTTAATTGATTGTATCACTATACATTGTATTTAACTATTTCTTATACTTTTAAAATTTAATAAAATTATTGAACTAAACAAAAAAACACTTCTTCTCCATTCTTTTGGGTGTTCATTTGATGTAGAACTGTCTAGGTTAATACCTACTTTAGGTTGGGCACCACATTAACCATCTCCTCATCTAATAACTAGTCATGCTTACATTTTTGGTTAAAATCTACATTATTGTATCACTATACAGCCTTGAAAAAGTCACATCTGTGACAAAACACGTGTCGGCTGTTCTCCTAGATCACTAAACATATTTACTTTGAACGGAATTGGAAAACAACAATCTGCAATAATTGTATCTTGCTCACAAACTGAATTGCTATAAATTGTTAAAGAAAAGTTTACAACAAAAATAGTTCTTTATTTCTGAACATCAATCCCTTCTCTCTGTTGGTTCACACCTGTGTAAATAATTAAACTAATATTTATGAAGACGAAAGATTGTCGAGAACAGATTTTATATGTACATGTGGAGTGCATCTCTTGCAAACTAGAAAACGTGGTGTGTCCCATAAGTGTGGAGTGGGTGTTCATGAGAATAGTAGCTAATTGTCACTTGAGATCCAAGAAAGCATAGCTCATGGTCCTATTGATTGCTATTGGCCATAACTATAGCACTGCAATGCTCTTGGAAGCTCGAGATAACTTTCCAAACAGTTTTCTGGTTGACAATAAAGTGTGTGTTGGTTTGTGGCGATGTGTCTTTATGTATGAGATATGGTATTTCTATAGCACAAACCTAGGCAAAAGGCAGCGGAGCACTGTACTTGATCAAAGACCAGCATAAGGTCAACGAACAGTAGGCGAGGAAGCGGGCTGTGGATGATTAATGTGTTGTGAAGTAGTGTCCTTTAAAGAGGTGAGTCTTCAACTCTTTCCTAAATTGGAGCAGCATTTAGGGCAGTCCTGATGGATAAGAGGAGGATGTTCTAGATCCTGTGTACATAGATGGGAAGATCGACCACCTCGTTGTTTTCTTATTTTACACTTCTTAGTTGGCAGTCTCCTGGCTGCCGGTGTGCAGAGAACCACCAGAGACGGAGAGCTTGTCTGCAAGATAAGCAAGGGTGCTGGTCATGATGGCTTCGCAAATGATGCTGCTGGTTTTGAAGATTGCAGGGCAGCAAGGGAAGCCAGTGACGTTTCTTCAGGATGGGGCTGATGTGATCATATTTCTGATGGCCCAGGATGAGATGTGCTGCAGTGTATAGCAGCGTCGGACTGGCCTATAGGGAAATCAGGGAGTGCCCAGTGGGCTCATCTCACTGTTCAGCTCAGGGGCTGTTTATATGCGTCTGTGGGGAGGTTTTGTAGCAGGATAGGCCGTTTTTTACTGTTGATTTACCTGACATTACAACAAGCATTGCCTGAAGCAAATACAAATGCACGCAGTCTCTCATACCTTACAAAATACCCATACAGCGTGTCTCTACAGGTTCAAAACTGGCTTGATGAGAAGATGTGGGTTCCTATTTTAGCTGTCTGGTTCATTAATGGGATTCATATTTGTTGTGTTCCCTTGGCCCAGCATGGAGGCAGAGCGACCATTGCATAGGGTACACCACCATTCAGGTGCGAGAGTACACATGCTTGAACAGGAGTTCTGAGGTTGCTTTCTGGAAGAAACAGTTTGCCTTTCATTAGAAGAGGGAGCTGATACCAGGCCATCTTGGCAGTTCATTCCTTGAGGGTAAGGTTGGTGTCCAAGTTGAATCCATGTGACATGGCATTCAGTGAACATTGTTGATCGAAGCTCTAAAGGTTCATGCCACTGACCCAGGTTTGTATTGTTTCTTGTTTGTTCTTCTCTGCAAATAACAGGAACTCTGTCAGATGTGCTTTCACTAGGGTGAAGGAGTATGCCTTTGTTAGGTAGTCATCGTCGCAGTTTGTGTGTGGTAAAGTTTTGCTCCACGGTAATGTTAGCTCGAATACAATACACATTCAGCTGAGAGTTGTTTCTCAGGTTCTTTGAGCCTAGTCTCAATTTTGTAGACACAATAGTGTTTGCAAGATGAACACTGCTGTGCTAAATAAATATCTTAAAGAGCTATCCTACTCACAAGAATCTAGTTCTGTTCCTGAATAGAAACTCGTGGTAAATTCAGCCAGATTTAATTTAATGGAATATAAAATGAATAGTGGAAAGTTAAGTAGGTATAAATTTAGTGGTTGAGATTTTGCAGCAAGTAGATAATTTGATTCAATATAGCGATCAGAGAAACTACACCACCAAGACAATAAGACTTGATGATTAAATGGACGCAGACAATTCATCCACTACAGGATGAGCCTTTCAAAATATTTATGCAAAATATCCTTTTAGTAGAGTTCAGATCACCGAAGCCGAAAGTTGTCTATGTGTTGTCACCTCAGGGACCCTACAAATTATCTAAACATTCAGTAAGTGTAACCTAACATTACCAGCAGGTTAATTCCAAAGAAAGTTCTATTTATTTGTGGTTCTTACGAATCAAATCTGTTTAAAGAGCAAACATGATGAAGCCGATTTATAAAATGGAGCAGTCACCTCATAGGACATCCTGGTACTGATGGAAACTCCGGAAAAAAAACAAAATATAAACTTAAACATAGACGGCTGACTTGTCGAGAGCCTGAGATATAATACAGTGTTGTCTACAATGAGAGTGAACAAAAGGCCATTTAAAAAAAAAGTATTTTAGGTATTACCAGAAGGCGTGCCAAAGGCAAGCCCGTCTGCACCCGTCCGCGACCAGCGCCAGAACCCCTGGATTTCCGACCACTACGATCCTGCTGCCCTCATCGCACTCAACCCAGGGAGAAACAATAACTGCCAGCTGTCCACTCGAAACACCACCCATGGGCAGTTCACCTGCTGCCACTTCCGCGAGACCTTCGCCTCTGACCATGCAATGAAGGACACCACCGCCGCGACGAACGCAAACACCTCCGGAGCCCTAAACTGCATACTTCTTAATGTGCGCCCCCTGCACAGACACGCTGTAGAGATCTGGGACCTTCTCGACACCCTCTCACCAGACGTCGCCTTCTTTACAGAAACTTGGACCAACGCCTCCTCCGCCCCGACATTGCCATTGCTATCACTGATGGATACAATATCCAGAGGAAAGACTCACCATTGCACACAAGAGCTCCCTCCGACTCTCCACCTCCACCACGAGCAACTCCTTCACCACCACCGAATACATTCACTTTCAGATCCACACCAGCCATTGGACCACATGTCGCGGCACCCATCGCCTACAGACCCCCCAGACCCTGCGCTTCATTCACCACCACCATCGCCGACCTCAACGCACCCCACTCCATCGCCTCCATGGACTACATACTCGTTGGAGACCTAAACTTCCACCTTGACAACCCCAGCGACCCCAACTCCACCACTCTCCTAGACAACCGTGCCAACATCTGACTGAAATAGCTCTTCATCGTGCCTACCCACAAGGCAAGACACGCCCATGACCCTATCTTTGCAGGAGGTAATAACATCCATTTTAGCCACACCACGCAACCCTCATGGATGGACCACCACTGCGTACACTTCCACGTCAACAAGCCCACGCCGCCCAAACCCGCACCACGCCCTCCATGAAGGAACTGGAGCAAAGTCACTGAGGAGAACCTCAACCACAACGCCCCCACCACCTCGACCAACGCCAACATCGCAGCCAAAGAACTCCACAGATGGATCTCCAACTGCGCAGACAAACTCGCACTCCGATGTAACCCCGATGGACAGTGCCCTAGGAAGGCCACCTAGTTCACCGCCGACCTCCAAGAGTCCAGATGCACCTTCAGATGCCTCGAGAAGAAATGGAGAAGCAGCAAAATGTCAGAAGACCACACCACCTACAAGAACGCCATGACGGAATACCACCAACGCATCAGATCCACCAAAAGGGCCTTCATTCAAAACAAGATCCTCGCCAACTCCAGCAACTCCAAGGAACTCTTCCACGTCATCCAGGAATTCACTAAACCCACCAGCGAAACCAAGGACATCACCCCTTCCCAGAACCTCTGCAATAATCTCGGATCCTACTTCTATCTGAAAATCAAAAGCCTCTACGACAACTTCCATGACCAGACCCCCGGTCCGACACCACCCCCCTCTCCAGCAACGCCAGCCAGCCCATTATCTCATCCTGAACCCCAGTCAACACCCAAGACACCTTCTTGACCATGAAAGGCATCCACTCAGGGGTGCCCACGGACCCCTGCCTGCTGCACATCTTCCACAGAGCCGCCATAGCTTGAGAACTACGACGCACCATCAACGCCACTTTCAAGACCGCCATCTTTCCCGACGACTGGAAATGTGCAGAAGTCAGACCCCTGCTCAAGAAGCCTTCAGCAGATCCCATGGACCTGAAGAACTACCTTCCAGTCTCCCTCCTCCCTTTCGTGGCCAAGGTCACCGAAAAGACCGTCAATGCACAACTAACAAAATTCATGTAAGAAAACTCCATCCTCGACCCCTCCCAATCCGGATTCCGAAGTAACCACAGCACCAAGACCGCTCTAGCCCCCACTGACGACATCCCACCCTCCTCAACCAAGAAGACACCGCGGCCCTGATCAAAGTCGACCTCTCAGCAGCATTTGACACCGTCTCCTACCACACCCTCACCGCTAGACTCCACGACGCCGGCATACACGGTACCGCCCTCGACTGGATCGGGTCATTCCTCACCCGCAGAACCCAAAGAATCAGACTACCACCCTTCCTTTCCGAACCCACAGATGTCCACTGCGGAGTACTTCAAGGATCAACGCTCAGCCCCACGCTCTTCAACATCTACATGGGCCCCCTCGCCACCATCATCAGACAGCACGGACTCAGCATAGTATCCTATGCTGATGACACCCAGCTCATCCTCTCCCTCACCAAGGACACCATCACCACCAGACTTAACTTCCAGGAAGGAATGAAAGACATTGCATCCTGGATGAGCAGCAGCTGCCTGAAGCTCACCACTGAGAAGACCGAGGTCCATCAGCTTGGGACAACACCTGGTGGCCCACCGCCCTCGGCAGCCCTTCCAGCCCCCCCCTGACCACGCCCGGAACCTCGGCATCGTACTCGACTCCTCCCTCTCCTCGACCCCACAGGTCAACACTGTCACCTCCAGCTGCTTCAACACCCTCTGCATCCTCCAAAAGAACTTCAAATGGATACCGCCCCGAATCAAGAAAGACAGTCACCCATGCAGTCATAACCAGCAGACTACGGAAACGCTCTCTACGCCGGGATCAATAAGTCTCTGCTCCGCAAGCTCCAGAACATACAGAACACCGAAGCCAGACTCTTACTCGGCATCCCTCTACGCGAACACACCCAACACCTCCGGGAACCTCCACTTCCTACCCTTTGAGAAGAGAGTTACTTTCAACATACTCACTCACGCCTACAAATGCCTACACAACACCGGACCCCAATACCTCAACGAAAAAATCTCCTTCCTCCTACCCAAGTAAAACCTCCGATCCGCCCACCTCGCCATCGCCAAAACCCCACTCATCCGCAGAGCCAGAACAGGTAGAAGAGCCTTCTCCTACATCGCAGCCAAACCCTGGAACGAGCTCCCAATTGATATCAGAAGACACTCAAGACCTGGATCTTCGACTGAACGGAGTTGCTTAACCCCCACCCACACCACCTTGAGACTCTCATGGGTAAGTAGTGCGCTTACAGTTCCCCTGATTGATTAATTGATAACAGTTTTAGATCTTAAACAATGGTTCGAAATGCATTTTTTAATCCAGAATCATAAAAGGCCCTGAGTGTTGGTCTAAAGCATTTTAAAATTAGCCTTTTCCAGAACGGCAACCAGTATAGTTCTCAAGATACCGACTGGCTGATTCTTTCCTGTAAAGTCCCCAAATTAGCCTACTCACCACATTCTGAACCATTTCAAGTCAGGGATGATGGTCTTCAAATCGGTTTTTCTTAGATGGTACGAAACTTTACAATGATGTCCAAGTATGGAGTGACTGAAGGTCATATTACTGATTTGAACTGAACTTCAAGTGTTTTAGCAAGCATATTCTTGTGCCAGTATTTAAGCATAAACCGCACAAAGTGTATTTTTCATTAATAATTAGTTTCCTCTACTGTTCAATGTGGTAATCTAATTTACGGATTTGTTTTAATAATTGAGGTCGCATTGTTTCAATAAATGATGCTTTAAACTATAATATCTCTTCTATACTCTTTATTGGAAATGATGATGTATCCAAGGTCAATATAGTTACAAAATGCCCACTTGGATTTCTCTTCTTTAGGTAAAGACAATGCATACCGCCCAATTCAATAAAATTGTGTGAGGTACTTTGTCTGACTCAGGATGACCCAAAGACTTGTGGTTCTTTGTATAGATGAATGTACAGAACGTGACACACCAATTTTGAAAATGGTGCTGGTTTTAAACTTTTTTCGAAAACCATGTGTGACCTCGGATGTACGGTGTTTTAAGGTCCCACTTTTCCCATTGTGAAATGTGGTATCTTGCCTTTGTTCTATGACCTCTGTCTGACCTCGTACTTTCCTGTCTATTGGACTCTCCAACAGTGAACAATGTAATTGACTGCAGAGGCATAGGCCTTTCGGTGAGAGGCCTACTGCCCCTTATGATGGAATAAGATGTGATCAGTCTGCTATAACTGGGACGGCTCTCTTACTTCTCAGTGTGGGATGGTGTGTTTGCAGTGTGTTTTGTGGTGACAATATTGCTGATGTCCTTTTAGAAGGAGTATAAACCAAAATGGAAAGTCTGTTGAAGTTTGTAAAATCCATGGTGGATTGGATCCTTCTAAAAAAGTGTCCTTGTCATTATGATTCTTCGTGCTGCACCTTCAGAAGCCACGCTTTCCTTCCCAGAGTTGTTTTTCTCTACCTGGTGTTGGTCACCCAATGCACATACCGTGATGCCTTTGTACATCATCAGGACATCCAAAGCCTGAACAGGTCTGAGGTCCATTCTTCTCCTTCCAGGAGGTGTTCAGAACCAAAACTATATACTCTGAAAGAGGAGTTTGGAGATGTAGACTCAGTGTTTACCCCCAGACTCTAGTCCTCCCAACTTCCAGTGAGGAAAGCCTGGGAAGGTGCCTTAAGCGTGTTTTGACCCACTTCCTGAATTTCAAAGTAGCAGCCATTGTGACTGGGCATTGACATTCCCTCCAGTGCCCGGAGTATGTGAGATATATATTGACATCCTTGTGGCTTAAGTAAGTCAGATCTCCGGTGAACCCTGAAGAACCTCTCTGCGCTTGACTTGATGACGGCTTGGACCATTTGCAGCATTGTGTTGTGGAATTTTAGTTCGTGAACTGAACATCATCTGCGCCATCTTGCCCATTCCTCAGACTCGCGTATGAACATACACGACAGCCATTTTAGGTACCATGGTCTCCCTGTTCACGATCGATCATCAGCGCACTTCCCTGACCCTGCAAGCATCCCCCATGCACCCTGGCTGCCCCCGCGCTCACATGCACGAGTCATGAACCCTCCTCTTCCGCATGACTCTGTCTCCGGGAATTACACCCCGCGCCTGACCAACACCTCCTTTCCTCCCATGAATACCCCTCTTTTGATAAACCCTTCCTCTATGCTCGACTGTCCACACCGATCCCTTCTTTCATGGAATATCTCTCCTTTGATGACCCCTTCCTCTGAGCCCGATTGTCTGCACGGACCGCTGGTCATCCCTTGGCCTGAGGATACAGTTTATTGCCCACTACTGTATGCACTCGCCCCTCTTCAAAGGAGCTACTATTGATCATGACTTCCCCACCCCCTGAGATTCGATCAGGCGCACACATTCCAAAGGAATCGGTGGAACACTCAGCTGCGTGATAGCCCCCCTCCTATTGTATGGGGGGTGAGGACCTCTACTGTAGCCACGTGTTGGAATGAGCCGGAACTGGGGGGGGGTACCGGGGATGTCATTTTTCCATTACTTCACAATGTCTTTATTGTAATAAAGAGCGGTCACATGTCGTAAACCAGTGTATAAAAGGCCAGGTCTCAGAGAGGCTGTTAGAGAGCACCTCGAGACGATACCTTGTTGTCCGATCTGATGTGTTCTGCTCCGTCGGAATAAAACTTGTTTCCTGTCTTCCTGTCTCCAGCGCCTGCCTCTTTATTTGATAACTTCGTATGGTATTAGAGGCGTTTAAACGCCGGGCAACCTTAAGAAACATCGACTAAATCGCCTGACCATTTTCCTGACTTTCCTCAATTGGCGCCCCACGTGGGGCCCATCAGCGACACGTGGATCCAGTGGGAGAGGTCCCGACGACAGAGTGAACGACTGCAACGATCGGAAGAGCTCCTGTCCGATAGACCCTCGTCTGACAGCCGATCATCCGAACTTCACTGGTTCCAAGCAGACCTCTCCCGAGTGATCTACGGTCCTGACTGGGAACCATCAGGAGTGCCACGGTAGCAGCAGAGAGTAGAGGACGATCGGGCGCTGGAAGCGGAAGACAAGAAACTGTCCATGCGGTCCGGGTAAGGTCGTGACACACAACGAATTGCGAATTGATTGATTGTTTGATTGATTGAAATACTAGTATTTGCATTGTCGCTCTTTGAGATATTCGCTGCCTGCAAACGGGGAGGAATAGGAATATTCTATCTCCCTTTGCGGATAGTGAAGGGTAGGTAACGCGGACTTTTGTCCCCCATTGTAATCTGTCGTACCTATTTTTCTCCCCATTGATTGATTGTCCGAACATAGATTGTTTAGAGTATAGTTCTTTTGAGGTTCTCTGCTTGCAAATAACGTAGAATAGCCATATTCTGTCTAGTCTTTGCAAACAGTGAGAGATAGGAAGTGCAGACCTTTGTCCCCCGTTGTAATCTGTCATGCCTGTCTTCTCCCCACTGATTGGTAATTGGTACAACCCGGACCGCTTATTAGAGATGAACCATCCAGCTCCATTGGAAGGCACCCCTAATAAAGACATGTTCACTAAACAAGGACTAGTCGCTATAGCTTATAGTAAGTTATGGCATAAATATACAAAAAAGGATCCCGAAAGTCAGTGGCCACTGATAGGTTCCTTTGATGAACATAAAATAAAAGCGCTAGAAGCAGCTGTTAGAATAAATAAGGCAACACCCACCATGCTCGATAGTATCGGCAGGTGGCGCAAAGAAGCAGAGCAACGAAGGAAAAGAGAAGAAGCAAGAATAGGGAAAGAGTTACGAAAGGCAGCCCACCTGGCAGCGAAGGAACTAGATGAAGAAATAAGAAGGAGAGAGGAAGTTAGACAAACGCAAGAATCAGGGTCGGCAGGCCAATGCCCTGTTAGGACCCCCTCTACGCTCTACCCGGAGATGCCCTCCAAACAACGGGCAAACGACGAGTTACTGCTAGGTCCTCCGATTATCTACATGCCCCCTCCTTATGCCCCCTGCCAGCCACTGGCACAGCACTTACCAGTTCTGAGTGCGGGCGAGGGTGACTCTAGCGCTAGTGCCCCTGCTCTTACGGCCTTCGCACCAGCCACATTGGTAACAACATCAGATGAACTCGAGACTAGCAAGCAGCTAACGACCAGACCAAATAGGTTGAGCAAAGACGAGCGGGATGGGATTGACAAGATAGCAAAGACTTTGGTAGAACGGAAAGAGAGCGAAGAATATAAGATGGATATGCACAATTCACATGCCGGTAGCCACAGACGGCATTTCATTTTGCGGTTCAGTTACCACACCCTGAACGCATATGAGGCAAGGTATCAAAATAAGGGTCCTGCTAAACTGACGGCTCTATATAGAAAGGTCGATGTTGGAGATGGGATTGAGCGTGATGTGACGGACCTCTTCACGCAAACGCTTGAAGTCTTCCGCCACCTTACGGAACAGAAACCAGAGGTTAAGATCACAGTCCCTGAAACGGCTGAGTCCCCATTAGAAGTAACCAACACTATGATGCCTATCAGAGAAGCCGCCCCCTACTGGGTTCCCCCAAGAGGTCAGGGAACAAACGACGATATCAACCACGCAGATGCAAAAGGAAGGGTTGTGTACAATTGGGTTTACCAACCATGGGATCGACAAGATATTTTAACCTTTAGGCAAACCCTGCCTGATTTAAGGAAGAACCCGACAGCATTTTACACCGAATTAGGCACAGCCTTGGGCTCAACGATAATGACTCTAGCTGACATTGATTTGTTTTTCGGGTTATGTCTGCCGGCTGACGTGTGGAAGCAAATCCGGAAAGCCGAACACACAGATCTGTTGGGACATACCTGGAATCAACTCAGTGAACTAGATAGGCAACGAGAGCCCGGAAGAAAACCGATAAAAGACATACTGGAACTTCCGGACAAAATAGTTCAGAAGCTAAAAACCTTGATCCCAGAGAAAAAGGTAGATTGGTCAATAGTCACGGCTTGCCGTCAGAAACCTCAGGAAGACGTATCAGAATACTTCTCCCGATTTGAAACGGTGTTCTCCGACTACAGTGGCCAGGACATGACCACCGCAACCGGACAACACCTATTTGTGCAAAACTACATAAAGGGTCTGTCACAAGAGGTTTCCCAAAAGTTACAAACAAGCGAGAGTAGTTGGGGGGCCTCCAAACCCGCCGCTATCCTCCAAATGGCTCAGTACTACGAACACCAAAAGAATGAGAATGATAGGGCAACCGAGAGAAAGAAGAAAGATTTGAAAGAAAGGGTGATGATAGCCCAGATACAAGGGGTGGCAGTCGGGAAAGAACTACACAGGGGGAGCTACCAATCGATCGCCCCTAGAAATCCACCCCCAAAGGAGCGCACATCCACTCCCTACTCTGGACGTAGGGACATAGAAGATAATCAGTGTGCATTTTGCAGAGGATTCGGGCATTGGAAGTCTCAATGTCCGGCTCTTCTGGAACTAATTAAAAATAAAGAAACGAGGGACATGACGAATGGTCCCAGGACTAGAGGACAGGGACGGGGGTACACAAACGACATCAACAGCGACAGACCAGGAAGATCGAACACATTTGACCGTCCCCGACAGAACCAGTACCAACTATCTGACAGTGAGAACACTCCCGACTTCGCATAGGACTGCCAGGGGCAAGGGAGGGATCCAGTCGAGCTCTGTGTTGACCAGCAAGGTCCTTACGTCACCGCTAAGGTCCTGGGTACAAAGTCTCCATTCTTGGTAGACACTGGAGCGACACGTAGTGTATTATCAAAGCGACTGATTCCAAGGGCACCCTTGTCTGGCTCACACATTACATTGATAGGTTTCGATGGAACGCCCTCCACAAATCCCCTGTCTGTACCTATCCCCTTTGACCTAGGAAACAACCCCACTGACACAACATTTCTGCTCTCCTCCAACTCCCCTGACGCCAATATGGGTATTGATTTACTAAAACATTTCCGAGCTACTATTAGGTGTTCCCCAGATGGAGTCCAAGTCATCCTATACGACAACCCGAGCATGTCCAGATCCCGCCCCGCCGCACGACATATGTACTCTATGACTGATGCTGACCTGACCTTGCTCGACGCCCTACCCCTGTACCTATGGGCCAGAAACGACTCGGATGTAGGACGAATGATGATCGACCCTGTGCACATAACTGTTCTACCAGACGCAATACTCCCGAAACTCCCACAGTACCGGATATCGCCCGAAGGCAAGAAGGCATTGGTAGCGATTATTCAGTCCCTGGTAGATGCAGGAGTGGTAGAGGAAGTGGTTAGTAATGTCTGCATCAGCCCTATCCTACCCATTGTTAAGAAGCAAGGTGAGGGAGATGAGAAAGCGTACCGCTTCATCATCGACCTGCGAGAAGTCAACAAAGTGGTGGTGCCACAGTACCCCGTAGTCTCAGACATCACCACCATTCTGACCCTCATCCCGTCCACTGCCACCACCTTCACCGTTATTGATCTCAAGAATGCATTTTTCTCTATCCCCATCCATCCAGACAGCCGTTATCTCTTCGGCTTCACCTTAAAAAACCGTTCGTACCGATTTTGTAGAGCTCCCCAGGGCTACACTGAAAGTCCCAGCATTTACAGCCAGGCCCTCAAAAGACAGCTGGACGCCATCCAGCTACCAGATGGAGTGGTGTTGATCCAATATGTCGATGATATCCTTTTGGCGGCCGACACCACTCCACTTGCAATCACGGCCACTATCCAACTCTTGCACTTTCTTGCGGAGAATGGCCACAAAGTCTCCAAAAAGAAACTGCAGTTCTGCCAGCCTCAAGTGACATACCTAGGCCATCTCCTGTCCAAAGAAGGGAGGAAACTTACGCCCGACCGAATCCAAACCATCCTAGACACCCCCATCCCAAGAACACAGAAGCAAGTCCGTTCATTGGTGGGCCTTACCTCTTTTTGCCGACAATGGTTACCAAATTTCAGTCTCATTATAAAGCCCCTACTTTCCCTGTTGGCCAAAGATGTTCCCTTCCCACTCCCTAGGACCCCCGAATGCCAAGCGTCCTTTAAGGAGTTGCGGGATGCCCTTTGCTCGGCACCCGTCCTAGGAACACCAGATTACTCCAAGCCCTTCTCCCTCTTCACTCACGAAAGGGAGGGATGCGCATTGTCTGTTCTAACTCAGCCCATTGGCTCCAAACAACGCCCTTGTGCCTACTTCTCTGCCACTCTTGACCCAGTCGCCAGAGCTTTACCTGCCTGCCTTCGAGCAGTAGCCGCCGCTGCTGTCTCTATACAACAGAGTGAGGGAATTGTACTTTCGAACTCTCTCACGGTGTTGGTACCCCATGCAGTTGACACCCTTTTGAAGCAGACCAAGACCCAACACCTGACTAGTGCACGACTGACGGGGTACGAATTGACTCTACTTGCACCCCACATCACTCTGAAGAGATGCACAACTTTGAATCCTGCCACACTGTTGCCCTTGCCTGAAAATGACCCCGATGTGCCCCCTATACACGACTGTGTGACCCTCACGGACGAACAGACCAGGAGTAGAATTGACCTCCGAGACATTGCTTTTACAGACCCTGATGGAGAGCTATGGGTAGACGGCTCTTGTATCAAACTCCCAGACGGCACCACTTCAGCTGCCTATGCGGTGACGACAGCCCTAACAGTAGTTGAAACAGCCCGCATCACGCAACGATCCGCACAGGCGGCAGAGCTAATTGCCCTCACTCGAGCATGTATCATAGCAGCAGGAACCACGACAAACATTTACACGGACAGCCAGTATGCCTTCGGGGTGGTTCATCATTTTGGGCTCTTGTGGAGGGAAAGGGGATTCCTGACGTCCCACGGCACGCCCATCCTTCACGGAGATCTAGTCTCCGCTCTGATTGAAGCAGTTCCCCTCCCCAAACGATTAGCAGTGATCAAATGCCAGGCACACAAGAAGGTGACGGACTTAGTTGGACAGGGAAATGCACTGGCCGACATCACTGCCCGAACCACAGCTGAGAATAGGACGACGACACACATATATGTGACCAGGTCACAAGCAGAAAAATGGACTGACGCTAGGGAAACGATTAGGGACATCCAGTCGGCCAGCACACCTCACGAACTGACCGAGTGGGCACGGGTAGGTCTAAAGGATGATGAAGGCTGCTGGCGGACAAAAGACACAAACAAATGGTTGCTGCCTGACTCATACTTTATCCCCATACTAACTATGGCACACTCCCCTGCACACATAGGTTCTGCCCCCATGATTGAACTCATTTCCAAAGTCTGGCACAACAACAAAATCCCAGACTCAGCCAAACGCCTGGTCCAGCAGTGCCTTATCTGCTTACAACACAACCCCGGGAAAGTAACTGTGGTACCCCGGGGAGGGTTTGGGATCCCCGATCACCCCTTTGAGGTCCTCCAGATGGATTACATCCAGCTGGAGAGATGCCAAGGCTTGAAGTATGTATTAGTCATTGTATGCGCCTTCAGCAAATGGGTGGAAGCCTATCCAACCCGTGATAACACTGCCATGACTACTGCCAAAGTACTACTGAAAGAGTTTTTCCCTCGCTACGGCCTTTGTCGAATTTTATGGAGCGACAATGGCCCCCACTTCATAGCTGAAGTTATCCAATTAATCTTGAAGGGGCTGGGAGTAAAACAGAGGTTCCATGCGGTCTTCCACCCCCAATCCGCTGGCCTAGTTGAGCGACACAATGCTACACTGAAACTGAAACTGTCAAAAATAGTGGCCACCACAGGACTTAAGTGGCCAGATGCCCTCCCACTGGCATTGCTATCGATGCGCTCCACTCCCACTAAGCACCACTTGACCCCCTACGAGGTTGTGTTCGGGCGACCAATGAACCTCTGGACTGCCCCCAAACCAACATCCATTCACGACGTCCCCGACGTCCTGCTGTCAGATTATTTGTGCAAATTAACTAAAACGTTGTCTGTCATTCATCAACAGGTGCAGCAGGCCATCCCCGATGCTTCCAGGGGTCCCGGTCACGATATCCAACCGGGAGATTATGTTCTAGTCCGGAATTTTCAACGGGCAAAGAGTCTGGAACCCCGGTGGACGGGCCCCTGGCAAGTACTGATCACCACTCGGACGGCTCTTCGAGTAGAGGGAAAAAGGCACTGGCTGCACGCCCACCACTGCAAGAAGGTCTCCTCGACCCTGGCCACGACAGAAAACGTCGACACCCAAGAAGAGCTCCTGAGCAAAGACCGGCCATCACTGAACTGCTATCCTGATACCGAGGCACTTGAACTTGCAAAGTTCTCTGATCCCACTGTGCCATCCCAGGAAGGGTATTTCCTGCGTCGAAAGGAGGGAGCTTCGGCTAAGTAGACCACGGACTAAGTTAAAATCTCAGAACGGTGACCTAAAACAACCAAGGGTTTCCCGGAGAGAAGCTAAACAAAGTCTGTGGTTCTGCCCACTACCGAGCACCTTGAAGATGATGGAAGCGCCAGATAAGAAGATGATGGAAGCGCCAGACAAGAAGATGATGGACGCAACCGGAAATACCCACTACAGGAACCCAAAGACTGACAATTTGCACAAATCAAAGACAATCGCCTTCTTCATTCTCTTCCTCCTTTGCCTCCTCCTCATGACTTCCTTCTGGATCTTGGAGGACAGCACACCCGCTCATCAGATATTGCTGACCACTGCACAGCCAACCACCATGAAAGAGCATCATCTGATCTCCCTTTCGCCTCAGCTCCGAGAAAGGCGTAAAGAGTTCTGGAACAATTCCTTCATGCAATTATTGCACCAGCACAACCTTGCTGCAAATGCCACGAACTGCTGGATCTGCGGGTTGCTCCCGCATGCCACTGGACACTCCATCCCCTTCATCCCTTCTCCTTTCTCAGTTCACGGCTCCTGCCTCGCCTGGTTGATCCTCCTGCAGGAAAGCCACAAGGACAACGCCGCTTCTGGTCAAACAGTGTCACACTTCTACTATGGGTTCTGGCTGAACAAAACAGGAAGGACGTCTGCCCCCTTTTGTCCTGTGACCTCAGGTTCCGCCTTTCATATGAACATCCCTGCCAAAGAACGAGTCGAGATGCAAGTGCTCCATAATCCAGCTAGACCCACCTTCTCCCACCTGCGGAAGCGAACGGCTGCCACTCTGACTGTGGCCCTGTCCGTCATTAATGTCACAGGTCTCGTGTGCCTCGAAGGCCAGGGAACACAGCTGGTGGGTCACAGTTCCTGCCGTATCACCAGAACATTGGTCTCAGTTGATCCCCCCTCCTTTGTTGCTTCTCCGAATATGTACTTTGTTTGTGGCATCAAAGCTTACACTTGGCTCCCGAAAGGTTGGAGGGGTACGTGCTACATCGCCTTCATTCTTCCACCCACGTATGTGGCCCCAGCCTACCATCACCGGCAAAAGCGCGCCGGAGACATTGGACAAGCCGACTCCACCGGAGCACAGTTCCTGGATGCGGTGAAAGGACTTGTTCCTCTGTGGGGCCCAATGGCAAATAGCCGCGCTATCCGACATCTGACTCAGGCAGTAGAAACAACCATTAACATCACGGCTGGCATCCTCGCTAACAACACGGCTGAGCTTTAGGCAGTCCGCCTAGTGGCTCTTCAGAACCGCCTTGTTCTAGATGTGGTTCTGGCCGACCGTGGAGGAGCATGCTGCATCATCGGCTCCAGCTGTTGCACCTACGTGCCAGATAACTCGCCTTCAGTCTACAAAGCAATCGAACACCTCCACAGACTATCCTCAGAGGTTCACCAGGAGCAAGAAGGATGGTCGCTTGGAAGCTGGTTTTGGGACACTTTGAAGGACTGGGGATGGAGGTTGTTTACATTTATACTGATACCAGTCGTGATACTGTGTGGGTGTTGCTTAGGTATTCAATGTTTGCCACCTTTGTGTTCACTCATTCCTAACTGTATGTGCCCTAAGACTTTGGACTTTAGAACTGAGCACATGAGTCCCCTCTATGAGATAGAAATACGTGGTCTTATGGGGATAGATCCGAATTGACAAGCTGGCGAGACATGTTAAAAGGGAGGACTGTGGAATTTTAGTTCGTGAACTGAACATCATCTGCGCCATCTTGCCCATTCTTCAGACTCGCGTATGAACATACACGACAGCCATTTTAGGTACCATGGTCTCCCTGTTCACGATCGATCATCAGCGCACTTCCCTGACCCTGCAAGCATCCCCCATGCACCCTGGCTGCCCCCGCGCTCACATGCACGAGTCATGAACCCTCCTCTTCCGCATGACTCTGTCTCCGGGAATTACACCCCGCGCCTGACCAACACCTCCTTTCCTCCCATGAATACCCCTCTTTTGATAAACCCTTCCTCTATGCTCGACTGTCCACACCGATCCCTTCTTTCATGGAATATCTCTCCTTTGATGACCCCTTCCTCTGAGCCCGATTGTCTGCACGGACCACTGGTCATCCCTTGGCCTGAGGATACAGTTTATTGCCCACTACTGTATGCACTCGCCCCTCTTCAAAGGAGCTACTATTGATCATGACTTCCCCACCCCCTGAGATTCGATCAGGCGCACACATTCCAAAGGAATCGGCGGAACACTCAGCTGCGTGATAGCCCCCTCCTATTGTATGGGGGGTGAGGACCTCTACTGTAGCCACGTGTTGGAATGAGCCGGAACTGGGGGGGGGTACCGGGGATGTCATTTTTCCATTACTTCACAATGTCTTTATTGTAATAAAGAGCGGTCACATGTCGTAAACCAGTGTATAAAAGGCCAGGTCTCAGAGAGGCTGTTAGAGAGCACCTCGAGACGATACCTTGTTGTCCGATCTGATGTGTTCTGCTCCGTCGGAATAAAACTTGTTTCCTGTCTTCCTGTCTTCAGCGCCTGCCTCTTTATTTGATAACTTCGTATGGTATTAGAGGCGTTTAAACGCCGGGCAACCTTAAGAAACATTGACTAAATCGCCTGACCATTTTCCTGACTTTCCTCAGTGTGTGAATCTGAAACCAAGGTCTAGGATTGATCTCTTGTACCATGTGAAGAATAAGAGGAAATTAACTTTATACCTTGGAGAGAACTTGCCACTCCCTTCGTGGACTTGAGGCTCAGCTGCCAGACACCTGATGTAAGGTCCTGCTACTAAAGGTTAGCCAGAGAATCATCTGTCAAAAATATAAAAAGTAATATGGACACAAGCATTAAGGACATTAGCTCTCTTTTGCTCCAATTGTGCTAGAGGTATTACAGTATCAACTTTGTACGGTTCTTCCCCTACATTACCCTGCAGGACAGCCTCTACCATTAGCCTAGTGTCCAGATAATGCAGACTGCTCTCTGATCGGATCTTGGAATCAACAAGCATGCCTACGACTGGCTGGGCTGGACTGAAAACCTAGTCTCACATTGCAGGGAGCCATACTTAGAATGCGACTATGGCAGCCCAACCAGCTCTGAAAGCCGCCCCCAAGCCTGCAGCCCAGCATGAAAATGCTGGAGCGGCAGAATGGCCAGTTTGTCCCTTGCTCTGGCACTTCAAATGATATAGGTGCTAGAATGTTTTCGTTTTTTTGAGTGATGGAGTTAATGGTGGGATTTAGGTGTTTGCAAATAGCAGGGGGTTGGGAGAGGTTAAAAAAAGAATTTAAAAAAACATTTACCTGATGCCTGGTCTCTCCTCCGTGTGTCGGTCACAGTCTCTCCCCTGGTGCCGGAACAGGAAGCAACCAGGCTCCCCTGAGCCAATCACAACGATACAATGCAGGGTTATGATTGGACTGAGCACCGTGGTTTGGGGTTCAGCCAGGGATTCGGAGCCTGGGCATGTTCTCCACACAGGCTGTAATGCAGCCTGCGTGGAGCACATACAAAGTGTGCATGCATGTTTGGCCGGCCCAAGAGACCGGCCAAACATGCATGCGCACTTGGAGTGGGCAAACCACTCCTCCCCCTGCTTCTCTGTCATCGGGGCAGCCCCACCCACCTGCAAACATGCCTCAGCAGGAAGACATAAAAAGATAATACCCAAATGATAATAACCTCTGTCAATTGTAATTGTATGTTTCTTTTCTTTCACTTCTTCAAGAAGTGGGGCGACGCTCCCCTGCCTTAGCCAAGGAGCCGCTGCTGCAACATTGACCCTAGCTGCTGAGTTCCCTGGCTATTATTTGAATGGGAATTCTAAGAAGCAATTGAAGCAATTTTCTTGCGCATGTACACCCGTTGGGGAACCTGAATCGTGCCATACCCTGCATATCAGAGATACACATACTAAAATTGTTACATCTTGAGATGTGTGTGGGTGTGCTAGAGAGCAGATTTGTGAGCCATTCTTTGTGGTCCCAAGTTATCTGTTGTGATTAAAATTGCTGTAAGTATGAGTACATACCGGTGCTCGTGGGGCCTCTGCTGCCATGATCAGCCTTTCCACATACCTAAAATTGGCATCAGTATAGATTTACCACATATGTATCGACAAGATATGCAAGCTCTGGAATAATGGTTGGGGCATATCAAAGTCCAAGAAGTAATTAGCAGCTTTGACTATTCTTATTTTTACTATTCTATCATTCATAATGCCATTAAAGACTTATATTGTTTTAAAAATATACATCTGACTGTGCATCAACCGTTATTATGTCTGTGCTTTGACAACGTAGCTGCCAAACAGATTTATTGTTTCTAATATACAAAGTAGACTTTGGGTCTACCCCTTTCAAGCATTTATTTTTTTCGATCAGCTTCTTTGAGCTATTGGCTTGAGATTTTGTCAATCACATCTTGGCTTGGTCCAGTGCAGTATTCATCTTTTACTTTACAATATTGACTGTTTAGATGTATCCTTTTGCATCCGCTGAAGTACTTGCATTCAACTGAATGGGAGACAACCTTACATTTATAGCCTTCTGTGGACTCGAATGTTCTCACACTGCATATGTTAGCATATTAAATCCAGAACTATTGGCTTTGGCAATTCTTGTTTCTTTGCGATTTGATTGTGCAATCCTTAACGCAGCCTCCACCTAATAAAAGTAATCTTGAGTATGCGACCTCACTACCCCTAGAGAGTTAAACTACAAATAGGAATATATGACATGTTTCTGCAGTTCACCAGGAAAGAAGGCTCTAGAGCATCACTAGTATTCAAACTCACTAGAGGACTGCCCAGTAACCATTGACTTCCCATGAACATATAGAAAAGACAGAAGAGTTTACGTTTCAGAAGCGAAGGGGCTACACCAGGTTTTGTTTGTATTTTTAACTATATCTAAAATATCTATTCGAATCTGAATGTGGATTGAAAGTATATGACTGATATATGCACATTTTGTTTTTATATCTGTTTCCGTTTCCGTCTTGAAAAAGACCGTAAAAATATGTGAAGCATATCTGTTTTTGTTAGTGCCTGTTGAGAATCATGTATGGGTTTATTTTTTTAAATCCTCACTTTACCAAGTTTCACTGAAAATGGAAAAGATTAAGGCGTTTACAGAGATTCCTGTATCCAAAGCAGGTAGCTGTATTAAGTATTACTGTAATATTTACCCTGATATCCCCCACCGAAATCCACGGATTTTGAGGTATTTCCTCATGAATGGGGAATAACATGCAATGTGAAAATACGGAGTCAAATCGTACATTTGATCATCAACCCATTTACATTATATAACCAGGTTTTGGTATCTATTCGTTTAACTGTTCCCAACAGGCCTCCATGCTCTCCTCCCCAAAAACATTCAATATTTTCTACTACAGAGTTTGTCCTGAATGGAAAAGCACCGCTATACAAGTTGGTCTCGTCCGATTAACAGACTATTCAACTTTTCAATTGTCCTCATATATATAGACGCCGAGTCGTGATGTACAGTTGCAATATTCATTTAATAATCCATTTAAAGACAAAACATCAGCCAACGCGTTTCGTTCTGAGACCAGAACTTCTTCAGGGCTGTGATTTTAAAAGACAAACAAAGAATGACAGTAAAAGTGCCAGACAAGACAACACACTACATATAGAAAATGACATTACAGTGCCTACATTAAAAAGCCGTACTCCATTTTTAAGAAATTCGAGGAATCTCATCGTATAGTAAAAGCGTACATATATACAATATATACAATATTTGATCAAGTTTTGCCAAAGACTTTTTAGTACTACATATTTTTTGATGATTGAATTAGTTATTAAATGTTTGTTTAAACCATTTTAACCTGTTTTTCTGAAAAATCACACTCATTAACGTCTTTACAAGCAACAGATTTAGCGAGAGCCGTGGAGAATATCAAACATATCATCTGTCATTACTGCATAAGATAAATTATATTGTCATCATCAGTTATGCCGCTACTCCAACTAGTGAGGGCAATCTACAAAATGCATGATATCTAATTCATTTCTGAGCACTCATCGAATGTACAATCTCCCATTGTTATTTTTGTTATTGTATTCCTGCCCAACTGGTTCATGTGGAGTTTTGACACACAGGAATCAACGAGCATTTTGCTGATATTATTTTCCCTAGACATCAAATACACCGAAGCACCCCAAGAACAACAAGAGGCAGTGGAGATGACGGCGTGCTAAGATAGCAGGACGCCGAAGGGTTGACATACCGGGATCAACATACTAGGTAACTTGAAAAACGTTTTTTGGTTATGCGCAGTGGATGTGTAACATTTCACTAAACTTATGTTAGCATATTTTAGGCATATTTAGTATATTTTAGGCTTTGTTACGACGGTATGCTTTATATTTAATGGCAGGACTCTATATTGCACGGGTATTTGTTCCTTCGAGTTTTTACTGTAGCGTGCACATATTTGCACCGGGGATACTTGGTTATTTCGGAATGTACACAGAGTTTTTGAATTACTTCGAAACATTGTATGTTATGTTATGTTATGATGAATTTATTGAGCGCACTGTCACCGTGAGTTTCCTGGCGCTAATCGGACTTAGAGAAGGAAGAGGGGAGACAAAAAAGGGGAAAGAGGAAAGAGGTTAGTGAGGGGGAGGGAAGAGTAGTGTTTTTAGTGATTTCCTAAAGGAGAGAAGGGAGCAAGAAGACTTAAGTGGAAGTGGGAGGGAGTTCCACAGCTTAGGGGCTAGACAAGAGAAGCTGCGACCACCCGATCTAGAAAGATTGAAACGAGGAACGACTAGGAGTTGGAGATGGGTAGACCTAAGAGTGCGAGAAGGACAGTAGGGGGTGATTAGGGAGTTAAGGAAAGCAGGGGAGGGGCCAGTGAGGGCTTTGAAGACCAGGTAGTGAACCTTGAAAGTGATTCTTTCACTGACTGGTAGCCAGTGAAGATGACGTAGCAGTGGTTGAGCCGACTGCCATTTAGGGATCTTGAAAGCAAGCCGAGCTGCCTGGTTTTGCACGATCTGTAACCTGCCCAGCTGAGATTTAGGGAGACCGTAATAGATTGAGTTGGAGAAGTCCAGCCGGGACATCACCAGGGCAATTAAAACTTGCAACAAGGCTTCAGGCGACAGGAAGTGAGCGACTTTCCGTATCCTGTAGAGCTGGAACATACAGGAGGATGTTACTGCGCTCACTTGTGCCTTGAGAGAGAGTCCGGAGTCAATCAGGACCCCAAGGCTTTTTACACATCCAGCAGGAGAAGGAGATGTTCCGAGCTCAGCAGGCCAGTACTGAGGGCCCCAAAAAGGGGCACTTCTCCCAGGAAGGAGAAGCTCAGTCTTGCTCGGATTGAGCTTAAGTTGGTTTTGGTTCATCCAATGCTGGATGTGTGTTAAGACTGTCTGAAAATTTTTGACGGCGTCGGGAGTGGTGAGGGGAAAAATAATCTGTAGATCATCCGCGTAGTTGAACACGGTGATATCCCACTTGCCTAAAGAGTGAAGGAGGGGTTGGAGATACAAATTAAAAAGGAGGGGGGACAGGGAAGAGCCTTGAGGGACCCCACAGGATGATGAGACGCTAGTGGCACGGAAGGGGCCCATGCTGACTGCCTGGGATCTCTCCTCTAAGAAGGATTTGATCCAGGACAGAGCAACCCCACAGACTCCGGCGGACTCGACACGGTGGATTAAGATGTTATGGTCCACCGTGTCGAATGCCGCCGATAGATCGAGCAAGACTAATGCCTGGGGTTGCCCTCTATCCTCATTGCGTCTGAGGTTGTCCAACACGGCGAGGATCACAGCCTCCGTGGAATGGGCTGGTCTGAACCCAGCCTGGTTGGGCGCCAGGAAGTTGGTCTCCTCAATAAAATGCGAGAGGCAGGTCGTGACGTGAGCCTCTAGGATTTTAGATAAAAAAGGCAGGAGGGATATAGGGCGGTAGTTGGCCAGAGTCGCTGAATCGGCGCCAGGCTTTTTTAGGAGAGGCAACAGTACGGCCTCCTTGAATGAGCTGGGGACTATGCCCGAAGTGAGGGAGGAGTTGAGAAGAGGGAGGATACAGTGTGGGAGGGTTTGACAGATATCGCGGAACACAGAGGGAGGGCAGCAGTCGTTGGGGGATCCAGATTTCACGCGGGTGGACAGTTTAGCAAGAGATTCCAAGTCAAGCGCGGGGAACTGAGGGAGAGTAGGAGTGTTTGAAAGGGGAGGTGCTGCTGTAATTGGGGGAGGAGCGTAGGGAATGGAATTTTTGATAGCGATGATTTTGTCAATGAAGAATGAGTTTAAGGCAGTGCATGACTCTGAGGAAGGGGGTGGGCTCGGGAGTGTCCTGGCGTCCGATGTCAGTTCGCCAAGGACTTTAAAGATCTCCTTAGATCTATTAGGGGCTGTAAGAATTCTGTTGGAGATGAAAGCAGTCTTGGTAGAAATGATTGTGGCTTTGTAAGCTTTGCGCGCTGAGACGTAAGCTTCCCTGTCGGAGCTGAGATAGTTGCGCCGCCATCTGCGCTCCATTCGGCGCAGCTCCAGATGTTGTAATTTTAAAGTGGAGTTGTACCATTTGTGGGATTTATTGGGGTGTGTACGAGAAAAGCGGGAGAGAGGTACACATGCGTCGCTAGCCGTCGCGAGCCAATGTGAGATGTTGGCGTCCATGGTGTTAACATTTAGGGAGTCGGAAAGTACAGGCTGAGTCTTGGCGAGAGAGGAGAGGAAAGCGGCTGAATCGAGAGTCTTCCAATTTCGAGCGAGCCCTCCGTGCCGGGAGGGGGGCCTGACCAGGCCCTTTACAAGAATAGACGACGCGATCAATGAGTGATCGGACCAGACGCAGGGGGAGATGGTCAGGCCAGAGAGCGACACCCCCTGTGTCCAGATGTGGTCTAAAGTGTTACCCCCAATGTGAGTGGGGGAAGTGACATGCTGTGTCAAGTTGAGGCTAGAAAGTGCCTCAAACAATTCGGTGGCGTGAGGACCAGCGTCAGCATGGTTAAACCAATAGTTAAAGTCGCCATATATGGCGACGCGGACTGAAGAGGTCATTAAAGCAGAAAGCTGCTCGCAGAAAGCGGCAGGAAACAGAGGCATGGGGGTAGGCGGACGATATAAGATGATAAGAGTTAGGGCACCAGCTTCGGTGGGCAAGCTGATTACAAGATTTTCGACATCAGGGAGGCACAGTGATGAAGACTTGATGAGGGGTAGGTCTTTACGGATGATTGCTGCAACCCCGCCGCCTCGGCGACCATCAGGCCGGTTGGCGTTCAACAGATAGTAATTGGGGGGTAAAGCGGCCAAAATATCTGGGAGAGACAGGTCGGACAACCAGGTCTCGGTGAGCAGCAAAATGTCTGGTTTTTCAGCAGTTAACAAAAGAAAGATATCAAAAACAAAGAGAGGAGTATCCCCTATGAAGTTGAAAAACAGACGTATCTGGAGGACCGGTTCTTGGCAAGAAGGAGGAAATTCATCCTTTTGATAGAAACCCCTCACTCACCACCTAGTGGTGACATGCTTCATCATCGGGGTCCACCTTGGCGTCCTAGCGACACCAAGGTGTGCTGCGACACCTGGACTACAGTGGAGCGGGTTGTGGCTGTGGGTGCAAAAAAATAAATGTTAAAAATTGTCCTGGTTGTACTCAGAAAATGTAGTTTTAATTATAGAGCAACTGAACAATGTTTAAAAATATACGGGCGAGATCCTGGTAGGGGGGTTACGACCAAAGGGATCTCTATATGTGTTGAGTGGTCAACATGTTTCTACCTTAAGGGCTATTGCCCGGTATTCGTCAGGACCAGAAAAAACAGGTGGACAGGGGGTGCGTGCTCCCTAAAAAGCACACCCGATCCTTGGTCCCCTGTGTGCCTACTGGCAAAAATAGCCAGTGGTAGGTGCTGCTCAATAAAATAAGTGGGCAGGCGAATAAGCAAAAAAGAGACCTGTGAGGAGAGAAGAGTGGGTAAAGAACAATCAGGTATTGAGTGATAGACTTACTCTCCTGTAACGTCGTGCAGTCTCTCAGTGCAATGGAAATATAGTGCCAAAAGGAAGGGGAGTGGGTCTCCAGATATACATAATACCGTGGTGAAGGAGTGAGGTACTAGTCAACATCTATGCCAAAGGATAGGTGCACGCGAGTTGCATGCGGTGCAAACACGACCCTGGGGGGATTATATATTGAGTATAAAATTCTTGCGCTACATGGAATATCTCTGTCACGTGGTGCCTAGGCTACTCGCAAGATATTAAGTAATAGGGCGGTACCTCTACCATTGTAGGTGAATGTACTGTGGGGTGATCTAAGGCATAGCTGTAACTCGGTGGTGCTATATTCATTTGTCAGCATCTGACTCAAACGTGTGAGTGAATAACAGTAAATTAACATACATAACGAACACACATGTAACACTGAGGGACACAATTGAGCTCAAAATGACATGGGACTGGGCTTACTCGAATAAGAGTACTCAGCGCTTCAACGGGCAGGGCGTAGGGTCAATGCCTGTAGCGTAACATATTCTGTAAAAACAAACAGAGCGCGAGCGTTGTAAATCTCTGTGCCGCTCAAGGCGCAATGTGACTGGTGAGTGGCGCCCTCGTGGACCCGGTACTGGGTTGTGTACCTGGGTGCTGGTATCGTGACTCTACTTACAGTTACTGGCAGGGAAGATCATGGTCGACCTACTCCTCGCGTCCTCTGCTCGGCTAGTAATTGCGAGGGCAGCTGGACGCGGTAAAGAGGAGTTGGCCGCTTCCGGGGTTGGGCGCGGCCTGGGCGGGTTGGGGGCGGGGCTAGTAGTACGCGGTGGCGTGCTGTCGGTTGCTAGGCTACCGTCGAGAAACAACCAGCAGGTTAGGTTGTTTCACAACACTGGGCAGGTTGGGTAGGCTCGCGGGGGTGCTCCGCAGTGCTAGTATCAATGAAAATATAGCGTGAGGTTCACGTCAGGGCATACAGTGTAGAAATTATTTACACAGTCTGGTGATTTCAAAGGGGTAAGAGAGGGGAGAGGGGGGGGGGAATTCTAGAGGGGAAGACATAGGATGTGTGACCGGTACTGGGTCAATGGTGGGCATGATACCACAGTGTCTGAAGTCAGCCTCCCATAAATGCATTGACAGTGATAAATTAACAATATTGGGTCACGTAGGGACTGGCCTAGTATAGGGGCGCCAAAATGGCGCAAAAGGCCCAGGGTAGTTCATAAACAGGCCTTTGGTATTTTTGTAGTGTGAGGAACACTAGATTAGAAGCTCAGTAGAGCAAAGCTTGGATATATACTAAGAGTATCATGTGGTAATTATGCTCTGTTCTTAATTCCTGGTCGGAGTGACCATGGAAATAGAGTCTCACTTCAGCACCGAGTTCCATGGGATATTATCATTGAGCCCAATTTTGTGAGAGGAAAGACGATAAATCCATCGCTGCTCTTTTTCAAACAGTTGTGCTTGTGCATTAGGACCTGGTTGGATTTGCTCAATTACCGTCCATCTCATGTCGTTGGGGGTGTGATGTGCTGTGAGAAAATGGTCAGTAAGCCTGGTGTTCGTTTTTTTGCATCGGATAGTGCTACGATGTTCCGCTATTCGTTGTTTGACTTTTCTTGTCGTCATCCCCACATATGGCTTGTCACAACTGCATCGGATCAAGTAGATGACAAATGTACTGTTGCAGTTTGTGTGTGATCTTTGTTGCCAAATTTTGCCTTCCTCAAGGTTCAAAGTTTTTGTGTTGTTCGTGAGGTGACAGACGCTGCAGTCACCACATCTGGAATGTCCGGTCACTGGGGGTAGGCCCCAAGCGTTGGTGATGGTTTGGTTGGTTGTCGCCATGTTTTTTAATGGTCTGGTGTTGACCAAGGTGTCTTTTAGGCTCCGTGCTTTTTTATAAGAAAACAGTGGTCTGTCCCACTTGTGATTTCCCGTGTTCAGTATTGGCCAATGCTTTCTGATACTTTTGCTGACCTGGTTTGACACTGCATTGTATGTGGTCACGCATGTAAGTGGAATCTCCTCCTCTGGTCTAGGTGTGTCCTCTAGCAGGGCTTGTCGTGGCTGATTTCTGGCCCTTTTCTGGCATCTCCTTGTGATCTTTTCGGGGTATCCTCGGTTAGTTAGTTTCTTCGTCAGGTCTGCTGCCTGTGTTTTGTAGTCCTTCAGCTCGCTGCAGTTCCTCCTAAGTCTGAGATACTGGCCGTAAGGTAAATTCTCCCTCAGGGGGCGGGGATGGAAACTGTCAAATCTCAGCAGGTTGTTCTTCGCGGTGGGCTTGAAGTGGGTTTTAGTCTTGAGCTTGTCAGTGTCTCTTTCGATCTCAATGTCAAGAAAGACCATTCTGGGGGGCGTGGCTTGGCGGGCGAAGATGGCGGTCGCAGCCTCGTAGAGCTCCCGTCGGCCCGGACTTCATCCTTCCATTTATCCTGGCCCCCGAGCCCGCTGTTGCTACCCAGTGCCTGGCGCTGATTAGGTGGAGTCCCCTGCCTGCTCCGGTGCCTCGACCTGGTGCTGTACTCGATCCTGGGACCGCGGAGAGGCGACGGAGACGTGCGGCCCTGTGACCGGCTGGAGACCGGGGCCCTTGAGTTTCGGGACGCCCGGGGCGGTCGCGGGCTGGAGTGAGGTGGCGGCGTCCACGGCGCCGCTCTTGGCCCTGACTTGCTGCTGTGTTCGCCCACAGGCCGCTGAGGCGCCGCTTATCCCTGCTCTTTGTGTGGACACTCTCTTCTCCCCTTTTGGTGGTTCGCCGTGAGGCCCAGTGACCGGCCGGAGACCGGGGACCTCGATTCTCGAGACGCCCGACATCAGTTGTGGGCTCGCGGGTGGTAGAGGTGCTGACGACGCTGCGCTTGGCCCGGCTCTGTGGCTGCAGTTACTCACGGGCCGCGAGCCTCCCCTGCGTCCTGAACAGCTGCTGGTGGTGCCGAGGGGTGATTGAGGCCTGTTCCGCCTTGGTGAAGCCGGGGCCTCGATTTTCGCGACCCCGGGCCTGTGTTGGCCTGCCCGCCTCCTTCTTGGGGCCTCTGCCGTCGGTGATCCACCCCGGGGCCTGGAGCCTCCAGCACGAGTGGTGGTGCCTGGGGATTCTTACAACTAGCTGGGAGTAGTGCCCGCCCTGCCTCGTGTGCGGTCCCGGCGAGCCCACGACCGGCCATGACCAGAGGTGGCGGGCAGACTAAGCAAGGCCCCATCGATAAGTTCACGGGGCCTAGTGGTGGCTCTGGGGCGGCTGGTGGCAGCGGTGGCCCTGGGCCGGACAATGCAGCGATCCTGGCGGCCATCACCCAATCCCGGGACATGCTCGATGCCAAGATTGGGGCGGTAGGAGCGGATGTTACACTGCTGCGCCAAGACCTTCGCAATGCAGTGGAGAGGATCGCTGGGGCCGAAACCCGCATCACGGTGACTGAGACGGACATAGGCGCCCTGAAGAAGAGGCTGGCGGAGGTGGAGGGTGTCCAGAAGACGCTGGCGGCCCGAGTGGAGGACGCCGAGGGGCGCGCAAGGCGGAACAACCTCCGCTTCGTCGGCTTTCCGGAGCGATGCGAGAAGGACGACATGGCGCGGTTCTTGACCCAGTGGTTGGAGGGCTGGCTCCCCGAAGGGACACTGTCCACGTGCTTTGTTATCGAGAGGGCACACAGGGCCCTGACTCAGCGGCCGCCGGAGGGTGAGCGCCCTAGACCAGTCATCGCCCGGCTGCTCAATTATCATGACCGCGATGCCGTCCTGCGGGAGGCGAGGAACAAAGGCTCGCTCACCTTTGAAAATCATAACATCATGATCTTTCCCGACTACACGAGGATGGTGCAGCAGCAGAGACAATCCTTCGTGGCTGCTAAGGCCAAGCTGCGGGGCCTGAAGCTCCAGTACTCTCTCCTGTATCCGGCCCGCCTACGAGTGGTGCACCAGTCCCGGACGCATTTCTTCGACTCCCCCGAGGAGGTGTTTCGCTGGACCGATGAGACGGTACGACTTCGTCCACATGCCCAGCCGGGGCTGAACCCGGGCGGGTCCCGGGGATCGTCGCCGGAGCAGGTGCCTCGCCCAAATCCGAAGGGCCGTCACCGACGGTCCCGCTCTAGGAAGAGGTCGGCCTCTGCCAGTACGTTGCAGACGGATGGTGCAGGGGACTCGGAGCACTCCGAGGCTGGCAGCTGAACATTGCTGGGTCTGGACCTTACTTACTGAATGCTGCGCTGCCCTACATTGGCTGGTGAGACTGTTCTAACGTGACTTCCCTATGCCAGTCTATTCCCAATTGAGAACTCCTGTTATCTTTTTGGGTACATGGTGGGACTCGGGGGGTGCCTTCTATGGGCCTCTGACCCCCGCGGTTGAGTGTGTGGGGAGGGGGGTGGTGAGTGTGTATTGGTTGGGATGTTGGGATCCATTGGTATGGCGGGCCCTGGGTTCTCGGTTCTGGGCCCGGGTCTCTCCATGCCGCGACAGATACTTCAATGTTCTCTGAGGTATTGGGGTGGGGGGAGTGGGGTGGGGGGGGAAGTTCTTTTCTTGCTGATGCTTTGGGGGGTTTGGGTCTGGGGGGGGTTGCTGAGTGTTTGGGCTGGGTGGGTGGGACCGCACGTGTGTGTAGCTTTTGCCTTTGTCGCTTTGTGTAATGCGCCGGGGTGGGACGGCGGGCTGGATACAGGACGCTGTGATGATGATGGCTAATAATACGACTGTGTCTCCTCAAAAGACCCTGCGCGTTGTGACATGGAATGTAAGGGGTATGCTGGATAAAATCAAACGTGGGGCTGTGCTGCGTTGGGGGAAACGGGAGTTGGTGGATGTTCTGCTGCTCCAGGAGACTCATATGCTGGGTTCCAAGGCCCTGAGCCTCCAGAGGTTCGGCTTTCAGCAAGTGTACCATGCAGGCTTTACGAGAGGCTCCCGGGGGGTGGCTATTCTGGTGCACCGCAGGGTGGCTTATGTACATGAGAAGCAATGGCTTGATCCCCAGGGCCGTTACATTTTCGTTAAGGGTATGTTAGGTACGGAGCCAGTGGTGTTTGGTAGTGTGTATGCCCCCCCCCCCTCTGCAGTGGGCCTTATCTGAGCGGCTGTTTGCGCTGTGGGATGAGATTCCGGAGGTGCTGACTATGGTGGGAGGCGATTGGAACGAGGTTATGGATGTGGGCTTGGATCGCCGAAGGCGAGTGCCTGTTACACCGGATCCCCCCCCTGCTGTTGCTTCCACCAGACTCTGTGCGACTGTGAGTAGCCTGGGCTGGGTCGATGTGTGGCGCCACCTTCATCCCGCTGTGCGTGAATTTACGTATGTGTCGGCGGTGCATGGGTCCTTTTCGAGACTTGACTATCTGTTTGTGCCGGGTGCCTGTCTGAGTCGAGTCAGTGATGCTGCGATACTCCCTCGGGGCCTGTCCGATCACTCCCCTGTCCTAGCTACCCTGACCCTCCCTTCCAAGAGGCAGCCGTTTCGTTGGCGGATGTCGTCCTGGCAGCTGCAGCGACCCGACTATGTGCATCATCTGCGTGGGGCGATTGATCATTTCTGGCGCGAGAATCTCGTGGGGGGTGCGGACGCTATGGTGGTGTGGGAGGCGCTGAAGCCCACCATTCGGGGCATTGACATAGCTTGGTGCGTGGCTGCTCGGCGACAACATCGGGAGGCTATTGTGGCTGCCGCGGCCCGCGTGGAGGAGCTGGAGCAGCGTGGCCGGCTTGGGGGTGACGATGGCGTGGTGAGGCAGCTCCTGCAGGCCCAACAGTTGTACGCCTCCGTCCTTTATGAGGAAGCCCGGCAGGCGTGGCTCGCCACGCGCAGCAGAGTGTATCAGTGGGGCGACAAGTCCTGTACCATGCTGCATAGGTTGTGCCAGGCGACCTTTCAGCCCCTGGCGTTGCCGGGTCTTGCGGCGGGAGACGGGTCGATCATGACCGATCCGGACTTGCTGGCGGCTAGCTTTGCCAGTTATTACGAGGCGCAATACGCCCCTCGTGATCCTTTGGAGACGGACGTGATATCTGCATATCTTGACGATCTCATGCCACGGGCCGTCTCGGATGCGACCAGGACCGCCCTGGACGTCCCGCTCACGGCTGAGGAACTGGGGGAAGCCCTTGGTCAGTTGAATGCTGGAAAGGCGCCCGGCCCGAGTGGCTACCCAAGCGAATTCTTTAAAAAATTTCACGTCCAGCTGGGACCCCACTATCGCCGCGCCCTGGAGGCGGCAAGGGATCGGGGAGAACTGCCGCCGGACTGGCGTCATGCCGAGATTGTGGTCTTCTTGAAGCCGGGCAGGGCGCCGGATAGACACGATTCGTACAGGCCGATCTCTCTACTTAACGTCGAGGCCAAAATTCTGGCTAAGGCCCTGGCTAACCGCCTCTTGCCCCACGTTACTGACCTGGTCCACCCCGACCAGGCCGGATTCATGCCTCGCAGGGCCACCCGGCATAATATCCGACGGGCACAGGCCGCGGTGGATGCCATGGGTGCTAGGGATGAGCAGGCGGCACTCTTCCTGGCGGATATGGACCGAGCCTTTGACTCGGTGAGTTGGGCGTATTTGTTCGCACTGTTGGCTCGCCTCAACCTGGGGCCGGTCTTCTTGTCGTACGTTCGCCTCCTATACACCAACGTGACGGCCTCGGTCCGCGTGGCCGGAGCTACCTCTGGGCGCTTCCATATAGGTCGCGGTACCCGGCAGGGTTGCCCCCTGTCCCCGTACCTGTTCGCCCTCGCCATGGAACCTCTGGCGTCGAGAGTGCGAGTAGATACCCGGTTGCGTGGCTTTGTTTGGAATGCAGACCTGGCGGATAGGATTGCACTGTATGCTGATGATGTCCTCCTCTTCTTGACTGGTCTGCGGCGGTCGGGTCCCCGGGTTCTGGAGCTCATGCGGGCGTTCGGTGAGGTCTCGGGTCTCCATCTTAACGTGAATAAATCAATCCTGTGGGTGCTGGGTGGCGGAGTGGTTGCTGACCCTTGGGCGGCTGACTTGCGAGTGGCGACGGATGGCCTGAAATATCTGGGCGTTTTTCTCTCAGAGTCGCGGGCCGTGGCCTGGGCGCGTGGCGTATTGCCGGTGTGGGAGAGGGTACAGGCTGATGTTAAGACCTGGTCTAGAATGCCGCTCACTATTTTCGGGAGATCGGCCATCTTTAAGATGGTAGCGCTGCCGCGGCTCCTGTACCAACTCCAGAATTTCCCTCATCCCATTGGCCTGGAGTGGTTCCGCCAGGTTAATTCAGCATTGGGCCGCTTCCTGTGGGATGGTGGTGCGGCCAGAGTGGCTCTGAAGACGTGCTTTTTATCCACCTACTGTGGTGGCTTGGCCACCTCGGACCTCCTCTCCTATTACCAAGCTTCACAATTACTTATCCTCAATGAATGGTGGTATTGTGATAGGAGTGATCCGGCTTATGCCCTAGAACGATTGCTTATGGGCGATCGCACGCTCCACACCATCCTTTATTCGGCCCGCCTACGCCGTGGGTTGCCATCAGTCACAAGAGTGGTCTTTGCGGTATGGAGGCAGTCATTGCGCCGAATGGGATGGTGGGGCAGACTGACGGCTGAGACGCCGCTCTGGCATAATGGTCTACTCCCGGAACTGGCGACCCTGACCGGATTTGAGGGTTGGGAGAACATTGGGATCACGCAGCTGGGCCAGGTCATGTCCGGCACCGCTCTTAAGTCCTTCGAGGAGCTCCGCGCGGAGTTCCTCATGCCTCAGTCCCAGTTCTTCCGTTACCTCCAGCTACGGCATGCCCTCGCCCCGAGCATCGCTGGCCTCGACTCTTTGCCGGAGTTCAGCCCTGTCGAGGCTAAAGTATTTATGGGAGACCTGGGGGACAAGAAGGTCTCTAGGATCTACCAGACACTTGTGATTCATTGCTCCTCCACCCTACACTCCCTTCGGGAGGCGTGGGAAGTAGATGTAGGCCCCCTTGATGAGGACGACTGGAGGGAGGCGCTGGAATCCCCGCGCGGAACCGCTATAGCTGTCCGGCTGCGGCTGATTCAATTTAAATACTTGCACCGCGCTTACTATACGCGTGAACGGTTGTGGAAGGCTGGCTTGATTGCTTCACCGGAGTGCCTGCGCTGTGGGGCGGTGCCTGGCTCCTTGTTGCATACGGTATGGTCGTGTGGCCGGCTGACTGGGTTCTGGAGGGGTGTGTGGAGTTGCCTGGCTGAGGTCCTGGGCTGGGACCTTCCACGTACCCATCGGCTGGGTCTGCTACATATTATGGAAGGGATTGGGGGCAACGTCTACAAACGTCATTTGTTGCTCTTGGGGTTGGTTGTGGCCAAGCGGGACCTGGCCCGGGCATGGAAGTCGGTGAGGGCTCCCCCCCTGTCTGCTTGGAGGGCTGGGTTGGATTATTTTATGGGTCTGGAGAGGCCGATCTTTGAGGCGAGGGGCTGCCCACGCAAGCACTACAAAATTTGGAGGCGTTGGGCTGACTATCGTGGCCTGTTCTTGGACCCCCCGGCAGAGCAGGAGGAGGACACTTGATCGCAGTGACATTTCTGGCCCGAAGCGGCGAGGCCCTGGAGGCATTACACCTACTTTCTTTTTCAGTTGCGGCTATACACGTGTGGTAGGGGGGGTTGGGGGGGGTATCTGGAGTGGGGAGGGGGGGCAGAGTTGTGGGCTAGGGTGGGTTGCTGGGGAGTTCGTATACTGAGCATATTCTGAGCCTGTTTTATCATTTTGCTGCTTATGGAACTGCTATATTGATATTGTTGTGGTGATCTTCGGGTGTGGAGACGCCACATTCTTGGTGCTCATTTGCTCAATAAAATTGGTTGTGAAAAAAGAAAGACCATTCTGTCTTTGTCTACACTGTGTGTGAACCTTAGGTTAGGGTCACACGTGTTTAGCCACCTGATGAACTCCATTAGTGTTTCTTGTGGTCCTTGCCAGATAGTGAAGACGTCATCTATGTACCGCCTCCAAAATTTGATGTGGTTGCTGTAAGGGTTATTGGGGGTGATGACATATTTTTTCTCAAAGTCATACACGTAGAGGCCCGCTACGCTGGGAGCAAAGACACTGCCCATGGATGTCCCACCTATTTGGAGGTATAGCTTTCCATCATGTTCAAAGAAGTTTCTTTTAAGAGCGAGGGTTGCACACTCTACAATGAACTCTATCGGTGTTGTATGATCCCATGTGGAATTGTCCAGTGTTTGCTTAAGTACTGTGATGGTGGCGTCTTGGGGTATGTTAGTATAGAGACTCTCTATGTCTAGACTCACAAGGATGTGGTCTGGTTCAATCCTGATGTCTTCCAGCATTGTCAGTAGGCTTTTAGTGTCCTTCAGATAGGTTGCAGTATTTTGTACAATGGTTTTTAGGAAGTGATCACAGAAGCGTGACAGGGGTTCCAAAAGCGAACCTATGCCTGACACGATTGGTCTGCCAGGTGGTGGGATCTTGCCTTTGTGCATCTTTGGGACTATATAGAAGTAGGGGATCTTACCCTCCGTTTTGCAGAGGTAGTCCGCTTCTTGTTTAGAAATGTGGCCTGAGGCCTCTGCTGCTTCCACCATATTAGTTATTTCCACCCTTAGGTCGTCAGTGGGGTCGGCTGTGAGCCTTCTGTAGTTGGTGTTGTCTCCCAGAAGGCGTTGGCATTCGGTGTCGTAGTCGGCCTTGTTCATTATTACCAACCCCCCGCCCTTGTCGGCTGGTTTTATTATGATTGAATCGTCATTTTTCAAGTCAGCTATGGCTTTGTTCTCCGCTTGGCTGTTATTATGGTATTGTTTGGTGACAGCTAGTGCTTCAACGTCATTAAATACAGCTTGCTCGAAGGTGTTGATCTCCACCGGGATTGAGTGTGGCGGAGGCGTGAAGGTGGACCGCAATCTAAGGCCCGTTTCATTCTTGGTTTCATCAGATTCAATGGTGGTGGTTTTTTCAAAATATGCTTTCAGTTTAAGTTTCCGAAAGAAAGCGGCCAGCTCACAATGTAATTTGAACTTGTCCAAGGCTGCAGTGGGCACAAAACCTAGACCTTTGTTTAGTACATTGGATTCTGTAGTTGTCAGTGTACGTGAAGATAGGTTGGTTACTAGCTCCTCGCTGTGCTGGGGCCTGCTTTGTTGGCTCCCGATCTGCTCCTGGTTACGCTGCCTGTTGTGTCTTCCTCCTCCCAATGGACATTGTTTCCTCGTCTGTTGCGTCCCCTCCCGCGCCTGCCTCTGCTCTGAAAAGGAGGGCGGGACTGGTTTTGTTGGAAGGGGAACTGTTGGAAGGGTGGCTGCCAACCAAACATTGGGTACTGTTGAGGGTGTTGGTAAGGGTGCATCAGCGGTTGTTGGAATGGGTACTGAGGGGGATGGTTAAATTGTGGCCATTGGAAATTCCCTCTATGGCCTCCTTGTTGTCTTTTTCTGGGAGTACCATTGTTGGAGCTACCGCTATTGTGGGAACTGTTAGTGGTGTCACTCGATGCATCTGAGTCCTGGTCCGGGACTCCAGTGCTTTTGAAATCAGGGTCCGAGTATGGATAGACTTTTATAAAAGAGAATTTCTTCAAATCTTTCTGAAATTTTTGAACCTTTTGTTGGGTAAGGTTTTCCCTGTATTCAGCTATTTCTTTGTTTAAGTCATCTAGCTTTTTTTTGTATCCAGTGATACTGGCTTTGATTTGTGTCTCGGTGACTTGAATCTCCACTTGGATCTTCTCCGACAGACGCATGGCCGTTTTCAGAATTAGTATGATCCAATCGTGGGTACAGTGCCACGCAATGAGTGCCCAGTCTTTTCTAAACTCGGGGTCATCTAGGAAGATGCGTGGAGCGTTTGTGACCAAGAGGCCCTTTGGAGCTATTTTGTTGGTAACATATTCCTTCAATATTGTTCCATGCAGGATAGTCCTGATACGGTTCCTTTTCATTTCTGTCAATTTTTCCCAATCGCAAGTTTGGGATATGGTGTTACTAATATTGGCGTCCGCGAAGACACTGAGATCGCTCATGATGGAGTCTATCTCATCAGTAGAGTACGTAAGTCCTGTGTATTCCGCCATCCTGGCTGTGGGTGTGTTCCTCAGAGATTACAGTGAAAGACAGTTTAAAAAGTTCAGTGGTAAAACCGTGGTGAGCTTGGTAAAAAAACTCTCGCAGCTGTGCGCTGCCAGGAATGTTACAACCAAAGAAGGAGAGTAAGGGAGTTCGTTCACTCAAAGGTGAACTAGAGACTTCTCCTATTCCCCTGGGAGGAAATGTATCAAAAACAAAGAGAGGAGTATCCCCTATGAAGTTGAAAAACAGACGTATCTGGAGGACCGGTTCTTGGCAAGAAGGAGGAAATTCATCCTTTTGATAGAAACCCCTCACTCACCACCTAGTGGTGACATGCTTCATCATCGGGGTCCACCTTGGCGTCCTAGCGACACCAAGGTGTGCTGCGACACCTGGACTACAGTGGAGCGGGTTGTGGCTGTGGGTGCAAAAAAATAAATGTTAAAAATTGTCCTGGTTGTACTCAGAAAATGTAGTTTTAATTATAGAGCAACTGAACAATGTTTAAAAATATACGGGCGAGATCCTGGTAGGGGGGTTACGACCAAAGGGATCTCTATATGTGTTGAGTGGTCAACATGTTTCTACCTTAAGGGCTATTGCCCGGTATTCGTCAGGACCAGAAAAAACAGGTGGACAGGGGGTGCGTGCTCCCTAAAAAGCACACCCGATCCTTGGTCCCCTGTGTGCCTACTGGCAAAAATAGCCAGTGGTAGATGCTGCTCAATAAAATAAGTGGGCAGGCGAATAAGCAAAAAAGAGACCTGTGAGGAGAGAAGAGTGGGTAAAGAACAATCAGGTATTGAGTGATAGACTTACTCTCCTGTAACGTCGTGCAGTCTCTCAGTGCAATGGAAATATAGTGCCAAAAGGAAGGGGAGTGGGTCTCCAGATATACATAATACCGTGGTGAAGGAGTGAGGTACTAGTCAACATCTATGCCAAAGGATAGGTGCACGCGAGTTGCATGCGGTGCAAACACGACCCTGGGGGGATTATATATTGAGTATAAAATTCTTGCGCTACATGGAATATCTCTGTCACGTGGTGCCTAGGCTACTCGCAAGATATTAAGTAATAGGGCGGTACCTCTACCATTGTAGGTGAATGTACTGTGGGGTGATCTAAGGCATAGCTGTAACTCGGTGGTGCTATATTCATTTGTCAGCATCTGACTCAAACGTGTGAGTGAATAACAGTAAATTAACATACATAACGAACACACATGTAACACTGAGGGACACAATTGAGCTCAAAATGACATGGGACTGGGCTTACTCGAATAAGAGTACTCAGCGCTTCAACGGGCAGGGCGTAGGGTCAATGCCTGTAGCGTAACATATTCTGTAAAAACAAACAGAGCGCGAGCGTTGTAAATCTCTGTGCCGCTCAAGGCGCAATGTGACTGGTGAGCGGCGCCCTCGTGGACCCGGTACTGGGTTGTGTACCTGGGTGCTGGTATCGTGACTCTACTTACAGTTACTGGCAGGGAAGATCATGGTCGACCTACTCCTCGCGTCCTCTGCTCGGCTAGTAATTGCGAGGGCAGCTGGACGCGGTAAAGAGGAGTTGGCCGCTTCCGGGGTTGGGCGCGGCCTGGGCGGGTTGGGGGCGGGGCTAGTAGTACGCGGTGGCGTGCTGTCGGTTGCTAGGCTACCGTCGAGAAACAACCAGCAGGTTAGGTTGTTTCACAACACTGGGCAGGTTGGGTAGGCTCGCGGGGGTGCTCCGCAGTGCTAGTATCAATGAAAATATAGCGTGAGGTTCACGTCAGGGCATACAGTGTAGAAATTATTTACACAGTCTGGTGATTTCAAAGGGGTAAGAGAGGGGAGAGGGGGGGGGAATTCTAGAGGGGAAGACATAGGATGTGTGACCGGTACTGGGTCAATGGTGGGCATGATACCACAGTGTCTGAAGTCAGCCTCCCATAAATGCATTGACAGTGATAAATTAACAATATTGGGTCACGTAGGGACTGGCCTAGTATAGGGGCGCCAAAATGGCGCAAAAGGCCCAGGGTAGTTCATAAACAGGCCTTTGGTATTTTTGTAGTGTGAGGAACACTAGATTAGAAGCTCAGTAGAGCAAAGCTTGGATATATACTAAGAGTATCATGTGGTAATTATGCTCTGTTCTTAATTCCTGGTCGGAGTGACCATGGAAATAGAGTCTCACTTCAGCACCGAGTTCCATGGGATATTATCATTGAGCCCAATTTTGTGAGAGGAAAGACGATAAATCCATCGCTGCTCTTTTTCAAACAGTCGTGCTTGTGCATTAGGACCTGGTTGGATTTGCTCAATTACCGTCCATCTCATGTCGTTGGGGGTGTGATGTGCTGTGAGAAAATGGTCAGTAAGCCTGGTGTTCGTTTTTTTGCATCGGATAGTGCTACGATGTTCCGCTATTCGTTGTTTGACTTTTCTTGTCGTCATCACCACATATGGCTTGTCACAACTGCATCGGATCAAGTAGATGACAAATGTACTGTTGCAGTTTGTGTGTGATCTTTGTTGCCAAATTTTGCCTTCCTCAAGGTTCAAAGTTTTTGTGTTGTTCGTGAGGTGACAGACGCTGCAGTCACCACATCTGGAATGTCCGGTCACTGGGGGTAGGCCCCAAGCGTTGGTGATGGTTTGGTTGGTTGTCGCCATGTTTTTTAATGGTCTGGTGTTGACCAAGGTGTCTTTTAGGCTCCGTGCTTTTTTATAAGAAAACAGTGGTCTGTCCCACTTGTGATTTCCCGTGTTCAGTATTGGCCAATGCTTTCTGATACTTTTGCTGACCTGGTTTGACACCGCATTGTATGTGGTCACGCATGTAAGTGGAATCTCCTCCTCTGGTCTAGGTGTGTCCTCTAGCAGGGCTTGTCGTGGCTGATTTCTGGCCCTTTTCTGGCATCTCCTTGTGATCTTTTCGGGGTATCCTCGGTTAGTTAGTTTCTTCGTCAGGTCTGCTGCCTGTGTTTTGTAGTCCTTCAGCTCGCTGCAGTTCCTCCTAAGTCTGAGATACTGGCCGTAAGGTAAATTCTCCCTCAGGGGGCGGGGATGGAAACTGTCAAATCTCAGCAGGTTGTTCTTCGCGGTGGGCTTGAAGTGGGTTTTAGTCTTGAGCTTGTCAGTGTCTCTTTCGATCTCAATGTCAAGAAAGACCATTCTGTCTTTGTCTACACTGTGTGTGAACCTTAGGTTAGGGTCACACGTGTTTAGCCACCTGATGAACTCCATTAGTGTTTCTTGTGGTCCTTGCCAGATAGTGAAGACGTCATCTATGTACCGCCTCCAAAATTTGATGTGGTTGCTGTAAGGGTTATTGGGGGTGATGACATATTTTTTCTCAAAGTCATACACGTAGAGGCCCGCTACGCTGGGAGCAAAGACACTGCCCATGGATGTCCCACCTATTTGGAGGTATAGCTTTCCATCATGTTCAAAGAAGTTTCTTTTAAGAGCGAGGGTTGCACACTCTACAATGAACTCTATCGGTGTTGTATGATCCCATGTGGAATTGTCCAGTGTTTGCTTAAGTACTGTGATGGTGGCGTCTTGGGGTATGTTAGTATAGAGACTCTCTATGTCTAGACTCACAAGGATGTGGTCTGGTTCAATCCTGATGTCTTCCAGCATTGTCAGTAGGCTTTTAGTGTCCTTCAGATAGGTTGCAGTATTTTGTACAATGGTTTTTAGGAAGTGATCACAGAAGCGTGACAGGGGTTCCAAAAGCGAACCTATGCCTGACACGATTGGTCTGCCAGGTGGTGGGATCTTGCCTTTGTGCATCTTTGGGACTATATAGAAGTAGGGGATCTTACTCTCCGTTTTGCAGAGGTAGTCCGCTTCTTGTTTAGAAATGTGGCCTGAGGCCTCTGCTGCTTCCACCATATTAGTTATTTCCACCCTTAGGTCGTCAGTGGGGTCGGCTGTGAGCCTTCTGTAGTTGGTGTTGTCTCCCAGAAGGCGTTGGCATTCGGTGTCGTAGTCGGCCTTGTTCATTATTACCAACCCCCCGCCCTTGTCGGCTGGTTTTATTATGATTGAATCGTCATTTTTCAAGTCAGCTATGGCTTTGTTCTCCGCTTGGCTGTTATTATGGTATTGTTTGGTGACAGCTAGTGCTTCAACGTCATTAAATACAGCTTGCTCGAAGGTGTTGATCTCCACCGGGATTGAGTGTGGCGGAGGCGTGAAGGTGGACCGCAATCTAAGGCCCGTTTCATTCTTGGTTTCATCAGATTCAATGGTGGTGGTTTTTTCAAAATAGGCTTTCAGTTTAAGTTTCCGAAAGAAAGCGGCCAGCTCACAATGTAATTTGAACTTGTCCAAGGCTGCAGTGGGCACAAAACCTAGACCTTTGTTTAGTACATTGGATTCTGTAGTTGTCAGTGTACGTGAAGATAGGTTGGTTACTAGCTCCTCGCTGTGCTGGGGCCTGCTTTGTTGGCTCCCGATCTGCTCCTGGTTACGCTGCCTGTTGTGTCTTCCTCCTCCCAATGGACATTGTTTCCTCGTCTGTTGCGTCCCCTCCCGCGCCTGCCTCTGCTCTGAAAAGGAGGGCGGGACTGGTTTTGTTGGAAGGGGAACTTTTGGAAGGGTGGCTGCCAACCAAACATTGGGTACTGTTGAGGGTGTTGGTAAGGGTGCATCAGCGGTTGTTGGAATGGGTACTGAGGGGGATGGTTAAATTGTGGCCATTGGAAATTCCCTCTATGGCCTCCTTGTTGTCTTTTTCTGGGAGTACCATTGTTGGAGCTACCGCTATTGTGGGAACTGTTAGTGGTGTCACTCGATGCATCTGAGTCCTGGTCCGGGACTCCAGTGCTTTTG
This sequence comes from Lissotriton helveticus, assembly GCF_964261635.1. Taxonomy (NCBI): domain Eukaryota; kingdom Metazoa; phylum Chordata; class Amphibia; order Caudata; family Salamandridae; genus Lissotriton; species Lissotriton helveticus. The sequence continues at coordinate 1,794,592,549 of NC_136065.1, forward strand.
AAATCAGGGTCCGAGTATGGATAGACTTTTATAAAAGAGAATTTCTTCAAATCTTTCTGAAATTTTTGAACCTTTTGTTGGGTAAGGTTTTCCCTGTATTCAGCTATTTCTTTGTTTAAGTCATCTAGCTTTTTTTTGTATCCAGTGATACTGGCTTTGATTTGTGTCTCGGTGACTTGAATCTCCACTTGGATCTTCTCCGACAGACGCATGGCCGTTTTCAGAATTAGTATGATCCAATCGTGGGTACAGTGCCACGCAATGAGTGCCCAGTCTTTTCTAAACTCGGGTCATCTAGGAAGATGCGTGGAGCGTTTGTGACCAAGAGGCCCTTTGGAGCTATTTTGTTGGTAACATATTCCTTCAATATTGCTCCATGCAGGATAGTCCTGATACGGTTCCTTTTCATTTCTGTCAATTTTTCCCAATCGCAAGTTTGGGATATGGTGTTACTAATATTGGCGTCCGCGAAGACACTGAGATCGCTCATGATGGAGTCTATCTCATCAGTAGAGTACGTAAGTCCTGTGTATTCCGCCATCCTGGCTGTGGGTGTGTTCCTCAGAGATTACAGTGAAAGACAGTTTAAAAAGCTCAGTGGTAAAACCGTGGTGAGCTTGGTAAAAAAACTCTCGCAGCTGTGCGCTGCCATTAATGTTACAACCAAAGAAGAGAGTAAGGGAGTTCGTTCACTCAAAGGTGAACTAGAGACTTCTCCTATTCCCCTGGGAGGAAATGTATCAAAAACAAAGAGAGGAGTATCCCCTATGAAGTTGAAAAACAGACGTATCTGGAGGACCGGTTCTTGGCAAGAAGGAGGAAATTCATCCTTTTGATAGAAACCCCTCACTCACCACCTAGTGGTGACATGCTTCATCATCGGGGTCCACCTTGGCGTCCTACTGAAAGCATATTTTGAAAAAACCACCACCATTGAATCTGATGAAACCAAGAATGAAACGGGCCTTAGATTGCGGTCCACCTTCACGCCTCCGCCACACTCAATCCCGGTGGAGATCAACACCTTCGAGCAAGCTGTATTTAATGACGTTGAAGCACTAGCTGTCACCAAACAATACCATAATAACAGCCAAGCGGAGAACAAAGCCATAGCTGACTTGAAAAATGACTATTCAATCATAATAAAACCAGCCGACAAGGGCGGGGGGTTGGTAATAATGAACAAGGCCGACTACGACACCGAATGCCAACGCCTTCTGGGAGACAACACCAACTACAGAAGGCTCACAGCCGACCCCACTGACGACCTAAGGGTGGAAATAACTAATATGGTGGAAGCAGCAGAGGCCTCAGGCCACATTTCTAAACAAGAAGCGGACTACCTCTGCAAAACGGAGGGTAAGATCCCCTACTTCTATATAGTCCCAAAGATGCACAAAGGCAAGATCCCACCACCTGGCAGACCAATCGTGTCAGGCATAGGTTCGCTTTTGGAACCCCTGTCACGCTTCTGTGATCACTTCCTAAAAACCATTGTACAAAATACTGCAACCTATCTGAAGGACACTAAAAGCCTACTGACAATGCTGGAAGACATCAGGATTGAACCAGACCACATCCTTGTGAGTCTAGACATAGAGAGTCTCTATACTAACATACCCCAAGACGCCACCATCACAGTACTTAAGCAAACACTGGACAATTCCACATGGGATCATACAACACCGATAGAGTTCATTGTAGAGTGTGCAACCCTCGCTCTTAAAAGAAACTTCTTTGAACATGATGGAAAGCTATACCTCCAAATAGGTGGGACATCCATGGGCAGTGTCTTTGCTCCCAGCGTAGCGGGCCTCTACGTGTATGACTTTGAGAAAAAATATGTCATCACCCCCAATAACCCTTACAGCAACCACATCAAATTTTGGAGGCGGTACATAGATGACGTCTTCACTATCTGGCAAGGACCACAAGAAACACTAATGGAGTTCATCAGGTGGCTAAACACGTGTGACCCTAACCTAAGGTTCACACACAGTGTAGACAAAGACAGAATGGTCTTTCTTGACATTGAGATCGAAAGAGACACTGACAAGCTCAAGACTAAAACCCACTTCAAGCCCACCGCGAAGAACAACCTGCTGAGATTTGACAGTTTCCATCCCCGCCCCCTGAGGGAGAATTTACCTTACGGCCAGTATCTCAGACTTAGGAGGAACTGCAGCGAGCTGAAGGACTACAAAACACAGGCAGCAGACCTGACGAAGAAACTAACTAACCGAGGATACCCCGAAAAGATCACAAGGAGATGCCAGAAAAGGGCCAGAAATCAGCCACGACAAGCCCTGCTAGAGGACACACCTAGACCAGAGGAGGAGATTCCACTTACATGCGTGACCACATACTTTTGCTGACCTGGTTTGACACCGCATTGTATCAGAAAGCATTGGCCAATACTGAACACGGGAAATCACAAGTGGGACAGACCACTGTTTTCTTATAAAAAAGCACGGAGCCTAAAAGACACCTTGGTCAACACCAGACCATTAAAAAACATGGCGACAACCAACCAAACCATCACCAACGCTTGGGGCCTACCCCCAGTGACCGGACATTCCAGATGTGGTGACTGCAGCGTCTGTCACCTCACGAACAACACAAAAACTTTGAACCTTGAGGAAGGCAAAATTTGGCAACAAAGATCACACACAAACTGCAACAGTACATTTGTCATCTACTTGATCCGATGCAGTTGTGACAAGCCATATGTGGGGATGACGACAAGAAAAGTCAAACAACGAATAGCGGAACATCGTAGCACTATCCGATGCAAAAAAAACGAACACCAGGCTTACTGACCATTTTCTCACAGCACATCACACCCCCAACGACATGAGATGGACGGTAATTGAGCAAATCCAACCAGGTCCTAATGCACAAGCACGACTGTTTGAAAAAGAGCAGCGATGGATTTATCGTCTTTCCTCTCACAAAATTGGGCTCAATGATAATATCCCATGGAACTCGGTGCTGAAGTGAGACTCTATTTCCATGGTCACTCCGACCAGGAATTAAGAACAGAGCATAATTACCACATGATACTCTTAGTATATATCCAAGCTTTGCTCTACTGAGCTTCTAATCTAGTGTTCCTCACACTACAAAAATACCAAAGGCCTGTTTATGAACTACCCTGGGCCTTTTGCGCCATTTTGGCGCCCCTATACTAGGCCAGTCCCTACGTGACCCAATATTGTTAATTTATCACTGTCAATGCATTTATGGGAGGCTGACTTCAGACACTGTGGTATCATGCCCACCATTGACCCAGTACCGGTCACACATCCTATGTCTTCCCCTCTAGAATTCCCCCCCCCTCTCCCCTCTCTTACCCCTTTGAAATCACCAGACTGTGTAAATAATTTCTACACTGTATGCCCTGACGTGAACCTCACGCTATATTTTCATTGATACTAGCACTGCGGAGCACCCCCGCGAGCCTACCCAACCTGCCCAGTGTTGTGAAACAACCTAACCTGCTGGTTGTTTCTCGACGGTAGCCTAGCAACCGACAGCACGCCACCGCGTACTACTAGCCCCGCCCCCAACCCGCCCAGGCCGCGCCCAACCCCGGAAGCGGCCAACTCCTCTTTACCGCGTCCAGCTGCCCTCGCAATTACTAGCCGAGCAGAGGACGCGAGGAGTAGGTCGACCATGATCTTCCCTGCCAGTAACTGTAAGCAGAGTCACGATACCAGCACCCAGGTACACAACCCAGTACCGGGTCCACGAGGGCACCGCTCACCAGTCACATTGCGCCTTGAGCGGCACAGAGATTTACAACGCTTGCGCTCTGTTTGTTTTTACAGAATATGTTACGCTACAGGCATTGACCCTACGCCCTGCCCGTTGAAGCGCTGAGTACTCTTATTCGAGTAAGCCCAGTCCCATGTCATTTTGAGCTCAATTGTGTCCCTCAGTGTTACATGTGTGTTCGTTATGTATGGTAATTTACTGTTATTCACTCACACGTTTGAGTCAGATGCTGACAAATGAATATAGCACCACCGAGTTACAGCTATGCCTTAGATCACCCCACCGTACATTCACCTACAATGGTAGAGGTACCGCCCTATTACTTAATATCTTGCGAGTAGCCTAGGCACCACGTGACAGAGATATTCCATGTAGCGCAAGAATTTTATACTCAATATATAATCCCCCCAGGGTCGTGTTTGCACCGCATGCAACTCGCGTGCACCTATCCTTTGGCATAGATGTTGACTAGTACCTCACTCCTTCACCACGGTATTATGTATATCTGGAGACCCACTCCCCTTCCTTTTGGCACTATATTTCCATTGCACTGAGAGACTGCACGACGTTACAGGAGAGTAAGTCTATCACTCAATACCTGATTGTTCTTTACCCACTCTTCTCTCCTCACAGGTCTCTTTTTTGCTTATTCGCCTGCCCACTTATTTTATTGAGCAGCACCTACCACTGGCTATTTTTGCCAGTAGGCACACAGGGGACCAAGGATCGGGTGTGCTTTTTAGGGAGCACGCACCCCCTGTCCACCTGTTTTTTCTGGTCCTGACGAATACCGGGCAATAGCCCTTAAGGTACAAACATGTTGACCACTCAACACATATAGAGATCCCTTTGGTCGTAACCCCCCTACCAGGATCTCGCCCGTATATTTTTAAACATTGTTCAGTTGCTCTATAATTAAAACTACATTTTCTGAGTACAACCAGGACAATTTTTAACATTTATTTTTTTGCACCCACAGCCACAACCCGCTCCACTGTAGTCCAGGTGTCGCAGCACACCTTGGTGTCGCTAGGACGCCAAGGTGGACCCCGATGATGAAGCATGTCACCACTAGGTGGTGAGTGAGGGGTTTCTATCAAAAGGATGAATTTCCTCCTTCTTGCCAAGAACCGGTCCTCCAGATACGTCTGTTTTTCAACTTCATAGGGGATACTCCTCTCTTTGTTTTTGATACATTTCCTCCCAGGGGAATAGGAGAAGTCTCTAGTTCACCTTTGAGTGAACGAACTCCCTTACTCTCTTCTTTGGTTGTAACATTCCTGGCAGCGCACAGCTGCGAGAGTTTTTTTACCAAGCTCACCACGGTTTTACCACTGAGCTTTTTAAACTGTCTTTCACTGTAATCTCTGAGGAACACACCCACAGCCAGGATGGCGGAATACACAGGACTTACGTACTCTACTGATGAGATAGACTCCATCATGAGCGATCTCAGTGTCTTCGCGGACGCCAATATTAGTAACACCATATCCCAAACTTGCGATTGGGAAAAATTGACAGAAATGAAAAGGAACCGTATCAGGACTATCCTGCATGGAACAATATTGAAGGAATATGTTACCAACAAAATAGCTCCAAAGGGCCTCTTGGTCACAAACGCTCCACGCATCTTCCTAGATGACCCCGAGTTTAGAAAAGACTGGGCACTCATTGCGTGGCACTGTACCCACGATTGGATCATACTAATTCTGAAAACGGCCATGCGTCTGTCGGAGAAGATCCAAGTGGAGATTCAAGTCACCGAGACACAAATCAAAGCCAGTATCACTGGATACAAAAAAAAGCTAGATGACTTAAACAAAGAAATAGCTGAATACAGGGAAAACCTTACCCAACAAAAGGTTCAAAAATTTCAGAAAGATTTGAAGAAATTCTCTTTTATAAAAGTCTATCCATACTCGGACCCTGATTTCAAAAGCACTGGAGTCCCGGACCAGGACTCAGATGCATCGAGTGACACCACTAACAGTTCCCACAATAGCGGTAGCTCCAACAATGGTACTCCCAGAAAAAGACAACAAGGAGGCCATAGAGGGAATTTCCAATGGCCACAATTTAACCATCCCCCTCAGTACCCATTCCAACAACCTCTGATGCACCCTTACCAACACCCTCAACAGTACCCAATGTTTGGTTGGCAGCCACCCTTCCAACAGTTCCCCTTCCAACAAAACCAGTCCCGCCCTCCTTTTCAGAGCAGAGGCAGGCGCGGGAGGGGACGCAACAGACGAGGAAACAATGTCCATTGGGAGGAGGAAGACACAACAGGCAGCGTAACCAGGAGCAGATCGGGAGCCAACAAAGCAGGCCCCAGCACAGCGAGGAGCTAGTAACCAACCTATCTTCATGTACACTGACAACTACAGAATCCAATGTACTAAACAAAGGTCTAGGTTTTGTGCCCACTGCAGCCTTGGACAAGTTCAAATTACATTGTGAGCTGGCCGCTTTCTTTCGGAAACTTAAACTGAAAGCATATTTTGAAAAAACCACCACCATTGAATCTGATGAAACCAAGAATGAAACGGGCCTTAGATTGCGGTCCACCTTCACGCCTCCGCCACACTCAATCCCGGTGGAGATCAACACCTTCGAGCAAGCTGTATTTAATGACGTTGAAGCACTAGCTGTCACCAAACAATACCATAATAACAGCCAAGCGGAGAACAAAGCCATAGCTGACTTGAAAAATGACGATTCAATCATAATAAAACCAGCCGACAAGGGCGGGGGGTTGGTAATAATGAACAAGGCCGACTACGACACCGAATGCCAACGCCTTCTGGGAGACAACACCAACTACAGAAGGCTCACAGCCGACCCCACTGACGACCTAAGGGTGGAAATAACTAATATGGTGGAAGCAGCAGAGGCCTCAGGCCACATTTCTAAACAAGAAGCGGACTACCTCTGCAAAACGGAGGGTAAGATCCCCTACTTCTATATAGTCCCAAAGATGCACAAAGGCAAGATCCCACCACCTGGCAGACCAATCGTGTCAGGCATAGGTTCGCTTTTGGAACCCCTGTCACGCTTCTGTGATCACTTCCTAAAAACCATTGTACAAAATACTGCAACCTATCTGAAGGACACTAAAAGCCTACTGACAATGCTGGAAGACATCAGGATTGAACCAGACCACATCCTTGTGAGTCTAGACATAGAGAGTCTCTATACTAACATACCCCAAGACGCCACCATCACAGTACTTAAGCAAACACTGGACAATTCCACATGGGATCATACAACACCGATAGAGTTCATTGTAGAGTGTGCAACCCTCGCTCTTAAAAGAAACTTCTTTGAACATGATGGAAAGCTATACCTCCAAATAGGTGGGACATCCATGGGCAGTGTCTTTGCTCCCAGCGTAGCGGGCCTCTACGTGTATGACTTTGAGAAAAAATATGTCATCACCCCCAATAACCCTTACAGCAACCACATCAAATTTTGGAGGCGGTACATAGATGACGTCTTCACTATCTGGCAAGGACCACAAGAAACACTAATGGAGTTCATCAGGTGGCTAAACACGTGTGACCCTAACCTAAGGTTCACACACAGTGTAGACAAAGACAGAATGGTCTTTCTTGACATTGAGATCGAAAGAGACACTGACAAGCTCAAGACTAAAACCCACTTCAAGCCCACCGTGAAGAACAACCTGCTGAGATTTGACAGTTTCCATCCCCGCCCCCTGAGGGAGAATTTACCTTACGGCCAGTATCTCAGACTTAGGAGGAACTGCAGCGAGCTGAAGGACTACAAAACACAGGCAGCAGACCTGACGAAGAAACTAACTAACCGAGGATACCCCGAAAAGATCACAAGGAGATGCCAGAAAAGGGCCAGAAATCAGCCACGACAAGCCCTGCTAGAGGACACACCTAGACCAGAGGAGGAGATTCCACTTACATGCGTGACCACATACAATGCGGTGTCAAACCAGGTCAGCAAAAGTATCAGAAAGCATTGGCCAATACTGAACACGGGAAATCACAAGTGGGACAGACCACTGTTTTCTTATAAAAAAGCACGGAGCCTAAAAGACACCTTGGTCAACACCAGACCATTAAAAAACATGGCGACAACCAACCAAACCATCACCAACGCTTGGGGCCTACCCCCAGTGACCGGACATTCCAGATGTGGTGACTGCAGCGTCTGTCACCTCACGAACAACACAAAAACTTTGAACCTTGAGGAAGGCAAAATTTGGCAACAAAGATCACACACAAACTGCAACAGTACATTTGTCATCTACTTGATCCGATGCAGTTGTGACAAGCCATATGTGGGGATGACGACAAGAAAAGTCAAACAACGAATAGCGGAACATCGTAGCACTATCCGATGCAAAAAAACGAACACCAGGCTTACTGACCATTTTCTCACAGCACATCACACCCCCAACGACATGAGATGGACGGTAATTGAGCAAATCCAACCAGGTCCTAATGCACAAGCACGACTGTTTGAAAAAGAGCAGCGATGGATTTATCGTCTTTCCTCTCACAAAATTGGGCTCAATGATAATATCCCATGGAACTCGGTGCTGAAGTGAGACTCTATTTCCATGGTCACTCCGACCAGGAATTAAGAACAGAGCATAATTACCACATGATACTCTTAGTATATATCCAAGCTTTGCTCTACTGAGCTTCTAATCTAGTGTTCCTCACACTACAAAAATACCAAAGGCCTGTTTATGAACTACCCTGGGCCTTTTGCGCCATTTTGGCGCCCCTATACTAGGCCAGTCCCTACGTGACCCAATATTGTTAATTTATCACTGTCAATGCATTTATGGGAGGCTGACTTCAGACACTGTGGTATCATGCCCACCATTGACCCAGTACCGGTCACACATCCTATGTCTTCCCCTCTAGAATTCCCCCCCCCCCTCTCCCCTCTCTTACCCCTTTGAAATCACCAGACTGTGTAAATAATTTCTACACTGTATGCCCTGACGTGAACCTCACGCTATATTTTCATTGATACTAGCACTGCGGAGCACCCCCGCGAGCCTACCCAACCTGCCCAGTGTTGTGAAACAACCTAACCTGCTGGTTGTTTCTCGACGGTAGCCTAGCAACCGACAGCACGCCACCGCGTACTACTAGCCCCGCCCCCAACCCGCCCAGGCCGCGCCCAACCCCGGAAGCGGCCAACTCCTCTTTACCGCGTCCAGCTGCCCTCGCAATTACTAGCCGAGCAGAGGACGCGAGGAGTAGGTCGACCATGATCTTCCCTGCCAGTAACTGTAAGTAGAGTCACGATACCAGCACCCAGGTACACAACCCAGTACCGGGTCCACGAGGGCGCCGCTCACCAGTCACATTGCGCCTTGAGCGGCACAGAGATTTACAACGCTCGCGCTCTGTTTGTTTTTACAGAATATGTTACGCTACAGGCATTGACCCTACGCCCTGCCCGTTGAAGCGCTGAGTACTCTTATTCGAGTAAGCCCAGTCCCATGTCATTTTGAGCTCAATTGTGTCCCTCAGTGTTACATGTGTGTTCGTTATGTATGTTAATTTACTGTTATTCACTCACACGTTTGAGTCAGATGCTGACAAATGAATATAGCACCACCGAGTTACAGCTATGCCTTAGATCACCCCACCGTACATTCACCTACAATGGTAGAGGTACCGCCCTATTACTTAATATCTTGCGAGTAGCCTAGGCACCACGTGACAGAGATATTCCATGTAGCGCAAGAATTTTATACTCAATATATAATCCCCCCAGGGTCGTGTTTGCACCGCATGCAACTCGCGTGCACCTATCCTTTGGCATAGATGTTGACTAGTACCTCACTCCTTCACCACGGTATTATGTATATCTGGAGACCCACTCCCCTTCCTTTTGGCACTATATTTCCATTGCACTGAGAGACTGCACAACGTTACAGGAGAGTAAGTCTATCACTCAATACCTGATTGTTCTTTACCCACTCTTCTCTCCTCACAGGTCTCTTTTTTGCTTATTCGCCTGCCCACTTATTTTATTGAGCAGCACCTACCACTGGCTATTTTTGCCAGTAGGCACACAGGGGACCAAGGATCGGGTGTGCTTTTTAGGGAGCACGCACCCCCTGTCCACCTGTTTTTTCTGGTCCTGACGAATACCGGGCAATAGCCCTTAAGGTAGAAACATGTTGACCACTCAACACATATAGAGATCCCTTTGGTCGTAACCCCCCTACCAGGATCTCGCCCGTATATTTTTAAACATTGTTCAGTTGCTCTATAATTAAAACTACATTTTCTGAGTACAACCAGGACAATTTTTAACATTTATTTTTTTGCACCCACAGCCACAACCCGCTCCACTGTAGTCCAGGTGTCGCAGCACACCTTGGTGTCGCTAGGACGCCAAGGTGGACCCCGATGATGAAGCATGTCACCACTAGGTGGTGAGTGAGGGGTTTCTATCAAAAGGATGAATTTCCTCCTTCTTGCCAAGAACCGGTCCTCCAGATACGTCTGTTTTTCAACTTCATAGGGGATACTCCTCTCTTTGTTTTTGATACATTTCCTCCCAGGGGAATAGGAGAAGTCTCTAGTTCACCTTTGAGTGAACGAACTCCCTTACTCTCTTCTTTGGTTGTAACAAACAAAAGAAAGATGTCAGTGTGGTGTTGGGGGAGAGAGCGTGTATTAAGATACAATATGCGGATATGGGTTTCAGGCGAAGCTGGGGGCAACACAGATGCGTGAGTGAGTCTAGGAAAAGGCAGTTCGGCTGCGATGCCGAGAGACAGCAAGCGGTCCCAAGTTGTAGATGGGAGAGCGCAGGAGGGCTGCTGAAGGTTTCTAAGAGAGGCAGGGGAGTATGGTAAAAAACAGGCAGCGTCTCGGGGCCCTGGGCCCGTCTGGTCGCGGACGGGCGCAGACGGGCTTGCCTTAGGCGCGCCCGCTGCGCCCGTCCGCTGCGCGTACGATGGAGACACATAATTTGTAGGGCAGTTTAGGGGTGTGGCCAAAGAAGTGGGCGTGGCCGGGGGAGCGTCCGCTGAAGGCGGCGGGCGGGTGGTTCTGAGGCCGCGGCAGCGTCAACCTCGGCTGCGCGGGAAGGCGAATGTGAGTAGATACATACGAGTGCATATTACGCATTTGTTTGGAATTAAGGTCTTTTGACTCTGAGAGATATATGAGTCATTAATATTATGGTTAGTTTATATGTAGCGCCTTTACTTCGAGTGCCTAAAAATGAAGGAATTAAACACTTAGAAACAATATAACATAATAGCATTCTACATATATATAACATATAGACATTGTGTTTCTAATCATCATAATAAATACTTTTTTTAGGCTACTACCATAAGGATACTTAGTACTTTTTGAATGAATAAGAGGCGAAATATATCAACCGTACAGGACGGATTTCCTTAGTTTAAGGTAGGCGCTTTTCTGTATGACTTGGTCCTCACATATGCCAACATGCTTTGTTGAAATAAGATCCAAATGCATGTAGACAACCATCTGATCTATATTTTAAAGAAGTATACTGGTACAGGCTTCTCTTCTTCTCTTTTTTATCATTGCAGATTACGCTTCTGTAAAAATACAAAATAAAATCCGTGGGGAAGCTAAGGATTTTCGTTTCCTGATTCACCTGAAAGATTGGAAGCTAACAAAATAGAAAAATTAAAATTAAATTAGAAGACAGAAAAGATATACATGTCTTCTTTCTAATTGACACCATCAAATATTGAAATTGGAAATCAACACGCCTCGACACACCTATTGTGGTAGGGAACATTTTACGCTTTTACTTGATACACAATTTTATATAAAAAATTTCTTGTGTGTAACCAATTATTGGCGAATATTTGAGAGGTATTGGTAATTTGGCAGTGGACGAAGAGGTACCCACCGGGGTTGTTCTTGGGGTGCTTCGGTGTATTTGATGTCTAGGGAAAATAATATCAGCAAATTTCTTGTTGATTCCTGTGTGTCAAAACTCCCCATGAACCAGTTGGGCAGGAATACAATAACAAAAATAATAATGGGAGATTGTACATTCGATGAGTGCTCAGAAATGAATTAGATATCATGCATTTTGTAGATCGCCCTCACTAGTTGGAGTAGCAGCGTAACTGATGATGACAATATAATTTATCTTATGCAGTAATGACAGATGATATGTTTGATATTCTCCACGGCTCTCGCTAAATCTTGCTTGTAAAGACGTTAATGAGTGTGATTTTTTCAGAAAAACGGGTTAAAATGGTGTAAACAAACATTTAATAACTAATTCAATCATCAAAAAATTTGTAGTACTAAAAAGTCTTTGGCAAAACTTGATCAAATATTTTATATATTGTATATATGTATGCTTTTACTATACAATGAGATTCCTCGAATTTCTTAAAAATGAAGTACGGCTTTTTAATGTAGGCACTCTAATGTCATTTTCTATATGTAGTGTGTTGTCTTGTCTGGCACTTATACTGTCATTCTTTGTATGTCTTTTAAATTCACAGCCCTGAAGAAGTTCTGGTCTCAGAACGAAACGCATTGGCTGATGTTTTGTCTTTAAATGGATTATTAAATGAATATTGCAACTGTACATCACGACTCAGCGTCTATATATGAGGACAATTGAAAAGTTGAATAGTCTCTGTTAATCGGACGAGACCAACTTGTATAGCGGTGCTTTTCCATTCAGGACAAACATTGACTCTTTACCCAAGGTTTGGGTGATGCTTTTGGGACAGGGAGCATTTGGAAAGTGCACGCTGGATTTTGCAAACGAATTGAATTGGTGATATTTGGATTGGTGCTTTTTTCTTTCTTTGAGCGGTCCACTGTCCGAACTGTGGTGGTATAACAATTTTCTACTACAGAGTCACCATTACAGGAGATTTCAATTCCCCGGCAACAAAGATCGCCCAAGTGAAGAAGTCAAAAGCCAGGCCAATTGGTGGCAAGGCCCAGTGGTAAGTGGCTGAGAACAAAATGTGATACAGATGCAATGAAACAAGATCCAATATTTAAAAGATTTATTATTAGAAAGTAGCACAAAGCAGAAGTGGCAGATGGGCAATGCAACTAATATATGGCAGCCGCCAAAACAATATAAATATTAAAAAGTATACAGAGTGAAAGTTATTTTATATACAACTCAGTGACATGTACAACCAGAAAGCCGTAAAAAAGTAATTTTTATTTTTGGCATACAAAAGCTATAAATAACATAAATATATATATTTTTTTATCCTAAAAGCTGTACATCTGAGGTAGAAAAATATTGTTTCTGGTATCCAGTAAAGCATACAAAAGATATACAAAAGCACAATACATGGAAAATATATCAATGAAAATTGCCAGTTAACTCCGTTCACTGCTGGGTATTTGGTAGCTAGTTACACGGTCTAAAGCCTGCTCTTTTTCCAGAGATCATACGTAGGACTGTAAATGTTGAAGGCATCTCTTACTCCAATACATCTCACTTATGATTGTCTGTCCTATTGTGAGGTAATCTCCTACCTACCCTTGACCAACAGCTTTAGTCTTTCACTAATTGTTAATCTGAAGAATGAATTAAATTTGATGAATAAGCTAAGTGATTATAGATACTAAGAGTTCATCCACTAACCCAGAAAATTCTTGAAAACAGTGCTTACTTTGTGCAATTGGTTGCTATTGAAGAGCACCAGTATTTATTTTTGGGGGCCGGGACCTGATTTTCATGATCAATCTTTGAACTAGAGCAAGAAAGAGAAAGACAGAAAAGGGAGAAAGAAGGAGGAAGAGAAATATAGGAAAACAGTGACGAAAGCAGGCATACAAAAAAAAGTGGCAGACTGAGATTAGAGACTAGAAGTGTAGGGTCATGGAACAAAGTAGCACCATTTGGAATCAAGACTAAGACACCTTGGTATCTGGCAACCTTTGCATTCAGCAGTACAAATGGTGAGCCACAAAGAGACACTTGGGGCTCATGCACTTTTTCTTTTTTTACACCAAAAAAAATACAACATTTTTTTCGTAACTGTTGCTCAACTTTTCTACCTTGTATCGTTCATTGTTGCACTTCCTTTAGAACCTGTAAAATGTAGGAACCACCAAGGCATATTGTGCTCATTGCTGGGGCAAAGTTGTTATTGTGGGAAATAAGGAATACCAAGCATACACAAAGAACACAAGAAGTGCTGTCCACAGGATTGAGATAGGGAAAACTACATTTACAAAGAAAGTCATTACCAGAATGTCAACATAGAAATCTACACTGACAGATTCTTGTCACCAATTAATCATCTGAATCCGGACAACAAAAGTTTTTAACATAAACTGTCTACTGTGGTGGCTATCTGAGAAAGAGGTTTTAAGGTGGTGCACAATTGGGTACGATCCAGAGCATGGAAGGTGCACGTAGTTTTAAGATCGCCAGGAAGGCAGTTGTCCACATGAACGAAAAAGAAAGAAAAACTTGTGAGTTTGAGAAATCTAGTCAGTTTTGTCTTGACTGACTATTATCAGAAAAGATTTTATGACTGGATTGGGTGGATCCAGTGCCATGCACACTCCAATGCTGTCCTTCCGCTAACCGGCTCAGTGTGCTTAACTCAGAGATTATGGTTTCAGTAATGTGGAGAGAAACCTAGTAAAATTTCCACAGATATCTCTAACACACTTTCTAATTTATATCATGCATCAGTCATCTTCGTAACAAGTCTATTTTGCCTCCGGCAGTGAAGGACTTTTAAGGGAAAAGCCAAAGTGGAAATGGCCCCCGGAGTCAGTGCCAATGGACGATACAATCGCTAGTCCTTCTGGCATGTAACCGCCTATAAAATTTTCTGCCTATGTCGTACCTTTCCAAACTGTAATCAGCTAGTTCAGAGCCTCATTATATCCAGATGTTTGCAAAGGCCGACAGAATGTGAGGAGCCTCTCCTGTCTTAGGTATAGCATGGACAGTTACTCTGCCAGGGTTGAGGAACAGAAATCACCACCTGCCCCTTTTCTTGGGTTTGAAAGCTGTTCCCATCTAAAATGTCTGTGCTTCACTTGCACGCTGCAACCCAGCAACGCATCTGAGATATCTTGCTTTCCATCTCCTGTTAACCATTGGTAAGCTGTCTGAAGCTACATATGATGACATGAGTATGTAAGTAATCGTAGTCATGCAGCAACTGAACAAATAAACCCAGCAGCTGTGTCCTTATCAATGTAATGGTTGCCTTATCTCTTTTTAGATTGCTCCCTTGTGAAACACCTTGCCTGGTATTATCAGGGCATCAACACGCTCCCTAGGTGTTAACAGATTGAAGTGCACATGACCAAGGTATACAAATCCATTCCAATACACACAAATGGGGCCCCGGCACAACATATGTATTAGACAGAGTCTTGAAAATCGAAGTTTTTTTTTTCAAATACTGTATAAGTCTTGACCCTCATCTGATGCCTAGTTACCATTTTCAAAGCTGCGAACTTTTGTTTAAATTACTGGCCCACATAATGCATACTTTCAAATAAGAGGAAAGGCTTGGCATATGTGCATTTGCAAATGCAATTTTTTTTTGCTCCACAGGAAAATATTTTGCCGAAACCCTCCCTCCCACTCACGCCAATTTTGTTAGTGCTCTCTCTGTTTCCACTCCCTGGACAGAAATGTCTATCTACTGCTGGCAGTAGTAAATCTCAGATCGTATCCAGGGTGGAAATGTGCATTTAAAAAAAGTTGTGTGTACCTTAAAATTCACAGGCTTGTGGGTGTTCCCATTTTCTGAAAGATGATCCTGCCTTGGGTTAGTTTCATTTAGAGAGTAAATTTATTTAGGAGTAAATCCAGGTTTTGTGTACCACAAATGTCAATTTTCATTCTAAAATCATGCCATTCCGCTCATAAAATGGACATAGGTGTCCGTATTGCGTTGTGAATCAGGCCCAATTTGTTTCACATAGCTTACCTTTTTGTAAGGGGTGGAAAAATGTTGTCTGTGGAGTGCTGTCAAGAGAGTAAACTCAACATAGTAGAGCACCTTTGGGTGTTATAGTCTACACAAAAGAACAGGAAATCAAACACTATTTGAAAAAAAAATCGTGTATGATTTGATTTGATTTTGATATTTATATAGCGCAGCATTCACCCAAGGGCATTAGGGCATCAAGGCGCTAGAGAAAGACTGCAAAGTAAGTCCCTTCTCACTCATATTCTAAGCAGGATCCTAATGGGGACAAATAACTCTTATCACAATTGCTTGAGGTTCATTTTCCATAAACACAACTTGGAATTTTTAGCCACGTCTCAGGACATAAAGGCACTTTTGATGCACCTTGGATACCAAAATATAGTTGTAGTAGAAAGGTTCATTCACATCACTGTTTAAAAAACGGTAAATCAAGCAAAACCTAAAAATCTCCATTGACTGCAATGCACTATAGCAGGAATGCAGACAAACTGACAAGAATGCCATACCCAAGAAGAAAAAAAGACTGAGAATTGGGGCAACAAATAAAAATATCTAGGTTCTGCGGACGGTACTGGAGAGAGGTAGAGGAAATCCAACTTCTGGGGACTCCAGGTAGAGAGTGAGAACTCACACCAAGCATGATGACGGAGACCTGGGAGGTTACGTAGTTGTCTCACAATCCACAGGCTCAAGTTCAAAGAGGACCTAAGACACTTGTTAAATTTGTAGTATTAGTTAAATCCAGAATTATGGCTCTGGTCTCAAAGGCTGTGAGTTGAACGGCCTCAGTGGCCCTGTTAGAGGGCCTGGTTGTTGTTACTTGGTGTAAGTGGGGAGAGATTGTGTCATGTGGCTGCAGTAGCCTCATTTATGGCAGCATTGTAGACCTCCACAAAGCTTAAATGTGCAGTAAGTGCTTAGAGTGACAGCAGAACGATAAAATGAGATCCTTCATGAGAGAGGCAGTCAGAGCTTTAGTTGTAAACAAGCATTTGCAATGCAATAGGTCTCACATTCGTGAGACTTTAAGCTATTGGCATTGTAAATGACAATGCCTTTTCTTTATCTCTTTTGATAATTAACACATAAATAAAAGGCATTGTCATTTACAAAGCCAATAGGTTAAACTCTTGTAAATGCAGAACCTATTTAATTTCAAAGAAGCAGCTGCCATTGACCCGGGCTGCTTGGAAAGTGAAAGCGTGCATCGCGCGCTGAAGGTTGCAGGAAAGCATGTCGTGCCAGCAGTAAGAGAAACTCATTAAAGAAAATAGTGCTTACAGACTAAATAAGACATACTGTATAACAACAAATATTAAAGGGCCAGTCCTTGTGGGAGGTTACAAATGAAGGCAAGTCAGTACTAAGGAGGGACTAACAAGTAACGACTCAGAAGCCAGTATTTACAAAGGACAATGACACAAGCCAATGAAAAATATGGACGGAGAGTGGGCCGAGCTTTAAATTCATATAGCATGCCTCACAGTCCAGCGCATGTGCTGCCCAGGCTAGACCTAAAAAGATGAGTTGCCTACAGTTTTTGTATGAGCCAGCCACCTGTGCTGCAGAATGCCGAGGTTGCATGCCAAGGCTGCCTAGTTTTAATTACACCTCATGTCTTTTTTCCACCACTGTAAACCTGCTGTCTTTTTATATCGCTCTTTCCGGTTCTTTTTCACCTCTGCCTTCTCTCTTTGTCACTGTTTTCCTATATTTCTCTTCCACCCATTTCTTCCTTTTTTTCATCCTCGCAGTCCTAATCTAATGACGAAAAATCCTGTCCTTCAAAAACGAATGCTGGTGCCCACAGCCTTCTACCAATGAAAGAAATTAGGGGCTGGGCTTACTGTCAATGAATGTCAGGAAGAGGCACGTGGGGGCTTGGAAATGCAGGGTTCGCTGTGACAGGAAGCAGTGTGAAGAGACATAGCCTAGACAGCAGATAAGAGCCACCTGGCTGGTCTTGTTCCATCCGTTTTCTAACTACTAGAAATCACGCTCACACGCAGGTTTTTTAACGTCACCATACGCTTTCCTGCATTGTTTACAAGCACAAAGGACTCACTGAATGGAGATTGTGCTTGTCACTCACATGAGTACTTCAAAGGCGGCATAAACCGGAAATACGTCTCTTTTTGTCTGAGTGGCATTCCTCACCTCAAGATTGTAGATTCTGAATCAAAGACACATGACATGGGCAACACCTAGTGATAAGCGCATTGTATGTTATTGTGCCGTGTGCACAACAATGTCCCATGTGAGATAGCAGTCGCGGGACCTTGTTAGGAGCATGGTGGTGGGAACAGAGGCCTGGACTGTGGGAGCACTGCGAAATACATGTCGCCAACCTGTCCCCAGCCCCGTGGGTTATCTGCACTCCCAGACCTGCATGTTTAATGTAGTGTTTGCCCATACGATAAGGAGCTTCCAAGAAGGATATACTCCCAGACCCACATCCTTGTGGCGGGAGACTTATGGCTGCGCTGCGCGGCTGCGATCCAGAGGCCTCTGTTTGCGCATCCTTGAGCACACTACGGAGTGAAGGAATCGCTTACTAAGAGTATGGTGGTATGGAGCAGGCCTCCTTGGCCTCTCCCTCAACTAGTTTTGTAGGACTCAAAAGCAAGCAGCAGACAGCCCATCTAATGCAATAAAGGCAAGAGGAAGCTATCAATGAATTTAGGTTCGACACAGTACCTTTGGGTAATTCAATACAAAAGTACAGGATCACATCTGTAAGCTGCTATTCCCACAAACTGCTGTGCCATGAATGAATATGTTGTCTGTGAGAGAAATATGCCTTGAGTGGCACTATATATGTTTAAACTACTACACCACGTCTTTGTTGACGCATCACACTTGTACAATTCACTGTAAGTGACCTACCCGTAGACTGTCATTGCTTATGTAAATATGATTATGTAATCTCCTTCTATTCCTATCGTTGTCCATCTTCTCACACCCTCACATCCAACCAAGGGTCGCTAAAGTTCGACTGACCCATCCCTTCTCAAGCAAACTTAACCCAAGGCCACTGGGGATGCCCTTTTGCTCCATTTGGTTTTTTTTTTATACATGAATTGACAGCTCCAGCAGGTCTATCGAGTGCAACCCCACCAATTTCCCAGGAGCAAGACTCAGTATCTTTACCTAGACAGTACATTATGACAGACCGGGGAGAATCATTACTCCCACAGTGCTGGCTGGGGAAAGGAGTACATCATAATTTGCGGGTCTAGTTCTTTTACAGTGCTTTAGCATATTCCTAAGAGCTTGCAATTTTCTAGATCTTTTGTAGGCAGATAAAGCCAGAGTCAGTTAATATGGTTAAATGGGAAACGCTTCCAGTCTCTGCCTTTCCATAGCCAGTCGTTTAATAATAAAACTAAATCATGCCCAATGCAAGTCCGAGACGGCCCAGTCGTAGTCTACATCTCTCCAGCCGGGTCTGATTCGCAGGCAGAGTGCGGCGGCCAGTGTCAGTCCGTTAGGCATCTGGAGGCAGCCTGGCATCAAGCCACACCCCGTTCAACACATGACCGGCTTTCCCGCTCTTCCAGGAGTGACTGCAATAACACCCCTCCGCCCTTCTCGTCAGGATGCACGTGTTCGTATGCCGTGGGTCAGGCGAGTATTCTCACCACTTCCGGCTCTGACCTCCACGTCCAACGTTCTGTTTGATCTCCCACGTGACAGCCGCGTGGCGAGGCCTCTTTCTGCAGCTTTGGTCGCCTCTTCCCGGGAAGGGCAGAGGGCGCTGGTCCAAAACATCCACTCGACCTGTGGCAAGTGCTCGCTAGTCAGGAGAAATGCTACGAGCCTTTGCATCTGAGCATGTGCCATTAATAAAATATAGAGCAAGGAGGGGTGCTTAAAATGTATTACATTAATATTTTAATGTTCTCGTTCTCAGACACTTTTCCTCACACCCCTCCACAGCGGTTAAACGTTCTTGTACTTGATGTTCTTAAAGCAAACTTCTGTATTCAGGCAGACTGCCTAACTAACAGTGGATGACCCCTACCAGGTTCCTTTAGTTCCTGTCGCCGTCCTCTGTACAGTGAATAAGATAACTGGGTAGGACGAGGCATTAGAACGCGCTCAGTAGGATTTTTTCTTATTCTCTCTCGCACGTTTCCTCACCTCCCTTACAGAATTGTCAACTTGAGCGTTGCTGATGTACTTGAAGGCAACCCTTGATTTCGAAAATTCAGGAACACTGCCCCAGAGGAGATGGCTCCTCCATGATTTTCAAATGCAACGTAATTTCGGAGTAGATTAGCCCACTAGTCTTGGACACTGTGCTTCATCTGCACGCAGATAAGTTCTTTAATTCTGGTGTGGAGTCGTGTTTTTCCTGCCAAGTGGTCCACTCTGTTATTATTGTTCTTGCTTTTGTTATGTCCTGCAGTAATCTCTTTCAATGATTCCACTCCTGTGTTCTTGGCACTGCTCACGGCTTACATGTGTACACCTCCTCCAATTGCATACACTTCTGACACTCCACATGGCAGCACCACTGCACCTGGCAGTGGCAAGAGAAGGTCACCATTTGGCTCTGTGTGTTGTAACCCCGCCCACAGCACATGCTCTCACAATTGGCCTCCTTGGAGCACGACCGTCCAGCAGTGCCTAGCGAGTACTTACTGGGCCGGCAGAAGCTGGGCGAGTCCTCAATGGACACAAGGTCAGTGTTGCGGGGGGTTCGGCCGGAAAATGAGTGTCCAGACTTTGGGGAAACCATGAGTTCTGAGTGCCCCATGGCGTCATTGGTGGCGCTGAAAATCTTCACGGCATTGTCAAACTTGATTTTCAGCAGCTTGCCTGTCTCGTGGAAGGGGGAGAGCTGCTTCCAACAGGTCCTCACGGCGCAGGAGCCAGACACTCCGTGGCATTTGCATGTGGTCTTTAAACCACTTGTCACTGCCTGAGGAAGAACATGAACAAAAATGATAGTCAGTCTCAAGATTGGCAGAAAGAAAATGAAAAATTTACAGAAACTTGAAAATGTCAGTTAATTATTGTTCGACAAATATGTACAAGTATGCCTGTTGAGGATTTTTTCAAATATAAACATAGAAGGCAGGTAGACACTGTATGGTCGTAATAAAGTATGTTCTTGGGAATTCTATGTGAAGTATTTTCCAAAGTATAAAAAAACTAGAACTAGCATTATCAAAGTTCCATTGCCATAGTTGGATTCAGCAGTAGTCTCTAACAAGATTATCAAAGGTTTGGTACATGTTCTACATCAAGAATATTTTCAAGGTAACATTTTCCGATTTTCCCTAATTAATAGACAGGCATGCGTATGTGTTGAGTTTCCTTCTTGAAATAAATTGAACAAGGGTCCAACAAGGTAGGTTTCCCAGATAAACTGATAGGTCATCTGAGCTGAAGGAGATTAGCACCTCCACCCTGTCATCTGAACACCTTCAAGTGGGGATTAATCCACACGTGAGACACTAGGCACATTCTTATCTAGTTTCTATACTGAAAAGAAAGACTTTTGCAAAATGATCACCAACCTTAAACCCTGCCTTTGGTGCTGAGTATACTATTTGGCTCCAACAACAAATGCCGCCTATATGTGTTACACAATAATGGGAAAGAAGTAGTTTGAGGGTAAACTGAAGTTTTTTCTGCACAAAAAATTGGTCTCCAACGCCATTGTATTATACCAGTGGTTCCTAACGTTTTGACTTGCGTGGACCCCAACCTAATCATTACTGGAATCCGGGGACCCCCACTAAATATTTGTTGGAATCCAGAGACCCCCACGGAGTCCTTACTGGAAGCCGGGAACTCCATCCTAAGCAATTTTGATGATTTGAACCACAAAACAAGGCATTATTTCATTCACAAACAAACATACCCCCCAAAAAATGTGTAATTTATTGGGAAGATTGGAGCATTTCTAAATTCAATTGTCCATCCTGTATTCTGCTTCATGCATTTGCACTGTCCCATGAATCAATCTAAGGATACCAGCATTATTTTAGCCTCGAATTTCCAATTCATTCACATTTACAGGATGTTTCAAATTTTTCCATTTTCAATTTTGCTTTTATATACAATTTATTCAACTGTTAAATTATTTACTTTTCCAAGTTTTCACGGACCCACTGAAAAGTCTTTGCAGACTGCCAGAGGTCCCTGGACCATAGGTTAAGAACCCCTGTTCTATACGACTGCGGCATATAAAGCCAAGTGGATCCCCTTTGCATACATTTGCACTGATCATGATGTGCAGTTAGAATAATTTCCTGAATTTGTTTGTTTCTAAAGAATGGGACTAGAATTTGGATATATATTATTTGACCTTATATCAGTTGGGTTAACCCTTCAAATGAAATATAGGGGCAAATTATCATTCAGTTTGTTATATCTTGCCACATCATTGTTGTTTCTAATTTTGTTCCATGTTTTATTTCTGTTTGTTTTCTTGAGAAGCGGATAAGAAGGATGTCAATTTAAGCCACTTTTGGATTTTATTTTGGGCACTATGTTTTTACTTACTTCTTTGCGTGGTAACTTGTTTGTGAATTTAGAGAGAAAGTAGAAGTCTGAATGACATTTTCTTCCCTACCAAACAATCTGTTTCTTCTGTGTTAAACTATTGAGAATGTATTTGCTAACAAGAGGAGCTAGACATTCCTATTTCTGTTACCTAGAACCCTTTTCAGTAGCACCTATCACTACTTCTGATAAGAGGGAAAACGAAGGTGAAAAAAATGCCTCTGAACATGCTCTTCACATGTATCTGCTCATCGAGCCCTACCCACTGCCCATCTGATTTGAAGGACAGAGAATGGGCAGCACAATAGCTTCATCACAGAGATGGACCGAAGTGTAGAGATTCCAGTCCCCTGCCCTACATCCAGGAAGGAATTAAACATGAACCATATACTTGCCCTCTTCTAGACCACAGCGCCTATCGCTCCTATGTGGCAGCTGAAGATCAGATTGGAGGCGTGAGAGGTGACCCTCCTAGCATCAAGTGGACTTTGTTCATCTGATGTGGGTACTCCTGGCCTGTTTTAAAGCATTTATGAGCTGATGAGGCATCCATGAATTGCTGGTGAAGTAGAGATTATCACCACTGTGTGTTTACCAACTAACTCACTATGTTAATGCCCAATGATAATATATGAAATATAGCACAAGAAAGAGTTCTGAATGTTCTCTTTCTCTCTTTGTCCTAATGAACCTGCTAAAAAGTGATGGCCTGCCGAGGCTGCTGTTCAGACTGAGAAAACATGTTCTTTTCTCCTGTACTGGGAATTTCTTGAATGTGTGTGGGTAGGAGTGGAGCTGAGTTGAGTTTACTTTTTGGGACTATAGCTACCATATAAGATAGCAAGTAACAATGCAAACAATGAATGGCAATACTAACATAGCCTAATCATGTATTTTGAAGCAGCTTGTTTGCTGCCAAAGTGAATTACTGGTACTGATAGCAAGTGTTTACTCAGTAGTGATTGTTCATAGCTTGATCTTTCCTATATTCTCAAACATGACCTTCAAACCATAAATTCAAATTTTCTGTAGCTCGATGAGATGAGATTTACAGCTATCGAATCTAGTGAGGGATATTTACAGGAAGTTCGGGTTCTTAAAAGGAGGGCTGAACAATAGCAGAGCCTGTAGATCTCACAGTTGTTTCCATTGCCATAGTACAAAAAATCAGAATGGATGGCGGTGCATCACAATGCATGTGCAGGCATGGACAGCCAGCTAAGAAGGATTTTTGTTTATGGCAAAAATCATTGCAAGACTGCGGTCGATACAAGAGCACGCTTGTGCTGCGTTGTGACACGGTGGCATTCATTTTGGCACTTTTATGACCAATATGGCTGACAGCCATTCAAGAGAAATGTTTAAAAAAGTATGAGTGGGAGCACATAACGAAAAAAGCGCATAACCTGGTACCAGTCTGCAGTTAGCGACAGGCCCTCGTAAAAGAAATTGTAAAAATATATATATATATATATTTATGTATATATATATATGTGTGTATATATATATATATATATATATATATATATATATATATATATATATATATATACCTAGCATTAGAACATTGGAATGTTGGGAGCTCCATTGAAAACAATGGAGTGCTATGGGCTTATAATGGTTGCTATAAGCCTGGAGCTTCAACACTCCAATGTTTCTTTGTTCACAGCTCTGGATGTGTACAAAGGCTTCAAGGAGCCTGCGGGGATTCCAATCCCCTCACGCTCCCGAAAGGCTTTGTTCTTTTTTGTTAGAACATTCTACCCTCTAGTGGCAGAATGTTCTAATAGCCTTATAGCCCTTCGTAGCTGGGCTATACCGCTATTAAAGTCCCTCTCCCTTGTTAAAGGGCCCGAGCCGCTGGAGAGGGCCTTTGATAGTCGGTATAGCCCTCTACGGCGGGCTATAAGGTTATAATATTATATGGTAAAGTTGTCTGTCGGCGAGGCCTAAAACGTGATTTTAAGTTAAATGAGGAGGATTGCTGACAAAACAAAAACATTTGTACTGTGTACCATAGGTGAAAGAGACATTGGGATTTTCTGCCATTTCTTAATTCAAGTCTCGGCCATTGTCCACCCTTCTTATCTCAATAAATTAACCAGGCATATGCCAATCAGCCATGGCCCTCTCCAAGGTGACATGGTGGGCAAAAAAAAACGATAGACTGGGATGTGGCCTTGAGTAAATACAAGTAGCTGAGATTATTTCAAGCATGCCACCCATCACTTTTTTTTCTTCCTCAAAGCGACACCCTAACTGCAAAATATATGTCCAGAGGTGGGCGCTGGACTCACTGTGCCATAAGACTCAAGCTGCACCCTACTGATGTGACACAAATGGGCCAAAATCGGTTTGGAGTTGCCTCTCTTCCTATTTAGAGGGCAACTGGTATGTCAGTTTGAACTGCAGTGTTCCTATTGGAGAATGACCAATGCTGATTTGTACATGGCTGGTTCCTGTCTGAGGTGGCATGGTAGGCAGGTCAATCAATGATGCACAGGAATGCAGCCCTTAGTAATTACCAGTGGATGAGATGAATTTAAGAGTTCCTACCAATGTCACAAAAGTTCATCAGTCAGAGTCTGTACCAGTGACAGCTGCCAACTTCGGCGAGTGGAAGCACGGGCAAATAGGTGGTGGGTGGGTGGTTTCATAAAATAAAAACAATTAATTAAGTAAATAAAAATGCACTTATTATGGTTGCTGCTGTGTCATCCTCACTTTGTCTCCTTACCTCGTCACTACAGGACGCCAGCTAACTCCCTTAATCAATCCTGGCACTGCTCTCGTGCTGTTAACCAGCGTCAGAGCAGCGGCAGGATTTGTGAGAACGGCTTCTATCAGCACTCACAAGGAGGCTTTTGCTTTCTCTAACCCAGCTGGCTTAGAGAGTTTTAAAGTGCGCATGTGTGGCTGGCCGTCGCAAGACGACCAGCCAATGAGACATGCGCATTTTAAACAAGTGCAAAGGCAGCCCACCCTCCTCTCAGCTACCATTCAGGAGGCCCCACCCCATCCTAACACCACTCCATTCCGGACAGGGTGACGAAAAATAAAATGGTAATGAATTAAACTCATTAACATGTTATTTTTTAATCTCTAGCGGCATTTCAGTGGGGCGACGCTTCTCAGCTATAGCGGTGGAGCCGCTCCTGGACTGAACCTCTGTGTCAGTCACAGCAAAGAACTGTTGTATTTATCACACATTCCTTGACTGTAAATCTATTTACTTATACCATTATTAAAAATGTATGCAATATGACATTCTTTTATTTACAAGGTTTTTTTTGTACTGTGTCACCAAAATATTTCCAAAATAAGCCTCAGTGATTTCAGCAGGAAGCATTCAGTGTAACTGTACATGTTCTGAGGTCATTCAGATAATTTCAGTACACCAGTTCTTTTATTCTACCTTTTTTAAATGGAAACTGCAGTTTTTTATTTTGGAATAGGCTCTGAGTCTCATTTTTTCCTACTGGCTTTTTTATGTGGAGGTATACAGTAAGCTCTGTAATGCATAACCTGATTGACATTTCTCAAAGTGTTTAAGGGTTTTGTGGTCCCATTGATATCAGAAGACATGCTCAGCAAGCTGGCTGATGACGTCTGATGGGATCAGGAGATCACAAGTTCAAATCCTAGAAAGGCTAAGTGAGACTTCAATCAATCCATGGTAAGTAAAGTGAGGGCTTTAAACTAGATAACACCAAACCTGTTAAAAAGCACTTAGAAATGTCAATGGTATGGCACAAAGCACTACATAAGAAAAGTTATCATTATTATCATATACCTCTGCATGAAGTACTCAACAACATGTTACTGACAACTAAACCAAGTTCCTGGACAACTGCAAGAACATGCCTACAAAAATCTGTCCACTAATATCTTTCCTTCTACATAAAAAGTTTTGAAGTGAAAGACCCTCCATGTGCCATGTCCAGCCTGTGCTCTGCTTACTTTGATGCCCACAAGTGTGTTGTGGATGTCCACTTTTGCACGTAGGTCTTTGTTGGTCTTCTTCTGCCCCAGGAAGTTTTTCAGAAAGCGGGCGCTGTACTTGAGGTTGTCCCCACACACGCCCCACTGCCAGGCCTTCTGGTACTCCAGATCTGGCGAGTCGTCACACGTGCACCGCTCCATGCGCCCGCTGCTGCACGCCTTTGCCAGGGAGTGGCTGAGAGCTGCTGCTGAGACTGCATAGAGAAAGGCAGTCTCTTTAAAGCCTACAAGAAAGAAAAAAGCAGCTTAAGAACTCTTTTTATGTAAACATGGCAAAGGGCACTACGGCATTGTTTAATTTGAAAAAAAAAAAGTGCTGGGGCCCTCGCTAGGGGGCCACCACAGCTTGTATCACCCATTGCCACTGGCAATGACAGTACCAGCACAAGTACTAACCATCACACTCCTACAAGTGTGACGTGACAGAGCAGACTATTCCAGGCTCCCAAAGCTATAGGAATGGGCTTGGGCATGAGGGATTAGTTGTTTTTAATGTATATTGAATAAAAAAGCAACTGTTGTTCTGCTCATCTGTAAATTACACAAACATTGCCACCGTGTGGCTGCTCTCATTAGTGCTGGTGTTGACAATTAAGTGTCGGTGCCGAGCACCAGAAACCACTGGCTCAAATTAAGCACTGGGACTACCTCTTTGGAGGTGAAGGAAAATGGAAGAAAGATTACTGTGATGCGCAGTGGATTGCCACTGGAAAGCGTAACTTGAACAATGTAGTGAGAAGCTTTTCACTTCTGAATGTCTTTGGGAATTTACAGATTTTCACCATGGAGGATTACAGCTATAGTGACTGACTGATCAAAATAGGAGTATGAAAATGTGCAGGGCAATGAGGTAAGTGCCTGTTCACTCATGGGAAGCAAAGAAGTGCAAAGACCACTATGGTAATCAAGAGAACACTTCTAGGTAACCTTAGAGAGTGCACACAGACTGTTGAGTGGATATACTCAGTAGGTGATGCTATGAGAATGGGTACAAGAAGTGAGGATGATAGTGGAGAAGGGGATTATTAAGCAGAGATGGAGTAGTAAAAGTATAAACCGAGCATTAGGATTAATTAGGAGTGGGTCATACTTGTGCAGCTTTCAAGACATGGACAGGTTGGGTTCCAGGCAATAGTGGAACATCAAATTTGTACCGGAGTGACTGAGCATGGGATACTGGTTTCTAGACAGTGATTAGGAATGTTTGCACATACCTCGTTTCAAGAGGCTGATCCGCCCCTCCAAGCTGCAGTTCCAGCGTTCGTTCCGGAACTGGTACTGACACTCTACTAGGCCCAGGCGGATGGCATCGCGCAAGGTGGCGGCCAGTCCAGGCTCCTTGCGGCAGAGCCTCCTCTGCTTGCGGGTGAGTTTCAGAAGATCACACTGCTTCAGGTGCTCCCGCCGAGGAGGCGGATTGGTAGATGGCCCCAATAATGGGAAGTGGGTCAGGGTTTCTTTACTCGTCAGTCTAAAGGCAAAAAAACATAATAGGAACAGTTAAAATCTTAGAGTTCTTAGGATAAGTGCTTCAAAAATAAATACAGCGTTGCGTGCCACTGTGATCACTATGTACAGTTTTTTATGGATGAGTCGGGGTAGGTGGCCCAACCGTTTACCACAAGGTTAGTGAGCTTACCGTTCTAGCCCATGATTTAGGCATGCTCAGGTAGAAATGATCAAGAAGATGGGAAAATACAAATGAACATGAACTTTACTGAGGTGTGGACCACTACTTGAAAACAGAATAGGTTGGTCTGTCTACTGCCTTGATTACCAGCTGAATAGCTTGTATAAGTTCCCTGTGTGAAGGTCACAGCCCTCCAGCACTAACGCACTAACAGCACTATGAAGGTCACAGCCCTCCAGCACTAACTGGATGTCCAGATCAATTACAAGTCTAGTGCTGCAACCTGATCTCACTCAAAACTGTAGAGGCAGTGCCAGCCTTGAGACCAAGGGCCTGATTCAGATCTTTGCAGATGGGTAAAACCGTTACAGCGGTGACGGATATCCTGTCAGCCGAAATATAAATCCCATAGGTTATAATGGGATTTATATTTCGGCTGACGGGATATTTGTCACCGTGGTGACGGAGTATCCCGCCTGCCAAGATCTAAATCGGGCCCTAAGTACGGAATCACTTTTTTAGATGTGTTTCACATCAACAGGGGTGCCCATGAAGTATAATTCCATATTTCACTATGGCTTTATCTAATTCTGCTACCATGGCACTATTGGCAGTCTGCTTCTTTCCGCACCTGCTCAAGCAGCACAGCCTGAGAGCCACTTGTACCCGGTATCATTAGAAAAGAATGCAGCTATCATTCAGGATCATATTTCTAACAATAATCTCAGACAACAGTGATGGAAACCTGGTTGTCTAATGGTCTTAGACCTTTTGTGAACCAACATAGTTGTCCAATGATCTAATCACTATCCTAGACAAACCTGGTAGACTTATGATCTTGTTGCAATCCTAGATTGACCTGGTTGTGAAATACTCTTATCGCTATTCTAGATAAACTCCTAATCAAAGCTTAAGAAAATGGGCACAACTAGATGATAAACTGAGGAGAAGTATCATTGCTGAGCAATCTCACATTGACATCATTCGAAATCACTGTGACCACCCAACCCACCATCATACACCAAATCCACAATAGTGAAAAACAGCTAATTTACCACTAGACTTAAAATCAGATGCTCCAATTAGCACTCAGAATGTCTACACAAATTCCTCAAATTAATCCTGATTTACCATTCAATGCCAAGTAACTTGCAGTCAGCCAAATTTATAAACAAGCAAGCAGTGAATCTAATATTAAGCATGCACAATGTGATGCTCTCTGAACAAATCAATGAACGCATCCAAGCGGCAAAACACTCTGTAGAACTGTCTTCAGGGTTGACTTCCCACGTGGCGGGAATCAGATGTGGCACCACAATCTCTGGACAAAACGTTCTACAGGATCTTGTCAGCTGCCCAAACTGGGCAAAAAACCTTTTAACATGGATCAATCACCAGCCATAACACGAACTTTTCATAAGCATAATCTGTGTCCTGACAAATACTGGGAGCTTTTAGGTTGCACGTGGTGCCAAGGCTTAGAGTGGTTTTGTAAAATGTAGCGCTGCAATTTTGTTAAATCAGATCCAAATCAGCAGAGAGCCTTAGCTATTACTCTGTAACATAGAAAATTATTTTATCAACAGATTGCTCTCCAGAGATGTTGACCAACTAAAAAATGAATCAGAGCCTTGGAACAAGGCAGCAAAAATCCGCATTTACTCTCCAGCAACCCGTGTGCCTAACCAGTGCAAATAGCTGCTTGACACTTTTACTAAAGGACTACTAGTCAGCAGTGGGTGTCCAAAAGCAAAATCTCTTCAGCAACCAAATGCGGGAACACCCAAGAGTCAGCGATAGCAATCTGCGGTATAGTTACGATATAAACGAAAAATGTGTATATTGGATAATAAATATAGTTACATAGGATCCATAGCTTCCTGGACAGGAAGCTAAAGGCGGTGAAACTAAGGCTACATGAATAAAGGCACTATTACAGAGATACCTGGAGCAGCAAAGATGGAAAGGTAATGGGCTACATTAGAACGTACATTCTTTGTGGGCCTTTCATGGGGAGAAGTGATGTTAAAATGACAAGCTCTATAACTTCATTTTGAACATTTAATAGCACATGGTTGACCTGATGGGTGGCGGAATGAGTTCCCCACACTTGGTGCTCTCCCCAAAAAACAGGACCTAAAAGCTTTATCATTCTTAAAAGCTGAATTCCAAGCACAAGTGTGTCAGTGTTATAAAGGTGCAACTGGCTGCCTGAGATGACCACGTTCATGGAGAGATAGTTTGGTCTCTCTGAGTGTAGTTCCGAGTGAGTAAGGTATGCTAGTTAAAAAAATCTATAGGATGGCATTTCAATAAGAAGATTGGTGAGATGTGATCATACTTTCATGAAACTCTACACAGATTGACAGCTGCATGCATTGTTACTTTGTGAGGAGACAGCTACAGTCTGGGAATACCTACAAGCAGTGAGATACCACAATCCAACCTCCAGAGTATGAGGGATTGATTTACTCGTTTGAAATGTTGGATTACAGGTTTAAATTCTTGAAGGTCATTGATTTCACATTGTTCAACTTTGACTATTAGGTTTATGTAAACGTTTAGGTTGAGGTTCTTACTAAAGATGATAAACTAAATAGTGTGCAATTCAGAAAAGATAGTGTGTTGAACCAAGGTTGTAGCAGTCCGGATCAGTTGTGGAGAGATCAGAAGGTACTCGATTATCAGCAGGGTTAGTTTTAAGATGATGGTACTTAGTCTGAATGCCCACCAAGATTTGGGCTAAGAGATCTACCTCTTTCAGTGAGGACTTTTTCTGATTATCATCAAAATAGACATGGTGCAAAATGTTAGGCTGTCTGAGAGTGCATGCATGATGTACTATGTAGGCGAGAGAATTGATGACCCCTTTGGTGTAGAAATTCTTTGTATTATAGGTGGAGTCAGCTATTTTTATGCATTGACACCTGCTCTCCAGATATGCCGTGAGCCAATAGAGGGTTGCAACGTTTAACCCTTTTCTCTCCTTCAGGATCTGCAGGAGAGTGATGTGATTCAGGGTATCAAAGGCCACTGATAGGTTCCGAAGGAAGGGCAAGCAGAAGCCACATTTGTCCAGAATGTACGAGCTGAGTCGACTAGAGTTGTGGTCTCTATACTGCATCAAGACCTGGAGCTTGTCAAGGAGGTTGTTTGCATGTACAGAGCATCTGACTTGGGTCTTCAAACAGTTCTCTGACACTTTTGCTAAGAAAAGTAAGTTTCAGACCGGTCTGTAACTGTCCAAATCATTTCAGTCCGCCCTATTCATTTTTCGTATTGGTGCGACTTTGCCAATTTTGAGCAATCAGGTATTGAATAGGTGATAATCAGGTTCACCCAGCAGGGTGTGAAAGAGTGAATTGTAAATTTTAATTTTGAGCACCAATCTGGGGATGGGTTCTGAGAAGTGGGAAGAATATTTGGTCTTGGTAGTAATATTGAGTAATACCTTGTGGTGATTTCTCTGAAGTAAGACCTGAGGTTCTGGATCATGGCAACATTGTCCTGGTTTCCCAAAAGTATTATGGGGAGAGCCCTATTTTTCACTCTACACAAAGATGGAGAACTCCGAATATGTTTTTAGGACAGTGTAACTAAGGCATTCATGATGAAACCCTGACTCACGATACCCCTCAAAGTGACGGCCAAAGCTTCAGGCACTACAGTTCTGTTCTTTGATCTATCTGTAGAACCTTAGGTTCCACTTGCACGTTTGGAGTAATCATGGCAACAACACAAAATTAGACTCCAAAACCATTGTTCTGCTGAGATATGCAGTGGGTGACATATAGGTAATACAAATGTGAACTAGGCGAGCTCTCCAAAGGTGTCCTTGTCACACTAGATTCATAGGGAGGGGCTGCTACCGAATGGGATCTTTGATCTGGTGACAGCAGACTCCCCAAAGGACCTGACCTCTGACTCCTCCCTCGTAAAAGTTGTTTTCAGGGGTAAGTTGGTGGCTTCAGAAAGGGGCGCGTAGTAGCGAATCAAACTGGGTCAGATTAGACCTGCTATTCCTATTCTACACTGACACCATGAAAAGATGCAGGTTTCTATTTCTACTGATGGACTTATTAGTATATAGTATAAAGTACACTTTACAAGTTCTTTGAATTATGGATAAAATTAATAAATTAAGATCTAAAGTACAGCTGTGAACTCTATAAAAATATTTAATAGACCGGTGACCGTTTCCAATGCCCAGTCCTTATACAGCAATGGATGAGAGAGAGAGAGAGAGAGAGCAGTTTGTACATAGAAGATGGACAAAAACATAAATGCCGCAATGTTAGTTGAGTCCCTGTGACTTGCCTCTGGAAACACCTCAACTCAGAGGATCACATCTGGCATATAGTTATCCTCTCATCCTCATTCAAAAAACGACCACTATAAGAGTGTGCACGCTGCCATCCCTACATAAAGTAGACCTTTCATGAACATTAGCTTTGGTTGAATTCTCCAAAAGCATGTCCATCAGCTTGTCAATTGCTTTACTGGGGAGCAGGTTTTGCTCCCCTTGTACAAGCTTTCGGCAATGACGTACATAGTAACATGCCCTAACAGTGATCTAGGATTCAATAACTATCCCTTCCCCAATCCCTAAACAATTCCATCTCCTAAGGTATCTTCCTTCCTGTTTAATATTTGGAAACTCCAGTTTCACTTTTTATCTTCAAATCAGTATACCCTTTTCCTTGGCTATAATGCTTCCTAAAGTTTGCTTGAACGGCCCAATAAGGGAACAGGCCTACTTCCCAACTCACCTTTCCTTCTCTCTCTCCTCTTACTCCTTCTGTTGTTTTCTTTACCTGTCAACCTAATCTCTTCCTTAGATCCCTCACACCACCAGGAAAACCCCCCCCCACCCCTGAAGTGTTCTTTCTGCCCCCCATCATTTCCGCCTCACCCACCATGCCTCCACGAACTCTAGTACCTTCTCCCAAAAAATCTGGTTACCCAACAGAAAAAAGTTGCACCAGTCATACCAGAACCACGTAAGGCATTCATAGACAGGGTGGACTAGAAAAGGATCCGGAAGAGGTCTTTTTGACCTCAAGTCCCACTATCTAGGCATTATGTTATGTTATGTTAACTGAGCTGAGCTTAGCGGATCCCACCACACACTTCCCAGGCTATACCATCCTACGGCCATTCTGTCAGAGTCCAGTCCCATTTGTGATCCTCAGCACTGCCCCTTGCCTTAGCTCAGATGGAGTGGCTGCTGCAAATCCCTATTCCTCTTTCTATCTCTCCCCACTATTGGACCTGGCAATAAAACTGCAATGTCAGTCCTGGGCTTTCGTAACCCCACACACTGTCACTCATCCATTAGCCTAGCTTCTTCAAATCGCTTTCTCTCATTCCCAGGGCAAACTCCTCGGTGTACCCCCTCACCCTCCATCCTGAAACAATAAATATCAAAACGCTAGATATTCCACCCTCCCTTATGCAGGCATCTACCCCCCCCCCTCCGACACCAGTCTGGCTTTATCCCTCTTGTCTTTTTCGCGAACATCTGATTCTCCGATCCTCACTTCGCTGCCCACCACACTCTAGTTTGCCTTGGCTTTCCTTACTCAGATCCACATCTCATCCCTCATCAACCACACATCCTCCAGCTGTAGCCGTTCGTGCGCTTTTGCCCCCACCATCTCTGATACATGAATGTCTCAAACACATCACCACAAAAATTCCCCCTTCCACATTTCTCTAGCCCAGCCATCTATTTTCCTTCTAGCCAACTCCACCTCAAGCACCTTGCTTGGCTCATATTCCCAGCACCTTTTCGCATACAACGCTGCTTTTGCCGCTGGCCCAACACTTTTTCTGTTTGTCCCATCAAAAAGTCCTCTGTCTCCTTTCCTGCTCTCTATCCTGCTTTCACACTTATAACTCCTGCGTGTGCCTGAGTCCAGGATCTCCCTCCACGCTGGGCAGTACCTCTTTTTCACTGATCCAGCTCAGGATTTCTAGGTCCATGCCATGCCCTCACTAACCGACTCGCCACATTTCGATAGTTCTGCCATAGCTGTCAAGTTCACTTCTGGTGCAAAACCACAGAACCTCACCACTGTGAACATAACACGCCACCCACCTAATTGTAAAGTTTTGCGATGTATCACTTGCATGAAACCTCATGTTCCAGTGCAAGAGCAGCAATGCTGGCTCAATCAGCAAACTCACCACAATCTAGTGACCGCATCACTGGCTTACTGTCCACCATGAATGTCATCCTGTCCTGCTGCTTGCCATTCCAGAGCCCCACTTCACTACCAGAATCACCAGAATGAATAAATGAATGAAATGCTACTACTCAAGTGCAAACGGTGTCTCCATGAAGTGCCCTAGAAAGGCGATGCTGAGAGGCCCGCTCTCTGCCACATCTCTGGAAACCACAGCCACTTTTAGTACAGCCCTCTCCTCTCAACACGCCAGAAAGACATTCTAGGTCACTGGGTTGTCTTGCAGCCATAAAGTCACGCAGTTGTACTGTTCAAGCAACCTCACCCACACTTGCTGTCCCTCGTCACTCTGCTTGGTTCCTGATCCTG
Source organism: Lissotriton helveticus (assembly GCF_964261635.1). Lineage (NCBI taxonomy): Eukaryota > Metazoa > Chordata > Amphibia > Caudata > Salamandridae > Lissotriton > Lissotriton helveticus. The sequence goes on from NC_136065.1 coordinate 1,794,626,990, forward strand.
TGGTGGGGTGATGACACCACTCTCATTGTAGAGAACGGTTTGCTTGGTGTGAAGCCTCAGGGACCAGTGCATGGCTGAAACTTAAAGAAAAAAGCTACACTGGTCTAGTGATGGCTGGGTCATAGCACTTTTTATGTGTTATGGTGGGTGGAGGGTAGCACCACGAAGATTGCAAGCTACAACCCAAACAGCGGGAGAGGGCAAGCAGCTACACAGTAAACAGAAGGAGGGCAGGAGGGGGCAAGCAACAACACAGCGGATGCGAGCAACAACACAGAGGGTGGGGGGGGCACCACGAAGAGGGCAGGCAACAACACAGACAGCAGGAGATGGCAAGCAACAACATGGTAAACAGAAAGAGGGCAGGAGGGGGCAAGCAATAACGTGGTAAACAGAAAGAGGGCAGGAGGGGGCAAGCAACAACACAGAGGACAGGAAGGGGGCTAGCATCAGCACAGAGGATGCACGCAACAACACAGAGGGTGGGGGGGCACCACGAAGAGGGCAAGCAACAACACAGGCTGCAGGAGAGGGTAAGCAACAACATGGTAAACAGAAGGAGGGCAGGAGGGGGCAAGCAACAACACAGAGGACGGGAAGGGGGCCAGCATCAGCACAGAGGATGCACGCAACAACACAGAGGGTGGGGGGGGCACCACGAAAAGGGCAAGCAACAACACAGACAGCAGGAGAGGGCAAGCAACAACATGGTAAACAGAAAGAGGGCAGGAGGGGGCAAGCAATAACATGGTAAACAGAAAGAGGGCAGGAGGGGGCAAGCAACAACACAGAGGACAGGAAGGGGGCTAGCATCAGCACAGAGGATGCACGCAACAACACAGAGGGTGGGGGGGCACCACGAAAAGGGCAAGCAACAACACAGACAGCAGGAGAGGGCAAGCAACAACATGGTAAACAGAAGGAGGGCAGGAGGGGGCAGGCAACAAGACAGAGGACGTGAGGGGGCAAGCAGCAAAACAGAGGATGCAAGCGACAACACAGAGGGTGGGGGGGCACCACGAAAAGGGCAAGCAACAACACAGACAGCAGGAGAGGGCAAGCAACAACATGGTAAACAGAAAGAGGGCAGGAGGGGGCAAGCAATAACATGGTAAACAGAAAGAGGGCAGGAGGGGGCAAGCAACAACACAGAGGACGGGAAGGGGGCTAGCATCAGCACAGAGGATGCACGCAACAACACAGAGGGTGGGGGGGCACCACGAAAAGGGCAAGCAACAACACAGACAGCAGGAGAGGGCAAGCAACAACATGGTAAACAGAAGGAGGGCAGGAGGGGGCAGGCAACAAGACAGAGGACGTGAGGGGGCAAGCAGCAACACAGAGGATGCAAGCGGCAAAACACAGAGGGTGGCGGGCACCACGAAGAGGGCAAGCAACAACACAGACAGCAGTAGAGGGCAAGCAACAACATGGTAAACAGAAATAGGGCAGGAAGGGGCAAGCAACAACACAGAGGACGGTAGGGGGGCTAGCATCAACACAGGATGCAAGCAACAACACAGAGGGTGGGGGGGCACCACGAAGAGGGCAAGCAACATCACAGACAGCAGGAGAGGGCAAGCAACAACATGGTAAACAGAAAGAGGGCAGGAGGGGCAAGCAACAACACTGAGGACGGTAGGGGGATAGCATCAACACAGATGATGAAAGCAACAACACAGAGGGTGGGGGCACCACAAAGAGGGCAAGCAACAACACAGACAGCAGAAGAGGGCAAGCAACAACATGGTAAACAGAAAGAGGGCAGGAAGAGGCAAGCAAGAACACAGAGGACGGTAGGGGGGCTAGCATCAACACAGGATGCAAGCAACAACACAGAGGGTGGGGGGCACCACGAAGAGGGCAAGCAACAACACAGACAGCAGGAGGGGGCAAGCAACAACATGGTAAACAGAAAGAGGGCAGGAGGGGGCAAGCAACAACATGGAGGACAAGAGGGGCCAAGTAGCAACACAGATAGAGGAAGGAGATCAGTGGGGCAACCAGTAACATGAACGGCAGGAGGCAATCAACAACACAGACAGCAGGAGGGAGCAAACAACAACACGGACAGCGGGAGGAGGGCAAGAGTGGCAAGCAGCAACACGGGTGGTGGAAGGAGGCAAGCTACAACACAGACAGTGGAAGGGGGCAAGCAACAGCACACAGTGGGAGGAGGGCTGGGGGCAAGCAGGAACATGGTATGTTAAGGCTATTTGTAGAGCACACTATCATCTGCAAGGGTATCATGGGGCTGTGCATGTGTAGGAGTCTGGCCATGTGAGTGTGGGGCGCAAGCTAGTTAAAGGGCCAGGTCTTCCGTCTCTTTTTTTTTTTTTCCTTTATCCTCATTTATTGCCATGGTTCCAAACTACTGACAACTTAGACAGGAGAGAGAAGAAAAAGGGTGCCGCCGTGCTGCCTCAGTCAAGACTGGTAGGGCGGACGAATTGTGGGTGCCCGATCCCAACAACAACGACTGGCTCCCCCTTAGTTTGACCCCTATTGTCCAGTTGACAGATGTTGACCAATCTCTGGTTGCCTCGATTGCTAACAACAGACTATGTACCGAGCGGAAGAGGGAGAGCGGCCAGGTGAAGTAGCAGGGAGGTTGTACCATGGCAACATAATCATTGGAACTGGGAAAAGAAAAAAAAACAGTTTTCAATGAGACCAGTCTAGTAGGTGCCAAAAGGCTCTCTTATCTTGTTTCCCTGCCCTGGCAAGATCAGGTCTTCAGTCTCTTGTGGAATTCAGGATGCAAGGAAGAGGCTGCTGGTATGAAGTGGGATGTTGTTTATGCTTTGCGTTGGGCTTGCCCTCTTGGTCTGGTCCTGTGTATTCAGGGGGCATGTGCAAGAAGGTGTCAGCTGCGTGGAGGTGCCTGGACAGGTGATGGATGGAGATACAGTTCTTCGGGTAGGCTGGGCCATGTTGTGGAGTGGTTTGAAAGTGTGGGTGAGGAGCTTTAACTGTGCACGTTTGTATTTCAGGAGCTAATGAAGGTTCCTCAAATATGGTGTGATGCAAGTCCTGCGTGGGATGTTTGAGTAAGAGTCTGGCTGCTTCTTTCTCGATGGTTTGCAGTCTTTGGTTGAGATGTTTGGTGATTCCAGCGTAGAGAGAGTTTTCATAGTCCAGCTTCCTTGTGTAGAGGGCGAGGGTAACAGTTCTTCTGGAGTTACTCAGAAGACATTTAAACATCTTTCATCAGCGTCTTCAGGGTGAGAAAGGAGGATGCAGTGATGGCGTTGACCTGGGTGGACATGTCCAGCTTGTTGTCAATTACACCCGGAGGTTTCTGGCTTGTGAGAGTCAGTGTGAGGATGGCTGGCCACCAGGTGGAGTCCCATGGGGATGCGTTTTTTCTGAAGATCACTACATCTGTTTTAACAGTGTTAAGTTTTAAATAGTTGGACTTTATTCTGGTGGCGTCTGAAGACATGTAGGCAGCAAACTTGTTCCTTGTGTTGAGGGATTTCTCCGAGAGAGACAGTATAAGTTGTATGTTGTTGACATTGACCTCTTTCATGCCTACACGGCGGTAGACCAGCTGGCACATTATAGGGGTGCAAACAAGAGCACAGACAATGGTTGGGAGCAAGCAATAACACAGACAGCAGTTGGGGGGAAGCAACAACAGACAGCACGAGGAGGGCGGGAGAGGGCGGGAGAGGGCAAGCATCAACTCTGAGGGCCAGTGAAAGCAAGCAACAACAAAGACAGTGAGATGAAGGCAGGAGGGGCAAGCAACAACACAGACAGTAGGAGTGTGCAAGCAACAACACGGATGGGGGAGGGCCAAGCAACATCAAAGAGTGGGGAAACGAGAGCTTTAGGCAGACAGAAGCAAACAGGGAACACTGGGGGCCACATGAGGAAAACAGCTTGCAAACACATGCACTCACATGGAGTGCTGCAACAAAAAGAAATAATTATCTCACAAAACGCAAGCAGTGGAAGTACACAAATACGTGGGCCATGCTCCAGAGGAGTGCCAAACAGAAGAACAGGAGCGAAGCCCGCTAGCACTAACAAATCAGAAGCAACCATAAAAGAGTGACGATGAAGCTAATCAATGGTAAGCTAGATCCTTCATATCAGCTAGAAATAAAGCACCAAGCACCATTCTCAACCTCTGTCAATTACTAACTTATGAGCATTCCAGCCCAGAGTGTGAACAGATCCCCTCCCGATCCCATCTTTCCTCCTCAAGGAAAGGACAGAAAAAACAACGGCCTCTTATGGCCAGAATGTCTTTACCTCGAACGGTAACCTAAAGAAAGTTCAACCAGAATCAGCACAAAAGCCATTTAGGTGGTTGAACGGGGCACAACTTAAGCATAAGCCACGGTTGCAATGAAGATTCAAGTTAACACATCAGTACATAGCTCTCAGGTCAAGAAGGTGTGGAAATGTCATTTTGACATGGTGTAATATACAATGCACAAACAGTCATGTTCAAACACCACACCTGAAGAAGCGATTAAGGCGAATTGAACTGGTGTCTGCCTTTGAAAGCAGTCACCAGTTTAACTCTCCACTCCATATTTTTTTTTATGTGATAAACAAGCCTTTTTACCCATTGACCCTTTAAGGGAAGCCTACTGAAGCTGTCCTCACCTGGAGCACTTCCTGCTCTTTTCCTGTTCCTGTGGCGGTGCAACTGGAAGAAGGTAGAGGATGATTAGTGTATTCTAAGTCTCTGTGGGTATTTTCCTTCCTTTATCTGAGATTTCGCCCTGACTGTTTGGTTCTTCGCTCATCCTCATTGTTTAATCCTAACATTCTGTCAAAGTCCTGTATCTGTCAAGGGTTGGCTCCTCTTAATCCTCCTCTCTGTAGGGAGACCAGATTTTGAAAACAAAAAACTAGGACAGTCTGCACTCTGCAAATATAGACTAGGACTACAATTTTGCATCCACCAATGAGCACAGGATGACTTTTGTGGCAGCTCTCAGCAACATGGAAGACACAAACAATAAGGCACGAGGGCAGTTCAGTGCAGCCTTTACTCACAGTAGCATCTGTGCTAACTAAGGGGCATATTATCAAGGACAGGCGATACATTATCGCCGCTTTTATCGGCAGGAAACTGCCGATAAAGCTGCGATAATGGCCTTGATAATATGCAGCTTTATCGGCAGTTTCCTGCCGATAAAAGCGGCGATAATGGCCTTGATAATATGCTCTATGAATTCCAATCGAAGCCCATGTTAGATGTGAACACATCTAACATGGGCTTCGATTGGAATTCATAGAGCATATTATCAAGGCCATTATCGCTGCTTTATCGGCAGTTTCCTGCCGATAAAAGCGGCGATAATGTATCACCTGTCCTTGATAATATGCCCCTAAATTCGTTGCTGCTAGGCGCTGCTGCTAATTAATTCTTCACAGGATATCTTACCTCCTTCTGTGTTCAATACACCGTCTCTAAAAACTGGGACATGGGCTAAATTTAGTGAAATTTATCGGGACATATGGTAAAGAAACTGGGACTGTCCCGGAAATACAGGGACGGGATGGGGTGGATTATAATAATAATATTACATTGAGTGTGGGCGAAGTTATAATTGACCTTTCCAGAACTGGCTCATTCCGTGTTTCCGATTCTTTAAGTGTTGCTTTTGCTGTCGGTTACTTGGGCAAGAAGCCTTTAGTCTTCACAGTTAGTGAATGAATTGCATTGGTTGCTTCCTTGACCTGTGAACCCAATAGAGGCCACTTTCCCTTTTTAGTTCGGGGTCGATTCGCATGGGATTGCGGCCTCATGGGCCGGAAGTAAGGGAGTTTATCTTCTGGAAATGTGCAGGGCAGTTACCTGGACTTCTTGAGACACCTTTGTTGCACATAACAGGATCCGATGATCCAGGCTGTGTCTGCTTCTTTTGCTTCTGCTGTTCTGTGGTGTGGTGGGGCCTGCCACTGCTCCTGGTACTCTCCACTCTATCCCTTGTTTTTCTTCTTTAACAAGGTTTAAGGGATTATTATTTTCATTGAATGATGTCTGCAGCCACCGATGATTTCTTAAAGGAAAGCCTTGGACTAGAACCTAATGACACGGAGCCATCTGATAAACACACTAAGGGGCTTATTTACAAGAGGCCTGCGCAGCCGTAGCGTCACTCTGCGCCAAGGAGGCGTTCAATGGGCGCTGCAGTGTGTGTTCCCATGCAACACTCATGGATTTTGACACTGCCCCAGATTTACAAAATCACGTAAACCTGGGCAACGTCAAAACCTTATGCCTCTCCAAATCAGGCATAACGAGGAGAAATGGTTTCATTGATCCTAGTTTTTTCCTTTTGTCTTGTCTTAAGTAACACTGCCAATTATACAGACAGACTCTTGAGCACAGGAGGAGCTTTTCAAAACCCATCCCCACACAGTTCCTGAGATGCATCCAGCGGAGGGGCGTCAATCTGGATGGACATGCCAAGGGACAGATCTCCCACCCCTAACTACATGGGCACCATTGCCCATGTGTTATCACTTCAACACCCGACGTTGTAATAGTGAATAACAAACAACGGTGCTCACAGCGAAGGCTATAGGGCGATGAGGCCAGTACCAGCTGATTCAACAGCATGGCACCCCCTTGAGCTTGGCACCCAGTTCAGTGGCACCGGTCACACTGCCCTAAAGCCCGGGCTGCTGTCACACAGCGATTACTTGACCGCATGAATATAAGGAGGATTACTCAAAGGCTAATGCGAATTACTGTATGGAACCAAAGCATTACTGCTGCATCCTCCTGGCCCCTCGTTTTATTCATCACAGTAGGGTTTGTTAAGGGATGTCAAGCTGTCCTTTGTCCAGTGCTGTTTTGGATGCTGACACTTGTGGTCCTGTGGTACTAACAGGAATAGCAGAACACAAGTGCAAATGTCAGCAGCTCTTGCAGTCAGGCTCTGATGGCACCTGTTAGGAGGCAGGAAGTACTTAAGTCAGAAAGTAGACCCATGTATCCAGTTCAGTGGGGTCAGGTTATGAACTTCTCAAGGACTGGTGGAGTGGGGACGGTGGGGTGAATGGCTTCTAATGTGGCAATACTTGCACATCTCTGAGACTGGTTGCATTGAAATATAAAGTGCCTGCAACTTCTTTGGTCTGGCAAGAGACAGATTGGCGGTTGTATCTCTTGTTATCAATTCCTAAAAATGATACACTAAGAGGTACAGAGATGGAGTAAGCCCCCTTAAGTCATTATCTTTCACTCTTTTTTTATCATTATGCATTGCTTAGATAGGCCCTGCATGTAGGCCACTACGTTTCCAAGATGGTTACCATGTTCTATTAGGTTTTGGTCGGGAAGCATCAAGTATTCCTTTTGTTGAACGGTAGATCTACTTTGTAACTGAGACCCATTGTGTGTCGTTTGAGGTATTTTCTTTAGTGACATGATATTTCAATTTTTATTAATGCATTTTTTTAATTAGAAATTGCTTACTGTTTGGATGATTTACTGTGTCATAAAGTCAGTGTTGTTACTAATCGCCGTCGCACATATATTTGTTTTATTTTGCCAATGATTACAGAAAATACTGCCTTTTTGTCAAAAGTGTCTGTCATGCATTAGTTTGCTGTGAATGCCTTTTATGTTCGCCACTTACAATACAAATGTCGTCTTCTGACTCCTTTCCGTGAAAACTTTCCAAAGCTGCTCTACCATTACCATAAACATACACTGGTACTTTCCAAAGCCAGACCAGATTTACGTTTGCCAAGCCTTGTTTCTCTTTCAACCTCTGCTCTCTTCCATGTTTAGTCCCTGTGTTCACCACTCATCTTTCCCCGGATAGCCTCTCCGACCCTCCATCACATAGGCCTTCGATTAGGCGTGTCTGGTTACATTACGATCGGTTGTGCAGGGATCACACTTGCAAATGGTGCGGAGGTTATCAACACCTGGTCATTTTATCGACCACTGGTGGTAATTACAGTTCAGACCAGCCGGAACTTTCATGGGTTAATGGCCCAGTTCATATAGGGGCTTGCAGATTTTGTTTCTGTCATAATAGGTGTTTTTTATCGCATCCATTACGTTCTGAACTTCAGGAAATCTGATTTTAATGGTTGTGATCCATGTCTTTATCATCTTAATGAGCTCAGTGGCACGTCCAGCAACATATGATTTTCCAAAATTCTCAAAAACTATGCATCAGCAAATATACAAACATCAATCAGCTCCCGTTGTGCTCCTGGACAATGCCGTCGTGCCTAAACCTTTACACCCCACCATGTTGCATGCTTCCATCTAATGAAAAAATGTAAAGTTTTAATGAAAGACTGCCTCTGAGAAAATCCAATATAGATTGCAATGTGCCATTCACAGTTTTCCTGCTTCACCAAGCTGTGTGATCCTACACAGATCGGTTCCCACCTTATTACTCAGTTTCAATAACTACCGAAATAGGGAGCACATAAAACCCACAAATGGTACCATCCAGCACTCAATGCAATATAGAAATTAACATTTAAATCTATATGATTTTGACACCTCTTTTGTACATTGTTGGCCACGGTGACGTGCCTGCTCATAGCTAGGGAACCAGGCCTGTACCAGGACCTATTTTTGAGGCAGAATTTTCACCTAGCGCCATGTCCTCAAGGCAGCAAGTTTCCAATCATGGGCCTTCATTTGACAACCTAAAGAATTCTGGGCATTGTAGTGTTCCTGGCTTGCTTCTACTTAACCGATTGGACTTACATATCTCACTACAATGATTTGTAAAGAAAGCGTCCTAGACAGGAGTCATGGCCATGTTGTCAACCCTACATGCCCAAGTGGCCGACACTACAACAGTGCAGCGGTTCCAGCTATAGGTGCCCCAGTCGACATGGAAGATGCATAGCTGATGCATAGCTGGCAAGGTTCCCAGGTTCATGCGTGATGTGGTGGTCCAGTCCAGGTTTTTTTCTTTGAATGCTGGGACTTTGTCCTGTTTTTTAATGGGATGAACAACTCTACAGGTGCCAGAATTCAGAGAAAAAACCTTGGACTGGAGAAGCAAATCACGCATGGACCTAGGAAACTTGACAGGGCTGGAGATGATCAGGCCTCCTATAACTGATAAGTTAAACAAAAAAAAAGGTAGCCAACATTGATTCTGTAAATACCGAATCACAAAGCTTTGTTTAAGTGTAAGACAGGATTGTGCCTGGAAAATCTGCATTTGCAATCTGCCATGGTACTACTTACTTCAGAGATCCCAGATTCATAGTGAGTAGGTCATCCAGTCCAGGATTTGGCTTTCTATTTAAGGGTGCGTATCGCGTCTTAAAAATCAGGCTACATGCAGAAAACCCGGCCTGGACGAGCGAGCAAGCATGCATTTAGGAAGCAAAGGAACACCGGCGTTAGTAAGTGCATTCTATGCTTATGCCTGCCTACCAAGAGAACCCAGGACATAAATGACCCCCTAATCCAGTCCTGATTTTGTATTTCGCACACGCTTTCAACTGCGGTACACGTAGCACCACTGTCATAATTAAAACCTTAGGCTTAAAACCCAGCATGCAAACTGCTGTTGGTTAAAAAGCATCATTATATGGATATGGAGGTCTAGTATATAAAATAACCGCTTGGCAATGATGCTTTCTTCATAAGTACTAGGTAACAAGTCACGAAATGCAGAAACTTGAGTTGGTTTCTGAACTTAGAATTTTACTTGTAATATCCTTTTCTCCTATAGTAGGATGTGTTTTACTTCTTATACTGCACGGGCATACCACTCACCCATCAGCCAAAATGCCACTTGCCATCGCTCCTTCACATGAAATACGAATCTGTATAAGAATGTTTTGCAAACAGTTAAGTTTATCGCACTCTCTAAGTCAGATTTTATTTGTTAAAATAGTTCTGCCAGCCCTCCCTGAACTCTAACAGTGAAATAAATAAACAAACTATCTTGTATTTAATTATGTCAACAATTTATTAGGGTGTCAAACCTCCACATTTATAATTCGTTTATGTAAAGTGATATTTGGTCAAATCGGATGACCCTTAGCCCGAGTTTATATGTAAATACAAAAGTTGAGGACCTAGATATCTATTGATATGCCTCCAATGATGGAATAGTAGTGGTTTATTATTATAAGGCATTACAGTATTTTACAGTACAAAGAACAAGTTGAGACTGCTGTGCTGCTTCCAAAATCATTAATTCTTCGCTGATTTACATTAACATAGCATTTTTGTTTTGAGAAATCACCGACATGTTTCGCCCCTTGCGCTATTAAGCTTTGTATTTGGGCACACGGTGGACTACTACCAGGGGTGCATCAAAAGACTGTGAGAGAGCCTACAAGCGCTGCGCTTCTGATCTAACATGGCCTAGCACAAACGCAATCCTAACTTGGCTGCATCATGCTGAAAAGCCTTACGACCTCCTTACCCAGAAACACTGCCAGACAAAAGAGCAGCCTCCCCACCGCTGCGCCAGGACCGATGACAGTACCATTAAACTAATGGGAAGCGCTCGACTGACTTGGACAGGGATGAAACGGCCCTGCCCAGCCTTGAAAAAGCCTCAAGCTTAACAACATCAAGGGGCCAAACACGTTTTGGCTGTTTCTCAAAAAATAAAAAAAGAATAATACTGTTATTTTGTGCTCAAACATTTGTAGAAAATGTTATGTTATTACAGTGGTGGAAGAAAAGGCAGTACCCTTCCGAATAAGAAATAGTATATAACACGGGGGGACGTGGAGGAGGGACAGTCATGCAAGGCTCTATCTAGTACTCTGGTGGAAAAGATTACATTTTGGATAAGGCTGGTGGCGGTGTGAAGCTGAAACAAGGAGGGCATCATCATCTTAAACATCCCTTGGTGGCCTAAAGTCCAACCCCCCGTAATAGCGAGTCATCTGAAAAGCCCTCAACAAAGTGCCCTGTCTAGGAGTAAGTACAAAAAAACAGCAACAACAGATTAAGAAACAAAAAGAACCAGCAAAAGGGGGAGATAGGTAGAAGTAAAGCTAGACAAGCATTGGAAATGCAATAGGTCTCGCATTAGAAAAGTTGGAGCTATTGGTCTTGTAAATGATTTTTTTTTATTTATGTGTTGTTTTTGAAAATAGCTAAATAAATAGCTTTGTCATTTACAATGCCAATAGTTATAACTTTTGCAAATGTGACACCTATAGCATTTGTAATGCAACATGTTTTGTATTTACGTGACTTAGATGTATTGATATTACAACTAACAATGGCTTTTAATTTTTGTAAATAATTAATACTTAAATAATTTATTTAATTTATAATGGCAATAGCTTAAACGTTTGTAAATAACTTTTGTGAAGATTATGTTCAGTGTATTTTATTGTGACAAAAATCCAAGAACATTGCATTTGCACCTACACACACACAGAGCCACACACATATAGATGTGGTGGTGGTGGATCTGGGGGATATGGTGGTGGTGGATGTGGTGGTGGTGGTGATGGTGGATGTGGTGGTGGATGTGGTGGTGATGTGGTGGATGTGGTGGTTGTGGATGTGGTGAAAGTGGTGGTGGATGTGGTGGTGGAAGTGCTGGTGGTGGGTGTGGTGGATGTGCTGGTGGATGTGGTGGTGGTGGATGCGGTGGTGGATGTGGTGGTGGGGGTGGATGCGGTGGTGGATGCGGTGGTGGATGCGGTGGTGGATGTGGTGGTGGATGTGGATGCGGTGGTGGATGCGGTGGTGGATGTGGTGGTGGATGTGGATGCGGTGGATGTGGTGGTGGTGGATGCGGTGGTGGATGAGGTGGCGGATGTGCTGGTGGATGTGGTGGTGGTGGATGCGGTGGTGGATGTGGTGGTGGTGGATGCAGTGGTGGATGCGGTGGTGGATGTGGTGGTGGATGTGGATGCGGTGGATGTGGTGGTGGTGGTGGATGTGGCGGTGGTGGATGTGGTGGTGGTGGATGTGGTGGATGTGGTGGTGGTGGATGTGGTGGTGGATGCAGTGGTGGATGTGGCGGTGGATATCATGGTGGATGTGGATGTGATGGTGGATGTGGTGGTGGTGGATGCGGTGGTGAAGTGGTGTTGGATGTGGTGGTGATGGTGGATGTGGTGGTGGTGTTGGATGTGGTGGTGGTGGTGGATGTGGTGGTGGTGGATGTGGGGGTGGTGGATGTGGCGGTGGTGGATGTGGCGGTGGTGGTGGTGGATGTGGTGGTGGTGGATGTGGCGGTGGTGGATGTGGCGGTGGTGGATGTGGTGGTGGTGGATGTGGTGGATGTGGCGGTGGTGGTGGATGTGGTGGTGGATGCAGTGGTGGTGGATGCGGTGGTGGTGGTGGATGTGGTGGTGGGGAGAGAGTGGGCAGAGCTTCAAGTCCATACTCCAATACAGCACACCTTGCATAGCAGTGCATGGGCTGACCAGGCTCGACCTATTAAATGAAATTAGAAGAGAGAAGTACGTTGGGAGTAGATAACAAAGGAGTAAAGGGAAGAAAAGTCGGGAGAAAGAATGAGTTACGGAGAAGGAGGGCAACATAATGATTCAAAATTAAAAGTACGGAGGATATGGAATGTGGAGGTGACAGCTGGCAGGAACGAGAGGAAAGTGAGAGATGTCTCTTTCTTTATAAATAACTTTTCGAGCTGTGGATAGAAGCATCACAGAATTTGAGTGAACGCGAACGTTGTCTATTTTTTCAGCTCTTAGAGCGTGCACTCTTTCTCGACATTAAAGCCTTGCGGACCCTAGTGAGAGTGACTTGTTTTGAGTTTCGTTCAAAGCCACTTTGCCGCTGTCTGCATTGGCTTCACAGTACATATAGCTCAACTTTAACAACTCTGCCTAGTCCCCCAAAAATATGGCTGGTGTGCTGAAGAGTGTAGAAGGTGACGTTGTTCGTGTGCCAGCAGGAGAGGTCCGCAGTTGTGCGTCTCCTCCCTTATCATCTGGCTCCTGGCGGAGGGTTAGCGGCTCTCGTGATGTCCTCGGGCAAAGGGAGGTGGGTGGGAAGAAGCCGGGGGGAGGGAAGGAAGGGGGAGGAGAGGCGGGATGTATTTTCAAGCTTTAAACAAGGGGCGGAGCGAGGGGGAGGTGTGCTGGGAGAGAGAGTGGGGAGGGGAAGAGCTGCTGGCGGAGCATCCTTGTTATGGGCGATGTGTTGCTGTAAAGTGGATTATAGGCTGATCGACTAAGAGTCGGCAGGCTGGGGAACAGATGCTGCTGGGGAACGGATGAGGGGAGGTGCTGGCGGCTGGGGAGGCAGGGGGCGGAGAGCAAGGGGCGGAGCGGGAAGAGCTGCAGAACAAAATAGTGTGTAACTTTCTTTCTTTACCGAGCAGTTTATGCAATCTCTACAAGTTGCGCTATAAGAATCTGGGAAATTTTCCGCATGTCCTGCTGATGCCTGAATTCCGTGCTGTATGCTAGAGTGCTGGGGGGGAGGTGGCGGAGCGGGAAGAGCGTCGTGAGGGGAGAGAGAGTGGGGAGAGGGCGGAGCAGGAAGAGCTGCTTTCGGCAGGCTGTGTCAGTGTGGAATGCTGGCGGCTGGGGAGGCAGGGGGCGGAGCGAGGGGGAGGTGTGCTGGGAGAGAGAGTGGGGAGGGGAAGAGCTGCTGGCGGAGCATCCTTGTTATGGGCGCCCTCGGAAACATGCCCCGTTCTGTGAGAGGAATCGGTGTGGAGAGCAGAGGCTTCCGCCAACAGATGGGTAGGATTGACTGAAAGCTATCGGGCAGGGGCTGTGCTGGAGGCGACTTGCAACCAAAGAAGCCGCACTGTAAGCGGTGATGCATAGGTGTATGACACAAGAGGCAAGCTGCGTCTTGAGCCTCCTTCCGCTCGAGGCAGAACAGACAGTTTCACGGAAGACAAGCAGTAAAGTGGATTATAGGCTGATCGACTAAGAGTTGGCAGGCTGGGGAACAGATGCTGCTGGGGAACGGATGAGGGGAGGTGCTGGCGGCTGCGGAGGCAGGGGGCGGAGAGCAAGGGGCGGAGCGGGAAGAGCTGCAGAACAAAATAGTGTGTAACTTTCTTTCTTTAGCGAGCAGTTTATGCAATCTCTACAAGTTGCGCTATAAGAATCTGGGGAATTTTCCGCATGTCCAGCTGATGCCTGAATTCCGTGCTGTATGCTGGAGGGGGAGGTGTGCTGGGAGAGAGAGTGGGGAGGGGGCGGAGCGGGAGGAGCGTCGTGAGGGGAGAGAGAGTGGGGAGAGGGCGGAGCAGGAAGAGCTGCTCTCGGCAGGCTGGGGAACAGATGCTGCTGGGGAACTGATGAGGGGAGGTGCCCTGAAGAAATGCGACACGGCAGGCAGGGGAGGGGGCGGAGCGGGGGTGTGGGAGGAGTGCGGCTGAGGGAAAAGACATGCAAGGCAGGCGGCTGGGGGCATGTGCACGCGCTTTTAATGTCAATGCGCATGCGCATTGAGCTTGAATTTCACGGGCACTGCAAGGAATCGCCATCGATTCCTTGCAAGTTGGTTAAAGTCTGTTTAAGCCCCCATAGTCTCGCAAGCTCAATGCGCATGCGCATTGACAGGCGAGACCTTAAAAAGGGGGGTAAGAATATTGTTATATTAATATAAAACAACTAAGAAAAGCCTTTTAGACACAGCCCAACAGCCTTAACGTTTACTTTGCACTGTAAAATATTATTATGCCTTATAATAGCTAATCACTACTATTCCTGCGCTCGCCACCTATGAACAGTTACCATGGTCATATGTAATCCTGGCATGTATGTCTCCTCATCAGATGGTGACTGTGGAGTTGCATGAAAGGAGGATTCAGAAGTAGGGAAGCAGAACCCTTGTCTTGTTTAATTTCTTTCAGTGGCAGTGTAAAATCTGCTCAGAGATCTGATGTTTACAAGGCTTGTAGCTGTGGAAACTGGCTTCACGGCGCCACAACTGTGCTGTTATGTTGGTAAAGCCAACGCCCGCAGTGCTTAATTTGTGCCGGTGCTTTGCGGTGCTCAGCACCGGCACTTAAATCACCGGGCCGGGTCTATGCGATCTTTCTCCTCAAGCAGAGGACCCGGTAATTATTAAATATTAATTTCTGCTCTTCTTCCTCTGTTGCTGCCTGGTATGTCCTCTTACGGAGGCCTACCCCGGTCCAGGCATGGTAAAAGATCGACATCATGACGTTCATGACGTTCATCACGTTAGTGATGTCACGTCAGCAGATCGTGTCTGCTTTCCACAAAAACATGTTTACATTTCCGTTTGGGAACTGCCGAGGGCGGGCATTTGGCTGAAGTGGGGCGAGGCAGGCTGGAATTGTGCAGTACTGTAATGCAAGTCAAATGTTTTACAATAACGTAAAACTTACAGGAGAAGTTAATTTAAACGAGTGCCCACGATCAAAGCAGCAGGTATGAGTTTCATAGATTGGATAGATTTACTTGTTTCATAAGTAGAGAGGTAACATGGTGCAGTCGCTATCGGACTTCTCAGAAATCCGTGAATACATTGTTATTTTGTGAAACCGGGTGTGAAGTTCCTTATGTTACATGCATTCCTGATATTTTTCCCTGACAGCCTCATTGCGATTTAGTTGGGCCGCTTATTTCCTGCTTAGTGTAATCTAGTCGTTTGGGCCTTCTCAGTAGTTTAGCAGTGTAATGTTTTAAAATAGATTGTTTGCTTCGGTTACACATGCTTTGAGTCGCTTCTTGTAAGTGAAAGTTTTTAAAGTGTCAGTTTATGAATACATTCGTGCACATGGACGTGTACTTGGTGCACCTCACGGTTTGCCCAAGTGTGTTTGGCATTTGTATCAGTATCAGTCAACCATGGTTGTAAAGCATGGCTGGCAACTCACCTGTGAGGGCCGGGGAAGGGAGAGTATTACCTAATTATTTTGTCATTTTTGCACGTTGACGCTGTCTGGGAAAAGGTTTCACCTATGCACCAGTTTGACACCCAAATACAGCAAAGAACAGAAAAGTGATAAATCAGCATTAGAGAAGTGCTTTCCAAAATGACCTGACCAAAATCATTGTTGGCGCTTCTTGCGATGAAACTTGGGTGCAAGATTTGTCAACCATCCTGAATCGCGTCCTGCTCAGTAACATGAGACAACTACTCGCAGAAAGAGCTCTTTGAAGCAGATAACCTATTTATCTGAACTCTGATAGGTTCACGCGTAAACTTCAGTGTGGAACATTGTAATATCTCCTAGAATGAATGCTGCACGTCCTAAAAAGCTATTCTTCCCAGTTTTGCTGAAGATCCTGGTGCTTTGTTGTGCACAGTTGTCTTAAGTGAGTCCTAAGATTTTCCTGCATCTCCAGTCTGAGTGCACTGTGGCAGAAGAGGGTGTGCCAGGAAGTCCTTTCCTGTGTGTTTTTGTATACATTATTGTTAACATTCTGTTTTAACAATTAAGCAAACATAGTAATTCAGTCCTATTCAAAGACAGGAGAAAGAGCAAAATGCATGCAAAGCCATTCTGCTTTCAAAATTGATGGCTATTCTAGCTTCCTGCAGCTAATCACAACATTTTTATCTTGTTTCAATAACATTGCTTCTAGGTAGGTTTATTACTACAGAAGAGCTGTTCCGAACCCTGTGCTGACATTCTGAACAGTTTGGACAGCAAAGTACATTTCCAATAAGTTTAAAATTTAAGGGATTTTGAGGCGAATGCTTTTCTGGGCTTCTTTCACATTGAGTAGCTGAATCTGGCCTAGTGACAGTTCTGACACTTCTGAATGTTGCCCATGTCCGCTTTAGTTCTTTCTGGTCTATCGGCCTCATTTAAGAATGCCCATGCCTTACTCCTGCGCCATGTTAGAGGTAGGGCTATGCAAGTATTGTTTATCGTGAGCCATTTTGTTTTCCTTACATTTCAGTTTGCTGCGCTGCCTCCACTTTCAAGCGCACATTACAGGAAAGGTCTCTCCTGTACTGTGACACATTTTCCACATGTGTGGTGGTTACCAATATGCTTTCTTCTGGTTAAATTGAGAAATACTTCTTGTCTATCAATTTCGTTGCCATGCATGTTGCCCATTCTTGATTGAATGAACTGCAGTTGTCTAAAGTTGAATCTAGCAAGACAAAGGAAATGGTTGCAGGTGTATTGGAAGACCATAGCTCTTTTGTATACTGGCCATGAGAGATAAGGCTTGCTCATACCTTTAATGCTGATATGCGGCTTAGGATTCCATTTGACTAACCTCTTTGTGGCACCCCAGGAAAGAGTGTTGATGTACGTACCTTTTCGAGATGAAAACTCCGGAGTAGCTTCTCGCCAAAAAAACAAAAAACGCTTGAACATCCCATCAGGGGTAACCAGTGCTATATAAATGCAAACTTTTTCCCTCTTCTATCCCTCCGCTATCCTTCTCAATCCAAGTAACTGATTAATATCCACCACTCAAATTACTTTCATATTTCACCATGCTAATTCATTACTAATCCTTATGGGTTCCGAATAGAGTGCTACTCGCCGAAAAAAGTGCTTTAACACCCCATCAGGGGTAACAAGTGCTATGTAAATGCTAACCTGTTTCCCTCTTATATTCCTCTGCTATCCTTCGGAATCCAAATAACAGACTAACCTTACCACCACTCAAATTACTTTAATATTTAACTATACTAACTCAACACTAAACCTTTATGGGTTCCAGAGTAGCGGGCTTCTCCCCGAAAAAGCACTTTCATGCCTCGTCAGGGGTAGTAAGCAATATATAAATGCAATTACAATACAATACAGTAAAAGCAACATGAGCCGCACAAAAAATAAATACATATCCGGCATTAAGGCACATTATTAATCTCATGTTTTCATGCTGAGGGCCTGCGCTTCAGATTTATTGCCATGTGAAATCCGACCAATGATTGCCAGAAGCTGCGCTTGAGTCACATAGTTTGGGTTTGATAGCCTGATGCTATCAAATCCTCTGTAGATTTATTTTGCTGGTTGATTAAAGTGTCCAAAAGCAAAATGAGCAATAGTATGCAGCAGAAACCATTGTCCAGACACCATTGTCAGTCTCCTTAATTAAATCCACTTATGGTAAAATGCCATACACCCACTACACTGTATGTAGTTGGCTTATTATGAGATGGAAAGGGTTAACTGTTTTGAAAAAAGATTTATCATTTGGGAGCTAAATTGAAAGAGTCATATATGACTTTTTCATTCTTCCACCACTTTTGCCTCTTGAGGACTAAAGAGTCATTCATGTTGTGCACATGATTTGGTGCAAGCTTGTTAAAATGTAGAATGTTTAGGATACACTACAGGAAGACCTGTGCAAACAAGCCTGAAGTGGACAAATTGTAAAAGGAAGCCATAATCAAAAAATATGACATTGTTTCTATCTTCACATGAAGTTAATTTGTAAGTGAACGTGTTGGCAGCGCATGCTTTAGCGCTCCTGGCGCCTAATGCAACAATCTCTTTTGGTGGCGCATACATCAAGCTTGAGGAGGTGGGGGGCCGCCATGTTCACATACACTCTGAAAGAACGAGTCCTTAAAATTAACAATGGCACGTGCTTTCACAGTGCATGCACAAATGGTGTGCCCCCAAGCTTTGCAGTCAGTGATATGGTGTCCTTAATCGCTATTGTGTGTCTTGGGCAGCACAGCTATGCATTGATTAGCCAAGGCCAATAATGATGTCACCCCTCAACTTTACATAATTAATTACTGCATATTTAATAAATCAGAGGTGTACTCTTTTCCTGCATTTAATCCTTATTCCTCCATTCATTTCGTACTTTCTTTTTTCCTGCTCCTTCCTTCATCCCTTCTTTAATTTCTTCCTTTCTTATCCCCAACCCTTGCTTCTGTGTTTTCTCCTCCTTTCCTTTCTTCTTTCTATTCATCTATCACACATCATTGATTTCCTTTCTCCTTCTATCCCTTACTTTATTCTCTTCTCATTCTTTTCTTATTTCTTCTTTCTTTCATCCATTACTTATTTATTTCCTCACTCCAGTACCCCTTCCACCCTGCATTTGATGCTGCATTCTTTAATGTATTCCTTCCTTTATCCCTTCCTTTCTTTTAAACAGCACAGTATAAGCACATTCTATTTAGTTTGAACAACTGCCTCAAGTCCTCTATTGCCCTTTCCTAAAGCAGCATTTTAAGATTTGCACACATTCTCTAATTTGAGATAACTTTTAACTTGTTGTCATAGGCTTCCCATATGTTACATTTTGTTATGTTGCAGTATTGATTAGTATAGCACACTAATCACCCAAGAGGGTATCCAGGCAGTTGGGCAGGTGTGTAGGTGGGAGGTCATGTGAAGAGCCAGGTCTTCAGCTTCTTGCGGAGCTCAAGATGTGAGGAGGTGGCTATGATGTGTTGAGGCATGATGATGTGGGTGGAACCAATAAAGGAAGTAGGTGGAGCCTCTGGATGAAGTGGGCGGGGCTGGACAAGTGGGTGTGGCTCCCTCAAAAAATTTGAGCACCTGCACTTAATATTTTACAAATTAAGCACTGCAACGCCCCCTTATAGGGGACCTTACAGCTGCACAGCAGCATGAAGATTAGTAACAGGTGTAGGCCCTTGTACAAGTCTGTGTAGAAAGGCATAGTAATATGTGGAAGACTAAAATCTATATAAATGTCTTTAAACTTTGAGTGTTTATTAGAATATGAACATGTAATGCCCAGTAAAGGCATTAAATACAAGAAAATGCAGATGTTTTAAATCAGGGTCTCCAATCTTTTCTGTACTTAGGTTCAATAAAAATGACCCCGATCTGCTAATGTTAGTGATGTGGAAGTGACCACCTCATCCAGGATTGTCAACAATGACCACATGAGTGCATTATGCTGGGGTGCCATCAGTAAAGTTATAAAAACACTATCAATTTTGAAAATCATATACATGGGTAATACATAACGGGCATAGCTGCAATTCCCCCTGGCACCAAGGTAATAAAATGAGCAGTACATCTCTCCAGTGATGGGGTGATAGTTATTGGATCGATATATTATGACTTCACAGGGATCGGCATTTATCAGGTGTGGTAAATCGATCCCATATGTAACTAAGAACTGAAAAATGGGACATAAAATGTGTGTTTTGGTGCTCACTGTTCCTAAACCCCCATCTCTCATTATTTACTGGGCATTTTTCCACTGATAAAATGTACGCAGGTTTGACCTGCAGAAGCCTCAGGGGTGCGGTGCTTATGGCACTACTTGTCATTTCCATACATGAGTTCATTACTCGCGCCTCTGGTCTACGAGACGTGCTGCAAAGGTTTTTACAACAAACGACAAGGTGCATTTTCATGCGTTAATTTTTTATAATACCGATTTCACACTTATTCTGTGTATCTGCAGCCAGATACTATTTTCAGAAGAGGACTAAAATACCAATACTCTGACAATAGATAAGGAGGATCTTGATGGAGCAGCTGTGTATTATACGGAATAAAACACCCTTGCTATGTGTTAAAAGAATATTGCGAGTCCTTCACAGCTCCGTGACCTGATCAGAGACCCTCTTGGTGACTCGCAGTAGACGGTATTTCATCATTAATAAAAAAATAATCACTATTTCTTTGGTCAGGTGTTAGCACACACTAATTCCAGATCATTTTTCCTGTGAAAACTGGAGGAGTTTGATGATAATTTCGCGCCCTCAACTTTATAAAACTGTGGGATCCTGGGAAAATCGCTTTATCTGCCATTGCCTTGGCGACCTTCTCTTACAAACAATGTGAGCTCTTGAGACCATCCTGAAAACCGGTATTAAGGCCTATAACATCGCCTTTTCTGCCAGCAGAATGTGGTCTGGGCGTTTTGTGTTTTCATTTACTCGCCAGGTTCCTCCAGTCCCCGCTCTCCTCGTCTCTACCTTCCTGCTTCCATCCTAGCGCTTTGAGGTGACCTTGGTGCTGCGTAGGGTGCTTTACAATGAACCAGCAAAACAGAACATGAGCTATAAGTACGGATCTAGGGTGTGACAAGACAGCCTTAAGGTATGCCCGGAAGATGAGCCTCTGGTAGAAACAGGGTAGAGTTTGTAGAGCGCTTCATAGAACCATTGATACCTGCTCAAGGCCATGACAAGGACAAGTCCAGTCCATGGGATGTGTTTCCCATGGTAGAAGCGAGCAATGGTCTTCAAAGTGACGCGTCCCTCACGCTGCATGTCCATCACATGCTCTGGCAAGCGGTGGTCTTCAGTGTGACGGGTCCCTCACGGGGCATGTCCATCAAATGCTCTGGCAAGCGATGGTCTTCGGTGTGGCGGGTCCCTCATGCGGCATGTCCATCCCACGCTCTGGCAAGCGGTGATCTTCAGTGTGGCGGGTCCCTCACGCGGCATGCCATCCCATGCTCTCGCAAGCGGTGGTCTTCAGTGTGGCGTGTCCCTCACGCGGCATTTCCATAACATGCTCTGGCAAGCCGTGGTCTTCAGTGTGGCGGCGGGTCCCTCACGCGGCATGTCCATCACATGCTCTGGCAAGCGGTGGTCTTCAGTGTGGCGGGTCCCTTACATATGTGGCGGGTCCCTCACATGGCATGTCCATCCCATGCTCTGGTAAGCAGTGGTCTTCAGTGTGCGGGTCCCTCACGCGGCATGTCCATCCCATGCTATGGTAAGCGGTGGTCTTCAGTGTGGCGGGTCCCTCACGCGGCATGTCCATCCCATGCTCTGGCAAGCGGTGGTCTTCAGTGTGGTGGATCCCTCACACGGCATGTTCATCCCTCGCTCTGGCAAGCAGTGGTCTTCAGTGTGGCGGGTCCCTCAGGTGGCATGTCCATCACATGCTCTGGCAAGCGGTAGTCTTCAGTGTTGCGGGTCCCTCACACGGCATGTCCATCACATGCTCTGGCGAGCAGTGGTATTCTGTGCGGCAAGTCCAGCCATGACCCTGCAGCTCACAGGGAGGTTTGTCCTTAGGGGCGACACCGCCGGTGTGTGAGTAGTGTGCGACCCCACCCCCATTTGTAACTTTAAAGCTCCCTTGAGCAGCGGGCTGACGAGCCTGGGATCCCGCACCTACGCGCCTGAGTGGTACTATACCTGGCAGATATTGGCAGCCATCGGCAACCCCAGTACACGGCCTATCCCTGCTGATGAGGGGTAATACCCCGAAACACGTGTCCAGGGATGGCGAAGACAGCGAAGATAGCAGAAGATCGAAAGATGATGCATCGCGAACACTTTACTACATTGACCAGAGTCCTTAGGGGCGACACCGCCGGTGTGTGAGTAGTGTGCGACCCCACCCCCATTTGTAACTTTAAAGCTCCCTTGAGCAGCGGGCTGACGAGCCTGGGATCCCGCACCTACGCGCCTGAGTGGTACTATACCTGGCAGATATTGGCAGCCATCGGCAACCCCAGTACACGGCCTATCCCTGCTGATGAGGGGTAATACCCCGAAACACGTGTCCAGGGATGGCGAAGACAGCGAAGATAGCAGAAGATCGAAAGATGATGCATCGCGAACACTTTACTACATTGACCAGAGTCCTTAGGGGCGACACCGCCGGTGTGTGAGTAGTGTGCGACCCCACCCCCATTTGCATTTCCATAACATGCTCTGGCAAGCCGTGGTCTTCAGTGTGGCGGCGGGTCCCTCACGCGGCATGTCCATCACATGCTCTGGCAAGCGGTGGTCTTCAGTGTGGCGGGTCCCTTACATATGTGGCGGGTCCCTCACATGGCATGTCCATCCCATGCTCTGGTAAGCAGTGGTCTTCAGTGTGCGGGTCCCTCACGCGGCATGTCTATCCCATGCTATGGTAAGCGGTGGTCTTCAGTGTGGCGGATCCCTCACGCGGCATGTTCATCCCTCGCTCTGGCAAGCAGTGGTCTTCAGTGTGGCGGGTCCCTCACGCGGCATGTCCATCACATGCTCTGGCAAGCGGTAGTCTTCAGTGTTGCGGGTCCCTCACACAGCATGTCCATCACATGCTCTGGCAAGCGGTAGTCTTCAGTGTGGCGGGTCCCTCACACGGCATGTCCATCACATGCTCTGGCGAGCAGTGGTATTCTGTGCGGCAAGTCCAGCCATGACCCTGCAGCTCACAGGGAGGTTTGTCCTATGCTCTGGCAAGCAGTGGTTTTCAGGAGGGCAAGTGCCAGGCATGACTTTACAGATCATAAAAAAGTGTGCCCCCTGATCCGGAAGCAATCGTCTTCTGCATGAATCGGAGGATCAGTGCAGCTGTCCCACATTGGGGACGTACACTATCATGAACGGATTTACAGTAGGTCAGCTTTGAATATGAACATTGATGAAGTTGGGCAAAATTCAGATCCGTGGACAAATATCTGTGTATTTACCTAACTGAATCCAAATAGTTGAAGTTTGCGTTTCCCTAATTCAGGTCAAGGTAAGACGCAACTCCTTCAAAACTTACTTCAAATTTCAAAAACTGAAATCAAAATGGTGATAACTTGTAGTTTTTTGGCTTCTCTATGTGAGCGGTGCTGAAGGCACCCAGAGGGATAAAAGGAAACATGAAGCAACAATTTATAAGAGCTTTCCCATTTCTTGGATGTACTTTATTTTAATTGCCTTCCAATGTGATGGCGTGTGATCCACAGCAGTTTTGTGGTGCTGATGATAGCAAGAACAGCAAATTTAGAGAAATGGGTCCCTTTCATATAAGGTGCATAATCCATTTTGTTATCAAATCCTGTAATGATAGGGGTCAGCTGCTCTCTGCAAGGTCCTGTTTCTATTTAAGAGTGGGGAAGGTGGATTACGGAAGAGATGGGGAGGCCTCTTTGCAGAAACTGGTCTTCAGTTCTTAGATCTGGCAGTAGCCAAGACATTTAGATTTTTCAAAAAATAGCATGTATAATATACTTTCCTATAGGGGCTCTCAACCAGCCATCTTCATCCATTGATCTGTTGTTGTGTCATTCACATTTTTCATCCAGGCTGTACAGCATACAGCTTGAGGTAGCGGGTCAGCCCACTTCAGCCATTGGTAAACTTTAACGTGAGTGAGACCATTCTTCCCTTTCACAAGGAGCACATCCACACGTAAAGAAATTCCCTTAAGTGTCAGGTACTACTACAGCAAAGTGTGCTCTTTGAAACCCCCAAAAATATTTTTGACTCTAGCCAATATTTTTTTAGGTTGAGGGAACAGCAGCTTCCCCAACATTAATGTTTTGCAAAAGTCATGAAAAACTAAAACAAGCAGTGACAAAGACAAATGGCTGGTGGCTAACAAGGTACCTATTGGCTTTGCCAATGTTTGTCTCCTGAATGCTGACAGGTTTGATTGCTTCCTCAGCGTGTTCCAGTGCTGGGCTCCCATCACTGCATTGTACGAGCAGGGTGGTCTTAAGCTGCGCCTGAGTTTGTAGTTGAAGAACAGACAGTAAATATTTTAGCCATAGCTGGCTGCTGTTTCTAATGATGGTGCAGTAAGGTCTGCACTCTATCCTCTGTACCACTGTGAGTCAGTGCAGAGCTGGGCTGCGCGGGACAGAGAAGGGATGGGTTGTCTGGCTCAGTCTGAGTGTGTGTGAATTTGCTTCTTTTGGTTTTGTCAGCACAGTTTTGCAGCCACTGGTGTAGTATTTGCAGAAGTGATTATGGGGAACCCTGGTACCCTGCTGAGGGGCCTCGGGTGGGGCAGAATCCAGGTGCCTGGAAACAAGATATCTAAAAACAAGGCACATACCAACGCCTGGGAACCCCTACTTATTGCTATTAGGTTTCAAACCCATTATTAAAGGCAATGACATCACAACTAGGCCTAGGCGGTAAATTCCGCTTCGCTTACGGAATTTGGGTAATTCCGCGTTCCGCGGAGAACGCAAAATCGCCCAAAATTCTGCATTCCAAGACTTCGCGAAATTTTTTGCTTGTTCGCGTTCTCAAAATGCACATTCGCGAGATATATCCCCGCGAGCATGCAAATAGCGATTGCGAACAGGAAAAAAGCATCACGAACAAGCAATTCCGCGTGTTTGCGGAATTTCTGCGTGTTTGCGGGGATTTTTTACCGTTTCGTGAAAATTCTGCCCACCCCTAATCACGACCATGAATTATGGATCATCATTGACGTGAAGCCCAAAAACAGCTCATGTCCTTAATGTGATCTAATATTAAACTATGGATAACAGGGGCATTAAGGCCTTTAATCTTTTGAGTTATTTACCAGGTCACCAGTACAGAAGGGAGTCACAGAGCTCTTTTCCACCCCTAATTCTGACTTGCATCTTAATTGCACAGGCAACTTGAATGTGATTCACAAATGTAGAGCATTTATGTTACCTTAGTTCTGGAGTGCATCCTTAGAATGGGCACTTTAAAAAAATGTTTGCACTATGTACGGTCTGATTGCATATTACTAAAATATATATTTAGAAAGCATTTGTTTTATTGTGAACACTAAATGTTTCGCACATTTTCGGCACTTTATCTTATACTTTGTGCAACACCATTTTTAAGTAATGAGTTGCATATTCACAGTGCTTTCCGTCACTAACGAGGACCGTGTAGCAGTATACATGTGCAAATTCACTATTTCAAACTGTGCCAACCAGGATTCAAAACTAGGACTCCCTGGTTACATGCTCACAGACTTCTGCAGTAATCACAGTAACTAGCCGCCATGTCATTGCATAAAAGAAAATATTCCCCACTGATTAGTTACACTTGCAGTTAGTTTTCACTCTAGATGTTTGTGTTATTTCATATGGAATTATGGGAAAGTGAAAAAACAACAATGAAGTTATAGAATATTTTGTTCGTTTTTAGCCACACCTTTGACCCCCACCCTTATTGCACTCAGGATCACAGTCCCAATACTTTTGTGTACTTCAGCCACTGCTTATGCGTAAAATACAAGCGTAAGAACAGCGTACACATGGCGTAAATGTGTTCCTTCGCAAGTGTGACGTGGGGTGTTTTCTCAGCACCTCAATGAGTTACTTGCACGTCATCCATGTTTACGTGCGTGCAGTGGTGTAGTTTGAGGGCAACGAGCCCTACTGTAAAGAATGAAAACACCCCCATTGGTAGGGTATTAAAAAGTCTTATGACGTTGGAGCAGTGGAGCTTACGGGCCGTTATGCCCCAGTGCCACTGCACCTGCTGCAGTAACGATATGTGCACCCTTGCACGTGTGAAAAGACTCAATACCTGCTTAAGGCATCAATCCAAGGTCTATAGCTCCAGGTACCACCATGCATGAGTGTGTCTACTGCTCCAGGTACCTCCATGTGTGTGTGTTTACTGCTCCAGGTACCTCCATGTGTGAGTGTGTGTACTGCTCCAGGTACCTCCATGTGTATGTGTACAGCTTTATGTACAACCTTGTATGAGTATGTGTACACCTTCAGGTATCTCTAGGTGTGTGTATGTGTACAGCTCCAAGTAACTCCATGTGTGAGTATGTAAAAGTCCAGGTATCTCCAGTTGTGTGTATGTACAGATCCAGATACCTCCATGTGTGAGTATGTGTACAGATTTAGGTACCTGCATGTGTGAGTATGTACAACTCCAGCTATCTCCATCTGTGTGTGTGTGTACAACTCCAGGCACCTCTATGGGTATGTGGACAGCTGCAGGTACTTCCATGTCTGTGTATGTGCAGCTTCATGTACCTCCATGGCTGAGTATGTGTACAGCTCCAGGCACCTCCATGTGCGAGTAGGTGTACAGATACAGGTATCTCTATATGTGATTCAGATGTGTGTGTGTGTGTGTACAGCTCCAAGTGTATGTGTACAGCTCCAAGTACCTCCAAGTGTATGTTTACAGCTCCACACACCCCCATATGTGAGTATGCATACAGCTCCATGTACCTCCATGTGTGATTATGTATATAGTTCCGGGTACCTCCATGTGCGTGTATGTGCACACCTCCAAGTATGAGTATGTCGATAGCTCCAGGTACCTCCAAGTGTGAGTATGTCTATAGTTCTAGGTACCTTCATGTGCGAGTATGTGCACACCTCCAAGTATGAGTATGTTGATAGCTCCAGGTACCTCGAAGTGTGAGTATGTCGATAGCTCCAGGCACCTCCAAGCGTGAGTATGTGCGCACCTCCAAGTGTGAGTATGTCTATAGCTGCAGGTACCTTCATGTGTGAGTATGTGCGCACCTCCAAGTGTGAGTATGTCTATAGTTCCAGGTACCTTCATGTGCGAGTATGTGCGCACCTCCAAGTGTGAGTATGTCTATAGCTCCAGGTACCTTCATGTGCGAGTATGTGCGCACCTCCAAGTGTGAGTATGTCTATAGCTCCAGGTACCTTCATGTGCGAGTATGTGCGCACTTCCAAGTGTGAGTATGTCTATAGTTCCAGGTACCTTCATGTGCGAGTATGTGCGCACTTCCAAGTGTGAGTATGTTTATAGTTCCAGGTACCTCCGTGTGCGAGGATGTGCGCACCTCCAAGCGTCCGTATGTCAATAGCTCCAGGTACCTTCATGTGCGAGTATGTGCGCACCTCCAAGTGTGAGTATGTCAATAGCTCCAGGTACCTTCATGTGCGAGTATGTGCGCACCTCCAAGTGTGAGTATGTCTATAGCTCCAGGTACCTTCATGTGCGAGTATGTGCGCACCTCCAAGTGTGAGTATGTCTATAGCTCCAGGTACCTTCATGTGCGAGTATGTGCGCACTTCCAAGTGTGAGTATGTCTATAGTTCCAGGTACCTTCATGTGCGAGTATGTGCGCACTTCCAAGTGTGAGTATGTTTATAGTTCCAGGTACCTCCGTGTGCGAGGATGTGCGCACCTCCAAGCGTCCGTATGTCAATAGCTCCAGGTACCTTCATGTGCGAGTATGTGCGCACCTCCAAGTGTGAGTATGTCAATAGCTCCAGGTACCTTCATGTGCGAGTATGTGCGCACCTCCAAGTGTGAGTATGTCTATAGCTGCAGGTACCTTCATGTGCAAGTATGTGCACACCTCCAAGTGTGAGTATGTCTATAGTTCCAGGTACCTCCATGTGCGAGGATGTGCACACCTCCAAGTGTGAGTATGTTTATAGTTCCAGGTACCTCCATGTGCGAGGATGTGCACACCTCCAAGTGTGAGTATGTATACCACCATGCAGGAGCATGTGCGCAGCTCCGGTTCCCTATCTGGGAACATGTTTGCAGCTCACAGTTTCTCCTCTTATGAGTGTGTGCAGAGCAAGGTACCTCAGACTGTGAGTATAGGAGTGGCTTAAATGTCTTCTGTCTGGGACTGTGGGTACATCTCAATGTACCTGCCTCTGGAGTATCAGTGGATCTCAGAGTATCTCTGCCTAGGGGTATGTGTACAGATCAAGTGTGAGTACAGCTGCAGCCGAAACACTTCCCTCTTGGGGGAGGGGAGGGGTGAAGTGCCTAATAATTCCACCTTAGAGTATGCCAGCAGACCAGAGTGCATCTACCTGGGAGTATGGGCGCATCCCATGTACCTCTGCTTTGAGGCACAGGTGCAGTGCAAAGAGCCCCACCTTGAAGTACGGATGCAGTTTTAAGTGTCTTCGACAAGAAGTAGGGTACAGCTCCTAGCACCTCGGTCTGTGTGGATGAAACTCCAAGTTGCTCTTCACTTGGAGTATGGGCACAGCTCAAGGTACCACAGTAGAAACACGGATGCAGCTCGGTGTATGGGTGCACTCAGAGTATCTTTCCCTGGAAGTATGGGTGTAGCTCTGAGTATCTTTCCCTAGGAGTATGGCTACAGCAAGGAGTAAAGGTGCACTCAAAGTAACTCTCCCTGGGAGTATGTGTGCAGCTCAAGGTGCTACCCTAGAAGTATGGGTGCATCTCGCAGTACCAGTCCCTGGGAGTAAGGATACAGCTCAAGGTACCATCCCTAGAAGTATGGGTGCACTCGGAGTAATAGTCCAAGGAAAGATGAGTGCAGCCCTGGAAGTATTGATACACTCTGAGTAACACTCCTTGGGAGTAAGGATGCAGTTCAAGGTGCTACCCTAGAAGTATGGGTATACTCTGATTAATAGTCCATGGAAGGATGAGTGCAGCCCTAGAAGTATTGATGCACTCGAAGTAACAGTCCTTGGGAATATGGGTGCAGCTCAAGGTGCTACCCTAGAAGTATGGGTGCCCTCTGAGTTATACTCCCTGGAAGTAAGGGTGCAGCTCAAGGTACCATCCCTAGAAGTATGGGTGCATCTCGCAGTAACAGACCCTGGGAGTAAGGATACAGCTCAAGGCACCACCCTTGAAGTATGGGTTCATCTCGCAGTAACAGTCCCTGGGAGTAAGGATACAGCTCAAGGCAACACCCTTGAAGTATGGGTTCATCTCGCAGTAACAGTCCCTGGGAGTAAGGATACAGCTCAAGGCACCACCCTTGAAGTATGGGTTCATCTCGCAGTAACAGTCCCTGGGAGTAAGGATACAGCTCAAGGTACCACCCTTGAAGTATGGGTATGCCCAGAGTAATAGTCCAGGGAAGGATGAGTTCTGCCCTAGAAGTACTGATGCACTCTGAGTAACAGTCCTTGGGAAAATGGGTGCAGCTCAAGGTGCTACCCTTGAAGTATGGGTGCACTTGGAGTTATACTCCCTGGAAGTACGGGGGCAGCTCAAGGCACCACCCCTAGAAGTATGGGTGCATCTCGAAGTTATACTCCCTGGAAGTCAGGGTGCAGCTCCATGTACCATCCCTA
The DNA here is from genome assembly GCF_964261635.1 of Lissotriton helveticus. NCBI lineage: Eukaryota > Metazoa > Chordata > Amphibia > Caudata > Salamandridae > Lissotriton > Lissotriton helveticus. The sequence goes on from NC_136065.1 coordinate 1,794,656,555, forward strand.
GAAGTGTGGGTGCATCTTGCAGAAACAGTCCCTGGGAGTAAGGATACAGCTCAAGGTACCACCCTTGAAGTATGGGTGCACTTGGAGCTAAACTCCCTGGAAGTAAGGGTACAGCTCAAGATACCTCCCTAGAAGTATGGGTGCGCTCGGAGTTATACTCCCTAGAAGTAAGGGTGCAGCTCCAGGTACCATCCCTAGAAGTGTGGGTGCGCTCGGAGTTATACTCCCTGGAAGTAAGGGTGCAGCTCCAGGTACCATCCCTAGAAGTGTGGGTGCATCTCGGAGTAATTTTCACTGGGTAAGGATGCAGCTCATGTTACCACTCCTAGAAGTAAGGGTGCAGCTCAAGGTACCACTCCTAGAAGTATGGGTGCGCTCAGAGTTATACTCTCTGGAAGTAAGGGTGCAGCTCCAGGTACCATCCCTAGAAGTATGGGTGCACTCGGAGTTATACTCCCTGGAAGTAAAGGTACAGCTCAAGGTACCACCCTTGAAGTATGGGTGCACTTGGAGCTAAGCTCCCTGGAAGTAAGGGTGCAGCTCAAGGTACCACCCCTAGAAGTATGGGTGCACTCGGAGTTATACTCCCTGGGAGTAAGGGTGCAGCTCAAGGTACCACCCCTTGAAGTATGGGTGCACTCGGAGTTATACTCCCTGGAAGTAAGGGTGCAGCTCAAGGTACCACCCTTGAAGTATGGGTGCACTCGGAGTTATACTCCCTGGAAGTAAGGGTGCAGCTCAAGGTACCACCCTTGAAGTATGGGTGCACTAGGAGTTATACTCCCTGGAAGTAAGGGTGCAGCTCAAGGTACCACTCCTAGAAGTATGGGTGCACTCTGAGTTATACTCCCTGGAAGTAAGGGTGCAACTCAGGGTACCATCCCTAGAAGTGTGGGTGCACTCGGAGTTATACTCCCTGGAAGTAAGGGTGCAGCTCAAGGTACCACCCTTGAAGTATGGGTGCACTAGGAGTTATACTCCCTGGAAGTAAGGGTGCAGCTCAAGGTACCACCCTTGAAGTATGGGTGCACTTGGAGCTAAACTCCCTGGAAGTAAGGGTTCAGCTCAAGATACCTCCCTAGAAGTGTGGGTGCACTCGGAGTAACTTTCACTGGGAGTAAGGGTGCAGCTCAAGGTACCGCTATAAGAGTAATGGTGCCGCTCAAGGTAACACGCTGTGAGTATGTGTGCACTCGATCTAACTCTCCCTGGGATTGTTCCTGCAGCTCTGAGTACCACTCAGAGTACCTCTGTCGTCCAGGGCCTCTATCTGGAAGAATGAGTACCGCTGCAGGCACTGAATGCAGCTCCGAGTACCTCTTCCCATGAACCTCCGGCTGGGAGTGTGCCTACAGCTCAGAGTAGGGGTTCAGCTCCCCACACCTCCTCTGAGAGTAGGGGCGAATAGCCTATAATAGAGGTTCAGCCCAGGTCACGCCTGCCTGGGGCTCTGCGCCTATACTCAGCGGGCCGCCTGCACTCTTTATTTAAGCCACGAGTTACCTTTTATTTTTAATTTTAGAGCAACACTTTTACTTTATCCGCGCGACCATGTGTGCAGACGGCGATGCACTAGCATTACAAAAAGTAATAACAATATTAAAATAAATAATTAGAAAAAGTGGCAAGCATCGGATGGTAATCATTCATAAAGTGATTTTATATAGCGCCTAAAAAAGGTAGCTAACCGTTGTTATGAGAGACATCACTCAGTATTATCCAACTCTGGTTTTTATGTAATATCCTCGGAGAGTTGAAAGGATACATTCGCCTACATGCTGGCTACTATGAACAGATCTCTACATCTGGCACCCTGCTCCACTGAGCTGTCTTTTCACAATGTACCACGTTTTTATTTGATCTATTGTTGCTAATTATCAGATAAAATAATAATAGCACCCACGCGTGTGCGTGCCTTCTCCGTGGCGCTGCCTCGTGTTTCATTTACTAAATAGCCCATCTATACATTACATGTGTGCCCCCAGTCAGCCCCTGGGGCGTCCACACCCACCCTACCTGCTCCAGTCTCTATTCCCAGCCGCAGAACATGCCGAACGCGCCCGCACCCTCGCACCTCAAACATTCAAATTCGAACGCACTATTGATTTCACGTCGACAAGAAGAGCGAACCGACAACCCCGGCCTGTCCCGCCAAATGTGTTTCACTTCTGAATTCACGGTTGTCAAATATGAGAACGAACAGCGGGGTAAAGGGATGAAACGAAAATGCTATACTATTATCCCTACAGTGGGGAAGGGGAAATGTTCGCGAATTAGAGCAAAATAATAACACGGACCATCACTAGAAAACACTAGAGGTAAACACACTAACTACCGATAAAAAAACATATTCACTCGGTGGAGGAAGTGAAGGGACCGCCTTAAGACAGAAAGATAAAATCTGAAGAACACGGCCGGGTGTGCATGAAATTAATAACAAAAAGAAGAGAGAAGGTTTCGCACGAACTAAAACAATACAAGTAAAAAATGGACAAAAACGAAACAGAATATGAACCGAGAGACCGGCTGGACATGCAAAGTTTGAAAGAAAAAAAGGAGAAGCAAATAATCCAAAATTAGAACAAAAGAAAGAGAGCAAATAAAACCATATGAACAAAAAAGAAGCAACATACCAAAATATGAGCAATAGAAAGGGAGCCAAATAGGGTGGATGGGTTTAGGAAAAACACGGAACAGAGAAAGAAAATTGAGAGGAAAATAAATAGTATGAGAGACAACAATTGGAGGTCAAGAAATTATAGCAATGATAAACGAAAAAGGGAAGATGTAAAAAGCCCAAAAGCAAAAAGGAACAAAAAAAGTTCTACGAAGGGGGATGCATGGTCTACGATAACACAGGCTGATGAAAGTGAATCAAGCACTGAAAATAAAGTAAAAAGCAAACAATGGAAACGCAATTTTCCGAGAAAAAGCGGGAAAGGAATTTGAACGCAAAGGTGGAAGGGAAACATTAAACAAATGAAAACATAGCAGACAGAAAACACAAGGAAGAATTGACTCGGAAGCAGAGCAAATGTAAATGTCTCGGGACCGCGCTATTAATTTAGCTTAAGCAAAGCTAACAACAGCAGGAGATTAAATGGTGTAAAATACTAAGAAAGGCGTGAGATAATTTCAGGGGTGGGGGAGCATTTTGCACCTCTTTCGGGTCTGCCAGAGTCATGTGTGCCATTCAGCCAGGGCGGGAACATAAGCCACGCGCCTATTAGTTTTAGGAACGTATAGATTTATCTTTAACAGTGTAAAACGGAGCTCAGAAATCCGTGCGAGCGCAGGGATGTGGGCTAAAAGTCCATCCCCGGCTGACGGTGCCACCCGCCACGGGGTAACTTAGCAGGTATAACCTAACACTGGCACCTTTTATTTTTTACATTAGAAATATGCAAATTGTTAGATTTGGAACTGCATATACGTAACTTGTTAACGTGCACAGTCTTTCTTGTGTACCTTTGTAACTGTATATATGTAACTTGCTAGTGTATCTTGTGTTCCTTATGTAACTTACCTGGTTCTTTTGTAAAGCGCTCGGACACCTTTGGGTAAAGTTCGCGCTATATAAACCTGCATTGAATAAATACCAGTGGCAGGGGGCCTGGGCGGGGCTTAGTGATGTCCTTGGGGCTGAGACAGCCAGCTCCAAGAGACAGCCCGGCGGTACCAGGGATGCATCAGGTGTGTTCTGATAGGTGTGAGCGCACTGTGTTCTCTTGGGACTGGAAACAATGCCGCGGAGGGGGGAGGCGAGAGCTCGGGGAGCACGCAGGGTTCGAGAGAATGTGGCGTCCAGAGGGGTCTTTTTGGTCGTCGGGGATAAGAGGGAGTGTCCGTGGTAGAGAGCGGGTGATAGACACCGATAATGGATGGGGGAGAGGGAATGTCTGTGATAGAGGGGGCGGTCGGTGGTAGTCCGAGTCGGTGGCTGACAGGGAGAGTGCCCCGGCAGGCAGACAGGAGGCGTGTCCGCGGCGGACAGGGCGGACTATCCGGGGAAGCAGACACGCCCTGTCCATGACAGAGGAGCGTGTTCAGGACAGAGCGTGCGTCCGCCGCCACGGTGCCAGGGACAGCGCCCCTGGAAGGGAGGTGCGTGTAGGGGCGGACAGGGATCGTGTCCGGGGCAAAGTGTGTCTTTGTTTTTCTTGTAACCTGCACATGTCACTTTTTCCCCTTGTGATGCACCGTTTGCTACCTCATGTATTTTGTTTGCTCACAATTGTCACTTTTGCCTCATGTAACTTAATGTCTGCTTTTGTAATTTGTTCACTTGTAATTTTCTCCTCATGTATCATTACTGTTCCTATTGTGAAGCGCTCTGACGCCTTCGGGTAAAGTCCGCGCTATATAAAAACGCATAAATAAAATAAAAATCGATAATGGTAGACAGGGAGAGTGTGTCTGGGGGGAGAAGGGAAGTGAGAGGGTCCGTGGGGGGGGAGGGGAATGGAGCGAGAGGGTCTGCGGTGGAGACTGGATCCATGCAGAGAGTGTTTCTGTAATCGACAGTGAGAGGCTCCGGGGTAGAGAGTGAGTGAGAGGCTGGTGACGTGTGTTCGTGGTAGAGAGGTAGTGAGAGAGTTCGTGGCGAAGAGTGTGTCCTTGGTGGAGATGGAGTGAGAGGGTCCAGGTGAAGAGCAGGGCCGGCTTTAAGGCAGTGTGACCGGTGCGGCCGCCCTGGGCGCGAACCTCGGGAGGGGCGCTGTGTTTAGCAACAACTTGTGAGGGAAGAGATGAGGGTGGGAGACTGTCATGGGGTGTGAGGGAGCCAAAAATGATTGTCGCACAGGGCGCCACCAGCGCTAAAGCCGGCCCTGGTGGAGTGTGTCCATGGATAGTAGTCCGGGCAGGCAGAGCGCTCCAAATAGGAAGAGAGCGCCCTATGCAGGGTGATCTAGGCCGGAAGGGGGCGCTCTCGGGACACATCGAAGAGCCTGGGTCGTCAGCGTGCCCGCGCTCGTGGGGGGGGAGGCCATGAAGCAGGGCGCCTGTACCTCGGGGAGGGCACGAGGTACCCAAAATTGACCCGGCCACAGAGCGAGCCCCTGGATGAAGGAAGCACTGTCCGGGGCGGGTCGCCTCAGAAGAGTGTGTTCAGGACCGCGGGCATCCCCTATAGCAACACCCGGACACTCATATGCAAAGATTATCATAGGGAGCTTCGTATGGGACCAACGCCTGTGTATGTCACGCCTGTCACACAGGTGTTGGTCCCATACGAGGCGAGTCCCCTCTAAAAGGAGTGTTGTAAGGGAAAGAGTGGGCCCCACACAGCGAAGGGCCCCACTGCGTAAACACACTCCTCTAAATGCAAGTCGGGTTCACCAGATACATGCACCGCCCCACGTAAGAAGCCTTCATAAAGGGCCGGCGTTTTACATGTGCTAACTGTGGCCAGGCCCAGGGCGCCAACATCCAGAGGGGCGCTGGAGCTCCCTGCACTAGTCTTCCTGTACCTGGGCCCAAAGGTGCAGGCTGCAGGCGCCCTGGCTGCTTTTTTCATGACGTCCTCAATGTAGCCCACCTCCTTCCTACTGCCCCACATTTTCCATGTATAGACAATTAAAGAGGACGAGCGGTAGGGGGCGCCAAATTTGGTTTCGCCTAGGACACTCTAGTTAAAGGCCGGCCCTGCCTTCATATATGCACACACACACATATATATATATATATATATATATATATATATATATATATATTTTTTTTTTTTTTTTTTTTTTTTTTTCCACCAGGAAGTCGAGATCCTGCCGTATATACTATCTGCTCTCGGCAGTCCGTTCTGTCCCCACTATATGAATATAAACTATATGGTATATTGTCCGCCACGTGCCACACGTTATACGTATCCGTGCTCTGTGTGTGAAGGAGACAGGGCACATGTGCATAAGTTCCCTATATGCATTCCCTGCCAGCTGCATTCCCTTACCGTGGCACATGTGAGGTGTTATCATAAAAGCAGCGCGTATCCCAGATGTGCAGGGCTGCGCGCAGGTATATGCAGAAAACAGGGCACCTCTGCCCTGCAGGTCGTCGCCCCCTGTACAGCACATTCAGTATTCTGCACCTATATGTAAACTGTGCGCTGAAGTCTTTGCTGCCACCTATATACTGATGGGTTCTTTCTAAGCGCTTGAAATACTTCATCCCCACACAGAATAGAACGTCTGTGCCTGCCCCCCATCCTGGGCCACACTTTCCATCTCTCCTGCACCCATTTAGCGCTTAGGTGCTATAGAGCGCTATCGAAATAGCCAACACAACATAACGCGGATAATAACTTCCAATGCAGACCTCCCCCCTTGTCCCTTGCTGATAGCCCTACCAAACTGCTCCCTTCCCAGAGACTTCCTCATACAGAGATAAGTCCGCACTCAACGGTAGCCACGCCCACAATGGCAATGTGCAGATGTCGACCTTACCCTATATCCAGATCCTGCCCCCGTGTTAATAACCCAATGTGTCCCCTGTATTCTGGTATGTCCCATACGGCGACAACCGGCCTGTCCTTATATGCAGGTCGTGTGCAGAAACTGACGTGTCCCCTGCCTCTTGTGTGTAGAAGAACTTCATGTGTCCCCTATATAAGGGTCGCGTCTCATGTGTGCAGAGACTGACGCATCCCTGTACCCTGTTTGCAGATATCCAGGACCTCTGTCTATACAGGGATGCGTCCCCTGTATCGGATTCTGCCCCATGCGTGCAGATATGGTCGCGCCCCATAAACCCGTGACCACCTTATATGCCCCCTGCATCAAGGACCCGCCCTTGTGTCTCGACTTTCATGCGTCCTCTATACAAGGTTCCCGTGTGTAGAAACTGGTGCGTGTCCTACACAAAAGGCATGTCCCTTGTGTTCACATGTGGCCGTCTCCCCTTTAGCCATGCATAACTGTTGCGTCCCCTATGCCAGGTTCCCGTTCCGCGTGCGCGGACTTCGATGTGGCCCAAATACCCTATGTCCATGTGTAGAGACGGGTGTGTGCCCTATAGCAGCCCTGTCCCCTGTGTGCACATACTGAAGTGTCCCTTCTAGCCATGTATAACTCCTGTGTCCCCTGTACCGGGTACTGTACCCTGTGTGCAGATACTGAAGTGTCCCCCTCTTGTGTCCCCTGGCTGTATCGGGCACTGTCCCCTCCAGCCTAGTGTAACTCTTGTGTCCCCTGTACCCTGTGTGCAGATACTGAAGTGTCCCCTCTAGCCATGTATAACTCTTGTGTCCCCTGTACTGGGTACTGTACCCTGGGTGCAGATACTGAAGTGTCCCCCTCTTGTGTCCCATGGCTGTACCAGGCACTGTCCCCCCAGCCTAGTGTAACTCTTGTGTTCCCTGTACCGGGTACTTTCCCCTGTGTGCAGACACTGAGGTGTCCCCATCTTGTGTGCAGATTCTGAAGTGTCCCCTCCAGTCGTGTGTGCCTGTGTTACACGTATTGAGGTGCTAAGGTTCCGCCACAAGTTTGCAGACTTCAGTCCGCCCCATATCATGGTCCGGTGTGCAGAACGGAGTGTGTCCGGTGTCCCCTGTCCCCAGGCCCGGCAGCGGGCAGGTGCTCACCCGAAGTACGCGGCCCCCGGCTCCAGCAGCAGCAGCAGCAGCAGCAGCGCGGGCAGCAGCAGGCAGGCGTCCGGGGGGCAGCAGCGCATGGTGCCGGCTCTTCATCGCTCCGCTCCTCGCTGCAGCAGCAGAGCCGCTCGGTGTCCGGCCTCTGAGCAGCCGCCTCTCCGGACGCCCAGCATCCCCACCCGGCTCAGCCCCGCTCCGCAGCCGACACCCAGACCGCAGCTCATTGGCTGCCTTAGGCATATGCCCCGCTTCCTATTGGCTGCCTGCTCCCAGGGCCAGCCCTGCGAAGTAGGGTGTGGCGAGGGGGCGGGGCTTCAGCTCACCTGCAGTCGTCGGAGGCCCGGCCTCAGGTAAGCGAAGGCCCCCGGGCAGGGATTTTACTGGGCTGTAATTGAGCGGGGATGCAGCCTTCCACATCTGGCTTCACTCCTCCCAAATGTCATGTAAATATACTGCATTGCAGCCAGAAAGGCGTTTTAGACTCTTGTTTGTGAAAACATTAAGAATCCGCACGAGCAAGAGACGTATAAGGCTTAGGCAAAATGGGCAATTGCGCAGCCCCCCCCCCTCCCCCCTCACATTCCAAGGGGCCCCAGGTGGAACGAACTTTTCCTCTTTCCTACTTGTGTCTTTCTTTCTCGGCTTTAACCTATAATTCAATTCTGATTGGCATCATGGAGCTTCAGTGAGAAGAGAACAATGCGTAATAGAATTCATTTGTTCCTAACAGAAGCCTTCTAAATATTTCTTGCCCGGGACCCCCCAAATCCTTAAAGTGACACTTCGCACGAGCCAATTTTAAACAGCACCAGACTGTCTCTCTTTGAACCGGACGCCACTCTCTAGTACTCTGCTGGAGCAATAGCACTCTCCCTAAAGAAGTCCTTGGCGGACGAAAAGCGTTGGCTGCTGCACGATTGATGTGATTTTTAAGAAAAAAAGATGAATAAAGATTTACTGTAAGAAGATATTACTCTCACATCTGTTTATTGAGACCAAAAGATGACGTCGCTTGTAATTACACATTGGGTACACTAGACTGAAGTCTTACTATGTACATTCAACTAACTTTGATATTGAGTGCTGAACCACTGTTTTGTATGTTCATTTTGGAAATTAATTTCCTCCCAGAAGTGTAGAAGGGTCGCACGTTGGGCTTGTTGCACCATTGTGACTGTAATCTACTGTTTTTACTTTGTGCTGACGTGTGCAGGACTTGGGTGCCTTAATCCTTCATCTTTACTGTACGTTAAAGTGTTTTATTTAATATATAGAAGACCTGCTAGAAAAAAATCAAAAAACTTTGAAGGGCTCTTTTATTGTTTAGCCTCCATTTAAAGTCTCTCACGTTGAATGGGGTGCTGCATTCCCTCATTTTAGCTTCACTGTCCAAACCCAAACACCCTAAACCCGATGATGGCACACCCAGAACTCAGTACTGTGTTATGCCACTGAACTCTCGGCGGGTCTGCAGACAGCACTGTTTTCTAACAGCCCTCTCTTTAATGCTGGGGATGGACTTTGGCTTTTCTTCTGGAGTGGCTCTCGGGAGGAGGAAACTACGTAGCAAGTTCAATCTTTAACAAACTCAGACCCACGAGTTGGTTGGATTCTCCATTGGTGCTGTATGGAGAAAGGCTGACACACTCTCTCCTCCCTAAATCTATCTCAGTGCCCTGCATTATATCACTTACCTTCCATCTTTCTTTTAACACCACCTCCGGAACTTGGATTCAGTAAAAAAGTGTTCCTTTTTCTGTTCTCTGTTCTTCAAGAACAGGAAGTGTCATATTTTGATGACGGATCCCACACCAGTTTTACAACAATCCTTTTTCCAATCCATTATGGTTGAGTAAATTCTTGCATGTCACTTCCTCCTCCTTCTTTTCTCCCTTCCTGTTTTTCATCCATAAGGAGATGGAATCATCAGTACCATATGTCAGAAATGTTCTGGAAATTGTGCCGGTGGGTTTCTGCCTCCTGGTTACCTGCTCCTGGTTCCCCTTGTTATCCTGCTCTATTTCCTGTAACCCTGCTCATCTGGATCCAAATCTCATGTACTCTGGGCTTGGTTTTGTGAGTGCAACGTTTTGTTACAGTTCTCTACCTTGGAGAGCCTGTCGCACTAGAGTTTGCTTTTCCCTCCATCAGTGACCCTTCAAGGAATTCAAAGATGTTTCCATGTGTTAAACCACACAATGGCTACAGGAAGAAATTGCCCTTATTCCTGGCAGCTTCTACATGAGAGGAAGATGCAATCATTGCGTGCAGTTATTGACAGATTATGAAACCAATCCAATCCAATCCAAAAATTCTTTATTTCGGTCGTTTAGACCATAAAAGATGCAAACAAATACACAGTAAAAAGACTTAGCTGTTATAAAAACACTTTTCATACAGTTCATACGATTACTTCCCATAATAATCCAGGCATAAACGGGGGTTTAAAAACAGTTCATACCATTATCCACACATTAAGTGATTTTTTTTTCTTATCTGCCACATGGCCATTAGGAATTTAGCAACTGCAAACACAATATGAGGCAGAGTGCTGGTTTTCAGTATTCTATACGCATGCAGGTGGCTCCTAAATCCCAAGTTTCTACAAAGCGGCACCAGCCAGTATTTTCTGGGTCTATTATATGCAGGGCAGAAAAACATGAGGTGAATTTCATCTTCCTCGTGAATGTTACAGCATGGACAAGTTTTGTCATTACCCTTTAGCCATTTACAAGTGAAGGTTTTAATGGGCAAAGTGCCTAACCTTCATTGTATAAACAATTTTCTCGCTAAAATGGGAAAAATAAAATCCATAAAACTTTCAAATACATAGGAATTTTTGGATTCCAGGAAACGGTCAGTTAGAGTGCCGCTGTTTCGTGCAGACAACAGTGATGCTAGTCTTTTTTCCTTATAAGTTAGTACCAGTCTTTTGCGGGAAACCCTTCGGCAGCCTTGTTCAGGATCCTTCCACAACTCAGACAAATTCATGGAGTACAGTTCTTTTTTTACAAAAGCAAGCCAGGGGATCCTATCTCGTTGGTTCAGGTTCATGACATGGATAAGGTCTTGCCTATAGTGAACAAGTTCACTGGTAGACCAAAGCCTATGCCAGAATCTCAATGGCTTTGACTCAAGCTCCTCAGCAATAAAAGGGAGGCCCATGTCTAATCTTAGGGGCAGGAGCAGTGTGCCTCGAGGGAGGGCCAAAAGGCGTCTGAGGAAGTTATTTTCCACTCTTTCAAGTTCTTGCCCTGCTTTATACCCCCATAGTTCGCTCCCATAGGTTGCAGCCGCCTTAGCTTGGGTTTTGTACATTTCTACTGCGGGGCTAATAGGCTTGAAGGTTGAGGTGTTTACAACCTTCAAAATTGCGCCCGACAGTTGGGACAACTTGAGCCGAGATCTTACTATCTGGGGGTCCCAAGATAAATTTTCATGTAGTGTTATCCCCAAATACAAAAAAGTTGATACCCTCTCAAGGCTGGCTAAACCCAATGTAGGGTTAGGTCTGGTTTTAGGGGATGGATTAAATATCATGAATTTGGTCTTCTCTGTATTGATCTCTAGACCATGTTGTCTACAGAAAAGGCCAAATCCATCTAAAATCCGTTGAATCCCCATCGGGGATTTGGAAAGCAGGAGGGTGTCGTCGGCAAACATGACAGCCGGCACCCTCCTGCCTGCCAGGCAAGGGGCGTCATTGTCCCTAACATTGTCTAGATGGGATATGACACTGTTAACAAAGAGGCAAAACAGGGTCAGCGCCAAAACGCAACCCAGCTTCACCCCCCTGAGGACAGGAAACCTTGATGACAGGGCACCATCCCTCCCACACCTAACCTGCGCATAATTACTGTCATGGAGCCTGATTATGGCATGTAATAATTGGGTGGGTACCCCCATCTTCTTCAGGACCTCCCACAGTTTCTTACGTGGCACCAGGTCGAAGGCTGACCTCAGGTCCATGAACACCATGTACAGCCTCCCACCCTCGATCCTCACCGTTTTCCAGTACAGCAAGACGAGGCGGAAGATCTGATCCATGGTGGACGTGTTTTTCCTGAAGCCAGCCTGGAGAGGACTCAGAATTTCGTTGGCCTCTATCCAATCTAAAAGGTGATCCAGGAGAAGGCGAGAGAATAACTTTTGGGGGACATCTATAAGACTGATCGGCCTGTAGTTGGCTGGGAGCAGAGGAGAACTCTTCTTGTAGATAGGCACAATCTCCGCCCCCAGCCAAGTACAGGGGATCTCCATGCCTCCTATGATAGCATTGAAAAGAATAAGGAGGTACGGGCCCCAGATCTCAGGGTGATGCCTAAAAAGGTCACCAGGTAGTCTGTCTAGACCCGGGGCCTTCCCCATCGCCAAACTCTCTATTGCACTGACCACCTCGCCAAGGGTAAATTCCAGACCGGCTACAGGGATCGGTGGGGCCTCAAGGGCCACATCGTTGGCTGATAAGATGGTGTCTTGATACAGATTGCCATAGTGGGCCTCCCAAACAGAGGAGGCAATGTTAGGCTCCACTGCCGCTTTGGCTTCTCCGGTACCAGTATTTACCAGAGACCAGAATTTTCTAGAGTCTTTTACCTCTAATGCATTAGAGAGGTCGTGCCATCGGTTCCAATCCCACTCCGACCTTGCCGTTGCCATGGCCGCCTTGTAATCCCGCCTAAGTCCAGCCACCTTAACCTTGTTTGAACCTGTTTTAATTGTGGCAATTAACTCGGTCTTAATCTTCTTGCAAGAGGAGTTATACCAAGAAGGGGTTCGAGTCTGCTTTCTACGTGTTACTGCCACTGGATACAAAACCTCAGCAAGACCTCCGACTAGTTGGGCATGAATTTGACCTAGTTTCTCGTTATAGTCTGGGGGTCTAGGTTGTTCGATTAATTCATCCACTTTTTTAAACCTGGGGAGTGCTATTTCATAAATTTTGTTTATGCTACCTTCTACATTTAACAGCTTCCCCCATTTTACCCTGTGTCTATTTGAGGTGAGGACCAGGTTCCCTGGGTCATCACTAGGGTTAAAGACTGATGACCCGGCGACAGGTGCAGGATGTTGCATCTCCAGTAGGAGCGCGTTGTGGTCACTATCTGTTCTAGTTACCACCCTGAAGTCCTGGACTTTAGACCACATGCCAATATCTATGAAAATATAATCCAGCCTCGACTCATGGTCCTTCCTATTGAAGGTACACAATGAGGGGCTGTCGGACAAGGTGCGTTCATTACAGGCCCTTATAGCAAAGTTTAAGGTAAGGGACATGATTTGCACTGCGAGCGGGGACCAGGATTTAGGGTGGGGGGATGAACATGGTGGAACACCCCAAAAGTCATCCTCAGCAGTGAGGGCGCCCTCCTTTAATCCTTCTAAGGGTTCAAAGTGACAGTTAAAATCTCCGCCCATCACTATCTTGTAGTCACCTGACAATTGGCCCAAAAAGGATGATAGGTCTTCAAGAGTGGATGATTCCATTGCCACACCGACAGGGCGAGAATATACATTAATAATTGCCAGAGTTAATGGACCGGGCCACTTGAGCAGTACACACTGAATGTCCTGCGAAAACGTAGGTATATTTTCCGCATTGAATCCAATGTGACTAGCTACCCAAGTCGCCAAACCACCCGAAGGCCTCCCCTTACCACTCCACCTGGCCGGGATTTCAAAAATTTCATAACCCGTTCTACTCAGGGGTTCCCTAGCCCACGTCTCCTGGAAGAGACAGACATCACTGTTACCCACTAAGAGATCCCAGTCAGTTGTATGTATCTTATTTACAATGCCCGCCACATTCCAGGAGAGAACCTTCAAACATTGAATGCATGCCTTTGATCCTAACCCCTCAGGTATTTCTGGTGCACTATCCATGCATGGGTCGACATTTTCCAGGGCAGTTGGGGCAGCTGATGTTGGAATGGGAGCACACACGGATACAGTTATTGAATTAGTACCCGGTGTACTCTGGGGTAAAGTAGCTACTTGGCCCCTAAGGCTAGTGGGAATTGGACTACTCCATAAAGGGGGTTCCAGTTCCCGACTGGGGATCTCACTAGCACCTCTCGCCGTCCCCTGTCTTGCACATTCACTATCAAGGTTTTGGTTTACCTGTAGGGACACCTGTAGGGACACACCCTTTTGTGGTCAATCGACATAATCGAGACAGGAAAATCTATTTGGATGCATATAGTTAGCATAAGCAGGGAAGACATTGTGCTTGGGCCTGTATCGTGACCCATCCACTGCGAAGCCCACTCTTGTCCAGCCATCGTCCCTCCTCAAGGTTGGATTACGTACATTTGGGTAGAAGTATGAGAGGGGGACAACCTCAAGCCGTGAGGGGAACGGCCAGCGTGTCCAGCATCAGCGCTCCAGCCGTGAGGGAAACGGCCAGCGCTCCCACACCAACTCCCGGGGACTTCAATACCCAGGTGCCCCGGCGGCGGGAGTGACGCCGCACGAGCGCCCGGAGGCGCCTTAAAGCACGGAGCGTCCTGAGCTCCTCGGGGGACTCACCTACAAGCCGTGAGGGGAACGGCCAGCGTGTCCAGCATCAGCGCTCCAGCCGTGAGGGAAACGGCCAGCGCTCCCACACCAACTCCCGGGGACTTCAATACCCAGGTGCCCCGGCGGCGGGAGTGACGCCGCACGAGCGCCCGGAGGCGCCTTAAGGCACGGAGCGTCCTGAGCTCCTCGGGGGACTCACCTACAAGCCGTGAAGGGAACGGCCAGCGTGTCCAGCATCAGCGCTCCAGCCGTGAGGGAAACGGCTAGCGCTCCCACACCAACTCCCGAGGACTTCAATACCAAGGTGCCCCGGCGGCGGGAGTGACGCCGCACGAGCGCCCGGAGGCGCCTTAAGGCACGGAGCGTCCTGAGCTCCTTGGGGGACTCACCTACAAGCCGTGAGGGGAACGGCCAGCGTGTCCAGCATCAGCACTCCAGCCGTGAGGGAAACGGCCAGCGCTCCCACACCAACTCCCGGGGACTTCAATACCCAGGTGCCCCGGCGGCGGGAGTGACGCCGCACGAGTGCCCGGAGGCGCCTTAAGGCACGGAGCGTCCTGAGCTCCTCGAGGGACTCACCTACAAGCCGTGAGGGGAACGGCCAGCGTGTCCAGCATCAGCGCTCCAGCCGTGAGGGAAACGGCCAGCGCTCCCACACCAACTCCCGGGGACTTCAATACCCAGGTGCCCCGGCACCGGGAGTAAAGTAAAGTAAAGTCCGCGCACAATCACCCGTAAGGGTCTCTAGGCGCTGGGGGGCCGTCGGGAAGATTAAGCGAGCTATTGCCCAGAGTCACATGGTGCTGGGCTGACCTGCCGCCGGAGCCGGGGATCGAACCGTGGTCCCCAGATTCCAGCGTCAGTGACGCCGCACGAGCGCCGGGAGGCGCCTTAAGGCACGGAACGCCCCTCGCACCCGCGAGTCGCGCGCGGGAGAAGCCCGGGACAAGGGCAGGGCCGTCTGTGGCCGTCCGGGTACGACCAGGGACGGGACGGGCCACCTCCCTTGGCTGAATTTGTGAGTACGTGCCCAGTTTGGCCGGGCTAGAGGCTAATTGTGTATAAAACTTTGTTTGTGACTTCATAATTGCCCGTGACTTTTGAATTACCCCCAATATGTCTATCCAATCTACCCTCCCGGACAGCTACCTATTGAAAGTAGTCACTAGAATTAATAGCGATAGAAGGAAATCGTTAGGCAAATGTAACTTACCTGATCTCCCTCTGGTTTCATCATTGGATCCTAATAATGCGGATATAATGATTACCAACGATACTATCATAGCAGCTGAGACTGATAACATCTGTATTAATGTCGAATCCACTGAGGCTCCTGATGATCTTACTGTGGTGGAAGATATACTGAACCCATCTGAGACCCCTGAAGGCACCCCTCTACAGTCCACCAGAGCTACAAAATTTATGAGAGCATGTAGGAAAGTAGTTCCCAAACGGGGAAGCCATTCTGCTAGGAAAAAAAAGGATACTATACACAAGGAGATTATCGGGGATAATGGGGCATCATCTAAAGATAATTGTGTTTCCATTAATACTAACCAAATCGACCTGTTAGTGAGTACTATCGATGACAAATTGAAGTTGGCTGTGGAGCCTTTGTTAGTTAAAATTGATGATTTGTGGGCGGAAGTACTGAGACTGAGGGCCATGGTGGATCAGCATGTAGTTAATTTGGATAAATCCATACAAATTATTAAAGATACTACATGCCCTCACTCAGCTCCCAAACAAGATAAGGGACGACCACACCAGGTAAATAGTGCCCCTCCTGCTATTAATGTAGGGAAACAACCACCAAAAGAGACACCTGTATTGGCACGCCCATTATTACATGATACGGGCCGACCTTCGCAGGTACCGGCGGTTGCGTCAGTGTCTGGAGGTTTAAACTCTGATGTAAGAACACTACCAGTACCAAATAGAGACAAGACTGTGCCGGTGCCAGTTGTGTCAGCCACACCAGCCACACCAGCTGCCATGGGGGGGACTGATGGGGTACCTGTAAGGATATGTAGAAGACCAGTAGACCTTCCCCCTGAATGTGTACCCTATGTGGTGGTATTAACTAATGTCCCGGCTCTAACTCAGACTCCACATATCCAGGAGTCGGTGGATTCCTTAAAAAACAAAACAACTTCTTGGTTAAACCGCCATTGCGGTTATCCAGTTGTCTACTCTGATCAAATTATATCTATCAGAAGAGTCAATTGGATTGGTAATACCCGGAAGACTTGTGGGGGTGATTGTGTAATTATAAACTTTAAACACCCGCAACATGTTGCGACGATCTTGCTCAGAGCAGCTGCATTAACGTAGCCAGAGACAGATGTCGTCGCTAGACCATTGGGCTATTTCTATAACCATCTTAACAGGTTGCCTTCTGCTAATTGTAGGGAGGGGGCTAATAATAATAATTTTATTTTTTCATCTACTGGAAATAGACCTGTGTTATCCACCTTTAGCCCTGGTTTTTCTGATGGCAGACCCATTCTGCCTATGCACATGTTGCACCCTGCCCCCGGTGGGAACAGATTTATAACACACACCCCCAATTTTGTACCCACTTGTGATGGCATTTTTTCACCTGCTAATGGGATGGTCTATCAAGTCCCAATCCAGAATAGGTATCAGTCATTGAGTTTTTTGGACCAAAATGACTGACATCAGATGGGCCCTGGAAATGGGAGGGATGTAAACAGTAATTATAATGGAGGGTCAACTATGTCTGAAATCGAACTGGTTAATAATGTGACTATAGATTGTATGCCCGTAGGAGGAAAAGATGAGAATTTTAGGTATAACATTCAGCTTTCTAATTCAGATGAGAACATGTCCACATTTAGTGAAGGTCCGCCTAATGTTAGCCATCATAGGAAAAGTGAAACTTGCTATATCACCAGCTGGAATATTGCAGGCTTGACGGCCAAGGAGGATATTCTAGGATGGAAAGAATTTATTAGTTTATTTGATATCATTTGCCTACAGGAAACCTGGTGCAAAAATTTTAAGGGCAGTGATGGCTTTGTATCCTATGAACTTCCTGCCCTGGCATCGCCCTTTGGTAGAGCAAAAGGAGGGTTGTTGGTTTTGATATCAGTCAAGTTACCAATTTTGGTGAAAAAGCATGTAGTAGTGGGGGCTCACTCCCAAATTCTATGGCTAGCGCAAGAAGCGGGTAGAAATATACTTTTGATTAATTTTTATAATAATATATTTGATGGTACCAGGCACACAGTAATTAATGACTTAGAAAATGCACTAAGTCGTATTGTGAATAATTTTAATGGTGTTTATGAATTTATTTTTGTGGGGGATTTTAACGTTTCAGTTTGCCCCTTATCATCCCAGAAGCTATGTGGTGTCTATGATCGTTCAGGGGATGCTGACGTTCACTTTCCCCATAATTTGTATGGAGAAAGTTTGAATAGCTTTCTGATAGATCATGACATGGAAATTTTGGAAAATGGAAAGAATGACCTGGGAGAAAGTTTACCGACTTTCAAAGGGAGGGGGGCTAGTACTGTTATTGATTTTATGTGGATGTATGACGTTATAACGCATACTTTTACAACGCCTACCTTTACAACGAAATTTTTACAACGCAAAAACTATTACAACGCATACATTTACAACGCAAATTTTTACAAGGCATATACTTTTACAACGCATACCATTCCAACGTAAGTATTGGTAAGTATATTATTATTTTTTAATGTAATATAAGTAAAATTAATATAATTTAATTTAATTTAATTTCATGTAATTAATTTATTTTAAAATATTTTTTACCCTGTACCCCAAAAACCCAAAACTGACCCTGAACCCTAAAAATACCCCTTTATCCAAAAACCCAAAACTGACCCTGAACCCTAAAAATACCCCTTTACCCAAAAACCCAAAACTGACCCTGAACCCTAAAAATACCTTTTTACCCAAAAACCCAAAACTGACCCTGAGCCCTAAAAATACCCCTTTACCCAAAAACCCAAAACTGACCCTGAGCCCTAAAAATACCCCTTTACCCAAAAACCCAAAACTGACCCTGAACCCTAAAAATACCCCTTTACCCAAAAACCCAAAACTGACCCTGAACCCTAAAAATACCCCTTTACCCAAAAACCCAAAACTGACCCTGAACCCTAAAAATACCCCTTTACCCAAAAACCCAAAACTGACCCTGAACCCTAAAAATACCCCTTTACCCAAAAACCCAAAACTGACCCTGAACCCTAAAAATGCCCCTTTACCCCTAAACCCAAAACTGACCATGAACCCTAAAAATACCCCTTTACCCCTAAACCCAAAACTGACCCTGAACCCTAAAAATACCCCTTTACCCAAAAACCAAACATATAACATTTTAAATATAATTATATACTTACCAATACTTACGTTGTAATGGTATGCGTTGTAAAAGTATCTGCGTTGTAAAAACATGCGTTGTAAATGTATGCGTTGTAATAGTTTTTGCGTTGTAAAAGTTTCGTTGTAATGGTAGTGCGTTGTAAAAGTTGCGTTGTAAACGTAACATACCATTTTATGTGCATGTCCTCTAACTTAATTCCTCTGTGTTCAGAGCTTAAGGTGGTTGATGTTATGCTAAGTGACCATAATTGTTTAACTATTGACGCCATGATCTGGAAACCTGCCCCTGTTTCCGATCTGGGTACTATTGTTAATATTGAACCCCATAGACCAAATGGTTTCAGGTTAAGGTGGAAACGAGATAAAGCCGAAATAACATCTGATTCTATCATTAATAGCTGTATGATAGAAATTACGGCAATTCTTGAACAAGACAAAATCATGGCTGACAGCATTGATCACTTTGGTAGAATTAATGCAACCATCAATAAGAAGTTTACTAGAGTAGCCGGGCACAAGAGTAGACAAAAAAGGGGGTGGTTTGACCATGCCTGTTCTACCGCCCGCAAGGACCTTAAAGAGGCCTTAGCAGTTAAACCTAGAGATAAGAGTCTGGTGACCCAACTTAGGCAGGATTACAATTTGACCGTTAGACGCAGAACGGCTGAACTCCAGCAGGAAGCATGGGATAATCTTAGCCAAGCAGCAGAATTGAAGAATTGCACACTGTTTTGGGCCACTGCGAACTGCCCATTTCTTAAGGACGAAAAGGTACCAGAGCTAACATCAAACGTGAGCATGGAATCATGGATCCAACATTTTTCCATCATTTTTGATTCTGGTAATGGACCAGTATCCTCTGGAGATGGTTGGCCTATTGTTGCCTTAAATATCACCATACCAGAGGTCATGGATAGTATTAGAGCAAGCAAGGGAGGGAAGGCCCAGGGACCTGATGGGGTGCCTATAGATGTGTATAAGACTGCTCCGGAGATATGGGGCCCGTTGCTGTTTAAGATCTTTAATGCAGCAGTTAGCTATAAGATACCGTCAACATGGGCAGAATCAATAATTGTCCCCATCTTCAAGAAAGGTGACCGGGGTGATGCAAAAAATTACCGGCCAATATCCTTACTGGATTCATCTGTGAAAGTCATGAGCCGGGTCCTTTTAGTTAGATTAGAGGAATGGGCAGAGACCAATGGGATCTTAACTAACAGTCAGTTTGGGTTCAGGAAGGGTCGTGGTACCATAGAGCAATGCTTGAATTTAGAACTTTTGGTAGGGAAATATACCCAGGCCAAAACAGGGTCTATTTATTTGTGTTTTGCTGACCTAAGCAGCGCTTTTGACATGGTAGACCACGCTATACTCTGGGCTAAACTGATTGAAATGGGAGCTCCCAAAGGTATAGTTTACTTCTTGGCCCGCCTGTATGAAAAATTATGCACCAGTGTTCGGTATGGACCTAATGGGGAGTGCACGAGCAAGTTTAGGATCGGGAGGGGAATAAGGCAGGGGTGTGTTTTAGCACCCCTGCTTTTCACACTCTTCATTAATGAGGTCGATTCAGTTCTAAAGACAGTTACGGCAGATGTCCCGAGAGCTAACAACCTTAACATCCCTGTGTTACTCTATGCGGATGATGCCGTGCTGCTGTCTAGAACATCATGGGGTCTTCAACGTTTGATGGACAGGTTTGTCCAGTTCATCAAAAGCAGGAAACTGGTTATTAATAGGACTAAAACTTATGTAATGGAGTGTGGATCAGGACGATCTAAACCGAAATCTAATTTCCATTATTCCATAGAAGGTGATCCGGTACAAAAAGTGGATAACTTTTGCTACTTGGGGATTACATTCTCTAAAAACGGCAGCTGGGATACAGAACATAAAGCCGTTAAAACAAAAATGATGAGGAGTGCTAACGGGGTATTTGTATTCGCCAAGAAGTTGGGGAATAGGCGCATTAAAGACATGTTAAATATTTTTCAATCTAGATGTCTTTCTGCGGCCCTGTATGGGGCTGGAGTATGGGGTGTGTCATCAGCCGGGAGTCTACAGGTAGAGGAGAATAATTTTCTGAAAAGGCTCCTGTGTTTACCCAAATCAACTTCCAACAACTTGGTTCATAAGGAATTGGGGATTCAATTCCTGAATGACATGATTATGTTAAGACCCCTATTACTGTGGCGCTCGGTATGGCTGAATGATGGTACCTCTTTGAATAGAGCCATTATCAATGATTGCCTTACTTTGGACCAGCATTTAAAGATCCCTTGGATCAAATATGTCATTGATAGCTTTCAAAAGGTCTTTGGGTTTGATATGTTTAATAATCGATATTGTGCCTCTGACATCTCCAAGTCTAATTTGAAAGCTACTTTCTTGAACTATTGTGCAGAGAGGCGTGCTTTGGAGGAATTAAAACTCTCTACTTGTATGCTGTACAATAGCATGAATGACTTTATCGGATTCCAACCATACTTGACACAGGTGACCAGAGTCTCGCACCAGTTTGTGCTGACCAGGATGAGGATGGGAACAGTACATTATCTGGTAGCGTGTCCCAATATAAAAATGCGCCCTTCTGGACCCTGTGCTTGTGATAATAATGCTGAGCAGAGCACTATGCACTTTCTTTTATCATGTCAATTGTACAGTGAGCTACGGAAAATGTTCCTAAAGCCTATGCTGAAAAGATTTGGAGTAAGAACAATTAATGACTCTATGAAACTGCTTTTTAATCTGCACCACCCGGACATTTGCTTTTTTATGGCTACTTTCCTGCTCAAAGCAATTGGTACTAGGAAAATTATGTGCTTTTAATCATTTTAACTATTTATTCCATCCCCCTCTGGATAATAATGTATTATGTGTTTCTTTTTAAATTGATCATATGTTTTGTATTTATAACTGTGTGTGCTTTTATGGACATGTTTTCTATGCTCCGAATAAAGCTTTACGAAATGAAATGAGAGGGGGACCAATTCAATAGAGGTATTGGCTGAGCTGCCGAGCCAATTACAAATGTAAGGGGCAACCTGTGGGCTCTGAAAACTAACAATTATGCAGTCCCCCACACATTTCTTAACGGTGAACCCAACCCATGGGACCCTTCTGACCATGAGAACATCGCCTTTTAGGTTGGGTGGGAGTGGCCTTTGAATATTTAGCCAGCTGATTACCTTATTACGTAAGGAATCCTGCGATTCCATTACGCCACCAGAAAGCTCTGGTACCCCCGTTAGAATCACGGTGTAGGCTGCCGCCTAGGGGGGCAAGTTTACTGCCTTATGCCTGGTTAATCGGCTGGTTAGGACAGTTAGAAGCCCCATTGGTTGGTCTATCCTGACTAGGCGGATTTGGTGGAGCAGAGTGTTTCGACCTCCTAGGAGCTGGAACCGGAGGCTGCAGCATTTGGGGTTCTACTGATGCAGGTTGGGGTGCAGGTACTGCGCCATTGTTGGTAGGTTCCCCTGACTGAGCTTGTTGAGGGTTTGGAGCCAGGGTAATTATGGCAGTAGATGAATGGATGATCCCCGCACTAGACCCATGAGCCCCTTGTAAATTTACTCCTAACCCAGACTCAACATCATTATCAATACTCAATCTTTCTATGGCTATCAATCTGGCCTCTATTGAGTCCAATTTGGTGGAAAGGGGATTCAAGAGACTTTTAAGAATGTCTGTGAGTGAGCTAATGAGGAACTCTACGGTGTTAGGGGGAACCCCGCCAAAGATGAAAGGCCCGGTATGCACAGATGAGGAAGAGACAAATGGGGTACTCAATGTTTCCATCTCATTTCTCGTAGGTGATACACCAGGAACGCCCACATTGTCTACATTATCTACATGGGTGGGCATTATGGGATCAACTTTAGCCCTTTTAGCGCCTTTAGGCTTCCTAGACCTCTTCCTTTTAAGTGCAAGATCCCCTCTACTACCCTTGTGTTCTGTTACTACTAATACGAGACCCTCCCCCTGAACCTCAGACTGTGCCAACTCAGCGTTAGGAGAGAGCTGTACATCACCAGACAAGCATAATGAGTCTCTGTCCCTGTGCGAAGTCGAAGGTGTCCTTAGTTGTTGTAGGACTGACTCTATGGTCTGGTCGATGCTATCCAAAAGTGACAGATGGGTAGCGTCAAGCAGTAGTGGTGTACTGGTGTTAATTGATGGACTCGGGGAAGCCAAGCACAAATTATCTATAGCCTCCTCAGTTTGGTTTTCTAGTACAGTAAGACCATTATTGACCGCAGAATTTGCCTTGTCAAAAAACTTGTCCAAAGTACCTGAGAGCACATGAGCAGCCTTGCTTCTAGATTCTCTACTGGCCATTATGTAGCAACCGTCTTCAGGACAGCAACCAGACAGAAAAAGAAGACAGGAAGGGCGAGGCATCAGAGGGGTGGCCCGGCCTCTGCCGTCCTCTAACAGCCTCAAACGGCCCGCCCTTTGCCCGGGACGCAGAGTGCGAATTTAACACTACAGGCAGGGGGGGGGGGGTGGGGGGGGACGCCGAGGGAAGAGGCAGCAGCTGTGTAGCACAGAGCCTGCTGGACCTCGCAGTCCCTCGGCGGCTGTATCAGTCTATTTGGCTCTCCCCCTTCAAAACCCGCACTTGGCGGCCACACCACAAGCAGGAATCCCACGACGTCCTCAGGCAAAGGAAAAGTCAGGGTCAGCACGGAGAACACAATGAGCGACATCCGCGGAGCAGGGGCCGCAATAGGTTTTTCTAGTGTCCGGGCGGGGGGGGGGGACGCCGAGGGAAGAGGCAGCAGCTGCGTAGCACAGAGCCTGCTGGACCTCGCAGTCCCTCGGCGGCTGTATCAGTCTATTTGGCTCTCCCCCTTCAAAACCCGAACTTGCCGGCCACACCACAAGCAGGAATCCCACGACGTCCTCAGGCAAAGGAAAAGTCAGGGTCAGCACGGAGAACACAATGAGCGGCACCCGCGGAGCAGGGGCCGCGATAGGTTTTTATAGTGGGCGGGGGGGGCGGGGACGCCGAGGGAAGAGGCAGCAGCTGTGTAGCACAGAGCCTGCTGGACCTCGCAGTCCCTCGGCGCCTGTATCAGTCTATTTGGCTCTCCCCCTTCAAAACCCGCACTTGGCGGCCACACCACAAGCAGGAATCCCACGACGTCCTCAGGCAAAGGAAAAGTCAGGGTCAGCACGGAGAACACAATGAGCGGCACCCGCGGAGCAGGGGCCGCGATAGGTTTTTCTAGTGTCCGGGTGGGGGGGGGGCGAGGGAAGAGGCAGCAGCTGCGTAGCACAGAGCCTGCTGGACCTCGCAGTCCCTCGGCGGCTGTATCAGTCTATTTGGCTCTCCCCCTTCAAAACCCGAACTTGCCGGCCACACCACAAGCAGGAATCCCACGACGTCCTCAGGCAAAGGAAAAGTCAGGGTCAGCACGGAGAACACAATGAGCGGCACCCGCGGAGCAGGGGCCGCGATAGGTTTTTCTAGTGGGCGGGGGGGGGCGGGGACGCCGAGGGAAGAGGCAGCAGCTGCGTAGCACAGAGCCTGCTGGACCTCGCAGTCCCTCGGCGGCTGTATCAGTCTATTTGGCTCTCCCCCTTCAAAACCCGCACTTGGCGGCCACACCACAAGCAGGAATCTCACGACGTCCTCAGGCAAAGGAAAAGTCAGGGTCAGCACGGAGAACACAATGAGCGGCACCCAAAACCAAACCAAAAACTCATTAATTCTGGTTTAGAAATGGTTCCATTGCAGGACCTGGCAGTAGCAATTTGACAGAAGGCTCAATAACTCCAACAGCTGAGAAATAAGAATGAAATTCTTAGACATTGGTGCTCAAGATCTTCCTGTAGCCAATCCAAGCACCCTTCCTCTCTATCGAGAGTTCACCAAGTTAAAAGAATTTCTGGATTCACTTTTAGTTCATTTTGTCTTTTATCCCTTTCAATTTATCTCTTATCGCTCAAAGGTGGAACACCTTATTGATTGTCTACCTGGAGCTGCTCTGCCTAAGAGTACTCCATTGGTATATGAGCCAACCCCATATCTGGATGATTATCCAACTTTTTTTTAGCTCTTTCAAGAAGATGCTTGAGAGAGCAAATAGAGAATTTTCAGCTGTGGAATACAACCAGGGAATGGTGACGTTCTTTCTTAGGTGATTCATTTTCATAAGCTGGCCACTGAAACTACCTGGATTTTGGAAGAAACAATTTAAAAATAAGTCAGATGTTGCTTTTTAGGCAGGGTCTTGAGGAATGAATTAGGGATGAGTTGGTGTGCACTACTCGGTCGTTATCCTTTTCTCAGCTATTAGAAACTTTGCTTTCTAATAAATATTGCCACCTGGAAAATAAGAATGAAAGGTGGAAGAGTCGAGTTTCTTGGCCACTCTAAGGGGCTCATTAGTAGCAGTAGCGGTCGGCAGTAGGAGTTTCGGCAGGGCGGTGACGTGGGCAGGGTGGTGGGTAGTAATGTATGGATTGCGGAGTTTTACAGGTAAGTAAACATTTGAATAAATAAAACAAATTTCGTTGCGCGCACTGCATCACATTTGGTGATGCAGTGCGCGCAACAAAATTCGTTTTATTTATTTAAATGTTTACTTACCTGTAAAACTCCGTAATCCATACATTACTACCCCCCACCCTGCCCCTCCCCCTGCCCACGTCATCGCCCTGCCGAAACTCCAACTGCCGACCGCTACTGATTAGTAGGGCAGGCGGACTTTGTCCGCCCGCCATACCCCCGGGAAATGGGACCGCCCGCAAAATGGTCCTGCACATCCCATTAGGATGCGCCCGCTACACTGGTGGGCGCATCCCGCATTTCGACATTGCGGCGGACGGTGCTGAAAGCACTGCCCGCCATAATGTCAGAAATGCAAGTTGTGCATTTGACAGTACAACGTGACAGGCACCGCGCGGTGCCTGCCGCGTTGTACTGTCAAATGCAGGGGGCTACCATTGGTACTCCCCATGGGCAGGCCCCACCCACCAGGGCCCCCAATGCTGGGAACCGCATGCCTTTCCCTGGCGGCATTGCCGCCACGGAAAGGCATGTCCCTGCATGTATGCTAATATGGATGGTGGTGTCTCCCAGACACCGCCACCATGTTAACAGCTTTTCCACCCAGTCGACTCTTCGACCGGGCGGAAAACCGGGGGAATGGTCTTTCCGTCCGCCGGGGTCCCCCCCCGCCATGGTAATGTGGTGGGGGGAAATTTACATGCGGGCAGTGGATTTTGGCGGGCGGATCGCCACCGCCATAAGGGCGGTGGCGATCTCCACCCGCTATCTTAATGACCCTCTTAGTGTCCAGAACTTTTCCTCATCGACATCTTAAGGATTTTTGGGTCCCCACTCAAGATACATTTTGGGGTCCCCCGTTAGGGACAACTGTGAATTTTTAACCACTTTTCACCTAACTCAGTCCTTTTAGATGCCAAGCAATATTGAATTATATGCTAAACCTTCAGAAACAGAGGCAAGCGCAGGTGAAAGTCAAGTTGTCCAGTTAAACAATTACATAAGAGCACTTGAACAAAAAAACAATCAAGTCATTTCCTTTTGCACTTGGATATATATTTTATTCTTTTCTTTCCACAATTAAATTTTACATGGAATTTGCAGTCTATCTAGTTTGTTACTTCCATCATAGGAAAGACACTGCACTGCATGGGCGTACTGAAGTATGTTTAATAAGCTAATGTGTAATATTAAAAAAAGACCTATCCATATAGCACTTGATATTGCATCTGGATAGTCTCAGTCACCAACAAATCCTCTTCACTTCTGACGTTCTTGCTGTAACAGTGGAAATCAAAGCACTGCTCTGAGGACTTCCACCATTCCTTTGGTGAAATCTCATAACTTTCTAATTGTTTCTTTTCCTGTGCCTCAGCGTTCTCCTCTGTCTGTTTGTGGTCTTCTCTGGCTGGACATCTGACTCTGCAAAGTAAAAGATATTGGAGGGAGAGAGACAGGGGAGGAATCAAAGGGTATCGTAGCAAGTAGGTGAAAATGGTAAAAGAGAGGTAGAGGGTGAGATGATGTTGAGGGAAAGGTAAGATAGGGATAGATGCCGGGTAAATGGTGAAAAGTGAAGTAGTCACAAGGAAAAATACAGAGAGACCGAAAGAGGATGGTGTAGGTTATCAGAGGTAGAAAGATAGATAAGGAGATAAAAGAGAGCAAGAAAGAAAGAAATAGAGAAAGAGGGACAATGGTAGCTGAGGTAGAGAGAGTTAAGAGTTGTAAATTAAAGAAAGTAAAGGCAGAGACGGATAGAGTTTGCCAGCTAGAGATTCTTGAGGCAGGGAAAGAAACAGAGAGAAACCAGGTGAAATCGGTGGGGAAGAGAGAGGAGCAGCAGAAGAAGAGTTTTAGGAAGATGGTCCAGACAAAGTGAGTAGATAGTCAGAAAGGTAGAGAGATAGCAGTGAAAGGTGTATGGAGAAATGGCATACACAGCATATAGAGGAGAATTAGAGAAGCACCGGTTGAAGAAAGCTGGCTCTGTATATACTATACCAAATAAGGTATAGTGTGCACAGAATCCAGGGAGTCCCCAAAGGTATAGCAGAGGCTAAATTGGACAAGTACTAACAGCTCTCTTTGTGGTAGTGTGGGAGAGCAGTTAGGCTTATCCAGAGGGTGTGTTAAGCATTTATTTTATTCACTCACTCAAGGCTGATGGCACGCACTCAGAGACTGAGTCCAGACCAATTAGGTAAGTATAAACAAGCATTTGCAATGCAATAGATATCGCATTTTAGAAACTTTGACCTATTGGTAATGTAAATGACAATGCCTTTTATTTATGTGTTTAAAAAACCTGCAATAATACAAAAGGCATTGTCATTTACAATGCCAATAGCTCAAAATCTCGCTAGTGCGACACCTATTTCATTGCAAATGCTTCTTTACTTACCTCGTCAGCCACATAGAGTAATATTCCAATTAATTGTACTCCATTTTTTATTACACTAATAGTGAATAATATATTATTTACTAATAGTGAATACTATAATATTCATTATTGGTTTGATTTAAAAAACGGACTGAAAACAATGAAAGTGGATCCCCAACCGACCGAGAAGTAGGCGAAAGAGAGCATAGGGGCATATTAACAAGGGCTTTATCTCCACTTTTTTGGCTTTAAAAGCCAAAAAAGCGGAGCTAAAAATATCGCCCAATCAACAACAGGGTGCTAACATGCAAAATCGCATGTTAGCACCCTTTTTCACTACGCTTCCCTTTGCATCTCTAATGAGATGCAAAGTGGGCGTTCCAGAACAAAATAAGCGACATTTCTCCTATTATTAAGCTTCACGGTAACCCTGTTAGAGACAAAAAAAGCAGCGCTAACCACGGTTAACGCTGCTTTTTTACGTCTGCTAATTTTCAGACTTAGCCATGTAATCCAATGGGAGGTGGATTACATGGCTAAGTCCACCATGGGCTATCAACAAGGATATCCCTAACCTTGTAGTTTTATCGCTGCATTACCAGCGATAACCTCCCAAAATGCCGCTATAGCTGGATTTTTTATCGCTTAGGCGGTTAGCGGTGTTAATAACGCGATAACCAGGCGATATTATCCAGCGATATCGGGCGTTAAAAAAATTAACGCTAAGCGCCCTTTCCCTGTTCCTTATCAATATGCCCCATAGTTCCTGATTAATAGAGAAAAAAGTGGTAAAGTTAGGCCCGTTGAGAAAACAAGAAATTAGTGATGCAGTGAGATAGGTGAAACAGATCGAAGAGAGGGATAAAGACAGAGGGGAGGTGGAGAAATGAGGTAGCAAATGAACGATGATCTATATGGAGAAGTTAAATAGTGAAAGAGGGGTGTGAAATAGAAGGATGAGGTATTGGGGAGAAATAAGATAGGGTGATAAATGAGATAGAGAGAGGTGAGGGAGAACTTGGTGATGTAGTAAGAAGGCTGAGAGGGATGGCAAGAGAGAGATAACGAGGTGTGAGGGAAGGACAGAAATAAGGTTGAGAGAGTAGTTAAGAAAATGGAGGGGAGATACAAGGGCATGTGATATGGAAGGTTGAGAAGAGCTGATTTAGATAGAGGAGGTAGAGAGTATTCATTCAGTTTATTACACATGTTTCTGCTAGAAGCAATAACATAAAAAAACGAATTGCCGCCCAGAATAGAAAGATTAAACTATTAACACGATGCTAAAAAAAAGAGACAAATCTAGTACAACCACGTTAAAGTCTTGATAAAACAGTAAAGCTCACCAGCAAAAAATCATTATAATGCTAATACATAGGAGTTAGAGAGGGAGAAACAGGTGCAGGAAGTGGTTGAGTGAGAGGCTAAGTCATGTAATGGGTAGAGAGAGGTGGAGTAGACAGAGGTATATTGGGAGAGGGGAGGTAGGCCTAGGTGAGTCAGAGTGTACGAAGAAACTCGGGAGAGACTGTAGGTACACAGAAATGTAGAAGTAGGTAGAGAGAGATGTAAGAAGAGAAGAGGGAGGTAGAAGTGTGAAGTAAGGCGAGAGACACGGCACAGGATTAGTACTTTTTAATTTATTTGCCAGTTGCCTGAGAGTTTGAGGGTTAAGGTTGGGTAGACAAACATGCACACAAAATTTGTGTTAAGCATGTCCAGCTACAAATAAATACATGAATGAATAAATAAATAAATGCACACTTTTACTAGAGCTGGAAATGTGACTGTCACAATCACTTTACTACAGGGCCAAAATAGGCGGTGGGCACCCTGGGCAAATACCTACTTTGTCAATGCCTAAACACATCTCTGCTTTTCCTCCCGTAGGATAGGGCTCAGCCTCTCTGATGCTTCTGCTATTCAAGAAGACCTATACTGCCAGGGATCCTCTGTCTGAGTCTGAGAAGGATAGCAGACAAAAAGCTGGGGTGTAGCTAAACTGCAGAGGAGCAGCAGCAATAACCCACAGGAGCAACCCATAGAACATAGGTGGATGTGGATTAAACGTTTATAAAAAAAAGTCCAGATCACAGTGTCAGTTGAAAGAAACAACAATTTTGAACAATATATTCAATATATCTAGAAAAGCAATCCAAGATAAGTGAAACAAATAAAGACAATCTTTACAGAAATTACTAAAAAAAACAAGTTTTTGTATTTTCATAACAGGTGGCTAGCAATTATGTGAATAAAATAAATATGTGCTCATGGTGAGGAAGTGAACACGTTGCAGGTAAACAATAAACAGCCCGAACACAAGAACAACATGAATATCACAGCAGAGGGGAGTAGTATTTATAAAGTCCTAACAAGTAAATTCTTTTAGATCTCTTCCACAATAACAATTGTCACATTAAGGGCCCGATTTAGAGTCTGGTGCACATGGTATTCCATTCCAACTTAATGGAGCATCCTGGCCACCAATCCACGTCTGCCTGACACATTTAGAGATGGGCATACCTTCAGTTTTCCGCTGACAGACCCTGCATTGGCTCTGTCAAGGAAAACTTCCTCTGACAGCCCGATGGAGTAGGGGTCATCTGAGGAAGTACATTATACCATCCGCCCTACTTATGGTAAATGGTGTAATGTAATATGTTTTCTGTATCGCACTACCATGAAAAACCTGGCAGTGAAGGACAGATAAACTAAAATTACCCCCAAACCCTGGGAAAAAAACTCCCAGGATTTGGGGGTACCTTTGTTTTTTTGTTTTTCTGACTCAAACTCTTGCTATGGTTTGATTCTGAAAAACAAAAAATGTTTAAAGTTTGGTTAACAGCCATCAAAAACGAATATGGCCACCCATCAAATATTTTGTACACTGAAAGGAAGCGCTGTGATGGCAGTTCCTTTTAATTGACAGAGATGACCACTGGGTCGGGGGCGTGGCTTGGGCGGCAATGTGGATGGTCGTCTGAGTCCACTCGCTCCGCACCCTTGAGGTTAACTACGGCCATAACTACCCGCCAAACAAGTTTGTTCTGATTAAAAGAGCAAGTTTCAAGCATGGGAAGAGAGAGGCTACAATCGGAACGGAGAATCGCATGACAGGAACTGCGCGATCAGCGATAGCGGACCTCGAAGCCCCTGAGACCCTGAGACCTAATAACAGAGGGGACGACAAAATGGCGCCCCGTGAGTAAGGGAAGGGAACCCACCGCGGACACCGAGCCGAACGAGGCAAAGAAGCAAAGAGAGGAGGCGAGCCAAGCACCAACACCTACTATCCCCAGCGGACTCCCA
The DNA here is from genome assembly GCF_964261635.1 of Lissotriton helveticus. Lineage (NCBI taxonomy): Eukaryota > Metazoa > Chordata > Amphibia > Caudata > Salamandridae > Lissotriton > Lissotriton helveticus. The sequence continues at coordinate 1,794,687,251 of NC_136065.1, forward strand.
AGCGCATCGGCTGACTAGGGCGAGAGCTGGAGAGGCGAGGCGGAGGGAAACGACGGAGAAAGGAGGGCGATCAAGGGAGGCGGAGAAGCAGAGGAATCACCGAGAGGCTCGCAGAGAGGGACGCTAGGCAGCGTGAAGGTCCCGGTGTCTCCCACTGCTTAAAGGCGCCATCGGAACAGGGTCTGGGGAAATTGAAAGCTAACCTTACGCATGGGCGCCGCCATTACCGGAAGCCAGCAACAACTAAACAACAAGCGCCGGAAACGCCGGAAGCGGTGAACGCCCGAGAGGAAGCGCTGAGGGAAACTCTCTGCACCATCGTCACTCTCGGCAGCACAGCCTCATACAACAAGCGTGACGCAAATTGTGAGAGACGGAGGCGAGGAAACGGAGAGCGACCACAGCACGAACCCACTAAGGAGCCCGACCGGGGGGGGGGTAAAACAAGCCCCAGGAAGCCTGGTGAAAGAGGCAAACAAGGAGTGGGGGCTAGAGACGCACACGTGGGAATATGCGTCTGAAGCACACCTGAAGGCCAAGGCGTGTAGGATCTCAGGGCCGGAACGCGCGCGCGTGTTTTAGTGCTGATCCTTGAGCCTGGCCCCAACACGCCCACATACCAAGCCCAAAAAGCAGAGGGCCTATCGAACCAGCGCCACAACCAGCACCACGGACAACAGGTCAAAAGAGCAGAGGAGCCAAGATCCAAGCAGGGAAGAGCCTCAATTGGCACCTCCCGAATAAACAATAAACTCACCAGCCACCCAATAAAAAGCAGCCGGCCCAGGCTGCGAACGAGACATAGCACACGCTGGCAGGACCAAAAGCTAAGACCAGAACAAGGCACATTAGGGAACCGAGCAGGTACAGAACCTACGCAACGGCCCAGGCCCCCAAGACAATCCCAACTAGCAACCTAATCTCAGCTCAAAAAGAGGGGCGCCTAGGCAGCATCTTATCGAGAAGGGGCATCAGAACAATGGCAAACAACGATGGCAAAACAGCAGGAGACCCGAAAAAGGCCAAAAAAGAGACCCCTGATTCCCCGCTGAAGCTAAAAGGAGAAACGGCAACCCTAGAGACTATCCTCAGAAAGATCAATGAAGGGAACGCAGTGGCTGAAGAAACAAAACTAAAGATAGACAACATGCAACATCAGAATGGAATCAGCAGAAGGCCGCATAAGCTCTGTGGAGGATGTAACTGCGGAGAACTCCAAAATAATAGCAGAATGCCAAAAAGCCACGAAAGCCATACAGAGACAGCTGGCGGAGCAGGACGACAGAGCCAGAAGAGGTAACGTGAGGATCCTAGGAGTGCCGGAAGGAGCAGAGGATAAAGCAGGCTCATGTGCGAAAATGCTCGAAGACATGATCCCTGAGCTCACAGGCATCAATTTCGACAGGAGGTTCGAAGTGCAAAAGGCATACAGAGTGCCGGCAGGGAAACCGGCAACGGGAAAGGGTCCGAGACCTATAATATGCAACCCACTGCGAACAACCCACACTGATGCCATTTTCGCTTTCGCTAGGAAGAACCAAAATCTCAGATGGGCGAGCAGCAAGATCGTACTGACCCAGGACTACTCGAAGACAACGGTCGAGACCCGGAAGGGTTTCCTCGCTCTCAGGGATGCCTTGCGCAAAAGAGGCATCAGTTTCAGCTTCGTAGGCCCAGCCCGCTTCAAGATCACAGACAAAATGAGAACAATGACATTTGAGAACCCCGAAGACCTGAGACGCTACATGTAAAAACCACTGACAGAAGAGATGAACACAAAACCCCCAGGCGCAGCCAAGAGATGCGCCTCACCGGATGTGGCCGCCCAATCGGAGTAAAGATCACCCGGAACAACAGGACAACACAGCTACCTCAGGCGAGCAGACAGCAGAGTCCTCACCTTTTTGCCACAAAAGAGAATGACAGGTCGGTTTGGCCATGGATACATGCCCGGAAGAATCTACCTCAATATCAAAAAAGACCACACCAGACCGGGAACAACTTAGCAAGCAAGAATTACTGTACTTTTTCTCACGCTTTTTATTCAAAACTCTACCATGGACAACGCACAAACTCTACCTCAGGGAGGATGCGGAGCAAAGGAACTTTGTCGTCGCACTCCCACTCAGCAAGTAAGGGGGGGGGAGGAGGGATGGGAAGGGGGCGCAGGGAGGGCAGGAGGGGTCGGGGAGCACACACATGGGGTCACTCTTCTTTATCTTCTCTACTACTCTATCTTTCTATTTTCCACACCTTTAATGAGGAGCAGCAAGCACAGGTATAAGCACAACAAAGCACTAGCCAGCCAAGGTTTAGGGAAAGGAGGCTAAAGGGTCCCACGGATCACAAGGCCACACAGATCGCCAAATGCACCTCACCACATATGACTCACAATAACCACACCAACCTCTCAACTGATATCAAGATAGTGTCCCTAAACGTTAAAGGACTCAACAGCCCGGTGAAAAGAAGGAAAGTACTAGAACACCTGAGGAAACTCAAAGGCGACATCTATGTACTGCAGGAGACAAGGCTAGAATCAGACGACATAGTGCGCCTTAAGACTAGCTGGATAGGCGAGGTATGGGGGTCCGCAGCACAGAACAAACAGAACGGGGTGGTGACATTCACAAGCAAAAAGTCAAAGCTAACACTGGTGAACATGCAGACAGATACAGAGGGCAGGATTCTAGTGACCAGCCTAAGGAGAGCCGGAGAGACTATACACGTGGCCAATGTCTACGGCCCCAATAGCGATGACAGGGCCTTCTGGGACAGAGTAGAAGCACAACTACACATCCTCCCACTAGGCGAGCTCCTGGTGGTTGCAGGAGACATGAACCAGGTCCTAGACCCAGCCATTGACAAGCACCCGCACAGACAAAGCCATGCGACACACAAGGGCAACATCCTGAAAAACCTCTGCTCCAAACTCAACCTCAAGGACCCGTGGCGCCTCCAAAATCCGGATGCCAGAGAGTACACTTTCTACTCGAACCCACACAACTCCTACAGTAGAATAGACTACATCCTCATATCAGACACACACACCCATCTCATAGATCACACGGAAATCGGCCCCCGGAGCATCTCAGATCACTCGCACATAAGCCTAACCCTATCAGGGAAACACAATGAGGAACCAACTCGCAGATGGCGTTTCGATGACAATCTGCTTACCGACACCTCAACCAGGGCGGAGATTGAGACAGCAATAAAAGAGTACCTATCGATTAATGACACCCCCGAGATAGACAGGGACCTTCTATGGGATGCCTTAAAGGCCACCATCAGAGGGACAGTCATGGCCATCAAAGGGAGGATTAACAAAGAAAGGAACAAAAAAATTGCCGATCAGGAAAAACAAATCAAAAACCTAGAGAACGGTCACATAGCCAATCTGGAAGATAGGGACACCCTCACAAACCTAACTAAACGTAAATACGAACTAAACAAAATCCTAAGTGAAAGGGCAGGCACCTGGATAAATAAATACAAAGCTATCAACCTGTGCTCAGCAAACAAAGCAGGGAAAAATGTCGCATCCTACCTCAAAGTGAAACAGAAACAACACTCGATAGAGGCCATCAAGGACAGGAACAGAAAATCCCAGACTGCAAATAAGGAGATCCTGGAGGTCTTCAGAGACTTCTACGAGAAACTCTACACAAGGGATGAAACCCTACGGGAGGATGGGGGCAAAGAACTCCTAGCACGCATATCCACACCAACGCTATCAGACAAGGAACGAGACATCCTTGACCCAGACATAACAGAAGACGAGATTGGGAGAGCCACAGCGAGTCTCAAAGATAACAAGGCACCAGGACCAGACGGGTTCACAGCAGGCTTCTACAAGCAGTACCTACACACTCTCAGACCCACAATGAAGGAGGTCTTCACGAAGTGTGTCCAGCAAGGACGCATGACACCGACCATGGCGGAAGCCAACATAATAGTAATACCGAAGGAAGGCAAAGACACAAACGAAGCAAAGAACTTCAGACCAATCTCACTTATCAACGTAGACTGCAAAATCTACGCCAAGATTTAAGCAACCAGACTCAATGCCCACCTACCCAAGCTCATACATTGCTCACAAGTAGGATACCTGAGGAACAGAATGTCCCATAACAACACAAGGCTGCTATGCCACATAATAAATCACTCCTCCAAGAGCAGCAACGCAGCGGTCATGATAGCCCTAGACGCTGAGAAAGCTTTTGACAGAGTGTCCTGGCCCTTCCTGTACCAGTGCATGCTGAAATTCGGGTTCGGACCCAACTATAGGAAGATGGTGCTGGCCCTCTACAATGACCCCAAAGCACGAGTGGTAGTAAACGGAGGGACATCACAACTACTCCATCTTGGCCGAGGGACCAGACAAGGGTGCCCACTCTCGCCAGCCCTGTTCCTGCTAGCGATAGAACCCCTCCTAACCATGATCAGAGCAAATACAGACATAGCAGGGATACCAGTAGAGGGAGAAACTTTCAAGCTAGCGGCATACGCAGACGATGTGCTAATAATCACTGAGGACCCAGAAAAATCAATCAAGGCACCGATAGGAACGATAGAACAATACGCCCAGGTCTCGGGATATAAATTAAACAGGGACAAATCCGAGTGCAAGCCTCTGAACGTTCACACCACTAAGACGGTTCTAGGTTCGTCCGGCCTGACTTGGCAACAGAAACCCATCAAATACCTAGGCCTCCTCTTCGAGAGGGACCTTAGATCTACACTAGAACACAATGAACAAGCCACACTAAACAAAATAAAGGAAAGAGTGGAGGGCTGGTCTCCCAAATTCACCACGTGGTGGGGGAGAGTGGAAACGATTAAAATGATGCTCACACCAATGGTGAATTACATGCTGAACATGCTACCACTGATAAACACAGAAGACTTCCACAAGAGGCTAGACAAAATGCTGAATACCTTCCTGTGGAGGGGGAAAAAGCCCAGAATAAGCCTAAAAAAGCTCAGACTGACTAAAGACGTAGGCGGCCTGAATATAACGAACTTCAGGACATTCCAAAAAGCGTGCATAGCAAGACAGGGACTATACTGGCTCACCCCGAATGCAGAATATACTCCAGCGTGGCTAATACTGGAGCGAGGACTGCTGAAAGGGATGGAACCCATCGCCCTACTAACAGCCACACGACACCCAGCAATCAAAGAAAACCCCATCCTAAGCAGCACAAAGACAGCTCTCCTAAGTATTGACAAACTAATGGGGACAAGCATAAAGAAAACTCAGCTAGAATCAATATGGCATAACCCCACAATAAAATACAGGGACAGGACTCTGAACATGCACTCATGGTACAAGCATGGCATCACAACGGCCAGGGACCTACTGAAACAAGGCACAAACGTAACCTTTGACACACTCAAGGAAGAACACAACCTAGAGAGCATAGAATTGTACAACTTCCTGAAGATTAAGGTAGCAGTAAGGAGGGCAAACCTGAATGGACTAACACCATCTCTCATACAATATGCCGCCAACCTCAACAAACTAGGACACCAGGTCGCATACCTATACAAGGCCCTATGCCCTAAGTCCACCAAACTTAACGACAAAGTCAACACCTACTGGGGAACACTAGTGGGTAGAGCGCTGAGCGAGAAGGAGAGGGCAGAGCTATGGAGGTCAACATCCAGGAAAAAGGTTACCGCTACTTTAAACCAGACTAAATTCTGGCTCATACATAAGGCATACTGGACCCCTGCTCGCTTGTCATCCATGGGTATCCGCGACAGTGATTCCTGCTGGAATTGCAACAAAGAAAAGGGCGACCTTGCACACCTACTCTTCCATTGCTCCAAAGTCAGAATTTTCTGGAACACAATAGAAACACTAATAAACGAGATCACAGGGGACACCATGCAACTTGACTTCCACAGCCTGGCACTGGGTTTCACATCTCCCTCAATAACAACCAAAGAAAACCGGGACCTCATCGATCTTCTGCTGACAGCAGCAGTCAAAACAGTTCTGTACAACTGGAAGGACACAGGGAAAGCCACGCCTAAAGCATGGCTCAACTGGGTCACTTTCCTGCGGGGGGCGGATACCATCACAGCGAAACATTCACCCAAATCACACAGGCAGTCAGGTATGTGGGAGTCCCTGGACAACTACCTCTCGTCGCACAAACCACCATAGGTAGCATGGTCAGACACCAACTAGCAACAGCCGAGCAGCAGACCTCCGGATAGTGCACACTCCAGAAACCTGTACTGCTCCTCTTTCCTCTCTCCTCTCTCTACCTCTTCAGCACGCGGCCGGGGCGTGGGACCGAGTATGACAATCAATGCAACATGGGGAAGGAGGACTAAACGTCAAGTAGCGCTCGTACGACTGGAAATCGGACTTACTGCAACAAGACTGAAAGCTGGAAATGAACTAGTCCCCCCCGCTTTCTCTTTTCATTTTTCTCTTCCTCTCTTTCCTCTTTCTTCTTTCTTTCTTCCACCCATGTATATGTAATGATCCAAGTATATATTTTTTTTCTACAATAAAAAATTACAGAAATAAAAAAAAAAAAGAGATGACCACTGGGTCAGCGGTTAGTGTTACTTTGACAGATAATAGTATGTCAGGATGGTGGAGGTAATGTCCTGTGCTACCCCGATGGTGGAATACATCCAATATTAAATAAGGCTAAATATATTTTTTTGTTGATGATGTCATCATTAGGATATGGTAAGAACTGAGCACACATAGGTGCCTCATGTCACTTAGGCTTTACAAAGTTAATGAATATGAAGAAATACAATGCTGAAGACTGGCTCAATGGGGGCAGCACTAAGAGATGTGTTGAATACACTGAGAGGCTGTGAAAATAAACATCAAATTCAAACCGCAATATACAAGCAGGAGATGGCCAGGAATGGGATCTAATAAGAAGCTATTACTGGTATTTGGAAATTTAACATGTCTTCATGGATCAAAAGCACAATCTGATCAGCCATAGAGCAGGACATAAAGCAGTCCTGAATGAATCCACCTGACGTGCCAAGGAAGTTTCAACAAGCCAAGCAGTGCACATCAGTCTCAAAAGAATGAAGTAGGTTATTATATATATTGCAGAGGAGAACATGTCCAGACCATAGATGGATCACCTCTGGCACCTGGTCCTGTAGAAGAAAGACTGCTCCTTTGCCTGTATAATTTGGCAATCATTAATGTTTTAATTTGACATCATTACTTATCCCAGTTATGCTGTGATTTTTGGCTTCCTTGGTTATTTAGACAGAACCACGCATTGGGAAATGAGAACCATTTCCATGTCTTCCCACGTCTACCAGAATCAATGATTTTCTTCTGGGAAACATTAAACACCTTTTGCAGAACATAAAAAAACACAGAATCTCTAACTAATACCACCGTGACAAGGATTTCCCCCCGCCGTAGCAAGATCTCTCTAATATCATCAAAAATACCTAATGAATTCTTTTGAACCCAGCACCCAGAAATTCACTGTGCCATTCCTATGAACCCAAAGCTTTAATACTCTTTGAAATAATGTAATCTTTGTCTGGAAATGAGATGGGTACACTCGGAGCATCCAGAGGAAAGCATACAGAATGGGCTAATTGTTCAGTGTTCTTCTCCAGCCGGTGCTTCAATATTTATTGTTGCTAAAAAGACCAAGGCCTCAAGACCATGCATTGATATCAAGGTTTAGACATGGTCACTATTAAGGATATATATTTTTTACCTTCGATCTAGGGTACCCTGGAGAGTGTGCCAGGAACCACTATTGTTGCTTAGCTATACCTTTAAGGGGCTACCATCTGATAAGAATTAAGTCTGGAGTTGAGTGAAAGATCTCCTTTTGCACTATCTTTTCTCATTTTGAGTATCCGGTCATGTTCTTCAGCTGGTGCAATGTCACAGCAGTTTTTAAAAGATTCATAGACTACATGTTTGCTGGCATCTTGAATGAATATGTGGTAGTATATCGTCATGATGTACTAATTTTACCCGAACAATTGAGGACCACAGGATTCATGTCTTTTTTTTCCTTCCTGGCTGAGACATTAGTTTTTCTGTAAGACTGAGAGACGCAAAATTGAAAAGGAACCGATTGAATATATAAGATTTCTACTAATATCTTGTGGGATTTCTGTGGATCCAAAGATGATCCCTGCAATTCTTGATTGACCAACTTCCACGAAGTTTAAGGAAAAACTCAATGATTTGGGGATTAGAAACCGTTTACCATAAGTTTATTGGAAACTTTACTCAACTCTCCAGTTATGTATTTATAATCCTTAAGAAAGAAAATCTAAAGAATTTTCCTGGGATATTGCTGTTGAATAAGCTTTTAAAAATCTTAAACATTATTTTAATAAAGCTTCTATTACATCATCTGGATTTTTCCAAGAAGTTTATTCTAGACGCTGACGCCTTTCAAAGAGCTGTGGGTGCTGGTGCTGCTTTATTGCAGATATAGGAGGATGACAATTTGGAACATCCTATTAGTTAGCTTTCGAGCACTAACGTTCCATGAATTAAAATACTCAGTTCTGGAGAGGGAAATTCATACTATAAAATATGCTTATTAAGGGTGGGGATACCTTTTAATTGGTACATCAGAACCTTTTGCGATTAGGATGGGCAGCAAGAATCATCAACGCCTTCACAGATAGCAAAGTCATAATAGCAAACAGTCTGGGTGGGCTTATTACTTTTCTCATCAGGACTTCTAAATCAGCTACATACCTAGCTCAACAAATATATCGGTGAATGCTCTTTCTCAACGTTACCCTGAACCTCCTAGTTCATTAGATATTATGTTATACAGATTTGTAGAGCAGGTTATCACCCAGGAGGCATCCTGGTGCTGGGCAGGTGTTATTCTGTTATCTTTCATAGGGTACTCCAATATAAGGTTGAGTATTCCCCTAACCCATCACCTACATTTACCATACCATTACACTACATAACGGGTTTTGGTATTGACCTCTTACCAAGTTAAGCGCTACATAAATGTCGTGTGGTTTCCCCTGAAAACTAGCCTAATTAATTATGCAAGAAGATTTTCAGAACCACAGCAGGATTACCATCTGCATAATTATTTATAAGGGTCGTCCCTTCCCTCATCCTCAGCCAACATGACACAGCAAGGTATAATCCACTGAGGGTACCTTTTTGCGTATATATACACCATATCTTCGCCAGGGCAGGCAGAGGAGAAAGACTTCCATGCTGACACACTGGCGCGAGATGCTGGGGTTCCTGCACGCAGACACGCCAGCTGACAGTGGTCTGACATCCCTTGCGGGGTGTCCATCTCAAGACCAAGATGGGGTCCCACAGTCTCTCACTCCAGGTAATGGGGTTAGCTTCAGCCTGGGGGGATTCTTGGCATTGTCCCTACATACATGCTAGGTACTCTTAGTTACATCTAGTTAGGGTTGCATCGTAGGAGTACGCATTATTATTGTCATGTATTTATATGCTTGCATATATTCATTGTTTTAGCAGTATGGTAGAACTCTACCATTCATTTACTCTGTTGGTGCTTAATATCATTTAATCTGTTTCTGTCTTATGGTTGTTTCAGCACACCTATTTTACACTAGAATGACGCTTATTGCTTATTGAAAACACCCCCACTGTTTATTCTGTGTATCTCTCTGAGACCAAAGTGAGCACGAGTGACTGAGCGAAATGTACTGTACTGTTTCCATGATTCCTGATGGGACAGAGTTGTCTTTTTCGATAGTTGCCAGGAGCTATTCTCTCCTTGGTAAATGTATGTGTCTTGTAAAGCGCACTGCTGCCTTGAGGCGTCGTGGCGCTGTAGACCGCTGGGGAACCCGTCCTGGCTATCCCTGTGAGATGGTCCCTACTGGGTATCTCCAAGGTGAAACCAGGCATCCCCGGTGAATGTGGGGGGCCGTTGTAGAGATGAGGCAAGCTAATGTCCAGAGTTGCCGAGTGTGATCCCTGGTTAGAGTAAGCACCGAGGCGAGAATTATCGAGTCCGCTGACCCTGGTCCACGACCCTGCCGTGTCGGGAATTGAACCCTGGTCCCGGGCCATTCTCTGCTTCCGGGTCTGCCGCCTCTAACCAGTGAGCCACACCACTCCACAAGAGGAGAGGCACTGTGAGCTAGCTAGGTATACAGGCGAACATACCCAGTGGGGTGTCTGGAATCAGTCTGGACACCAATACCACAGTCTATGTTGTCTAAACGTGAAGATTCTATATAGATTTATTGGAACTATGCGACAAATCTAGCCAAACCTAAGGCCTAGTGGGACTGCTCGAAAAACCAGGCCTTCAGCTCCTTGCAGATTCAAAAAGTGAGGAGGAATCTCATATGTGTAGCGGAAGGTTTTTCCATGCTTTAAGAGTGATGTAGGGAGAAGGCTCAACAGCTGAATCCAGTTTTCTGTATGCATGGTATGTGTGCAAGTTGGACTCCGGATGAGTGGAGGTGTCCAGAGGTTTGTGAAAGCAGATACGAATGTTGAGGTTATGCTGGGCCAGTGTTATGTAGAGCCTTGAAAGTGTGGGTGAGGAGTTTGAGTTGTGCTTGTTTGGGAAGTTAGTGAAGCTCCTTCAGATGTAGTGTGATGTGAAGGCGGAGTGGGAGGTTGAGAGTGATTCTGGCAGCCAAGTTCTGAATGTTCTGAATGGTCTTCAGCCCGAAGATGGGTATACAACCTTTACCACGCATTTTTTACCACGCAATACCATTACAACGCTGGCATTACAACGCAAACCATTACAACGCATTGCGCTGGGGGGCGCTCTAGGATAGGGAATAAGTTTAATTTTCTATCCAACACCTTCCCTAGTGTCCACGGGGACTGGAGTTGGAATAGAAAATTATACTTACCACTATCCAGCACCTCTAAGCGCTATGCGTTGTAAAGGTATGCGTGGTAAAAACCGCGTTGTAAAGGTATGCGTGGTAAAAGTATGCGTTGTAACGTCATACATCCCCGAAGATGAGTTTTTTTTGTTCAACCCGACATAGAGCGTTTTCCTGTATTCCAGCTTGCTTGTAATGAGAAGGCACGTGACAGTTTTACATGTGCTGATTGGGAGCCATTTGAAAATTGCCATCAGCATCTTCAGGGTATAGAAGCATGAGGCTGTGACAGCGTTGACTTGGGCAGTCTTGTCAAGTTTGTTGTCAATAATGATCCCAAGGATCTTGGCGTGGTTGATGGTCCTTGCGCTGTTGTCCTCCTGGTGAAGTCTTGCAGTGAAGTGCTCTTCCCAAACATCACAATTTCAGTGTTGTCGGTGTTCAGCTTCAGACAGTTGGCCTTCATCCAGTGGGCAATTATAGACATGCAGGCATTGAACTTAATCTGGGTACTGGGCATCTGGTCCGAGGGAGAGAATACACTGTGTATTGTTGCTGTAGGAGAGGCTAGAGGGATCATGTATGTGTTAAAGAGGGCCGGGCTAAGCGAGGATCCCTGCAGAACTTTGCAGATGAGGTTGCAGTGTCCAAGGTGTACAGTGCCAGGCTGACATACTGAGTCCTTTCAATCAGGAAGCAGCAGATTCATCATAGTGCATGTCCTTGGATTCCAATGTCATGTAGGTGTTGGTTAAGGAGAAGTCTAGGAGGATGAGGGCCGCCGTGTTTCCTCCATCCAGAGCCATGGGGTTGTTATCTGTTTTGGCAATTATGGCAGTTTCCATGCTGTATTGGGTCTGAAACCCATGATGATGATTTTCTCTAAGATCTTGGCCGGGTATGATAGAAGGGAGATCGGTCTGTAGTTGGTGAGCATTGATGGGTCTGCAGAGAGTTTCTTCAGCAATGAGGGGAAAGTTATGGGTTTTCCAAGTATCTGGGTAGGTCATGGAAGAGGTGGAGGCATTCAGAATGGGCGTGGGCATGGCACTGATGGGGTGCAGTCCTCTGAAGTAGGTGTTGTGGGGGTAAGGGTCCAATGGAGTCCGAGTGGATGGACTTCATGATGGTGACGGCTTCTTGTGGGGTGATGATGAGCCATGTACTTAGCTTTGGTTCTTTGGATAGATGAGGAGGCTTTTGGCAAGTTCTGTCGGCTCTGGTTATGGGTTGCAGTTGCTGTAAATGGCAGTGATTCTGTTGCTGAAGTATTGAGATAGATTGTTACAGAGGTACAAAGAGGGGGTGATTGAATTGGAGCAAGCCGCTAGTAAGGTAAAAGCCTTCACAATAGGGAAGATTTCTTTGCTTCTGTTGGTGCTGGCATCAATGCAGTATGCCTGAGTGATGTGTTTGGTGGGACATATCATTTGGTAGTAGCATTTTAAGGCAGATTTGAAAACAATCTGTGAATTTGAAAACATCTTATTTTGTCTGTTAGATCTGGCATCCTTGGGGTGGTTTCCAACTTATTTTTTGCCTTCAGAACTCCTGTTTTTTGCTGGCCTTAACACTCTACACACATTTACGACTGCTGGCCAGTGCTAAAGTACTTTTGTTCTCAGCTCAAAACATGGTAAAATTGGTCTATACCCAATTAGCATATTTAATTTACTTATAAGTGTCTTGTAAAGTGCACTACATGTGTTCATGGCCCTTAAACTAAATGCTACTAATGGTCCTGCAAAAAACAACTACAAAGTCACCAATACTGATAACTTCTTATAACAACAACTCCTTGGTGAACAGACATTAATCAATGTCACCAGAGTCTATTCTCAATCGAAATCCTTTTTTAATTCAATTTCATAAGAACGTGCACATTTATTTATTTCATTAAAATGTGAATCAGTTTTTAGGACAAAACACGCAAAACATACATTAATTTAGCTTTAAGACAATACCCAAAATCAATAAATGTGCAACATATTGAAAACAACAATCAAAAACAAATTCATTCAACAACATTTAGACATAGACTGACACAACATAGAACAAATAACACAAAACCAATTGACATTCAAAAAATTGACAGTGGTTTGATTACATATATTATTTGTGAAATATCACAACTCGCTAAACAAACAGTTTGAACTTTTTCATAAGACGGTTATCTGCACTTAAAGAAATTGACTAAATTGAATTGATTTTGTAAACCAAGCAGAAAACTCAAACATCAAAATCACACTTGTTTGAATTTGAAATGGTCTACGCGTTTCGAACCCCCTGTGTCTCAAATAGGGGTTCTCTTCAGGACCACACACTAGAAAAAAACATAAAAATTAAACAATTTAGTTTCAAAACCAATAAACAAACAAAACCTACTAAGGTAAGTCTCAAGAAGCGCACTCGAGCGCTTACCTATTGATTGAGATCAGCCGATCTCACGTCCAAATGAAAGGAAGTCTTGCAAATTCAATTCTAATTTACAACAAAAAAAGAATCACAAGCCAAACATCAAGAGTCATGGAATAGATCTGAGGTATGACGTCAAAAAATAGAGAGAACCCAAAAAAAAAGTGTCTGCACACTTACTTGATGTCCAGCAGTCAATGTCATGGAACGATGTTTGCAAAGGGCCTTTTTTTAGATGGACCCTGAAAATCCAAAAGAGATGGAAAATCTGTCATTTAAAAATGAGTGCGTGCGTAAATTAAATTACAAAATAATCCATATTCAAATGGACAGATACTTTCAGTGTGCATGTCTAAGTAACTAGGGGAAGCACTTCTCAGTTTCCATTGTTTATGAAATCTGTGGGAGAAAGCATGTTGGTGTTAAGAGCCTTTCGAAAACGCTATGAACATTCATTTCAGGATGGCATCTCTCGGTAGGGTGGACCGATAAAGCACAGAAATTTAAGGAAATGCGTGAATGAATGGAGCTATGGTTATGAGGCTGAAAAGTTCTATATCGGCAGCCGCAGCATGGCGATTTAGAAAAAAAATGCTGGCACTTATTAATCCAATACCTCCACGTAAGAACACACCCGTCAAATACCTTATTGTGAAGATTTATATCGATCCGGCATCCCTCCCTGGCTCGCTTTCAAACTTTTTGCGATCGCGATTCTAATTAGACAAACGTATCCGATTTAAAGGAAGAGCACTTCCGGGTTATTCTGACTTGCGTCACATTCAAAGTATCTCAAAGAATTCTGGGACAAGTAGTTAACACAGATCTTGATCGTATTTTAAAAAAAAATAAAGATTTAAATGGGTTAAACTGAAAGAGCGGCTTGAAGTATAATTAGGCTGCTCATTGTGTAATTTCATTCCGTATGGTGCACCTCTTTTTATTTGCGTTTATAAATTATCAATCACTTCTGTTTTTAGAAGGAAGGTGTTCACAAGTTGTTAATTCCTTTATGTTGATGCAATACACATTTTGGACCCAATTAACTTGCCTTATGAATGGAAATTATAAGCGAGGGCTTTAAATATGACTGTACTGAGAGTAGTGAGATGTAACCTCAATACAATGCACCAATTTTCGATCGCACTTTGCGGTTCTTTGATGTCAATGACCCCTGATCTTAGAGGGGGATGATATCTCCATATGTACTATCCAAGTTCACAAAATCTTTCAGGGGGGCATAGTCTTAAAATCCAAGTTCTTCAATTTTCATTCAAACTAGTACAGCACTTCTACTTAGATTTTGTGGCCTCCCTCGTATCTGAAAGATGTCATCCCATTATCATCTTACATCCTGTAAATTTCAGAAAGTTCATTCAAGCCATCCACTGCTGTATTGAACTTAATAATAAGCAAAGCTTCCCGTGGGGTACAGTTTTGATCCAGTTCCTTACCTCGACAATCAGGTTCTATTTTTGAAATGACTGTCCACTTCAAATCTTTTTCCAGAAGATTGTTAGTTTTCCAATGGTTAACCAAGTTGGCTGATTGAACATTTTTCCTTATTCTTGACTTATGTTGGGTAATCCTTTGTCTTACTTCTTGGTTCGTTTTACCTACATAAAGTTTTGAACAAGGGCATAAAATGCCATAAACCACATTTCTAGTTGTACAATTAGAGTAAGACTTGTTGCCAATTTTTGGTTTTGTAATTAAAAAGGGAACCTTTTATAGTTGATTCACAATATATACAAGTGCCTGACTTGTGATGGCCTTTAATGGCAGGTAATCCCAAATGATATCTCATTGTCGTTTTTGAAGTTACTTTTGGTGATGCTGCCCTAACTATCTGATTGGAAATGCTTTTCTCTTTCTTCAATGCAAATAGTGGGTTCACTGCAAAAATGGGATCGAGATTTTCGATCAGATGCCAGTTTTGATTGATATTTTTTTTTAATAAGTTGGAATTGGGACAAAAAGTTGTCGCACAGACCATTCTGTTCAGTGGCTGTTTTTCTCAGGAAACATCCTTTACAACGCATCTTTTACCACGCAGTGCCTTTACGACGCAACTTTTACAACGCAAACCATTACAACGCATTGCGCTGGGGGGCGCTCTAGGATAGGGAATAGATTTAATTTACTATCCAACACCTTCCCTAGTGTCCACGGGGACTGGAGTTTGAATAGTAAATTAAACTATTCACTATCCAGCACCCCAAAGCGCTATGCGTTGTAATGGTATGCAATGTAAAAACCGCCTTGTAAAAGCATGCGATGTAAAAGCATGCGTTGTAATGTCATACATCCTTTTTTCTCTTTTTTGAAGTAGTGTCATGTGTGGTGTCCACCACGCTCTCTTAAGGGCACTTTTCAACAATTTTTTAGATAGCCTCGCTCAAGTAATCTTTCCTTTAGATTATTTGCATGATACATGTATTCATCTTTGAATGAGCAGTTGCGTTTAATCCTTAAGAATTGGCCATAGGGTAAATTCTCGCGTAAACTACGCGGATGGTTGCTGGAAAAATGCAATGCTTTGTTTCTATCCGTTGGTTTTTTAAACAGTGTTGTCACTAGTTTATTTTCTGGAGAATAAACTTCTATGTCTAGAAACGACATTCTTTGTGTTGCATAATTTAAACTGAATTTAATGTCTTACGTTCTTGAATTCAACCATCCATAAAATTGCATCAATTGATCTTCATTTCCTATCCATACTAGAAAAATGTCATCTATATAGCGTACCCAATTCGAAATGAATGGGTTGCTATGATATATGTGCTTCTCCCCAAATTTGGCCATGATAAAAACCGCCAGTTCTGGGACTAAGGACACCCCATTGCTACTCCTTTGATTTGAAAATCATCTCCAAACTTGAAATGCATTTTCTTTAAAGCAAACTTAGCCAATCGCAAAATAAAATCTGTGGGGACTCTTTCTGGTTTTTCCCTCTCGTTCCGAAAGCTTTCAATTGCTGAGAGTCCATCTTCCTCTGGTATCTGGGTATAAAGTGATACTACATCAATTCAACTTTATTGATAAAATCAGTCGTATCCTGAAGATATGAGGGGACATCTTTGAGGAATGGTTTAAAGAAAATGGTCCTTGTATTTGACAATGGGCTCCATCAGGTAGTCGCATCTCGACACTATCGGCCTGCCTGGAGGGTGGGTTTCAATTTTATGTATCTTGGGTAAAATATATAGGATCGGAATCCCGGGATGCTTATGATTTAAATATTCAAACTCCTTTTTACACAAAATTTCTTGGTCAAAACCTTCCTTTCAGATATTGGCCAATTCGCCTTGTAGATCTGCTGTAGGATCCTGGTTGATTTTGCGGTAGAATGCATGATCCCCTAATTGTCTCAGTACTTCTGCAGTATAATCGGGGGTACTCAATACAACAATTGAGCCCCCTTTTTCCGCTTGTTTGATTATTATTGAGGGGTCGTTCTTGAGGTCCATGATTGCTGTTCTTTGCTGTTTTGAAATACTGTGTTTCACAATTTTAATTTTTTTTTCCATATGTGTTATTGCTGAAAGGACCGTTTTTTTCGAAAGTGATTACTTCCTTTGGAATTTTATTAATTGGAGGACAAAGAGAGGACTTTTTTCTAAGTCCTGTGACTTCAGTGCTAATTAAACAAAAAAGAGGGTGGACCAAGGAGCTAATAAAGGTCCAGTGTCCATGCTCCTAATACAAGTCTGATAACAAAAAGGAGGACAAAGTTCCTATACAAGGGTGCAAAAGTCACCGGTGTATCAGGGTGCAAACAGTCACCCATGCATTAAAAACAGGGAAGGATAAGGGAAAGGTAATCCTAGGTATAAAGTACCCTAATATGAGAGGGAAAGACATTCAACATCCTCTGCTGCCCTCACACACCCCGAAGGATGTCATGCTTCATCATCGGGCATTTTGCTCCTCGTAGGGCCGGCGCTGCAATTCCCTACGGGACCCCCGAAGGGTCACTTTGTCGGAGATCTTTTTGAGGAAATGCCGGATGTTGCATGAGGGTGTGTGGGGAAGGGTAAAGGAGGGTCATTCATGTACGTGCAAACGTGATAGTGTGATAAAATTCCAAGGGTATGAAAGCAGCGGTAAGTTTTTCTTGGTAAACCCTTGGCAGTTAAGAATACTGCTTAAAAATGACTGACCCCAAAAGGCCCACTATGCCTGGGTGTCTATAGTCGCGGTCGACATGTTTCGCGCCTCTGTCGCCCGTAGGTCATTGGCGCTTCTTCAGGACCAAACAAAAAACAGTGAAGTGCACGTGAACATAATACATAAAAGTTAAAATGAGAACCCTCTTATCTCAGCCAGGGCGGGTAAGGAAGCCTGTATACCCTCTATGTAAATTCAGCTGCTACACAGAAGCTGCTCCTGGTTGATACCCTCTATGTAAATTCAGCTGCTACACAGAAGCTGCTCCTGGTTGATACCCTCTATGTAAATTCAGCTGCTACACAGAAGCTGCTCCTGGTTGATACCTTCTGAGCGTTCTCCGCCTTGCAAGTTAAAGTCAGGCGGCGTTTTTAATGCATGGGTGACTGTTTGCACCCTGATACACCGGTGACTTTCCCAGGTACTTCAGTGCTAATACCTGTTGGATTCTCCAAGAAATATGTCTTCAAGCGTATCATTCTACAAAATTCAATGACCTCAGACTTCATCTTCAAAAAGTCAGTGTTTTTCGTAGGCATGAAGGACAACCCTTTTTGGAGAACACTTTCCTCTATTTTTGTTAAAGGTCTGTTTGATAGATTGTAAATAGGTGATGGTGTTAATTTTTGTAGTGTTGTCGTCTGGTTTGAATCTCCCAGGGTTGGTTGGCATATTTGGTTTTGCCGTTTGTTTTCTGTTGGCCTCTGCCTAAAAAGGAAGAAGTCTGTGGTTGTTGTTGGTAATTGCCACGCCTATTAGTATTAAATCATCTTTCGTTATTTTCTGTTTCCCCGCTTGAAGAAGGGGACGTGTCCAAAAAAGAGATGAATTTGTTCCTCGATCTAGCTTGGTAGTCTGGAAGGAATCTACGTGATTCCGGACGAGAATAAAAATCAGTTTGAAGATATGGATAGGTGTTCTCCAATATAACGTTTTTCTTGTCTTTTTCTAATTTTATTCCTTTTTGATTTATAGTATAGTCTTTAAATGCCAATATTTCTTTTTCCACTTTAGAGAGTAAGGCCTTTGTGTCTGTTATTGATTGATTGTCATTAATTTCCTGTTCTAAGACCGCAATTTCTTCAAGTTGTTGTTTAGAAATCCTTTGAGCAGTTCTACTGTTAAGACCATTAAATCTCTGCTGCATTTAGTTTCAATGCAGCTATATCCTTTCTTATATAGAGGATCTTCAGTAAAAATAACTGGAATGTTCCGTATTTGGAGACCACCCGAGATGGTTCCTGCTTTCAAGTGTTCCAATAGGAAATGACCATGGAGGTCTGTTCTAATCTGCTTTTTCTTTAATTCAATCAGTTTATCAGATTAATTTTATGTTTTAGCTGATGCGCTAAGTGAGACTGATGCAAACACAGAAGGTGCATTTATTAATCTTTGTATATGATCTTCACTATACGCTTATGTGTCCCTTTCAGTCATAGTCTAAAGGAAAGAAAAAAAAATTAAAAGGAAGGGATTGTGCAACGTCACAAAACAACACCAATTATAAACGACTAGACTACACTCACTGCTACCAAGACAGGACAGTGTGACAACAAATCTTACTTTAACTACCCTCTCTTGGAAGATGGACCTATTTAGATGTCCAAAACCTTGCGAGTGTGCACTCGCTTTACATTTTGTAACCACACAGGGTTAGGCTCTAATCAGTAAGGTTGAGCCAAATTTAAAAAAACAACAGCAAAGTCGCCAATACTGATAACTTCTTATAACAACAACTCATTGGTGAATAGACATTAATCAATGTCACCAGAGTCTATTTTCATCAGAAATCCTTTTTTTATTCAATTTTAAAAGAGTGCTCACATTTATTTATTTCATTAAAATTGAATTAAAATTTCATTTTGTGAACTTGGATAGTACATATGGAGATATCCCCCTCTAAGATCAGGAGTCATTGATATCAAAGAACCGCAAAATGCAAACGAAAATTGGTGCATCGTATTGAGGTTACATCTCACTATTCTCAGTATAGTCATATTTAAAGCCTTTGCTTATAATTTCCATTCATAAGGCAAGTTAATTAGGTCCAAAATTCATATTACATCAACATAAGCGAATTAACAACATGTGAACACCTTCCTTCTAAAAAAAGAAGTGTTTGAAAATTTATAAACGCAAATAAAAAGAGGTGCACCATACAGAAGGAAATTACACAATGTGCAGCCTAGTTATACTTCAAGCCGCTCTGTCAGTTTAACCCATTTAAATCTTTCTGTTTGTTTAGCGAGTTGTGATATTTTACAAATAATATATGTAATTAAACCACTGTCAATTTTTTGAATGTCAATTGGTTTTGTGTTATTTGTTCTATGTTGTGTTAGTCTACGTCTAAATGTTGTTGAATGAATTTGTTTTTGATTGTTGTTTTCAATATGTTGCACATTTATTGATTTTGGGTATTGTCTTAAAGCTAAATTAATGTATATTTTGTCCTAAAAATTGATTCACATGTTAGATAAATAAATAAATGGGAGCGTTCTTATGAAATTGAATTAAAAAAGGATTTCTGCTGAAAATAGACTCTGGTGACATTAATTAATGTCTGTACACCAAGGAGTTGTTGTTATAAGAAGTTATCAATATTGGCGACTTTGTTGCTGTTTTTTTTAATTTGGCTCAGCCTTACTGATTAGAGCCTAACCCTGTGTTGTTACTAAAAAAAAAGAAAAAACGGTCCTGCAGCACTGGTTGTGCAACCGACTTAAGCAGCCCTTTAAACATGCCTCAGGCCTGCCATTGCACAGCCTGTGTGCACCGTTGCAACCTGTCATGTCGACTTGGAAAAATAAACTTTTTTCCAGCCCCAAACCTTCCTATTTAATACGTATGTCACCGATAAAGTTGGCCCTGGACAGCATCAAGGGCAGGATGCAATGTATTTAAAATGCTGGACATGTACTTTTAAGTTTTACATGTCATGGTAGTGAAAAACTCTTCAATTAGTTTTCAACTACTGCTAGGCCTAGCTCGCCTATAGGATTATATTGGAGTTGCCTTATTATATTTCATAAGTGTAATTTCCAAATGAGAAGAGATAACTGGTTCATGTTTTGTGTTTTTGGAATCAATTTTAAAATCCTAACTTATGGTGAAGTCGGATTTTAAATTACAATTCTGAAAATGTGACTTTTAGAAAGTTGGCATTTTCTTGATATAGCCATTTGGTGCCTGCAGCCTGTCTCTTGTCACATGCCTGGGTGTAGTTGGCAGTTGGGCTTTGTGAATTTCTCCTAGACAGCTATTCACAATGGGAGCTTAGTTGTAACTGTATGGGGTATCAGTGGCAGGATGCAAGGGAGGAGCTGGGCCCAGCCTCACTTATACTTGAATGGGCTGTGTCTTGTCTCCACACAAAGTGCTACATACCCCCTGCAGTTAGTCTGGACCCAGGGCAGGGAAGGCAGGGCATCTGTGCACTTCAAATGAATGCCAATAGAAGCTTCTCCCCACTCTGTGTATAAAAGCAGGACCTCTGACACCACCACTGCAGTACATTTCTGGACCTGTGGGTACTCTCACTGGAAGAAGGACTGCTGTGCTGCTAAAAGGACTGACACTCTGCTGGACTGCTGCTCTGAAAGAACTGCTACCCTGGTGTCCTGACCTGTTGCCCTCTTGCCTAGGCAAAAAGAACTAGACCTGTGATGTCATATTGAACCTAGAACCCCAGAGTGACTCGTTTTTCTTCTGATGAATACCAAGTAATAATGGTTATTGTGTATTACTTTTCAAAAATGGCTCCCTTCTTTCCTTTCAAAGAGATTCTCTCAGCTGAGTTTATGGTTCAATGTTTTATCTTAGTCATTGTTTGTGTGCCTGGTCTTTTTACCAGAGTCTGCCTTGCTTTTAGACTGCAGATGGCTTTATAATTCAATTAACATCCTCAGACCAGTTGCCAGACATAAAGGCTAAACCAGTATATTTAACATTATCTACTATGTAAATTTAGGCCACTCAGAACAAATGGTCAAGATGTTTTACGGTGGCTTCACTTTTTTCTAATAATTCTTTAAATCTCGCCAACAAGATGTTACTTTTCTTCTACCTCCAAGGCTTTCATTGTCCCTTCTTTGCAGATTTTCCTCAGGTTGATCCTATGGTACCAGCAGCTATTTATTTCATTAATCAATTAAAAGGAAAAAAACACATAATCTCTGCGAATCTCTGAAAGCCAAGGGACATTAAGGTCAAGACATCCAATCCTTCCTTAAGACCCTCTCCAACATACTCTCCTGGAGGAGTGAGTCTGGTTATCTTCTGATTCCTTTCTGCTCGGTGTTTACAATTCAAATTAAGACCACGCTTTCTGGAGCTATTTCACATTTCCAAACAAATCAATCCAATATCTTACCATCTGCAATTACCTACTTCCTAGAAGATTCACCTTGTATTTCATGTTTTTCAGCTTAAGCCGCATGCTATTGATCCTTTTCAAAGGGAGGTTCCAACTCCTCCACCTGTTATAGTTCATGGTCATCCTGAGTATAAAGTCCAAGAAATCTGTGGCTCTTGATGTTTTCTAAAGGTCACGTACAGTTTTTGATTGGGAGGGTTATGTTTCTAGTGTACATTCTTGGGTGGTAGCTTCTTCTGTACATGCTCCCTCTTTGATTTGAAAATTCTATTGTGCTTTTTAAAGTAAACTGAGTGCCGGAGAGGAGAGTATACAGTTATGCTGTTGCACTGTTGAAGGGCCCTCAGACAGCACGCAGAGGGTGCAGATAGTGCAGTATTCTAACTCATAGTCCTCGCTTTCATGCAGGAAACAGGCATTGGCATTTATTCCAGTTAATCTCTCTAGAGCACAACATCTCAGTACAAGTTTGGTCTTTTACAAACTCAGGTCCAAACACTTGTTATGTTCTCTTTGAGTGCCATCTGGGGTGAGATTGACATGGTCTCTTACCTCTAAATCTGCCCCTGTGCTTTGCAATGTATTCCTTTCCTTCCATATTTCTTGTAACATAATTTCTTAAGCTGCTTCTGATTCATGGACTAAGTACATAATAGCTAATTTTCCAGTTCTCTATTCTTCAGGAATAGGAAATTACATATTTTGTTTTTATCAATTCTTCATGGCTTCCACGCCAGAACTGCAACAGTCCTTTTCCCAATCGATCATGGCTGACTAACTTCCTTTTTGTCTTTTCTTGGTCCCTCTTCTCACGCTTCCTGTTTTTCCTTATATAATGAGCAGGAATCGTTAGTACCGTGCGTCCCAAATGCTCTAAAAACTTTGGAGGTGGATCTCTTCATACTGTTTACTTGCTCCTGGTTTCCTGTATTATCCTGCTCCATCTCCTGTAATCCTGGTCCATCTCCTGGATCCCTGCTCATTTTCCTGGAATTCTGCTCTAGTTGGACATGGTGCTCATCTACTTCAGGCCAGATTTTGCGGGTACCGGGTTTCTCTATAATTGAAATTGAAAATTCTGTCTGCTGGGAGATTTTTATGGTGCGTGTCTTTTTGCTCCAATCAGTGACCCTTCAAGCAGTTACCTGTTGCCCCGTATGATATTCCTAATGTGTTAAGCAATATAGTGTCTATAGGAAGGAGTATTACTTCTAGTGGTTTCGGCATGTTATTTGATGTAGAGTAGAATGCTTATTGCTTGTATGGATGTGAATTTTTAATGGCACAATTTTAATAACAAAGCAAAGCAAGAGCAGATGTCTAGCGTAAACATGGATACACTGGGGAAGGTGAGTGTATACAGGCATGTTTCCCTGCCCTGAGTGCCTAACTTTGTGTACGTTGGGTATCCTGACTTTTATTTTGGCCCTAGCGTCATGACAATCTTGAGTGTGAGTGCAGAGTCATTGACTGTCTTGTGACCTAGAGTGGCGCATCAAGTGTGTCCTTATAACAGATAGAGGATTGTTGTGCCTGTCCTGGTTATAGCATATAAAGTTGTGATGCCAGCATACTGTATATAGAGATTGATTGCGTGACCAAACATTTTTATTGAGGTTACTGAAAGTGCAGCATACAGGCCGCTCTTGTGTAGAGTTCTGCTGTTGTGTGAATGCCCAGTGCCTTGTGCTATCATTCTGTGTGTTAGTCAAGTGTGTGCTCTTGTGTAGTGTGTTTGTTGTAGAATATGTGCAGTAGGAGGACTCTGTGTGCGTGAGTCTGAGTAGTAATGCTAGTAGGACCTATTTTGGATGCCCTTGATTTGGCATGGCACAAGATGGAGGATGGGGACGGTTTCCACAGAGAGGGGACGTGCATTGCCTACATTTATGCAGATGAAGGGTGGAGATCCAGACACTGAAGTGAGGAGGATAGATAGAGGGCTGCCATTAGAAATTCCATGAAAACTTTATTAACAATGGGCTCTTGATAAGTTCTTCAAGAACACTGCCATTGGTGTGATGGTAGAGATGAGGGGTGGAACTGCAGTTACTCTTGTGCAATGTGAGGGGGTTTCTAGGTCAGGCTTGCCCTTTTGTCTATCCCTGATTGCTGCTTCAAAGAAGCTGATGGCAGCTAGGTACAGAAACCTCACATTTCATTATGTCTATGATGTTGGTGCTCCTGTTTGGAGATAAAACCAGTGCTTCCTGTTGTAAGGAACATCACTCCACACCACGGCTGCATCTGGAGAGCAGACCAAAAACAAAACCACCCCAACATGGTTCTGATGGTTGAGACAGAGGATCCACATCACTCTTCCCATCCTTGGTCATGAACTCCTTCATGACCAAGAATGAAAGTGCGCTACAGAGAACTCGAAGGACTGCTATGAGACCAGAGCTGGTGTCACCCTGACAGTTGGTCTTCCAGAAGTGAGAGGACATCATCTGAAGTCTGTACTTTCTCCTGGAGGAGCGAAGGGTCTGGCTACAGCCTGCCAGTTGAGAGAGGGAAGCAGGTTGCATGGCCCTGCTGGATTATGAACTGCCCAGAAGGAGAATCCTAGAATGTCCCTCTACAGACCCCTAGAGAAAAGTGACTCCATGAAAGCAAAGCCAGGAGGGCCCATGCTGCAGAGGCTCCCCAGTCTCTCAGAGGGTTCCTGGCTGGAACTGCAAAATGCCTATATTAATGCAACTGCACTGGTGATTTTATTGTCCTTATCATGACCCATGCCTGTTTCTGTGTTGGCCAACAGCCCAGGGAGGCTCAAACGGTCTCACCGGTTGCACAGGTTGCTGCAGCAGCGTCCACATCTGCATGGAAGTGCCTGGGCTTCCAGTCGCCACTGGACTAAATTTGGTCAGCTATGTGAAAAGAAATGCAAGTAGCACTTGGCCACCTTGGCAGGTTCGAAGGTCTGCTTCCAACTACTGCAGGCCTCCACCTGCAGGGGGAGACTAAGCCACAGGAGACTAAGCCACTAGGTCCACACTGGTAAAGCATGAGACTCAGCTACTAACCTCCTACCCACTACCCCATCAGGAATAAGAACACCTGATACACATACAATGGTTGGGAAACATCCTTTACAACGCAACTTTTACCACGCAGTGCTATTACAATGCAGGTTTTACAACGAAAACCATTACATCGCATTGCGCTGGGGGGCGCTCTAGGATAGGGAATAGATTTAATTTACTATCCAACACCTTCCCTAGTGTCCACGGGGACTGGAGTTGGAATAGTAAATTAAACTATTCACTATCCAGTACCCCAAAGCGCTATGCGTTGTAATGGTATGCGTGTAAAAACCGCGTTGTAACAGCATGCCTGGTTGTAGTGTAGTTCCTATCTTCCCAATAGGCTCTGCGCATTGGAATAATACCTACAGCAGTAAAGGCCTAGGCCAGACGTTAACTAGGTCTACTACTGTCGATACTAGCCTTAAGTTTTGGGTTTGCCAGCGTAGCTCAGAGTTCGCTAGAAACTTTCTCGAATGTTCAAGGAGGAATTAACTTCCCTGATTAGACAAGAAGGGATTTAGTTTCTGACAACCATAGAACATGACAACTTTGCTCTCCCCTAATCAAGAGTCAATCTCGAGAGTCGTGTGAACAAAAGGCAAATTATTTTACTCAGTCAGTACGTGCATTCTTAGTCTCATCAGAATGTAGAGAAAAGGAAGAGACGGGCGTGTTCAATAAAAAGGTGTTATTTATTGATCAGTCTCTTTTCTCATACAAGAGAAATGGATCGATATTATTGCAATACTTATAGTTAAGTAAAGTGCATACATTAAAAGCAATAGTATAAAGTAATACTGTAAAAACATTGATATGGTTTCTAAGCCATATGATGTTTAAAATGAATAAAATATATTTACATACACATATACATTTGACTAAACGTACTCAACTGGTGTTTCTAAATACGCCTACCCCGTGTACCTGACCTAAGCCTAATACGTGGGCGGGAATAGAAAGTTACAGTTTAAGTTAAGTTTGTTTTTGCCAAGTGAATAACTAAAGAATTCTCTGTGAGGGGTTATTCAGTTCTGTACCTGGAAGTTAGGATGAATGAGGAATGGTATCTCTCTCTCTGGTCTCGATATTCCAGGCTGCCTGCGAGGGCTACCCGGAAACGCCGGTGCTGGATTCTCGGCAGGAGAAAGCAGCTTCTCTCAGCGCGTCAGGAAGGCGGGGCTGCTGCCAGCGGGGTCTGCTCTGCTCTCGGCTTCGGCAAGTATGGCTGCTCCGTCTCGTCACCACGCGTGTGTTTGCATGGAGCAAGATCAGTAATATTTATACCTTTAAGGTGCCGAGATTGACGTAAGGATGGACATAGATCGACATAGATACGTCAATAAAGATGTCATACGATTTGCTCGTTAGCACATTCTTTTACTAAAGTTCTCGGTGAAATCAAAACAATGGCCGCAGGGTTTTGCCCAGGTTGTCATAGATTTGATTTGTTATGAGAACTCCGTATGCCTTATCAGGGGCTGGAGGAATATCGCTTGTCTAATTAGATCGCAAGCGTTATGACCTAATCAGATAACACGTTCCTGTGCCGTAGTGTGACTGCGTCAGATAACGGTATCTGCATCATGGGGAATTTCTGCCTCATGGGCTGACTGCTAGTTAACTTGTTTGTTTGTTTAACTAGAATAGGGTCAGGAATAGGGGGATCGATTCAGAACCGATAGGAATACATGACACCCACTCCACGCTAACTATGGACATATTTACTAATCTAGGCATAGTATAACATAGTACAACATACTATAGAGTAGTGTGTATACCTTACCACCCCAAAATACATAAATGCATTTTGAAATTTTCAAATATACTGAAAAAAATTGCAGACATATATATATGGTATGCACTCAAGCTGTAGAAAAATGCCAAAGTAATCGCATTTGTATACATTATTGCTTATTTGGTATATGAGAATTACACATGAAATGATTTCTGACAGAAAAAAGTTTCGAGACCATTCCATCACAGAATAAAATATCTTTATGAACATGCCAGCGGGCAGCTAATGTCTATAAGCTATCTAAAAAAAAGTATTAGAAACCTTAGTTCTTTAAGAATAGTTCTTACTTTAAGCAGAAGATAGTGTCCCGAAAAATATGCAAAAATATTTTGGGGCTGCTGGAAAAACTGCTGTCCGTGAACTGGAGCGAAAATGTTCATGTGACTTTATTTTTAAAGTTGAAGGCCGAATTCAGGGAACGCCGTGTGCGAGCTTGCTCAAAAGTTTCTATTTCTGTTCGGGTGAGAACATCATATCATTTAGGCTTTCGAAAAAACTGTCAACAGCTTCCTGGGAAAGTTCCACTAACTCGGAAATAGGTGTAATCATGCATTCTTGCGCATGATTGTCTCCATTGACATTCTGATTTGCATTACTGACAGAAGGTCGTACCTGTTCGATGCTGCTTTCATCTTGAACTTCACTACCCATCAATCGTAGTGGTGAAGCTTCAATGAATGCCGTCATCAGGATTGGTAGCCTTTGAGGGCAGCACAAAGCATGAACCTTAATCGGGCTCAACAATGTTTCTGCATCCATCGGCGCATCCGATTGTAGCGTCAGACAGGTGTCTAACACACATTCTTCTCCGCATAGCAGACACCTTAATACAGGTAAAACACATCTTTGCCACATTGGTCGAAATGATAGAAACCAAGTCATGTTCAGGTCTCTAAGCCGGGAGAGTCCCAGGATTTTTGATATCCGGTCCCGGTATCCAATGGCTAGGATTGTTTCTTCCCTTGTCGCAAGAGTTTTGTCTGTGACATGGGTTGCCATAACGAAAAATAAGGACTAAGAATAGGATTCCTGCAATTAGTCCCAGGATCAGGGGAAGTCGCCAAAAATCGAATGGACGAAATCTGGAAAAATACCTAGTATGGCTTTGAATGGTGTTAATGCCATCGAAAATACTGTCTTAAATACCTTTGAGACCCCATTGGTATCAGAAATATTTAAGATTTCATTCAGGATTTCCGCGAAATGTACGGGGGAATTAGTTGATAATAATGTATGTATCTCTGCAGTCGTCCTTGCGACTTGTAGATCATACGTTTCTTTTGATGACGAGAGCCTGGTAGGCGTCTGAAGAAGGACTGTTTTCATTCTGCTTAAAGTATCTATTCGAATAGAAGTAATTTTCAAATCGGGCCATGCCCTTGCCTCCCTGTCTGGGAAGGAGCTGGGGAACAATGTGCGTCCACAGCACTTGACCTTCGCAGTAGTAGTTACTAGATAAGGAGTCCCGGGCATAAGACTACAACATCTGCGGTCTACAATAAGAATGTAACTCCCATTATAGAGTCTTTGAAAGAATGGTTCTATTTCTGTTGCAGGTGCGCCTTGCTGGTGACATGAAAGGTTGTATGAATTCCCTTCACAGGCTCCATGCAAACTAATTCCGTTACACAGAAGCGTGCCGCTTAGTGACATCTCACAATTGTTGCCACTAAGAAACACTTTCTGTCCTTTATTACTGACACATGCATGTGAATAGGGCAGGTTCCAAGTTGTTTTAAGGTACCCCTTTCCCAATTTCTCGTACATGCCAGCCTGTATATATTTTTGGCAGTATTGAAACCTGAAGGTTGAGATTGGAATATTTATGATTCCGTGTATTATCCATTCACTGACAGGTCGTTCTGACATTGTCATTGGTAATCTTTCTAGTTTTTCAATGCTCAAGATTGTATAATCAGCACCCTTTTGCGCCATACCGATTTGTCTATCAGTAAGGTTAAAGATTTGGAATAGTGACGTTGTGTTGATTAAACGCCAAGGCACATAGCCTGAACGCAGATTTTGTAACGTCCAGCCAAGCTGTACAATAGAACGCAATTGTGACTGACCATGTTGTAATAACAGTAAGTCTTGCGATAATATATCGATTGCTGACGACACAATGCTGTCCAAAGAAAAAATTCTGGAGGACAGAGTCATTAACCCATTGTCCACTACAGAAAGTGATTTTTCCAAATTAATACGGTCAATTTCCCGTATTCTCTCTGCTGTTTCAATTTGAGTAACCTTCCAGGCCTCATTGTATGCTGCATATACAGAGGCTGCTATGAAACGTTTTTGACGCTGTTTGCGTGGTCCCAAAGTGAAATCACGCAAGTCAGCACCATCAGTAAGTAAAGTTAGGTGTTGATTAATTTCAGCCAGTGTGGAAGTTTGTAGCCATTGAAGGCATAATTTGCCCACACTGTAGGTGGTAATTATCCCTGGGTGATGTCTTTGGGGATATCTAGGGTCTGGCCTGTTCATTTTGAAACCCTGTGTTTTGTTCAGGAATCTGTCTTGACAGTTATTAGTATCTGTGGGCCAGATCAACCACTGTTTCCAATTTGGATGTGTTCTGTTTTGGTTTAATATATGGTTTACGTCTATCTCTTCATCTGTATCAGAGTTATTGCTAAACATTGTTGGCTTTGGAATAGACGGTTTAATTAAATCTTTGATTTTGGCTAGACCAAGACAGGTGGTTTGTTGAACAGTGTCATTTAAAAATATCATTTGTTCTGGGATCATGCAGGCTCTAAACAAAGCTTCTATACCCTGTACTTGCCAATCTTTTGTACCCCAAACACTTTTCAATTCAACATTTTTGTCCCAATAATCAAAACCAAAAGTATTCATTTGTTCGAAAAATGAGTCTGAATATAACCATTTTGTGTTGGTTATCATGGTTTTGGTTCCTGTCTTGTTTGACAATTTAAAATAAAATGCTTCAGCATTACTTGTGTTAAAACCTGAAAAATATGAATATTTGTCGTAAACGGTTCTTGAGCTCCCTTTTGGAGGTGTTGCACAATGTTCCCATTGATTATAATTTAAAACATTTCTAGGTTGTGCAGATCTATGTAAAAAGTGGTTACCATAGTGGTTATAGCAATACATACTGTCATAATTTGTAGAACCCTGCAAATAATCATGTTTGGTAAATTTAGCAGACATTACTAAGTCAGACATCATGTTATTAATGCTTTCGAAGTCCCAATCATCAGCAAATGAGTTTGGTTTTGCAAAGTCACTCAATGAGATCTTAATTTGGTGTGGATATTTCAGGATCTCGACCGGACCATAAATTTCATAGTCAGTGTTGTCCCAGGCTACCCCACCAGGTATTGGATTGGCTGTGAAGTTGGCTGAAGAAAGTTCTCTTTTCTCGACGTGTGAAGATGTGTGTGGTTTGAGGATCAAGTTGATTTTCTGACTTGCTGTGTCCATTTTAGCATATTTTCCCTCAATGAAGCGTCCCAAAGTAAGTACCATGATGAGCCAAAGTATGAGGATAAATGCACCAAAACCCACCCAAAATTCAATCCATGGAGAAATCAGATATGTTTCTTTCAGTTGTTTCAAAAGTTCCTTAGTTTTGTCTTTAAAGGATTTTGATGATGGCTGTGTCTTTGATTCACTGAAGCCTTCAGAGGAATCATCGAAGTTTATGAAGTAGCCGGATGCAGTTCTGTCAATTGTTCCAATTGGTTCAGGATTTTTGTTTCTTGCATTGTCACTTGGTACTTCATTATAGAGTGGTGTGTCTCTGCTAAATGTTTTTATTTGGGTTTTCAGAGGTCTTAGTTATATTGCATTATTGCATAGTCCTTGTTGTTCTTCTGTAGGCGTTTCGAATGTGATGAGCCTCTTCGTTAGGACCTCTGTACTGGTAGCAAACCTTGGTGTTCTGCTACTTATTGGGAGTCCACTTGGCCTACTGTTTGTTATCGGCCACATGTTGTGGTTTTACCAGGTCGATGGATACAACTCGGTTCTCCTTTTTACCAGCAAGTGGCGGTAGTACAACTGATCTTGTCCCGTTGACAGACAAGACAGGAACTGCTTTTCTGTAAGAAGGCCCAAATTCCTTCTTTACCGCGATCTTTTCCCTGACTAGATCCCCGACTTTTGGAATCCAGACAGGTCTTGCTGGGACAGGTGGTGGTTCTTCAGTGGTTGTTGGCTGTTGTTTCAACTTTATGTTGCTCAGGTCTTTTCTTGTTTTGTTTAAGTCCTGCAAAATAGCCAAACGGTCTTTGATATCAAAGCTTTTTTCTTTCACCACTGAAGTCTGACTATCAATGTCAGAGATCATCATCCTAGTTCCAAATAATAATTCGTACGCACTGAATCCCTTCAGAGAATTTCTTGGCAAGTTATTGAGACTACGTTGGACACTTATTAGATGTTTGACCCACCCAGCTCCCGAACCTAATACCTTTGCCGTTATAGATTGCTTTATGTCACGGTTTTTTCTTTCAACAATTCCGTTCCCCTCAGGGTGAAATGGACAAGAGTACCGCAATTGCACGCCCATGCTGACCATGGCCTCCTTATAAGCCCGAGAGCTAAAAGCAGGACCATTGTCCGAATGCAGCATGCCAATTGCGTATGTGCCGATAAAGACTCGCAAATCTTTTATAACAGTTCTGGCGTCAGCCGTTCGCTGGGGCCACATCCATATGAATCTTGTGCATGAATCCACTGCGACCAAGATATATTTATAGTTACCATCCCTTTGTAAGGGACCGCAGTGGTCTAGATAAACACAGGCTAATGGTTTATCCGAGATTAGAAGGGGCGTCTGCGCTGGACGTCTCACCGTTGATACTTTCATTCTTTGACATATTTCACATTCTAGAACATAGTTCCTTGTTTGTCTTCTCATTTGTGGCCACCAGTATCTCTGTTTTAATAATGATACTGTGGCTGAGACGCCAGCATGGATAGAAGCAAGCCCTTCGTGTGCCGCTATTATTAGTCCTAACCTATGTTCCATGTTTGGAATTGCCCTATCCCCCACTCCAGGGATTCGAGCAAAAGGAACATTGTTTGCATCAGTTATGTATGAGTATTTTACTGGAAAGCCTTTAGGGAGTGGTTCTATCGAATCCTTTTCTGAAGCGCTGACAGCTTGTAATATTTCGCTGTCTATTTTTGTTTTTGACCGGGTGACGGCAGCTACGGAAGCCGTTTGCACAGCTGCCTTCGCTGCCTCATCAGCCAATGAATTCCCTGCAACGTGAACGCCATCACGTTGATGACTCAGTGTATGTATCACGTGAGTCTTTGGTAGTTCTTTTTGTAAAAGAACTACTTGTTCCCAGAGCATTTTATGCTTGATTGTGCCACCTTTCGCATCCTTGAAACCATTCTGAAGCCAGATCTGCAAGTATTCATTGTAAGATTGAACGCAATAATACGAATCGCACACTATGAGTGTGGGGAATTCTCGATCGGTATTTTCAAGCGCCATCTTGAACGCCAGTAGTTCGGCTCGCTGAGCTGTACAATCTCCTAAAGATTGTGTTTTAGTGATTGCTGGTTTAAATTTTCCTTCGTGCCAGCGGCCTTTAACGATCGCGCACGCAGCACTGTAAGCTTGCTTACCCCCCACTGCGGGTTGTGCTGATCCGTCTGTATATATTATACAGCCGTAGTGGTCTAGAGGCAGAATTTCGGTTGGCGGAGGACATTCAAATTCATATTGGAGAAATTCTTGTGTTTTTAAGTAAGGATCAAATTCGTACACCACGTCTGTTGCAGCAAGAGAATTAGCCCATTGTATCCATCTCGGATGGAGTGCTTTAGCATTTGGAATGCTTGCCTTTGTTACCGCCTCTAGGGCTGGTATTGGTGTCACAATTATTATTCGTTTACCTTGTGCCAGGGCTCGTTCTTTTGCTATAGCTGTCTGTGTTGCTGTAAGAATTTTTTCCGTTGGGCTAAATTTCATTTCAGCCTTAGTGTACAAGTGTGATTTGAATGCAATTGGTACCTTTTCCCCCTCATTAGAGGTCAGGTATGTGAATCCGCATCT